>NC_138437.1:8400000-9029731 GCF_016097725.1 Ips typographus | reverse complement strand
GGGAGGAGCTACAGAGGCCATTTTTAACCCATTTTGTAGTATTTTTTATGCTTTTTCGAATGGCGTTGGAACGAATTTTCTGCGAATTTAAATAAAAGAGCTACGATTTTTCAAAAAGTCTGAAAATTCAATTTTTGTCAAAAGTGCAATTTTGGCAAATTTTTATTTTGCTCCATAAGGGTTCTAATGCACAGCAAAGGATATATTTATACCAAAGGACCTCAAATTAAGGGAAATAACCACTTTGAACCTTTCAGAAATTCGAAAAATGCCATTTTTTGTCAAAATTTTCAATTTTTTTTTTTGTTCCATAAGGGTTCCAATGCACAGCAAAGGGCATATTTATACAAAAGAACATTAAATTAGGTGAAATAAGCACAAAAAAAGCACTTTAAAATTTTTCACTTTTCAAAAAAATTGAAAGAATGGGGGGGTATTAGAGAGGTTTTTTAGGTACTTTTTGAAATTCAATATCGCGGTAACGGGAGGAGCTACAGAGGCCATTTTTAACCCATTTTGTAGTATTTTTTATGCCTTTTCGAATGGCGTTGGAACGAATTTTCTGCGAATTTAAATAAAAGAGCTACGATTTTTCAAAAAGTCTGAAAATTCAATTTTTGTCAAAAGTGCAATTTTGGCAAATTTTTATTTTGCTCTATAAGGGTTCCAATGCACAGCAAAGGGCATATTTATACAAAAGAACATTAAATTAGGTGAAATAAGCACAAAAAAAGCACTTTAAAATTTTTCACTTTTCAAAAAAATTGAAAGAATGGGGGGGTATTAGAGAGGTTTTTTAGGTACTTTTTGAAATTCAATATCGCGGTAACGGGAGGAGCTACAGAGGCCATTTTTAACCCATTTTGTAGTATTTTTTATGCCTTTTCGAATGGCGTTGGAACGAATTTTCTGCGAATTTAAATAAAAGAGCTACGATTTTTCAAAAAGTCTGAAAATTCAATTTTTGTCAAAAGTGCAATTTTGGCAAATTTTTATTTTGCTCCATAAGGGTTCTAATGCACAGCAAAGGATATATTTATACCAAAGGACCTCAAATTAAGGGAAATAACCACTTTGAACCTTTCAGAAATTCGAAAAATGCCATTTTTTGTCAAAATTTTCAATTTTTTTTTTTGTTCCATAAGGGTTCCAATGCACAGCAAAGGGCATATTTATACAAAAGAACATTAAATTAGGTGAAATAAGCACAAAAAAAGCACTTTAAAATTTTTCACTTTTCAAAAAAAATTGAAAGAATGGGGGGGTATTAGAGAGGTTTTTTAGGTACTTTTTGAAATTCAATATCTCGGTAACGGGAGGAGCTACAGAGGCCATTTTTAACCCATTTTGTAGTATTTTTTATGCTTTTTCGAATGGCGTTGGAACGAATTTTCTGCGAATTTAAATAAAAGAGCTACGATTTTTCAAAAAGTCTGAAAATTCAATTTTTGTCAAAAGTGCAATTTTGGCAAATTTTTATTTTGCTCCATAAGGGTTCTAATGCACAGCAAAGGATATATTTATACCAAAGGACCTCAAATTAAGGGAAATAACCACTTTGAACCTTTCAGAAATTCGAAAAATGCCATTTTTTGTCAAAATTTTCAATTTTTTTTTTGTTCCATAAGGGTTCCAATGCACAGCAAAGGGCATATTTATACAAAAGAACATTAAATTAGGTGAAATAAGCACAAAAAAAGCACTTTAAAATTTTTCACTTTTCAAAAAAATTGAAAGAATGGGGGGGTATTAGAGAGGTTTTTTAGGTACTTTTTGAAATTCAATATCGCGGTAACGGGAGGAGCTACAGAGGCCATTTTTAACCCATTTTGTAGTATTTTTTATGCCTTTTCGAATGGCGTTGGAACGAATTTTCTGCGAATTTAAATAAAAGAGCTACGATTTTTCAAAAAGTCTGAAAATTCAATTTTTGTCAAAAGTGCAATTTTGGCAAATTTTTATTTTGCTCCATAAGGGTTCTAATGCACAGCAAAGGATATATTTATACCAAAGGACCTCAAATTAAGGGAAATAACCACTTTGAACCTTTCAGAAATTCGAAAAATGCCATTTTTTGTCAAAATTTTCAATTTTTTTTTTTGTTCCATAAGGGTTCCAATGCACAGCAAAGGGCATATTTATACAAAAGAACATTACATTAGGTGAAATAAGCACAAAAAAAGCACTTTAAAATTTTTCACTTTTCAAAAAAATTGAAAGAATGGGGGGGTATTAGAGAGGTTTTTTAGGTACTTTTTGAAATTCAATATCTCGGTAACGGGAGGAGCTACAGAGGCCATTTTTAACCCATTTTGTAGTATTTTTTATGCTTTTTCGAATGGCGTTGGACCGAATTTTCTGCGAATTTAAATAAAAGAGCTACGATTTTTCGAAAACTCTGAAAATTCAATTTTTGTCAAAAGTGCAATTTTGGAAAATTTTTATTTTGCTCCATAAGGGTTCTAATGCACAGCAAAGGATATATTTATACCAAAGGACCTCAAATTAAGGGAAATAACCACTTTGAACCTTTCAGAAATTCGAAAAATGCCATTTTTTGTCAAAATTTTCAATTTTTTTTTTTGTTCCATAAGGGTTCCAATGCACAGCAAAGGGCATATTTATACAAAAGAACATTAAATTAGGTGAAATAAGCACAAAAAAAGCACTTTAAAATTTTTCACTTTTCAAAAAAAATTGAAAGAATGGGGGGGTATTAGAGAGGTTTTTTAGGTACTTTTTGAAATTCAATATCTCGGTAACGGGAGGAGCTACAGAGGCCATTTTTAACCCATTTTGTAGTATTTTTTATGCTTTTTCGAATGGCGTTGGAACGAATTTTCTGCGAATTTAAATAAAAGAGCTACGATTTTTCAAAAAGTCTGAAAATTCAATTTTTGTCAAAAGTGCAATTTTGGCAAATTTTTATTTTGCTCCATAAGGGTTCTAATGCACAGCAAAGGATATATTTATACCAAAGGACCTCAAATTAAGGGAAATAACCACTTTGAACCTTTCAGAAATTCGAAAAATGCCATTTTTTGTCAAAATTTTCAATTTTTTTTTTTGTTCCATAAGGGTTCCAATGCACAGCAAAGGGCATATTTATACAAAAGAACATTAAATTAGGTGAAATAAGCACAAAAAAAGCACTTTAAAATTTTTCACTTTTCAAAAAAATTGAAAGAATGGGGGGGTATTAGAGAGGTTTTTTAGGTACTTTTTGAAATTCAATATCTCGGTAACGGGAGGAGCTACAGAGGCCATTTTTAGCCCATTTTGTAGTATTTTTTATGCTTTTTCGAATGGCGTTGGAACGAATTTTCTGCGAATTTAAATAAAAGAGCTACGATTTTTCAAAAAGTCTGAAAATTCAATTTTTGTCAAAAGTGCAATTTTGGCAAATTTTTATTTTGCTCCATAAGGGTTCTAATGCACAGCAAAGGATATATTTATACCAAAGGACCTCAAATTAAGGGAAATAACCACTTTGAACCTTTCAGAAATTCGAAAAATGCCATTTTTTGTCAAAATTTTCAATTTTTTTTTTTGTTCCATAAGGGTTCCAATGCACAGCAAAGGGCATATTTATACAAAAGAACATTACATTAGGTGAAATAAGCACAAAAAAAGCACTTTAAAATTTTTCACTTTTCAAAAAAATTGAAAGAATGGGGGGGTATTAGAGAGGTTTTTTAGGTACTTTTTGAAATTCAATATCTCGGTAACGGGAGGAGCTACAGAGGCCATTTTTAACCCATTTTGTAGTATTTTTTATGCTTTTTCGAATGGCGTTGGACCGAATTTTCTGCGAATTTAAATAAAAGAGCTACGATTTTTCGAAAACTCTGAAAATTCAATTTTTGTCAAAAGTGCAATTTTGGAAAATTTTTATTTTGCTCCATAAGGGTTCTAATGCACAGCAAAGGATATATTTATACCAAAGGACCTCAAATTAAGGGAAATAACCACTTTGAACCTTTCAGAAATTCGAAAAATGCCATTTTTTGTCAAAATTTTCAATTTTTTTTTTTGTTCCATAAGGGTTCCAATGCACAGCAAAGGGCATATTTATACAAAAGAACATTAAATTAGGTGAAATAAGCACAAAAAAAGCACTTTAAAATTTTTCACTTTTCAAAAAAATTGAAAGAATGGGGGGGTATTAGAGAGGTTTTTTAGGTACTTTTTGAAATTCAATATCTCGGTAACGGGAGGAGCTACAGAGGCCATTTTTAACCCATTTTGTAGTATTTTTTATGCTTTTTCGAATGGCGCTGGAACGAATTTTCTGCGAATTTAAATAAAAGAGCTACGATTTTTCAAAAAGTCTGAAAATTCAATTTTTGTCAAAAGTGCAATTTTGGCAAATTTTTATTTTGCTCCATAAGGGTTCTAATGCACAGCAAAGGATATATTTATACCAAAGGACCTCAAATTAAGGGAAATAACCACTTTGAACCTTTCAGAAATTCGAAAAATGCCATTTTTTGTCAAAATTTTCAATTTTTTTTTTTGTTCCATAAGGGTTCCAATGCACAGCAAAGGGCATATTTATACAAAAGAACATTAAATTAGGTGAAATAAGCACAAAAAAAGCACTTTAAAATTTTTCACTTTTCAAAAAAATTGAAAGAATGGGGGGGTATTAGAGAGGTTTTTTAGGTACTTTTTGAAATTCAATATCTCGGTAACGGGAGGAGCTACAGAGGCCATTTTTAGCCCATTTTGTAGTATTTTTTATGCTTTTTCGAATGGCGTTGGAACGAATTTTCTGCGAATTTAAATAAAAGAGCTACGATTTTTCAAAAAGTCTGAAAATTCAATTTTTGTCAAAAGTGCAATTTTGGCAAATTTTTATTTTGCTCCATAAGGGTTCTAATGCACAGCAAAGGATATATTTATACCAAAGGACCTCAAATTAAGGGAAATAACCACTTTGAACCTTTCAGAAATTCGAAAAATGCCATTTTTTGTCAAAATTTTCAATTTTTTTTTTTGTTCCATAAGGGTTCCAATGCACAGCAAAGGGCATATTTATACAAAAGAACATTACATTAGGTGAAATAAGCACAAAAAAAGCACTTTAAAATTTTTCACTTTTCAAAAAAATTGAAAGAATGGGGGGGTATTAGAGAGGTTTTTTAGGTACTTTTTGAAATTCAATATCTCGGTAACGGGAGGAGCTACAGAGGCCATTTTTAACCCATTTTGTAGTATTTTTTATGCTTTTTCGAATGGCGTTGGACCGAATTTTCTGCGAATTTAAATAAAAGAGCTACGATTTTTCGAAAACTCTGAAAATTCAATTTTTGTCAAAAGTGCAATTTTGGAAAATTTTTATTTTGCTCCATAAGGGTTCTAATGCACAGCAAAGGATATATTTATACCAAAGGACCTCAAATTAAGGGAAATAACCACTTTGAACCTTTCAGAAATTCGAAAAATGCCATTTTTTGTCAAAATTTTCAATTTTTTTTTTTGTTCCATAAGGGTTCCAATGCACAGCAAAGGGCATATTTATACAAAAGAACATTAAATTAGGTGAAATAAGCACAAAAAAAGCACTTTAAAATTTTTCACTTTTCAAAAAAATTGAAAGAATGGGGGGGTATTAGAGAGGTTTTTTAGGTACTTTTTGAAATTCAATATCTCGGTAACGGGAGGAGCTACAGAGGCCATTTTTAACCCATTTTGTAGTATTTTTTATGCTTTTTCGAATGGCGCTGGAACGAATTTTCTGCGAATTTAAATAAAAGAGCTACGATTTTTCAAAAAGTCTGAAAATTCAATTTTTGTCAAAAGTGCAATTTTGGCAAATTTTTATTTTGCTCCATAAGGGTTCTAATGCACAGCAAAGGATATATTTATACCAAAGGACCTCAAATTAAGGGAAATAACCACTTTGAACCTTTCAGAAATTCGAAAAATGCCATTTTTTGTCAAAATTTTCAATTTTTTTTTTTGTTCCATAAGGGTTCCAATGCACAGCAAAGGGCATATTTATACAAAAGAACATTAAATTAGGTGAAATAAGCACAAAAAAAGCACTTTAAAATTTTTCACTTTTCAAAAAAATTGAAAGAATGGGGGGGTATTAGAGAGGTTTTTTAGGTACTTTTTGAAATTCAATATCTCGGTAACGGGAGGAGCTACAGAGGCCATTTTTAGCCCATTTTGTAGTATTTTTTATGCTTTTTCGAATGGCGTTGGAACGAATTTTCTGCGAATTTAAATAAAAGAGCTAGGATTTTTCAAAAAGTCTGAAAATTCAATTTTTGTCAAAAGTGCAATTTTGGCAAATTTTTATTTTGCTCCATAAGGGTTCTAATGCACAGCAAAGGATATATTTATACCAAAGGACCTCAAATTAAGGGAAATAACCACTTTGAACCTTTCAGAAATTCGAAAAATGCCATTTTTTGTCAAAATTTTCAATTTTTTTTTTTGTTCCATAAGGGTTCCAATGCACAGCAAAGGGCATATTTATACAAAAGAACATTAAATTAGGTGAAATAAGCACAAAAAAAGCACTTTAAAATTTTTCACTTTTCAAAAAAAATTGAAAGAATGGGGGGGTATTAGAGAGGTTTTTTAGGTACTTTTTGAAATTCAATATCTCGGTAACGGGAGGAGCTACAGAGGCCATTTTTAACCCATTTTGTAGTATTTTTTATGCTTTTTCGAATGGCGTTGGAACGAATCTTCTGCGAATTTAAATAAAAGAGCTACGATTTTTCAAAAAGTCTGAAAATTCAATTTTTGTCAAAAGTGCAATTTTGGCAAATTTTTATTTTGCTCCATAAGGGTTCTAATGCACAGCAAAGGATATATTTATACCAAAGGACCTCAAATTAAGGGAAATAACCACTTTGAACCTTTCAGAAATTCGAAAAATGCCATTTTTTGTCAAAATTTTCAATTTTTTTTTTTGTTCCATAAGGGTTCCAATGCACAGCAAAGGGCATATTTATACAAAAGAACATTAAATTAGGTGAAATAAGCACAAAAAAAGCACTTTAAAATTTTTCACTTTTCAAAAAAAATTGAAAGAATGGGGGGGTATTAGAGAGGTTTTTTAGGTACTTTTTGAAATTCAATATCTCGGTAACGGGAGGAGCTACAGAGGCCATTTTTAACCCATTTTGTAGTATTTTTTATGCTTTTTCGAATGGCGTTGGAACGAATTTTCTGCGAATTTAAATAAAAGAGCTACGATTTTTCAAAAAGTCTGAAAATTCAATTTTTGTCAAAAGTGCAATTTTGGCAAATTTTTATTTTGCTCCATAAGGGTTCTAATGCACAGCAAAGGATATATTTATACCAAAGGACCTCAAATTAAGGGAAATAACCACTTTGAACCTTTCAGAAATTCGAAAAATGCCATTTTTTGTCAACATTTTCAATTTTTTTTTTTGTTCCATAAGGGTTCCAATGCACAGCAAAGGGCATATTTATACAAAAGAACATTAAATTAGGTGAAATAAGCACAAAAAAAGCACTTTAAAATTTTTCACTTTTCAAAAAAAATTGAAAGAATGGGGGGGTATTAGAGAGGTTTTTTAGGTACTTTTTGAAATTCAATATCTCGGTAACGGGAGGAGCTACAGAGGCCATTTTTAACCCATTTTGTAGTATTTTTTATGCTTTTTCGAATGGCGTTGGAACGAATTTTCTGCGAATTTAAATAAAAGAGCTACGATTTTTCAAAAAGTCTGAAAATTCAATTTTTGTCAAAAGTGCAATTTTGGCAAATTTTTATTTTGCTCCATAAGGGTTCTAATGCACAGCAAAGGATATATTTATACCAAAGGACCTCAAATTAAGGGAAATAACCACTTTGAACCTTTCAGAAATTCGAAAAATGCCATTTTTTGTCAAAATTTTCAATTTTTTTTTTTGTTCCATAAGGGTTCCAATGCACAGCAAAGGGCATATTTATACAAAAGAACATTAAATTAGGTGAAATAAGCACAAAAAAAGCACTTTAAAATTTTTCACTTTTCAAAAAAATTGAAAGAATGGGGGGGTATTAGAGAGGTTTTTTAGGTACTTTTTGAAATTCAATATCTCGGTAACGGGAGGAGCTACAGAGGCCATTTTTAACCCATTTTGTAGTATTTTTTATTCTTTTTCGAATGGCGTTGGAACGAATTTTCTGCGAATTTAAATAAAAGAGCTAGGATTTTTCAAAAAGTCTGAAAATTCAATTTTTGTCAAAAGTGCAATTTTGGCAAATTTTTATTTTGCTCCATAAGGGTTCTAATGCACAGCAAAGGATATATTTATACCAAAGGACCTCAAATTAAGGGAAATAACCACTTTGAACCTTTCAGAAATTCGAAAAATGCCATTTTTTGTCAAAATTTTCAATTTTTTTTTTTGTTCCATAAGGGTTCCAATGCACAGCAAAGGGCATATTTATACAAAAGAACATTAAATTAGGTGAAATAAGCACAAAAAAAGCACTTTAAAATTTTTTACTTTTCAAAAAAATTGAAAGAATGGGGGGGTATTAGAGAGGTTTTTTAGGTACTTTTTGAAATTCAATATCTCGGTAACGGGAGGAGCTACAGAGGCCATTTTTAACCCATTTTGTAGTATTTTTTATGCTTTTTCGAATGGCGTTGGAACGAATTTCCTGCGAATTTAAATAAAAGAGCTACGATTTTTCAAAAAATCGAAAAATTCAATTTTTGTCAAAAGTGCAATTTTGGCAAATTTTTATTTTGCTCTATAAGGGTTCCAATGCACAGCAAAGGGCATATTTATACAAAAGAACATTAAATTAGGTGAAATAAGCACAAAAAAAGCACTTTAAAATTTTTCACTTTTCAAAAAAATTGAAAGAATGGGGGGGTATTAGAGAGGTTTTTTAGGTACTTTTTGAAATTCAATATCTCGGTAACGGGAGGAGCTACAGAGGCCATTTTTAACCTATTTTGTAGTATTTTTTATGCTTTTTCGAATGGCGTTGGAACGAATTTCCTGCGAATTTAAATAAAAGAGCTACGATTTTTCAAAAAATCGAAAAATTCAATTTTTGTCAAAAGTGCAATTTTGGCAAATTTTTATTTTGCTCTATAAGGGTTCCAATGCACAGCAAAGGGCATATTTATTCATAAGAACCTTAAATTAGGTGAAATAAGCACAAAAAAAGCACTTTGAAATTTTTTGGAATAATTACAACCAACTCTTCAGGCTTCCGAAGACTCTCCTAATTATACTAGAGGATACAGAAAGATGTATCTTAAAAGCTAGTCGTAGTAGTGTTGAGAACTCCTAATACCGAATTTATTTATTTGAACCTAAATGAAGCAAAAGACATAGTAAAACGAAGAACACTAAATTTTAATACATAACGCGGCATTTTCTGTGGGACTTACTTCTCATAAATATCTTTCAAACATGAATTAATTTATAGCGACGTCTAGGATTTATATATGGAGTTCGATGTAGAGGAAATTCGTGTAAATTTATGAAAGCCTAAAACATTCGACTGAAATAAAACATTAATTGCTCGGGAATCGTCCTTCGATGATTTGTTAATGGCGAATAATGCGGTATTAAAAAAAACTGATTGACAAATTGAAATTGTTGATTTATCGGCAGCGCCACGCATTCGTTTGAATTTTAAATCAACCGGCGGACTAAAAGCTCTCGATAAACTAATATAACCACTAATGACTTGACAAATCCGAAATCTGTCATCGGAACATCGCACTTAAACGACCTTACAAGGAATCTCACTTTCTTTGTAACCTTCTGCTTTTAATTGACGACAAAGTTGCCAGGTTTACATTTGATTCTGAAAGAGCATGCCATTTTGTGTGTGCAAATTCAGAGACAGAAAATATTTATATCTTAAAATGAGAATGAGTTTTGTTGGGGGGGTCAGAAACAATTTTTGACCCTCAACATGTAGAATTTTCCTTTTTTCAAAAAATAATGCTAACCTTGATCTGCCGTCTGTGCTAAGTAAAGGTTAACATGAAATCTCACGCCTAAATATACTGCCCATAAAACGTAAGTAGTTTTCTTAGTCTACAACTTCTCTTAGATATGGTGAATATCCTAGCACAGGCACTGTTTTAAAAGTAATGGTACTTTGAGATTTAATATGTAATGTTCAGAAGTACCACCCTTTAGCACTATTTTAGTATCAATAAACATTCCTAAGTGACAGTAAAGGCATAAAAAATATTGATACTCTTTGTGTGTGAGAGAGATTTATGAATCTTTTGGTGGCATTGTAATCTAATTTACGTGTGCACAGACGGTTTATTTGATTTAAGACAAGAAATAACCGTTATCTACGTTAAGTGCTTAGATGTCCAAAAACATTTGATTTTCCTTGGTGAACAGCTGGTGAATAAGACAAATATGTGGAAGAAGATCTACATACAGGCAAAGTGAAGTACTTGCCCATATATTAATGATAGTACCGTAGAACTATATTAGCATATGAAGTATTTTAGTAACCGTATGAAGCTGCGCAGGGCAGTAACACCAGAAGGAATCCGTGATCACGTTTTCGCGTTACGTTACATTAATGCGTATGTAAATATGGATGTTTACATTTTTTTTCATCCTAAAATGGAGTTTGTTTTTCTGAAAGTTAATATGAGTACTGCCATTTGACCGGATCGGATATACATTACGGAGTAATATAATACAACCACGGACTGTGACTGGTTAACGGTTTTTTTTTAAACGATCACGTGCGCAATTTGGTGGCGCATTTAATTTAAATTGAGTTTGACTTGAATCCGCCACTGGTATTTGATTAAATTTCGTTAAACTGTCTGCGCTACTTAGTTTCTGCATATAGTGCACCTCAACAGTTTGTAATTAAATGTTACTTAGCTAGTTTTGACATTAACGAGTCTGCTGGTTTTGGAACCAAGTTCATGTAATTCCCTAATACTCGTAATACGTACAACTTCTGCAACATCCGTTTATGCAGTTATAAAATTGTCGCACTTTGATATCCCGTAAAAACGTTCTAAGCCGTTTCCCCTAAAGTCCTTAAGACTATTTAGCAATTTGTATATAAAGAGTTTAAAATGTAGGGCGTAAATTTAAATAGTCATAAATATGAAAATTATTCACGTCTGGTCTCTGTCGTAAAGGAAAGTGGTAGAAAGACGGAATTTAAATGCGGCAAGTTAGGTCGTGTAAGGTGGACCATTTATAAGGCGTCCCCATTCATCCCAGAGACATATAACCTATTGTTGTCCTTAATAAAGGTAACTTAATGCCTTATATCACTGATTTTATTTGTTAGGCTTGGGTAGCGTACACATAAAAAGCGCAGTAGGTGTGTTTGTAAATTACGGTAATTCATTTATTTTCTACAGCGATTGGTCGCACTTTACAACCTTTATTAAGTTATGGGACTTTTTTCTAGAAAGCTTTGGTCTACGTGGTTTTATCGCTATTATCTTTTATTACGTAAATGCATTTTTACTACATAAAGAGATTAACATGTTTAAATGTAATTCTATAGCTCATCGATATCCATAAAGCCATGGGACAATGACGCCACACCGAGAAGTATTTATTTACTTTAAATGTCTGTTATAACTGTACTTTTATTTTTTTAAATCTTTAATCGGATAATTAATTGGGTACAACAAGTAATTTCCACTACAAACTTAAGACTAATTGTAATTGCGATTAGCTTGAACTATCCAGGTAACTGGTATATATTGAAGTTAGTGGCACAATTAATTTGTAAAGTTACATCCTCACTGACCTAACGGCTACTTGCTAATGCATCGGACATAAAAGGTAAGATGTTATCTGCGCTATTGATTTTATCGTTCTTCATTTTAACTTAACCGTGAATAATAGGATTTTCTGCCTAGTGCTTACATCCACGATATGTTAATTGTCTTTGCCATAAATTTGCCCCATGTAATACTGTACTTTATATGTATGCCTTGCAATCCCCAATATTTATCGGTTTACCAATAATTGGGTGCAATTTCGCATGTGCATACTAAACTCATTTTAGTTGTTTCCAAATTTGTACTTCGTAACTTCTACATTTAAGCATATCAAAGTGATATGAGAAGCATCAAAATATACACCAATCATTATTAATTCTTCTGTCCAGGGTTAAAAAGCGATACATTTTTCAGGCCGGTTATTAAAAATGATTTATTACGCTTTTATGTATTATCACTGTTTAATTCGTTTCGTCTAGACTAAAATGCAAGCAGTGAGCAAATTACGAGATTGGCTTGATCAATAAAACCACGGCGCAAAATTATTTCCATATAATTACTTGAAGACAGTTTAATTCAACAGCTCATTTAGCTCAAAGAAAACTAATTAAGTGAATAGTTTCACTCGAAACAGATGAACATATTACCCTAACCCTCCGCCAACCAAACTAGCCACCGAGGGTCCTCGAAACATTTTAATGTATTTAGGGCAACTCTAAGTGTTTGCATAATTTAATAGGAATGAGCCAGGATTTTGCTTTATTGTTGTTTACCTGACCCACTTAATTTCTTACCCCTACTACTATAACACGATATACACAGACTGGAGCAAAAATGCTACTTTATCAAAAGGTGGCAGAGATATTTTTCCAATTCATTTAACCACCCCTTTCGGCGGATTCCTAAGGATGGTTTATGGATTGAGCTTTCCATAAATGGTAGAATTCCATGAATAAAGCTAGGTGCGGCGATTGAACGTGGGATGTAAGGGGCGACTAAAAGAAAGCAAAAGTAAATGAAAATGCATTCAGTGGCAAACGTTCAGCGATATATTACACGAAAGCTTGTTCCTCGGTTTATATTGGGGGTTGCAGGACCACGGGTAATAGAGTGTAGTTCGTAAGGTGAGCTGTGCCCTCTGATTTACGGCATTCTGCAAATCTCCAATCACTGCAATATCGCAGGATTTGGGAAACTATGGATTCCATTTCCTTGTTTTTCGAATCCGTTCTCAAAGTATTTTTAGAACGTAAATTTTCACTGGAAATTGTATTAGATGTGATATGAATTGTCTTTGGAGTCTCACCTCAACATTTTTTAAGGTCTAAATTTATGGATTTTTATTAGGAAATGCATTTACCTTAATGTCACAATACATAATTGTTACATTTTCACAAAACAACAGTATACCTAAAATTTTTCATTTTATAATAATTTGCACTGCTTCTGCTGTACTATCAGGATTGTAATTTGATTACAGGGTATTTCAGAAAACGTATTACAAACTTGTAGGCCGTGCAGGAAATCCAAAATTTAACAGACGTCGTTAGAGCTTTTGTTTTTGAAATACAGGGTGTTAAAGTTCTCAGCAAAAATTAGATACCTACTATGACGCTGATTAAAGACAAACTACAGATTTACAGATAAGTAACGATTAAAAACGAGTTTTTTCTATGCTAAATAAGCTAAACTTATCTACCGATAGTGTCATAGGCATTAAACCAAATGCCGTGTAAGTTATTTGGTAAAAAAATTGACGACATTTCTTTTTTCAAAAGAAAAAAAATTATCATGGAATAACGCTTCTTCAACAGCATCCTCAAAGCCTTCACTAGGACTTAGAACAGCAAGGTTTTAGAAAAAACAAGTCTACCATTGATGCTATATTCATTGTGAAGCAAATAAGAGAAAAATCTCTAGAGTTTAATAAACCAGCTTATATGTGCTTTGTTGACATGACTAAAGCTTTCGACCAGGTGGGATTGGCGGACATCATTCAGGAATCAACCAGGAATAATTCAACATGATTATGTACAAAATTGTCGGAGATCTACCTAAAAGAACAGGATACAAAATGTGGAACACTTACTTTAATGTTGTCTGCTACGCAGATGATGCGGTGTTCATTGCGGATTCTGAGGACGACCTTAAGAGATTACTTCACTCCTTTAATCAATCAGCAATCAAAAGAGCCAACAAGATACAAACTGGTGATTGACCAGAAAATTGTAGAATAAGTAAATCAGTTCAAATACTTAGGAGCTGAGATAACAAGAAATCTACAAAATGAAGTCTGAAAACAGCGTCTCGAATATCAGGATGCCTAAGAGACATTGTGTGGAAAAACAAATAACTCAACATAAACAGTAAAATAAGAGTATACAAGACGAGAGAACGGTTGAAATGAAAATAATAAGAAGTATACACGGAAAAACACTACACGACAGAATCAGAAGCGAAGACCTTAGACAACGGAGCGAGATACAGGACA
This sequence comes from Ips typographus, assembly GCF_016097725.1. Lineage (NCBI taxonomy): Eukaryota > Metazoa > Arthropoda > Insecta > Coleoptera > Curculionidae > Ips > Ips typographus. The sequence continues at coordinate 9,015,508 of NC_138437.1, read as the reverse complement.
TAGGAAGGTGGGTAAGGCAGAGAAGAAAATACTGGAATAAAAAGAAACAGAATGGAAGACAACAGACTTGTAAAAATCGCAAAAACAAACAATCAATGTCCTGTAAGTTTGTAATACGTATTTTGTAACCGCCTGTATAAGTTTTCCATGTTTATTCAAAATGTATGTAATAGAGGTGTGAAATAAAATATTAAGATATCTCAGAAAGCAAAGGAGGCATTTTTAGCATAATTTATTGAGCTTTTAATGTCTGATTGTATCAAACATTCAAGTCTTGAGTGTCAAGGGTCAAAGTTCACAATTACCGTACTTTCAACTCAAATGATTATTGTTATTATTCGCAAGCAATCAGAAAAGATACCAAAGCCATTTTGAATACAAATGATTGCAAAATTAACTTTCACAATAGCTCTTTCAGTTTCATCTCCTAACCTAAAGGACATTCTTAAAACATAAATGAACGTTGTATATAAACAATCAGTTGCAATACTTGAAAAAGATGGCACATCTCTTAAATAGATTTTTTTCTTTAAAAGCAAAAACCAAGTGGCTACTTGAAATCTCAGACAAGCAGTAGCCCGCCATCATCACCGAGCAAATCCAAGGATATTTGTTTATTAAAATAACGTTATGAATATTATATTATGCAAATGGAGGCATCAGCATCCCGAACGCACCCACCTTTGCCAAAACCCTTTGTTTGTGAAATATTAGTCATAGAGGAAAGGCCAGGTTTCTCTGGTAAAAAGTCTCACTCGTGCTTGAATTTGCCAGCGAGTGGCTTATTGTTTTTCGCCGTCTGTTTTGAGCGGAATCTCATGGTGCAAACTTTGCCAACCGCACGACCGTTTCTCATAAGTCAAATTCGAAACTTGAAGTAATTTATGAGCTTTAATTATTGCCTAGGTTTCCCCTTTAGTTTGCGGGTTTTGATTTGTTCATTAGACGCCTCCGGTGAAAAAATCTATATGATTGCTTAATCCTTCTTAGTAAGCTGCCATTAAAATTAATAATCAGATTTTAATACGATCAAAGTTTCTATTTGCTACAGGATAAGAGTCACCCTGGCAAATGCATCTCTCTAATTGCCTTAAGTACAGCCGTAATTTGCATTTTGCGATATTTATTTGACGTGTATTAAATTATTCTTGCCTTTCCAAGTTGCATATCCTTAATCGATTAACCACAGGTTATTAATAATAATGGTATTTGAACAAGCACTTATTTATCATATCTACCACTGGCTGGTAAACTGTTTTATCGACGCTGGTATTTCCTTTGACATTTTTAATTGTAATTGTACAGTGGCGTAGCTACAAACAAATAGCAAGCCATAAAAGGGTACAACGTACTTTCTCTTCTTTGCTTAACGATTTTACACTTCATTTGTTTTGGACATATAATATTTTGATTTGTGGTAATGGTAGGCAGGGTGCTACAAACTGAACCATAGGGACCTGTGTGGAATTCAACGTTGAGGTGTTAATTATGGTTAAATGACTGTTCAAATAAACTAGTCAAAAGATTAAACCGCCATTTGCACTCTAACCTTGCCCATATTTAGTAGCAGCAACATGGTCATAATTCCAGTATTCAAAAGAACCACCAAATTGTGTAATTTACGATGGGAAGAATGTTAAAAATGAGCATTTCCAACTAAAAATGTAATTTATTGTCAATAAGAAAAAATGGCTTAGTAAATATCGAATAAAAGTCGTGTCACATCCAAAAAAGGCACATTTAAAACGGCGTAAAATGTTTTAAACCTCAGACACCGTCCATGAGGAATGTGCTCGTATCGAGTAATTAAAATATTTTCGAAATTAATGCCGACCGAGTGACAAATAAAAACTTGTTCGATGTGCATTCTGTAAAAATCACCATATTAATATGGACACGGAGAACGGCGTGGGTGCAGTAAAATTCTCGTTTACACCGACTGATTCGGAAAAATTCACGTAATAAAATTACCACAAAACATTATTCCAACATATAAAAACAATGAAAAAAATAACAACCAAATAGACTGACCATAAGTCATAGAATGGCGTCTAAGAAAACTTAATTCGAAGTGAATAGGCCAATTCAACCGGTGACTAGTTTAACAGCTTATTATGTCACTAGCGGCACTCCCAAGCGTAAAGAGGCGTTAAAATTTAAAAATTTGCATAGTGGAATATTTAGTCCACATGTCAGTAGGAAATCGTTTAGATATTTTAGAACAGTTATTTTGCATAATAACGACTATTTTCTTTCACGAGACCAAAAAAATCGCGTGGGCAAAGACAAATTGTTCTTCCATCTTGCCAGTTGCTAATACAACATCCATACGAACATTTTGTTTTTTTAGAGGTCATTCTAATTGTTTCAATCAACTTTTGTGCTTTCTTACACCCACCTACGCCATCGATAAATCTTTGAAAACACAGGCGCCTACGATTACTCAACAATTTTAATTTAAGATTGTTTTGAGTCTTTAACAGTTTGATTTCTGTAAAAATAAAAGTCTGATTCGTTTATTACTTTGATATCATATTTTCGCGGGTTACGGCACGTGCCAACCTAATTATAACTTTAGAAATAAATTTTGAATTTCTTTCGAAGGGGAAATCTCCTATCACCCTCGGTAGAATAAAATTTCAAAGTTCAGAAATTAACGTCCAAGTATTAGAGAATGGAGTGTTTTGAAACGAGTACCTATCTAGGAACATTTATTATTATACCGAACGTTTACTAGAAGTTTCATAGTTTATCTCCCAAATAAATTAAATTATCGTTATTGTTTCAATTTATCTTCAAGTTGAAGCAAAGCATGCTTTATTCAGTTAATTTCTGAAAAAAAAAGATTTCTGATGCTTCTTTAGTTGATTTTTAACTTGCTTCAAAATCTTCTAGTCTTTGATACCCTCATCCACTATTTCTTGTTTATGAGCTTAGTCTTCTATTTCCTGAGAAATTTTGTTGTGTTATTAACTAAACTAATAATTAACTTAATATATCTTTCAGGCAACTATTATTTGTTTAGCCAAATGACAACCTAAGGTGCAATTGAGTGTATCACTTCGTTATTTGCTGAAGCATTTACCATTGGCCAAACTATCTGCTCTTAACATAGTACCATCCTGTAACTCATAAGGTTATTATGTATAATCATCACATGTCTTATAAGTATAATTATATAAAACTTTCTTAATTTGGATTATTATTTTTTGTGAAATAACCCATAATTTAGAACTAACAAATGGTAAATGCTTCAGCAAATAACAAAATGTTGTTCAATCATTGAAGTCGAGTATCTCGAATGCTAGAAATTTTGAAAGATACCAAATATTTTTCAGAATTACTTTCTGCACCCAGTGGACTCGGTTTACACTCACTTCAGACCGGATGTTGCAAATTTTAATGTTTTTCTATTTGTTTTTTGAATACCCTGTACATGTTCAATTGTATTGAGATCAGCCAGACGTGAAAGGGCAGTTCGAGAAAAACATTTTGAGATTTTTACAATCCTAAAAATTTCGGAAATTTTGAATGAGAACAAAAATGTTTAGAATGATTTTTTTGCACCTTATGGACTAGGTTTACATCCACTTAGAACCGGGTCATAACTGGCAGAGCGTCATCAGTTTCAAATTTAACAGTTGTTCTTTTTGTTTTTTTGAACATCCTGTATACGTTCAATCGTGTTGCTGTTACGAGGTGAAAGAACAGTTTGAACTTTTTATTGAATCACAAGTCGTTATTTGCCCAGTCAAATAACTTTTGCTTGAATCTAAACTAGTATGGGAAAATGGTAAATTCCTAGACAAATAGGAAAATCTTGAAAAACTTCTGACTATATACCTAAAATTGCTTTTTGCCTACGACAAATACAAATCAAAACTTAATCCAAATACAGTACTTGTTTGATGTAGACTGAAATAATGAAAGACTAAAGTAATTTACAATTAAAACTTTTAGTAGACAAAAGATTTGTATGTGTTTAATTATCTCTTTATCCTGAGATCAACATCTGCATGCAAATGCATTGGAAAATTTCAAACGCTGTGTATGACAAGCCATCAAGCTAGTAAACTACCAGCACAAATTAACTTTCACACACGCTACAGGGAAAAAAGTTCTATTTCATCACCCATGCCATTGTATTTTGTTGTCAGCAACTGAGGTAGGCTTGCATAGAAGTGAATCGAGCTTACGTCGTATTTTCCATTTCAGTGAGCCATTTTCCGTTGGCGGGGAAATAATTTCTCTTGGCGGTCCTTCAAAGATAAGAAAGAAAAGTGTGAAGCAATCTCGAAATAAAATTTCCAGATGCCCTGGCTTATTTGTGAACAATAAAATGTACCGAGCTTTCCATATAAAAGCAATTTTTAATGCCAACAAAGGAATCTTATTATCCAAAGTTTCCATTTGCGAGAAACAAAACTAACTCTCTATATTACTACTCGAGTCAGGCGTGCTAATAAAATTTTGATTAGTAGACATTTCCTTTCCAAGTTATTATCCTTTCCGGACCGAGTGATAAATGTATTTATTACGTCCTAACCAGCCCGTGGTCAGATATGCTTACCGACATTATCAAGGGGGTGTTAAATTTTCATGATTTCAGCAAACTAAACTGATTTCTATGCTCAACTAAGCTGCAAGCTTATCGTATTATTATAATTATTTTTTCTTAAAATTGACAAGAAGATACTCTATCTAGATAAAGTTTGATCCAGACCATGGAACGGAAACAGGTGCAATTGACATAGTTGATATGGTGGAAGTAATCTCTCTCTGGGCAAGAGAGGTCTGCTTTCGAGCATAATACTCATCCGATTCCACTTAAACCGAGCCCTTGATTTCCGCCGTGGCTTTTTTTATGCGAGCCCTGACATGTCCGTGACACCTTTGACAGGTTATTAATACGCCAATGGCGCGAATTTTAACGGCTAATTAATTGCACAGTTTGAGCTTTTATTAAATTAAATCTCGAACGATACTCTCACGCCGCTTTAATAACTTCTGTTTACCGCATGCTTAAAAAATGTTTGCTTAATTGTGGTCCTCCGGATTAATTTATATCCGTAATGGATTGGTTTGGGTATCGACCCCCCCTTTTTTATACCCAGGGCTAATTATTTAGGTGAACGCCTGTCGATCCCCTGAACAAATCGTCTAAACCAGATTTGTTAATTAATCTCAAGCTGATTATTTGTACGGTAACAGTTTACGTTGGTAAAGCCTTCGCACAAACGCTATTATTATCACTAACAACATTCATGCATATTGAACAAGAGTATGCTGTAAGATAATATGTTTGTGTATGGCTGGTTAATCAAACATACGGCTAGATTAAATTTAATGACTGAAAAATAGTGAAAGCCTCTCAAAATTCATTTTATAAACCTCAATATGTGAACAGTAAAAAACAGCATGCATGAAAATTTCCATAAAATAGCAAAAATTCAACCCAACTCTAGTATGTCAATATTGCTGTATTTTTTAGTATTTTAATTAAACAGTAGCAGGGTATGGTACATAAATCAAAGAAATGCAAATAATTAATGTGAAACAGTTATAATTTGTATCGATTTCTAAGGACTTACATAAACTGTTTGTATTGAATATTATATATCATACGATATCTTCAGTTACTTACATCTAAATAATCGCAACATCACAACAACAACAATACTGACTTATACAGGGTGGTCCAGTTTTAAATGTCAATAATTCACCATTCCATAGCCCAGTAAAAAGTAAGTTGACATGCATTATGCCATTTTCCTGAAAAATGCTGCCTAAGAAAAATACAGTCCTTCAAATTTCAATTTAAAAAATCGGTTTTTTGTCATAACTGTCAGACCGTTGTACAAATTTAGAACAAGCACTTATGAAATTAATACGTATTATGAATGACGTTTGCCAAAATTCTCCAGTAGCGTAGATACAGGAAGATGGTTTTAATTAACAGTCACTGGATATTTTTCAAAAATTTCAGTTTTTTTTTACTTTACTTGTCCAATTTGACAAAATAAGTACCTCTTATAAAATTCTGATTTGAAGCTTCGTTTACGAGATAATTGAGTTATTACGTTCAAAGACCCCAAATCAACCCAACTTAACTTAAAAATTGTCTTGAAAACAGTGAAAATTTACTTAAGACGCTTAAAAAATGTCTTTTGACCAGTTTTTACACATTGAAAGATTTTAGCATTGGCAATTGACTTGGAAACTGTGAAAATTGTCTTGAAACGCTTAAAAACTGTCTTTGTAGTCGTTATAGTTTTCAGATAAGTTGAAAAACTTTAGTAGTGAAAATTAGGTTGTAGTCATGAAAAACTACTGTATCTACAATTTTTTACTATAAATTCACACATTTCAACCTTGAAAATGGACTTGGACACCAAAAAGTAAGTCTAAACCAATGAAAAGTGACATCAAAAGCTTAAAATTTCCATTTGAAGTAAGTTTTCATAATTTGAAAATACATTTCAATATTTTAGTCTTGAAAATAGTCTTAAATACAGGATATTGACATTAGATTGATAAAAATTGACTTGAAGACTAACTTTTCAGGTTTGTTTCCTTTGCTTTTGATTTTCTTAGAACGCTGGACTATTTTTAGGGTCTTTAAACAGCTTTCAGCTAGGAAAATCGAGTTTTAGGGTTATCTTCACCAAGTTTTTGACATAGGAAACTTAAAAAACTATTTTTACATTTTCCATACGCTTAAACATGCCATTTCCCGCTTTGTCAGTATTGACTTCTAGACGCTTCAGTTTGCTTTAAGAGTGAAAAATCGAATTTTAAACAAATTTTTCTAGTAAAAGTTAAGTTTCAGACTCTTCATTGATGAAAGTAAACAATTTTGGCATTAAATGCTACGATATTAGTCTTAAACACTAATTTTTAGAATTAAATTAGTCCAAAAATTCGGACTGTTACCAGTGTTTAATTGGTTAAAAAAAATCCTGATTTTTTACTATTTTCAGTGTCAAAAATTAACTCGTAAACCTCACAGATGACCAGATTTGAATCGTTTTGAACCATTTTAAAGTAAAAAATACAATAATCCAAGTAGACATTTTTGTCAATTTTGAATAATATCCAGTGAGCGTAGAAAATAAAGACTATCCCCCTATATCGACGCATTTAAACCATTTTGAAGGTCTTCCTTAGGAAGCGTTCTTCAGGAAAATGATATAATGCATGTCAACTTATTTTTTGATTGGCTATCGATTGGTGAATTATTGACATTTAAAACTGGACCACCCTGTATTATTTATAACGTCTTAAGCTTCAGGGTAGTCTAGTATCCCCCAAGATGTTAACAATTGTGTTTAGGTAAACAAGACTGGCAAATCAAATCACCAACAAATAAAAAACACACCTCAAATTTCCTTAAGAAAATTATTCTCTACATTTAAAATCATATTGAGCATTAAACACAAATTATAGGTAAGTAGAAACCAAACACTATTGTTAAGTAATATTTGATATTCCATTTCCTGGAAATTATATTTATAGTCTTAAGTGCCAACGAAAATAACATGTTTTCATAACAACGGCTTTGTAATCTCTCTATTTCTTCCAATCAGTTTTTCCTGATATTTTACATGTTTACCAATACTGTGATACAGGATAACTTATACTATTGAAAAGAGGATTGACAGTTATCAGTGCACCATTTCCAGAAATATATCAGGAAATATGAAAGGGTATTAATAGCAGAATTGTATCAAAGATAAAGAGCATTGCGCTATATTTTTGCGAAGAAAAGAAATGAGAATCGTTTACGTCGGTTTATTCCCTTGATATTTTATAGCAGAACCTAAACCCTCGTTTAAGGGGCGTAATAATACAATATATGTCTGGATTCAGCTGTTATCTGATATAAAATAGGCTTGCGTGGTGTATGGGGCATGTAAGCAAAACTGGGTAAAATTTGCGGTTAATAAAACTTTATAATGAATGAGCCTTATTTAGGGTCAGGGTATGTTTTATATCCCATTAGGAGTATACAATGGCGAGGGGAGATTGAAGGGTTTGGCAAGCGTAAATGTTCGAGAACTTTTTTTTAAATCAATATTTTTTGGGCCGATATTTAGAAATCCGTGTTTTAGTAAAAATTGTATTTCAGATACGGCCCTGCATCTACCTGCATTAATATTGCCCAGACAACAATCCAGTCGAGCTCTGGATTTCGTTCAGCTACCACAACTTCTAATTGTCCTAACATCACTGGATATCCCATCGGATTAAATCAGCTCAGTGTGAGCCAGAACAAAACGAAGTCTCTACCTACTTTTACTCTGCTTTATGTAGCTAAGGCGGGTCGACGTTTAATTAGAGTGATTGTGAGCTACATCCCTAAGTAAAAACTGGATGACAATATATGCGACCGAACAACAGCTATCTATTGAGCTTAGAGGAAGCCACTCGATTATAACCCCTAGCTGAATAATTCTTAATTAGATATCGGTTCTGAGTAAGGTGCCTGGCCATAGAATGCACTGAAAAGCCGGGTCCTTATAATCTACTTAGCACACCAGACCAATCGGTTCGAATGTTTGCATACATCCCCAATATATATAGGGGATCAATTGAACCATTCACAATCTGCAACGATTTGGCTAACTGAATTTGATTATAAATGCTGTTTTACAGAAGTTAATGAAAAATGATTATTCTCTTCTCGTTGGTATATCTACAATAATTACAGCAAAAACAACGTGTTTAAATCTTCGATACGAGGTATTTAACTGTTTATCTATATGGTCGTCAACTCCCAAATACATCTTTTTTGCCTCACTTAAAAACGAGTTTCTCAAAAATTAATCCTGTCCCGAGATTACCTCGGATATGGGTGTTCCGCGGTTTAAAATGATACCGTCATTTGCACGGCGTGTTAAAAAGCTGAAAAAAATGCGAAAATAATCAACCGGTATTAATTTCTGGCTTATCCCAATACGAATCAACCAAACCAAAAACTTTTTTGCATAAATATCTTATTCTAAGTTGACAGTATTGATTTCGCAGATTAAAGTACCGTTTTTTTACTAATTTCCGAGCCCACACACTGATATTGGGACATTAAGTACTGTTGAGGACCGTAATTGCAGGGAAAGAAGGATTTACTTCAATAAAATGAAATTCTGCTTATATGAGTAAGAAAATATCACAATTTAAAAAAACTGTGATGTTTCAACAAGATCATCATTCATCAATATCTAAGACAATATAATTTCATAAGAGTAAAGCTAGAGACGCGCGGTTGAATTTATGTTGTAGGTAATCCAGTAACTTGGATCCTGCGGAAAACTGAAACACAGCGTGGGCAAACTAAATTATGACACCCTGGAGTTCACAAATATCAGCAAGGTTGAGTTAGGAATTTACTAATTCGAGCGAATAATGCGCATAAAGTGGCCCGCGATTAATTAAAATGATTGAATATGCATGAGAGTAAGTAAAATCAATAGAATTCAAAGAAGTATTTTGCCGTAGGCTTTGAAGCCTGTTAAGTTTGGCCTGTATTGGATTTGAAGCAAAACAAGATCCAAGTATCAAAGCTGGATTTTTTATTGCATCCAAAGTACAAAGGTATTAGTCTCGTAACGGAATAGCAAAAATTACTTAAAAACGCAATAAAATCTCTTTCACGTCTGGAATTCAAGGAATTATTTCCGTTGTCGTCGGTTTATAGCAGCAAAATTCCTTCTAGAAGTTTTATTATCCACCCTAAGAATAAAAACATGTATATGAAACATCACATTCGATCCGCATATTAAACTTAATATTCCCGATCTAAGTTCGGGAGTACGGTTTCCGATTCCGTGTAAATTTTCACAGCTGGTTTCGAGCTTTACGTTCGCGAGGAGATTCGAGGATTGATCATCTGGCAGCAACACCTCCATTTCACACCCCTCTTATTCAGTTATGAGCGTATTTTACATTTCATTTCGAATCTCCCAAGTTGTTTACATTTTCGTGACGCGCGTGCACTATTAATGCGCTAAATTTCCAGAAATTCTTAATCTCCTGCGGGTTATCGTTGAACCGTTGTTTTTCACCAACGTCATGCAGAAGCACGTTATTGACATAAAAGTCATTTTACAGCCAAGTTTTCACACCCGTCCGCCTGTTTAGTTTTCATTTAATATATCCTTGACAAGGATGTTTTCTTTCTTGATCAAATACGTCCAGTCTGGGTCATCGAATGTTATTGCCTTTTTCTTGAAAGTTCATTTCGATCTTCGCTCACTCACACTCGACGTTATCGAATGCATAAAATGTGAAAATGAAAAAGTTCTAATAGCTCAATTTTCCATGCTAAAATCAATTCAAACCGCTGATTTTTCATTTGGAAAATGTTTCTAGGGTGTAAAATAACAATGGTCAGAAAGTTTCATTTGCATAGTTATTTCTAATTTCTGAACACCAGAAGTTTATTTAAATATTGCCTTTAACTTTTTAGAAACTACCCACCTGTAGTAATTGGAAACCGTTATATTTTAAACCAAGTTTAAGTTGGGTTTGGTTTTGAATATGACAGAATGAATGAAAAAAGTCACAGTCTGAACACTTGGTTTAAGTAAGACTACATTTATTTCCACCAAATTACCACGAATATGGACCTAACAGCCTATTTGACAGATCACGCTAATGACATATTACTGATAAAACTGTCAACTGAACATCAAGCTAAAATTACTCCTTATTTTTCCTTATTTTCATTTTTAAAGTTTTACATTTTTAAACAGAATTTTAAAGCATTTATAAAATCAAAATAAGTTGAAGATGATGATCTTTAAAGACATACTAGCTTTGGAATCAAATCTGTCCATATTATTACTCGCTTATTGACATTTGACACCTGACCGACGGAACGCTGTCAAATGTCAAAGTCACGTGACCCTAATAAATACAGTTTTAAAATTAAAGTTCAAATTGATAAAGACATTGAGTTTAAAAATGATTAAAACGGTTATGTGATCCTGATAAATACAATTTTAAACGTGAAAGTGTTGCGGAACGTCAAATTAAAAGTGTCAAATCAGGTATTACAGGATTAAAAAAATTGATGTTTAAAAAATAGTCAAACAGTTACATTACCCTAATAAATACAGTTTTGAACTTGAAAATTATTTGGTACGTCAAATTGAAGCTGTCAAAGTTCAAAATGAAAAAAATTGAGTTTAAAAATTATTAAAGCAGTCACGTGACTCCAAGTAATGCAGCTTTGAACGTGAAAATGTCTAAATTCAAATTAAATAAAACAGTCACGTGACCCTAAGAAAAATGAATTTGCAACTGTCAAAGTTCAAATGTTGACAGGATAAAAAAATTGATGTTAAAAAATAGTTAAAATAGTAGTCACTGACTGTTAATGAATGATATTTAAAAATCTCCTCATTTGACAATTGACAAGTGACATATGAATGTACCCAATGCAACAAAAATATACACCGGTGATTCACGATCCTATCCCTAGTTTCAGCTACTGCCATTATACTTGTTTCATATACCTTTCAATCTTATACAAGTCACTCATATACACGCCAAGCATATATTTTTATTAATATACATCTGACTTCTTGTTTGTATGTTTTAGTCTTCTCCACAAACTGACTTCATTCATCCTGCATTTGCTATTCTGCTACGTTTTCATTTCAAAACTTAATACATAATTAACAACTAGAGTTTACAACATCTTGACTATACCAAACACGTTTGTCAACTTATTTCCCTCGTATAGCCTTTGACTCTGTTAAAGGCATAAAAGGAGAGAACAAAGGCAGAAAATTATTCTGAAACCTAACTATCAAACACTGTGAAGGGCGTCGGTACCAATGATAAGTTTTCCCAAAAGTTATGGTTATGTAAATTGTTTTAAAACTTTTCCGAGCAAGAAAAGTGGCATCGGGCGGTTTTGGAGGAGACGAGAAGTTTTTAAGATTAGCTTGGAGGACTAATTGCGCTGTGTGATTCCCTGAAAAAAGTGGATATAGGAGTAAAGATCATAAATAATAGTTAGTAACTTGTTTGTAAGTTAGTGTAGTAGTTTTATTAGGAAACTTTGACGGACAAAGCTAGACACACATAAAGCGGGCTATGTAAAGCCCACTTGTATAACTCTTTTAACAAGATTAAATACTTCAATGCATGCGAAATAGAGCAAGGATACTACTCTTATTTAGAGTCGGGAATTCGTCCTTAAAGTTCTAACAAATGTTTCGTAAACGTTAAAGCATCTACAATATTTGTCCTACCGTGCTGAGACCGTTTTCTATCGATCCTTGTTTTCGAACACTTATTTGCTTATTGTTTTCCCAACTTCTTGAGTTCACGTCTTTATTATAGGTGCTGCTTACATATAAATTCGATAAATCAATGTGTCGCAAATAGATTGATTTTATTGGAAGAAGTAATAAAATTCAGTTAAAGACTAAATTTCCCAAATCCCGGGCGGCATTTATGTTTCAATAGATAAATCCGGAAACAAAAAAAAAACGTTCGACAGCGATATTTTATCCTCAATAGCACCAGATACCCAGTGAAATATATCATCCTAACGATATTTGATTTCGACAGGTATAATTGCATATCCCGAAAACTTACAAAAGTGTATAGTTCCTGAACCGTATTTGCGAGTTATATTTTCTGTTCGTGTTTGTTTTGTTTTTCCATATTCCGGAAATTAAAAGTGCTTGTTTTCCAATAAATTGTTGTGCTTTCGCTTGACCGGGCTTTTGTTATTTCCATTTATATTTAAAAATATTTACTCTTGAAATTGATGTGTCTCAGCACCCTCCAAAGCATTAACAGTATAGAACCAGAAGGGTTCATACCCTGCATACTTGTTTTGTTCATTGTGTTTTGTTAATTAACTTCCGAGACTCAGGTTTACCGAATAACTTTCAATAAGCGAGCTCAAGTGGGGAGGTTATTAAAGTTATTCTCTGGGAGCAATATAATATATCGAGTCCCCTCTTTATTAAGACTAAACCGCGTGGGGAAAATGAAAAGTCAAGACTCTCGCTAATCCTTTGCAGGTTTTCTTTTTTCGATTTGTATTCTGTTTACGAACATTTACTTGACCTCGACAGGCAGATGGACCCAGCTAGAGGGAAGGCTATTAAGGGACGATATAAAAAAAAGTGTGCAGCCGGGGTAATTTGTAAACTGTTGTTTCCAGAATGGCAAAGACGAAGGTATCAGCGGACTGTCATTTATTAAACCAGTCAAACAACTGCTAAAAATTCGATATACGCCATTTCAGTTTCGGTCAAGCTTGAGCATTTAGAGCACGCTTTCTTGAAGGATAGCACGACAGACGAGTATAATTGCGTCCGGACGTGATCCGGGTTAATCGAAAGCCAGTTAAGAATACGCTGAAACACCCTTATTTTTATTGCAATAACATCACCACAAATTATACTATTACAGCGCATGGTAATTAACCGTGCCTGATACCCTACACAATGTATAAAATGAGCGGGTGATTAGCTGGCAAAATTTTCATTTTAATGCCCATCAATCTTACGTTGGCAAATACTGATATATCCATCACCTCCCAGTTTAATAAAACGCAGATTCCAATTAGACAAGGCATTTTATTTTAATTGTGTTTCCTCGAGCACCCTTTCGGTTGTGCCTTTTAATTTGCGATATTTATAGCACCGCCCTAAATCCGGCAGAGTTGATTTCAAATCCGGAATTTACTGGCAACGGTTAAATCTCGATCTGACGCAACAAAACAATGCAAATTGCCTTAAGAGTGAAACTGGCAGAAATTCGTAAAGGACTAATCTTATGCTTTATTCGGTACGCGTAATTGCAAGCTTTACCTCGGTTTGGCTACGAATTATATGAATGCCAAAGTAGGCCAAAACTTTGTGACGTTGTGTCTAATTACTACTCCTAAAGGACTGTTTTGTTAACTTGTTTGCTATTTGTTACTCACCATTTGACGTTGCTCTAGTAAAACATCCTTATTACTACACCTGCTGGAAATCCACTTAGCTCTGTATAAAATTAAACCGACATAAAGGAGCAAACACAATATTTTATTATAGAAAACGTGTTTTTCCCTACATAAATTTACGTAAATACATTTCAAACGAAACACATTTATCATTCGGGAATCCATATCTCCTTATGTAAATTGGTTAGGAAATTTGCGGAAATATTTAAACGCAAGAGAAACACTCTTAACAGATTGTTCTTAATCCGGGAGTTTCACCGTTTCATCTAGGCACAATATTAAACGCTCGGGAATAAAAACTTAAATTAAAATCCTCGAGATTTTCCGTTTTGCGCACCAATTAATGCCGCTCTAATGCTTCAGAAGTCTCCAACAACACTATTATTCTACTAATTGCCAGTGTTAGGTACTAGTTCTTAACAAGTAAATAATTTAAAAGTTTTTGTAAAGGTGTAAAAGTCAATTAAAATTAATTATCCAGGAAGTTTTACTGTGACTAAAAAGTGAAACATTCAGCAAGAGGATTTAACTGTCCGATTATGAGAATAAAAATTATAATAATTTCAAATTTGACAGCTTAATTATTATTGACAGATTCATGATTAAATTAACTGTGATCACCATAATAATAATTTTTTCATGTTTTAAATTGTCAAGTTTGAAGTTGATAAGTTGAGATATGTAGGCCACAAAAGCACTTCAAATAATTTATTTTCCGTGTATAATGCTTTCTTTTTGTATTTCAGAAGAAAAGTTTGGAAGCTTGGAAGTGAAAACCTACGCTACTCAAGATGCTGAGGGTAAGTTGTTTTTTTTTTAATTAAATCGTGTTTGTTTCATTTAATGCGATTAAAAGTAATGCTTTTTGATTAATAAATGAAAATTTAGTAATAGCGATACAGTGGACACGTGAGGGTGATAATATCGAGGAATAGCTTAATAAAAGTCCCTCGTCAACCGTAAAAGGTATTATGGAGTAATGGCATCTAACCGACGTAATTAAAAGGAATTCATTTTGGGTCAGAGCTGAATACACAAATTAAGCAATGTTCGCCGAAATAGAGCTATTCAAGGAACGATTAAGTAAATCGACGTTTTATTAAAAAGGATATCGAAACTGTTCGAAACTACTATTAACCCGTAGGATCGAGTTTATTTACCAGCAGTCATCTGCTTGCAATAAATACGCTGAAATAAGAAAAAAAGGCATTGAAAATCCTTTAAAAGAGTGATATGTTGACCGAAACTCGAAAGCAAGTCTCAAATGAAAAATCCTTGGGTCGAAGCTCTAAAAGAGAACGTAGTCCAGTGGCTTTGTCATATTGATTTTTGGTGGTTTTATTTCTTGGCTAGTTGTTTGTTTACATGCCAGATACTCATATATGACCTCTGAAAATGTTTTTTTAATTCTCAAATAGCGAAAATAAACAGACAGGCATGCTACTCAAAGTGGTTACTGCTAGAGTATTTAAAGAGTGACGTAGAGTAGATTATTTTTACACAAATCTAATCAAGTTTCTGTGTTTGCGAGTGAAAACGTTGCAGTTGTCAGAGAGAACGAAAGAATTGTTTTCGTTTTTGAAACAAAACGTTGGTATTAGAGACGAATGTTCTCGTTTAGGTCATAAATTAAATAGAATGGTGCACCAGCAAGCCAGCAATGACGCCGCAAGGTTTTACTACACAAATAATGCTCGTGCAGGTCTTAACCGTTGCTCCTTGGTTTATGTTAATATAAGGACGGGAAAATTGCATTTTCGCGAAATACCAAAACTAGGCAAATAAGCCCGGCTTGTGGTGGAACCGTATAAACATTTCCTAGATAAAAGTTTTACATTAACGAGCTGAGAAGTTTTGCTCTGTTTACCAAGGAAAGCCGCCTCTATATTGGTTTTCTGGCGAACCTAACAACAAAACTGAAGAAAGACCTTTCACCTGAAAAATGCGCTACTATCAAGCCTGCAAATCCATTTAATAACGCGTGAGGGAATCTCAAATGCAAAATCCACTTAGAGAATTGCTCTAATCCTGTACTATTCGGAATTCGGCATAACATAGCCTTAGAGGCGAAAACCGAATTCCAGTCAAACAGTGGAAATTCCTTGGCTGGTTTCCACATTAGTCCGTCCCGTTTCCACTCGTACAGAGAAATCGGTCAGTGTTAGACCGAATGCGTACTTCATTAAGCCGAATGTAGAGTCAATTAAATATCAGTGACGGAGCTCTTTGGCTCCACACAATGGAATTCATTATTTGTTGCTGGTTAAGCTAATTCTCCATCCTAATTACCACTTTGTTTCAAAGAGTTTCCTAGTAACGAAAATCCACATATCCCACCAGAAAGCGATTTTGTAGTATATTGTGTTAATTGTATCAATATTCATTATTCAAATTTCTCTAAGCAATATTTAGAGTAGGAGAGAGATAAAGCAAAGCATCCTACGTCCTTTCTAAAGAAATTTAGTCCTTCCTCCTGGAGAAAATTTTTGCTAACACTGAATTATTCTGTAGATAATGTCAAAAGTCCTAATGTGGGGTAACTTTCTGAACTAGTTGGCAAAAAGAACATTAAAGGGCTGTTTTGAATTTGCTGATATATTTTCAAGCTACTTAATAAAAGGATTTTCAGTGAAGGAAGTCCTCTTGATTGTTTAATTCATATTTGAAAAGTTGAACGGATCAACGCATTTCATGCTACTCTTTTCATGGTGTAATGAAAGGAACAGATCTGGAAAATATTTTCTCTAAATAATTTCTTTGATTCTTGTCGAATATACGGACCAGCCCTGTACATCATTTTAAACAACCTTTATGATACATTTTAATTACTTTAAACGGGAAGTCGTACTTTTCAATGGCAAAAATTAAGCGAATTCTGAAAAGATTTCATCGAGAAGGAAACCTTGTATATTTGTAATGGAAAGAAGATCAGAATTTTTTTCTTGGGAAGCTAATATTCACCTTGGAACTGTCTTTTCCTTTATGATTGAAAACTAGGTTTTGGTGATTCTTCCATAGGACGTTCCTTTCTTATTCTTAATACAGTCTTCCTGCTTTTTGGTTTTACAGGCGTACTTTCTATAATTACTTTGCTACTAAATAATAATCCTAAGAGACACTTAACTTTTTTTAAAAAAGCTGCTCCAATTATCCTTGTTGGTGTACTATTGCTATCCAACTACTAGTCTGGCAAAAGGGTTTCCGTGACCTGTTTGTTTAATACTTGGAGATATCTATTGTGAGAGTAATCCAGAACAGAACGTCGTGTTAGGAAATGAAGCTAAATTCAGGACAATAGCCAAGCAGGTGATTCGGCAGCCGAGTGACCAGCAGGACACCGTCTTGTGAATGCGCTCCCCACCACCGCTCTTTCAGGACTCTAGTCCTTCGTCCAACGCAAACCGGCAGTTGAACGAAGCCTGCAGGACGCGGACGGATCCTGCTTGAAATCCTGCTGCGCTCCCGGTTCGTAAACACGTGTTTCGTCGCGCTACTTGTGAACTAAGTTTAGTTGAAACTGTCAGTGATCAAAATTTTTTCCTTTACTGGGTGAGTTTGCTGGCTAGATTTCTGAGCAATTTAAACTGGATTACTGAGCGTCAATGTTGATTTTGAACGTGCCAGATAAAAAAAAAGAGCGAAAATCAATCATAACTTTTTTAGACCTAGTTACCTCCGCGCGAATGGAGGTGATTCAAACTTTTACGAGTGCTTTTTGAATGACCTCTTATGCCTATTTTTCCTGGTTTTTCACTCCTTCATAAATTGTTTGGCTTGGCATGAATGAGTGAATAAGTGTAACTGAATACTTTCCAGTTACAAACTTCCATGTTAATCAATTTATGGGGATTGTTGTTAACTTCTTGGTTTCAGTTAGAAACCGTAGAAATTTTGTATTTATTGAGCGCTCAGCTACGGTAGAGCTCCATTAAATCATGGACGTTATTATTTATAGTCTGTGCTAAATTATTAAGGTTAGGCATTACCTAGATTTTAGGAAAACAGGCTAGGTCATTTAAAAGCGGGAATTTGCTTCAGATACAGACAGAATTAATTAAATTAATATCCCGGACAAATGAATTATGCAAATATTTGTTTGGAATGTTCAGGTTTGAATTTCGGGCAGCGGCTTCCGAAAACCGCAACATTTGTGGAAAGCTTTAAATTAAACACTTTTTAAAGCCTTGCCTAAATTTTTGTTATTATCATTTACAATCTTAACAATATATTACAAAATATTTTACTCCAACTTAAAAACCGAAATTATAAATAGAGACGCTAGCAACAAATTTTAAGTATTGCGTGTCTGCTGGAAATATTTATTTCCATTAAAGCCCTTTTCTTGTGTTAAATCTCCAGAACAACATGTTAAAAGATAACGGCTTGATAGTTTTAATTGCAAATTCAAATAGAAACGCTACAGTTTTTTTCCTTCAACGTGGATGCTCGATATTTGCCTCGGAACAATTATTATACCGGAGTAATTAATTCATTTTGACATATTGAGGGCTAATCAAGAATAAATGAAATCGTCTGCCTTGACTTATTGTTGCCTGGAGTATTTATTTATGGAGCAAACGCACGCATATATGGAGGAGGCCTTTGGGAAACAAATTTTATTACCAACCTTAAAAACTGCCTTTGTTCAGTTTATTGATTTAACAACGCCACACTATCTTTTACATAGCTTCAGTAAACCCTATTTTATTTCTGTTTCACTCACATTTATATTATTCTCGCTCTAATTATCAATATCTTACAATAAAAAAATTGTGTAATTTGGTAAAGGGTCATTTTCATCAGGGACACAGTCTGAGCTAGTGTAAGTACAAAATTACTTTTCTACCCTCCATATTTGCTGCTCACACAAAACCTAGATAGCAAAGAAAAAGACAAAATAATAACAAGTTGGAAGTCATTTTGTTCTAGATTTCACCAGTTACAGAAAATTCTTTTGTCTTGGTAAGAAAAGACAAGAACTTGGTTATAAAATATTTGTGATACCAGAATGGCTTTATCAATACAGTTGTCTTCAAGACATTTACTTATTCACAAAGTGAGCAAATTTACCTGAAGATTATCAAAAATTGTATTGTTGGTAGGATATCGAGGTTTTATATAATGTCCAACAGGTGTCTTAATTACTTAATATAATATAATGGAGCTACCAGTATCATGAATTATTTTCATTGAATGCAATTTTATTGTAGATTATTTATAAACTGACACCTCAAAATAGTGCTTTTTTATAAAGCTGGATTTATACATTGACGCAACACATACAAGCTCTGGGATGATATTTGTTGAACATTTTGCACACAAGGTTTGTGCTGTTGAATTGTTTCAAATTTTAATTCCTTACAATTTCACTACATTTAAGTTTTGCTTTAAATTGGCAAAGCTTTTTAAAAAGCAAGGAAACTTTCCTCTAGAAACATTTTCCAAAGTTCAACAATCATTCCAAACGAGAAATACGCATTGAAGCAGGTTTCCAATTTGAACAACGTCAAATTAATTAACAAAGCCTTTTTTATTCATAATAGACTGCAAAAAGTAAACACCCTGTAGAGTAAAATAGAAAAAGTTAAATAATTGGCTATTCTGGTGGAGAACAAAATATCATAAAACAAATTAACTGTATCGCCCAACGTCCTTTATGGAATGTCCTGAATCTTGACAAATATTATTTTCTCCCCAACATTCCAGGTATTTAATTACTCTACATGATAAAAACTCTGCACAATTTTATTAATGTGGGTTGATAGTGATCTTCCAGATATTCGCAATTTAGTGGAAATACTGCGGAATGCGCTTCAATAATAATTTGTCAATTTGTTATACTGCGGACAGTAATGTTAGTTTGGGAATGAAGAGTTACAGCTACGAGTAGCCGCATGGAAGTGAAATAATGAATGGTTGAAAAATTATTTATCTGAAAGCTGGACGGAGAAAATAGTTTTTGTCGGGAAAAACTTTAATCAGTTTAATCTTCGAAGTAGGTTTACGTCTACCCTTGTCCTGCCGAGTAAGAAAAAACTTTATTAAAAACTGCTTCCCAGTTGGCTGATACGCCTCGCATGAAATTCGCCTCTGTTTAGTCTGATGGGCTTCTGTGAATGATGGCTGTTCATCCGAAAATAAAAGTGATAAGGCTGTGAAGAGATATGGTTCTTTTAACACTTAGATACAGACCCATCGATAAAAGACTTTTGCGTAAATTGTAAAGCAGAATAGTAAATGTAGAGTGTTTTCTGTAGTAACGGTTGACTATAGAAACTGTCCTAGTTTACACTTCAACAAAGATCAATGTACAACAAGATTGGCCTTACAAAGTTAAATAAATGGCTTTGTGCGCGGAAAATTTTCATTGCAATTCTAAAGAACAGCCCCGGGATGAGAATTTTCAAAGGGCTGTTGCAGGTATTCGGCCGCGACTGTAAATCAGATAAATTTAGTTCAGCCGGGATTTGTTTAATCAACGATGAATAATTAGCGGAATTGGGTTTTCGCAGTCGCAGAAATTAATAGAAACAAAGTGGCAAAGAAAGTTTTGCCAAAGCTTAAAGGCACTTTAGCGAATTATTCCCAGGAAATTAAATCTGACTGTTGCGAAAATCTGCCGATTTGATATATCAATTTGTCACTAGCAGTCTCTTTTAAATTCATGGTGGCAGTGAGAGTCTCGCGTTTATCAATTTCCTCCTTCGGCAATTTTTCAGATTTTTTTGTCGAACGGGCTTCGAAAACTGATAAGCAATCCAGATTGATTGAAAAATTATTTAAATGGAGTTTACTTTTTGCCTGGGGTTTGTCGGCATTAAAATGTCGTTTATTTTTTAAATACAAATAATACTTTTTTATCCAATCAAAACGCATTAACACCGTTGAAAACAGATTGTATCAACTGCACTAAAACTTTCTAATGTAACTGAACGTATATACTAATTTAACTTTGTTATTTCGGTATAATGCATTGTTAATGATAACACAATATTTTAGTTTTCCAGTGGAAAACTTTTCTGCATATACACTGACTGTAACATATCTAACTTCAGTCTCGCTTGTGGTGGGTGGTACTATTTTTGAATCTACTGGAAAATAATTCAATGAAAAAAATAATTGATATCGATAATAAAAATAGCATTGAAAGAAGAATCCTTAATGCTGCTAACTAATGAACGTAATAAGCTTGATAATCTCATTTGCGATAAGAATGATCGTTCGTTAAGGGACAGACAAAGCCCAAGCGGTAATGAAGTATATTTAGAGGAATCGACTTTTTGCGGGAGAACCAAGAAATCGTGACGAAAGTTATTACTTCGTTTAACTTGCAATTTCATGCTTTTTAGTTCTAATCTTTTACGCCATTACGTTTCCTTAAATTTCCCCTATTTTATTATTGTTCCAAATAACATCCTTGTTTTATGGTTGTAAAACCAAGAATAAGCCGAAAGGTGGAAGTTTATTCCGCCAGAAATAAAAGCGACCGTGTTGCTAAGGCGTACTTTTAATAAAAAGTTTGACGTTTAAATATTTACGAATAAATCTACGTTGTCTAGTACCAAGCAATAAAACTAGTATAACGTCTAGTTAACTTTGAAGCGAATAGCTAAATATCAATAAAAACTCTTCCAAAAGCTGATCAATCTTCTAAGTTAATGGAATCGAGAAGCTAAAGTCAAAACTTTCGACTGGAGCAAAGAAAGTAAGCAAAACACTAAAGGCATTTATTTCATAGTTAGTAAAACATGGCGGGCACTTTAAAATGTGTCGTTCTCTTCAAAGAACTGCCAGAAAAATAGTGAGACTCCAAGGAGGCTTTAGGGAGCAGGGCGAAGCGAAAAGTCAAAAAGAATTTAAATATAAATGCATTCATTCCCTTCCCTGTTCTAATATTGATGCGGACTGAGTTTAGCTGATAGTGTTTTAACCCTGGACGGAATTCATTCTTTTGGGATGATCATGAGGGTACAGTTGAGTTCGCTAAGAAATCTTAAAACGAATTTATTTTATTAAAATATGTGTGTTTTTGCTTTAGGGTAAATATTAGTATATTGCGCAAAGCATCTCTTGAGGAATTTCATAACATATGAAGTAGAAACCAGGACGAGTTTGGTCTTGCGGATTTCTGAATTGCATGCACGAAATGAACGGTTCTAGCTAGCCGCTAGGGAACTAACTATAATTAACTATAAAAGGCGAACTGAAATTCTAAATATTCATGAACCGGTTCAACTGACTGCTTTTCCTTTTTACATATGCTCAAGTTTTACTGCTATGATTCATACAAAATTTCCTGAAACTAAATAACAAACTGTTACCTAGATTACATCACCAGTGATTGATTAAAAGGGATACGTGATAAGACAAAGTGGCTTCTTTACATTATAAAATGTGATTAATACATGTAGGGTCCTCAACATAAGGGCAAAACAGAGAACCTAATAATTTATAGCCAGACAAGTAAATGACTGCGGTGGTTATGTAAAGCAGTGAGAATTAATAATAATTCCCAGGATCGAATTGGCGGCTGTTATTAGCAGAGGCACTATATTCTAATAATTTGGCTTCAAATTAAATTGCCCTAATTAAAATCGGGAATTGAGTAACGTGCTTGTTATATCCTCCCCTTGGAATATTTTTGATGGGAACAACAAGGTAAAATTTAATCAGAACGGAAAGGTAAGCTAAAAGCGGCACTCAACGTAAAATTACACTTGCCCCTTTCTCGCTCCATAATGGATAATGATAGTTAATAAAACACATATTACTTATTGCAAAGTGGCAAGGAGCATATCGGGTTGCTGGAAATGGCTTCGAAATGTACAGAAACCGCAGAACACCCAGCGAAGATAACACACAAACCGAGAAGCAATAGACCCAAAATGAAAAGCGAAGAGCTCTTATGTACATTAAGGTAGATAATAAGGGGCGAAAATCGTGTTATACCGATGAAATTAGTCAGTGAAGCTCCCTTTTCTTTTATGCGAATATTGCTTTTAATAATACTGCCGCAAACTGTGAGATGTTAGCTTCAATAACTTTAAGTGCCAGACGAGAGACTTACCCGTGCCGTATGGCTTGTCTTCACTCATGCACATTGTTCGTTGTTTTTTCAACTGCACTTTAAATTCAAAATGGGACCGTCATCGATTTTAATATTCCAAGAGTTAAATTATCCGTGATTACTTTATTCAAGTAATTATGGAGTGTGAACATTAATGTCTTTAAAAGGTTTCTTGGATAGAAATCGAAATTAATTAAATAGTAGGAAACGGAAATTGCACGACATCTTCGATAATTAATAATTCCTGTAATCTTCTTATTCAGTACTGTACGATGTATTTAATTATGTACTTCAAAAAATTGTGTGGCTTCAAATCTGAATAACCACCTTTATGTTGGCATTTTTTAAATTAAAATTTTCCATAACATGTTTTTAAAGGGCTACCTTGTCACTGTGATTAGCAAGATATATAATTAAATACAATTAACATACATAATACTCTATTTTTTACTATTAAATCAAACTCCAATTTCATAACGTATATTTAAACAAACTGAATTGCTGACTTACCACTCCTAAACTGCATTAAACTTCAAGTCTTAATCAAAATGTACATTGTAAAAGCACGTTAACTGTATGTAATATAGTTGAACTAGTAATTAGATTTTCGATTAATGTTTGACTAGTTAGTTACTACTGGGAATGAAGACTGAAATTAAAACTACCCCTATGTCTATTACCAGGAATGCAAGTTATTACTGATCTTGTGTCGTCAATAAATTTACTACCTTGTTTGGCAAATTACGTTCGGATTACTCTAATGTAGTTGCTTTGATGTAATAATTGCTGTATAATAATAAATGAAAATCCTATCCCTACTTGAGCTTAAGCTTATAATTCCAATATCAGGCATCATAAATATGTCATTTACGTCTTATGACCAAAGTACTTTGTAAGAAATTTATGCATGGCAGTGGAGGCTTATGCAGACTGTTATGACAGTTCACTGGTTCACGGTGATTAAAGTTTATGAAACCTCAGGTTGCCTCATATACCAACTTTCCGGAATTCTACAGTGAGAAATTACATACAGGAGACTGCTATTTCTTATGTACGTAATAGTCTCGGTGGCTTATTTATGCGCTCACTTGCCTTCTGCGGAATATTGACTCTCAATAAATTCTTTGTATTAAGTTTGCGGATATTTAACCCTTCCGTATAAATTTAGCTCCCCCGATAATGAGGCTCGTTCCCTTCTTTGTCGGCGTTGATAAAACTTCACCAGCGAAATTCCTTCTATATATAACCCTTAATAAACAAAAACGTTGCAGTTGTCGGCTCACATTAGAGAGCCCATTTGTCTATGCTTTGCCCCAAAAATAACAAAAACGGTGAGGAAAAAAAAATTATTCCATTTTGACAGTTTATTTGTCGGAAACTACCGCTCGTAATAAGATTAGCAATTTAATAAGCCCTCTGGAAATTTCCATTTTCGGAAGACTGGGAATTTTATCATCTATCTTATTGTCACGACAGATGAGCTTTGTTATTCATTTAAATGTCAATCATGCGAAATAACTTTTCCTCCCAAAATTATAAGCTTAATTACAACTAATTAAAACAAGCAAAAATTATCGCTTTTAAGTTTTAAAGTATCAGTTTTCCAAGAAATATAAAGTTGCCACAAAACAAGACAGGGTCTTAATTAAGACGGAAAATCAATCGGCCTCATTAAAAGCAGCAAAAATGTATACAAGATGCTGGTTAACAGTGAAAGACTATCGAAAATCCTTTTTTGGCAATTAAAACTGTAGAAAATAAGAGATGTAAATAATATTTTCCTTGGAAATAAAGTTAATAATTAAGTGCTTAGTTTAACACAATCTAATAACCATTTATTTGCCAAGCATTTACATTTTTAAGTAGGTGTACACATGAATGTGCAAATAAATATGAAGTAAGTGTAATTTGCATTTTATTCGTCATGGCCAAGATGTGTTGATGTCATTATGGTCAAAGAAACATCACAATAGATTAACACATTCACATATTACTGAGCTTGATTATTTTTGTCTATTTGTCTAATTGTTTGGTTTTGAACATAAAATAAAAGAAAATTCTTCAATATTGGAAATTGTTGTTGGAAACATGGAAACAATTGTTACAATTGCTTAAACGAGTTCTTAAAAAATAGAAGAAATGATGAATTATTTTTTAAGGAAATGAAGAATTGGCGTTATTATTTTCGGTGTGGCTGCTAGTCCAATTTGGTAAATGAGTTTTTTTGATTAAAAGCTGCTAGTTTATTGGAAAAAAAACCTAAATAAAGTTACAAAACTGAATAAAATGAAAACAAACATCGAGTGTGGATATTTAGGAACTGGTTTCTAGTTTGAACATAATCAAAAATAGTTAATGGTAAACCCATAGGAAATGCATCCATGGAAGACTTATACCAGAGTCGGCAATATCATGGTGCACATCGAATGGGGTTAGGTTAGGCTAGGTTATAGGTATATAAAAAAAGATCTACTCAATTTTACTGCTTTTGTGAAATTTAAAAATTCAACAATAAATTCTCAAACCTACATATAACACAGTGTGTAAATTTTTCTACCATTTTCAATATATGTTTACTGCATTTTTATACTGCAATCAATTACGGTACTTATAATTTGTGTCCGACTGTGTATACATTTAATTCTATTTTAAATTAATAACTCTGTAAGCCCCAATATATGAAAACAAATTTATATACACAATTTTTTGAGGTTTAGTCAACAAATTGTGGTGCATACCAAATAATTAAACTTAACAAACTAATTAAAAGCTGCTTGTTAGCAATTTGAAATTATCGAGGTATTATAGATGTAAATGTGGAATTACTGATAAGCGTTTGGGAATGAATTTCTAAGCGACAAGAGTATTACCTGAAAAGGATGTAAATTCTCTTTTAAAGGAAATTTGAATATTTTTCTGGTAAAACGGAATAGATAGAGGTGTTACAAAGTCTTATACATTACTTGGGAGACTGTTAACCTCCCTTAAATTGAGGTCTTATCCTTTATCTAGGTATAAAGTTCGCATAAAAATGTCAATATATCCCGGACTTAATGCTGGGGAAGGGTAAGTTATTTTTGAGCCCGGAGTTATTGAAACGGAAAGTCCTTTTAAATTTTAAATCTGGGTTGAAAAGAAGTCATGTCAAACAACCGGGCTAAAAGAGAAACAAACGACATTAGGGGTGGGTGAATTATTCGAGTCTGCCGATCGGCAAATATAAATGAGGAAAATTCATCAGCAAAGACAGACCTTAAGAGGAAAGTTAGTTTTCGGACTTTGGGAGTCCCGCTCTTCGTTTTAACAATGGAAAAGCCAAACAGGATCTTAATTAAATGTTGAGATTAATTAGACCTAGTTTTGATCTATAGAGCTGACATTTTTCTTTAGCAAGAAATTAGTTATGAAAATAGGACTCAGGAGTGAATGTAAGCAATTTAGATTTCGTCAGTTGAAAGCACGTAAAGGAAAATTAAACTTGCGAAATAGTTTTCAAAAGGTAATATATTAATGAGCATGTAAATAACACACTCAACCTGAATTTATTATGTGGTTGAATACGTTTTGCGAAACTCAAGCATATTTAAAACTTTTCAATTTAGCGAGTATTTCAAGCAACCTAGCAAAGTTTTAATTCCCAACCCACACCCTCTGGCTGTCTTAGTTACGAAATAATTCCAGTTCCAAAACCCCATTTGTTGTTCTACTAACTCGTTTCATATCCAGTGTTGCTGGCTTTTTCAGGCTTATATATTATTTTCCCTAAAACTAACCACTTTGGATAATCCAAAAATAGCAATTTTCCCCTGTTTACCATCGCATAAACGGTGTTATTCCAACTTATAACAACAATATCGCCCTCGAAAAATATATTTGGTAAGTTAGCGGTGTACAAGGCGCATATAGTCGCGACATAGAGTGAATATCAAATAAGAAGTTCAGGGTTTCAGCGGCAGCTGCGAAAGGGCTGTCAACCGCATTTCTGCCTGTCCTTTAACATAAACCAACTTTCCGCCTACTTTTGCAGGGACTTATTCGACTTATTTGAATACATTTTTTACGAGTTTTCAAACTCGGTTTGATTTTGACACGAAACTTGTTAAAGTTCGGTATTGTGCATCAATTGAATCAGTGATATCTCCAACCTCTTTTCTTTATTTTCCTTAACTTTTCCTTAACTCACAAAAAGTATGTGAGAGTAGGTACTTATTTGGTGTAGAAATACATTATTTAGCCACGTCTAATAAATACCAACTTTGACTAGTTTACCCTCTTATAAATTTCAGGACCCAGTTTGCAGCAACTTAAAGTTTCCCTTTTAACGAAACTGTCAAAGAAAAAAATATTTAGTGGCCATTACAGCTCTGTCGTTCCGCTCACTCTCATAGCGCCGCTAATGTCGTGAATCGACAATTTCTTTTAGCAATTCCATTCTGCTTCCTTTTCGAATTTTCCGCAATTAATTTAAAACTTTTAACATAATTCATTTGGTTACAGAGCCGAGCGCAGATTTGTCATCGGAAAATATTCGCTATTGTAAAAATTTAATCGAAAAAAATTTTAATAACACAAAGAAGTTTTGATTAAAACTCCGTATTCCACCGATAACTTTCGAGACCGGTGATCATCCACCATAAATTATTGTTCGTCATTTTCTTTATCAGGATTTTCAAATATTGACCAGGATCGGATTTTTAGGTTTTGTTTGTATAATAAAAGTTGTATACAAGGTAGAACTATATTTTAATGGTAAATATAACAAGATTCCCCAGTCCCAAGTCTATTTAGATGCTAAATATCTCCGTCCCTGTATATTTCAAAGTTTGAGAAAAAAAAGTTTATAAACAGGACCAAAAAGATCAAAAAGGTAATTTTTGACGTGCTTAGTTTGACAAACTTAATTTTTTTCACTAATTGTGCTTTATTTGATAATTAGAGGCCTCATTACTCACTCTACAATGTATAACACTTCTTTTTCCTGTATATTTTTTATTTTGTCCCATAAGGGTATACAGGTGTTTTTTAAGTACTTTTTGAGATTCAGTATTCCGGTAACATGAAGAGCTAAAGAGGAGAGTTTTGGCTCATTTTGTAGTATTTTTTATCCCTTTTCTAATGGCGTTTAGGTCAAAGGACCTTAAATTAGACAAAATAAAACAATTTTTTTCAAAATTATATATTGTTCCAGAAAGGTTCTCATGCACAGCCAAAACGACGTTGAGTTGACAGATTTTCGATTTTCTACATTCTAAACTAAAAATATTGGTTAGGTTACATTATCACCAGATACAACTTTATAGCTTTAGAGATATTTACTGACTGGTCTATTTGAGAACAATGTTGTAAATATAAAGTGTTACACTAGATCCTTAAATAAAACAAAAGTACTGGCAATAAACAGTAGAGGAAAAGTTAAGAACCCCATCAAAGACGAAATTACTTCGAAACCATTCTTTCCTCTACATTAGACCCTAGCACATTGCTTATCTTAAATACTGCCACTCTACTTGTCTAACCTCCTAACCGGAATTACCTTAGCGCCCCTTTTATTGAATTAGTTATTTTATTACACAACATGGGTAGGGTTAATAATTTAATTTAAGGATACCTTCCTCATTTAATTAATCTCTTTATCGCCGGATGAATTGGTAGTAAAGTGAGTTTTTTTAGAGAGGAATTGTGTAGTTAGACCGTATAGGAAACTCTCCTTCCGCTGCCCATTAAAATGTCTTTTAGGGAAGTTGAAAAGAAAATACAGGACCTATAGGAAAGGTCGGAAGACGTATCTGAAAAGGCTGCATTCCTTTCGGCAAAGGTTAATAACGCAGTGGTTGTGTGGAGCAACCTTTCTAAGCCCTGACCCGATAGCGCTTTAGCTTGGCAAGTTGTAAAATCGCCTTTAGATTACTAAGAGCTTTTCTACAATGCTTATCTTAAATTTTTGATAAGGCAATTTTCCTGCTATGTACTCAACTTGTAGATTTTTTAATACACGCACTAGCTATTTAGCAAAAAATCGATGAAATACTGAAATAAAAAGGTACCTACTCGGATTTAATATGCATTCCAAGTTTCATCCAGAAGAGTGCTTCTCGAGTGATTTAGCTTATTTATTATATCCGTTTTATCTTTGCTCTTTTCCAGAGAATGTTGTTAGCTGTAATTCCGAGATATTTGTATTCTTTCTGTTATAAATAACTCCCATTCGATGAATTTACGTTAAAAACACGATCGTTTTGTCAACGCGACTGAGTTTTTGGCGCAACATATGAAATTTCGGAAGGAAACTTTCCCATTAACTTTTGATCCTCCCTGACAAATATGAGGGCATCTTTCTCGGAGAGCTGGAGAACGGATGTGCAATATCCTTGAGAAAACCATATGTGAGATAGAGGCTACCTTAACACAAGCCGCAAATCCGTCCCGTACTAGCGAATATCGAATTTGGAAACCTTGGACAAACATTGCATTTTCCGGGATACGAGATATTGGATATTAACTACATAATGCCGGCGACTTTGCGACACTCCTATCAAATTATAAACTATATACTTTGCCTTTATTGCTTCTTGGTAACACAGGTATACATATAAATGCTAATTTTATACCTTTAAAAATAAAGCCGCAACGATCGCAAAATCCAGTTTGCTTTACTACTATTTTTACTAGTTTAACTTGCGGGGTTTCAAAACAAAACGTTTAATGTCATAAAGTCTTTGTTTTCAAACAAACTTTTTTTAGACGGAGTACATCATTTGAAGCAAATATTTCACACACGTATACAGCAACAATGTCGTGACATGTAACTATAAACAGTGCTCGCTAAGGGTTTAAATTTGTAGGTCGTCTGGTCACCCTATAAAGTCAAAAGACCCAGGTTTTCTATGTTATACTTGAACATGAAGCTACATTGGATTTGTCCCAAAAAGTGAAAGTTTGGAGACTTTTTATTACTTCAAAACTCAAACGCCACAGCACACGCACAATTCGGAAACCAACTACTTATGTCTTTATATATCCGACCTTTCCAACTTTCCTACTAACTTATATATATCCAAGAATCCACTACAGTCTCTCTAATACATTTTTTTATTCCCTCGGAAAGTTTCGACCAATTTTGAAGTTTAGGCTCTTTTACTTTAAAACAATCTGACGGGTACGTGCCTAAGCTTACCAAATAGCTTTCACGGAAACATTTTTGATGTCACAAACGACCAACTCTTTGACGTACCGCCGGTTTCGGAAACAACCAGTTCAAATGTTTCTCATAAAAGAGTCTAATTTGAAACTTTTGGTATGTTACATATTAAGAAAAATTACCCTGTAGAAAAAGCCTCAAAAACCAGGATGAGACATTTCCCCCTTTTGAAGGGTAGTAAAAAAGGTTCTTTAATAGCCAAGATGACGTCACGACATAGAGACCGTAAAGTGTTCCTCCTCAGTATTAGATTTATTTTCCACTAAATTGGATTTTTTCCTTCGTGTCACAGAAGTCATAAAATCAAACAACGTCCTGTTCTATTGGCGCCCTTTGTTGTTCGTTTTACAGATTCACCTCAACAACGTTTGATGCTGGCACGCCCTTGTGCTTTTTTTGGAGAATGTACGAACCATGCACGCTATAATAATTAGTTTAGCTAAAGTGGTTAGCTTATAAATGCCGAGGCATTTTGCAGGAAAATACCCCCTATTTTTATAAAGAATCGATAGCACTTAATCGGGATCAGGCGCGCAAAAATCTTGTTAACTTTTTACCTTTCCGCATCATAACTTCCGTATTTTCTCCCTTTTTAGAAACTTCGTTAATTTTATCTTGACTGAGTGTTTACACGGTATGGCAACGTCGCCAGTTGATTTTAGCCGGCGAATTAATTGTTCGGCGATAAATAACCCATGCCATTTAATCAGACTGAGCCCTATGTAAATTCGCCAGTTTTGCGACGACATATAACGTCAACGAATAATATATACGTTTGCATATCTCTATACACAAAAGCCTAAAATTTGTAGGGCTTGGAAGAGCAAAATTGGTCCCTTTCCGGCGTTCCATAGTCTCAGAGTATTAGTGTATCGAGTTTGAACAGGTGCAAACACTGTGAATTATATTATGCGCTATCTCTATAATGCTCCTAATTGTATAATGTAAATTAACTATCATTAGGTGATTTACTGTTGCCGGTTTATTAAGTGAAGTTCCGGTTGGGTAATTTTAATTCATTGGGTAAATATCGAGGAAAAGTATTGTACATAATTTGTTTCAATATGATTAACCAGTTTTTTTCATTTATATTTATTTTTGAAACTTTATTATTTTATCTTGAGTAAGACTCTTAGTATTTTTTTTAGGTTCATTCTTTTTTCCTTACTTAATTCAATCAATCAATCAATCAATATAATATATACAGAAAAAAGAATACAATGGTAACATTACTAAAACTTAACCTAAAAAAGAGTAAAAAAATCTAAAAGAACATAATTAGAATAGATGTAGAACATAATTGATTGAAACTTTGTAGGTTTGGTTTTTCCCATCTTAACTTAAACTTGAGCTAAACTGGTTAGTTTTTTATATTGTTACTAGTTATTTAACTATACTAATAAATTAGTTAAATAAGATATAGGAAATTTGCTCGTGGCTGTTTGTCACCATATGCCATTTTCCATGATCGTGGTTGTAATTTGAGTCGTGAAAGTGTGTTTACATGTGTAACGAGTTTCATTCCGGACTGTACGGCTAAATTAATGCCGGCAGTGGGCAAGTTATAAAATATTTGACAAGTTCATACTGAAATATGGCGAAAATTAAATAACGAATGTCGGTGCGACGCTTGTTTCACTGAACTTAACAAAGAACGGGAGTAATTTTGAGAGGTCGTTAATATTCCGCTAAGGCCTTTACCAACACGAATAAACCGAATTTATCACAGTCAAAGAGTAAAACAAATCGATCAAAATAAGCGTTATTAACAATAACAGCAAATTCTTAGGCTGTTACCGAAAATGTACACGTGTAGTTTTGTTGACGTATCCACACACTCTGAAAAGTCTAGAGGCACCAAGCCAACCACAATCATCAATCTTATTTTCTGTCGTCCATCATTTATCTTTGTATTTTTCAACTAGTCCGTAGCTGGATTCACCTTACCGCAAACTTTCAGCTGAAAACGTTTAAAACGGGTCAGACCCATGCTAAAAAACAAAATATTTGTTGTTCGTAAACACTTTTGAACTCCCAAATGGCATTTAAATGTTTGCTGAGTTTAGCGAGGAGGGTACATATAAGATGGAAAAAATGGGTCACCTCTCTAGATGGGATCAGCAATTTCCGTTTTGACTTCGACCGTGTGTTTTGATTGCACTGTTGCTGTTTTCCGTCTGAAAACTAACGTTTTCCCTTGCCCGGATAATTGCTCAAATCGAATCTGTCATTAACATTGAACAGGAAAATTCAATTTAATTCAATATCGCTAAAACCATTTTGGAGTTTCAAATAAAATTATCGAAGCTAGTGTACAGTAATTTTAGCTAAATTTTCCGTATAAGCAAATTAAATGCACTCGCTGGGATTCTCCAAAATGTTCAATTGTTTTTCTATTAAATTTCATCACCCTAATTAAATCTGCACGCTTTGCCCTCTAAAACTCGTTACTTCATTCGTCTCTGTTGCTTTACCCTTTAATTAAATCAACAGCTCAAATACTAAAAATCTAGTTTTTACTTTTAAAACCATAAAAGCTAGAACATTTAGTCTCATTTTATTCATACGGTACAGAGCAAATGCTGTGTTAATTTACTTTTGATCTTGTTTGACTTAAATTTTGGTCTTGCTGGAATAAACAGGTCTAAACTACAGCGTAGTTTCTAGTAATTTAGTTCATTAGAAAACACACTATCCTACTCCTCTAAAACCAAATTAATCTTACTAACTTTGTTTCAGAATGTGAAGTGACTAACACCTGCCAAAACATGCCAAAACTAACAATAACCTTGCTGAAGAATACCGAACCTCCAACGTAATTGCATTGCCGATGCAATGAGGCAACATATGTACGGTCATGCGCCTCATTCCGCGCATCCCACTCGAGTGATTGACTCTTACGGGGTTTACCATGAACCGCCCAGATACAACGTGAATTTCCACGAACCATTAAATGATCGTTATGTGGAACGATGCGCAGGTACCGAGTACCACGACACTCACATTACGTACACGGATCCGCTACGCGCAGAACGGATTCCATATAACGACGAAGACGGCTTCGTTCCTCAAAGAACGCAGATAGCGCGCGCAGGTGTGGTAGTTAACGCGTCCGGGAGTAGTGCCGTGGTTCGGACATCTACTGCGCAGAACAATACTCATTGCGTCGTACAAAACAATAGTCATACCGCGCATAACGGGAATGGAGCTCAGAGTACACCCAACGCACAACCTAATGTTCAACCAAGTGAAGAAGAAGAGGAGCAGTCATTTTGTTGTGGGTGTAAAGGGAAAAGGAAGACTAATGCATCTTCAGGAAGTACCAGTACTTCAATTTGGGCTGTTTGGTGCAGGCCTACCATCTTGCTGTTAATGTTGGTTCTTGTAGCATCTGTATTTGTGCTGGCCTCTGGGATTATGCTTTACTACCACTGTATGTATTAATTGCATGACAGTGTTTTTTTTTCAATTAGTTAACTAACTCTAAAGTTGTTTTGATATAAGCGTTAGTTATCATTTAATTACCATTCCAGATACATCTGCTAATTGTGTATGTCACATCCATATGCTTTAGATACACGCGCTTAGTTTGTGTGAAATTTGGTCCGAAATATGGGTTCTAAACGGATGAAATTCGATGATAACGCTAGAGTGACACGTTTTGCTATTTAATTTATCGTTATGTGCAAATAAGCCGATGAACGTCCTGTTTTGACGAGGCTAGGTGGTGTTGGTACAAGGGAGATTTTCAATCACAGATAAAATCTCGGTGTATACCGCTCTGATATAGTAATCAATGGCTTTCAACCCTTTTAAGGTGATTTGAAGTTTATTGGTTCTTAACATGCACTAGGATTAGAAAACTTCAATACCCTAACAAATTTAAGTAAGGTAACATTTTTACCATTTCTAGTCCTGCTTAGCAAACAAAACCTGGACATTTATACGTTATTAATTTAACGTGTAAACAAATTTCAGTTTAAACAATGTCAAAATTAATTTCGGGGGTCCCAAGTGTTTTAAACACGCTGAGTAAAGAAAGAACTCCATTTACTCAAACTTTCTTTTTAACATTCTATGAAAATCAAACATAACCGGCAATTTTCCTTAAATTTAATTTGAGGTTTGGGCGACTCATAACCGGAAAAATTGTGCAAACAAACACAACTCCGAATCTCGGAACGTTTAAATTTACTTTCATCATGCCGAAAGCGCTTTCAGCTACTACTTAAGAAAACTTGGAAATCTGGTTTAAAATATGTCTCTGTGACGGTTTGTGGTGTGTTTTGTACAAGTTTATTATTATATTATTTTGCTCAATTATTACTACAATTTTAATTACGTTTTCAAATTTTATTTTCTGTACACAAACTCAGACACTAATTGGCTGTAGCAATATGAAAGTCATCTCAAAAAACATTGCAGGAAATTAAATAAGCTAGTTACTATTTTTGCATGCATTCAAGTTTGGTGTAGTAATGAAAATAGGTCTCTTGAAACTACGCGCCTAGCGTGATGTTAATAAACAAGAAGGTGACATAAAAGAACGTGTACTCTTCTTTGTTTTGTAGATACACAAGCTTATTCAGTTGACTGGAAAAGTTAAAATCTTGTAAAAATTAAGACGAAATAAAATGGCCGAAGGCATTTTCCTTTTGTTTTCATACACATCAGAAAAGCGTTTTATTTATTTCGGCTGGCACCTGCTCTCTGTCTTTGTTAACGACTAAAATTAAATGTAGAGCTGTTCCGATTTCTTAAAAAGAAGCTGTGAAAAGGGAGCTTGATTACAGCTGGTGAGTGATTTATACAGCCAGATAAAGTGCTTTCTACGAAATCTTTAAGGAAATAGTGTATGTAACTCCTGGAGCTATGGAAACAGCCAGAATTTAAAGCGCTGTTATTTTTTGCGTTTGAAAGGCTGCCTCTTTCTTGGCACAAAATTCTCCTTTTCCAAGAAAATTCCTAATTAGCCGATTCAGAAGACCCGAATAACAAATTTCGAAATCGCAGTCCCTAAAAGGCAATACAGGCGATGAGTTTATCCACCGTGAATGATAAATAGGCCATGTGTCAATTCATTTAAAATCTTAAGAAGTAAGCAAATAACGGAAGCGATAAAACGGGGAAATCAGGGAGAATTTCTATTTTTGCTCAATTTGCGTTCGCATCTTCTGATTTCTCACTTGATTGAGGTTGTAAAAGTTTTCATTTTGTTTCGCAAAGCTGTTTGATTGCACTTTTACGGTTCCGCAATTCCTACTAAAATCCTCTTTCTGTTTTCTTTCAGATGTTCAACAGAACAGGCCCAACCTAAATCCAGCACCAGGTAAGTCCTTTTAAAGCGAACAAAGATAAATATTTTTTTTCATTTCAAAATCCCTATTGATTCAACGGCAGCTAATGTAACCACTGCTTAACAGTCGTCTGGCACGGCAAATGGTCGTTAATTTGAAAATTGATTTTTTTTGGTTGATATTCATCAAAGTTTCAGGTTTTTACCTGAAAAGAAAGTTTTACAAAAACACAAATGCACTGACAACTTTTTTTAATTTGTTCTAGCATTAAGCTAACGTTAACGCTCATTTAGCGAAATTAAACCTGAATACTGAAGCCCTAAATCAGGCCCATAGGCTATAAACAGTTCCCTAAACAGAGTGCAGAGCTGGAAACATATTAACAGTTACATGCTTGCTAACTAGACAAATCTACACGCTATTCATGCTGGTAGACAAGGCTGAAATATGTTTACTGACCATCCGCTTTAAATGTCACTCCTGCGACTCCAAAGCTGGGAATTAGACCGATCGATTACTGTGACACAGTCGTAAGATGAATTAAAAGATTTCATCCTTGTCTTTCACACTAGTTGAATTGTAATTTTGTTAAGCTTATGGACTGTAAATTGTGCCTGAATTTAAAAGAAAATTTAAAATTAGGGAAGTCCCACTCCTACTAAATGTCACTCCTACTTCTTTCTATAAGACTGGAAAAATAGTGCATTTTTAAAGAGATTTAAGTTGGTAGACTGCTTAGATCCTAAAAATTGTGACTATCTGATAAATTAATAATAAACAAGAATAGCAGATTATTAAATAATCTATTTTTTGTTTTTCAGGTGCACAGAATAGTGATGGAATAATAATAAAAACAAATGATTAAATAATTAGAAAAATCTTATCCTACATTGCTCTAATACATTTACTAAGGCTTTTTATTAGGACTTTTTGATTTTATTGAGTAATTTGCTGTGTGATTCTAACTAATTTGAGACAACAGAAAATCGTCTAATGGGCCTTATTATATTCATTCATTCATTCATCAATTCATTCATGGGCCTTTTGAATAATACTGGAAATGAACTAGTATTTTTGGAATGACATGCGGCACTTTAAAATGACAGAGAAAACAATTATTAATTTGTTTGCACACGTGTCATCAACTAATTGGGTAAATTTGGTTGTTAGAGGCTATGGTGACGTTTAGAGTGCTTTACTATGTTTTATTAATAAAAAATAAAATAGAGCATTATCTGCAATCATTCGAGTAATTTCAAGTATTGTTTTGACAGTCAGTTTTGTTTTGCAATATTTCTACTATTTATTTTATGTGTGTAATAAAAGATACTATGATATTTATAAAAAAAAAAGGGTTGAAAACCCTCGGTTTCTTACTTCGTTATTAATTTTAGGTTAGGTTAGTGTATTCTGGGAGTGATACATACATTTTTATGACAAATATTTTAAACCTTACACTGAACCAAATTACCTTCTCTTCTCATTGCAAAATACACTAATTAAATATGGTTTATAACAATTAGAGCTGGAATAAAAAATGGCTCAAATATTTAAATAAACGAAAGCAATCAAATCGAAACCCAATTAAAGAAAACGGTTTTTCGTCGGTATATCCCCAGAACACATGTTTTGTATAGGTTATTAATCTTGGATAACGATCGAAAGAAAAAAAAACCCTTTATGCTCGGGGGTATTGTGTTATAAGGGAGGAAGCGTGCACGCTTGTAAGGGGAAAATCCACAAGATTATCAGATATGGCACCGTAGCGAATTTCATAGCGAAATGAAACGAACAAATTTCTTTCAAACCTTTGCCCGGGGATTTTTTTAAAGTATATTGGATTCTCAACGAACGAGACATCAAATCGAATCGCGTCAATCACTTTCTTGTCTATTAGTTTTGACGTTTCTGGTGTGAAGTGGTCGATAGCAAATTTTTTTGGCTTCAATGAGTACAGGGAAATGCCCTGAGGAGGTTGTTGATCTCA
The DNA here is from genome assembly GCF_016097725.1 of Ips typographus. Classification (NCBI taxonomy): domain Eukaryota; kingdom Metazoa; phylum Arthropoda; class Insecta; order Coleoptera; family Curculionidae; genus Ips; species Ips typographus. The sequence goes on along the minus strand of NC_138437.1, from coordinate 8,977,984 downwards.
GCTGAATATAATCTTTCATTATTAGCAGGCAAACCACTGGCGGAAGTATTTTTACTAAAACTTCAATTTAAAACTCATAACTGGTTATAAATTCCTGACGGCTAAGGAAACCGGGAGTGTAGCAACAATTCCAGAGTTAATTAACTCTAATTGGCTTGTAAGATACTTTCGGGTCCGAATTCGAGAGCTAACGGGGAAAGAGTAAGATCTTGTTTTGTAACTCTTCGAGCGAATTTCCTAATTGTTTTCTTTAACGGAATCTCTAGAATAATCCGATAAGGCTGGGAAATTTTTATACCATGAAAACGTTTTATGTTTTTCTTTTGCGATAAGTGCATAGTAAAATGGAGAAATGATACTGGGCACATAAAACTGCCCTTAATAAAACCTTAAACTGAGCTTTAAGTGGTCTTTACTAATTATGTTAAAATGTGAGGTGGAACAAAACCAGGTTAAGTCACACTGTAATACTAAATTACTTATAGGATTAAAAAATTGGGACATTTTCCGGGAAAGCCATTGCAGTTGGGTTGTTAGAAAAAAACGAATCATGTGTAATTCGGTGTAATACAGAGATTTCGTTAGGCAACATTTCCACGTTTATAGCTCTGATGTCCTGATATTAAGCTCGAGCGCGACATTGAATATAAAAATGGGGACCCGTTGCAACTCTAAATATAGAAATTTAAATCTAATGAATGGCGAGGCCTGGACTGAATGAAAATTCACAATGCCGTTGTTTTTCGGCACATATGATACGTCTGTATTTGTGTGCGGCACTGATTTCACTTTATGTAAACCCGAATTTGCGTAGAAATGTCTGGGTCGTAGAATGCGGATTTAAAAAAATATCAGGCATCATTTACGTGGGTTATTTCTAAAAATTAGGGTGGAAAAGGTATTTCAATATCTTTACAAAATCAAGTTATCTGCGATCGAGAACCATTTTGCTCTGATCCTTCGCGCAAATTCGTAATTAATTATTATTTGTAAGGGTTTATTCGTAAAGGCTTTGGGTCTGAAACTTTTTTAAAATTCCATTTTTATCCCCCTCGAGCTGACATTTATTCCTACATAATTTTTTGTTGCAAAACTGAAATCTTTTGTAATTTTTCATTTAACCGATCAAACAAGGCTCATTAAGTTACTAAATTATAATTTGATTACTGAATATAGCTGTATGATGTTGGTGGATTTATAAACCAACTAAAAATAGTCACAGTTTTGGTTTCAGAGACGTTTCCTTTAATTTCCTAGCCGAAATTTGCAAGAAACCAATTTAGCTGTCTTAATTAATGGATAATAATTCCTCCAGCCAGCCATATTGTTAATTGGAATTTGTCTATTTAATGCATTCGCATTTGTTTTTCGCAAGATAAGGATTAAAGTATATTGCTCCCCCTTAAAAATTTATATTGCTAACCCCATTAACAATAAACAAACAAACTCAAAATACAATCAACCCAAGAGACCATAAAAAACATTTGCTTCTATCATTCTACAGCACAAACATTTCCCGAACGAGACATTTGCAGTGTTTTGCCAGCAATTATTCGCATCTGATTTTTATTGCGTCTTGCCCAACTGAAAAATTTAACGCTACCGAACGTGTTCCGTCGGGAAAACAAATTAAAAGTTTTAATCAAAAAACAAACAGCAAAGACTCCGATGGTTAAAAATAATTTAAAGCGAATTCTAAGCGTACGAGCGTTTATATAATTTACTGTTTCCCGGCGTATCTTTAATTTGGTTATGTCAACTGACTGGTGCTTTGTACTTAGCGAGTAACGTTACAAATTTTTTTTAATTACTACATTTTGAAGTCGGGTTCATTAGCTAATATACGGGTCTCTTAATAAATAACGGTAATACTTTTAGTCAATTAGTAGCTGTTTGTTACCACTATATAATTAGACACGGTAAAAAGTAAAATTTTTTGTTATTGTTTCTAGTGGTGTAAATATTATAACTTAATGAGCTTGACTCTAACTTGGAAAATGGTTAATAAAGCTGAATTTGAATGTATGGGTTAATTTCAGAGTGATTTGGGCTAAGAATTTTCAAATATTGACAAGTGATTCCCATAACTGGGCAAACCATTTAGTGGTTTCAAATGTTGATTAAATAGCTAGTCTATTGGATGACTATGTGATACTAGTACCAGAAAATTTCACGTATATACAGGGTGTTACAAATTCGATGCATTAGCAATGCTATCTCAGAAACTAGTTGATAAGGCTTTAGTTAAAAGGAGGTAAAGTTGCGCATTTTATTGCAAAAAAAAAATTCTGAATATTTTCTTTACATCCCACAAAAACCCTAAAAGACAAATTTCTATTATATTTTTTTTATATTTTGGAAAATCAATGGCACCTTCTGGAGGCACTTTTTTATGTTATGCAAGAAAATAATGTTGTAAAAAAATTATACCTAGTGTACTTAGGTACTTGTGTTTTATAAAAAATATGCATTTTGGAATTTATATGTTGTCATAATGAGTAGATAATTTAATTTGATATGATTTAATAATTAGGTTTCGCTCTTTTTAACACTAAAAATAAAGTTTAAGCTGTTTCATCAAAACTCAACCTCGAATTCAAACGTGTGAATATCAAAAATAAATAATTAACCAAAAAGATTCTTTTTTCTTAAAATGAATGAAAAAAAAATAACAAACTGTCTTTTTCAAAGAATTAATGAACTTAATTATTAAAATTTTTGGATTTTGTTTTATCGAATTATTTAGCAATAAGATGCGCAACTTTGCCTCCATTTAACTAAAGCTATCAACTATAGTTTCTGAGTTTCTTATAAAATCAGCTCAAAATATGAAAATAATTAAAAGCAAGACACAAAAGTGATGTAAAGTGGACAAAAATGTCTCGTGTAATTCATTAAAACAACTATGTACCTAAATTATGTCCTCTTTTTTTTTGACACCTTAATTCACAAACGTCATATACAGGGTGTTCCTAAATATCATGTACAAAGAGTGTGATTCCTTGGCATATTTAATTGCTAAAGTTTCATATAAACCTGAGTCTGCAATGCTAGGTTTTCAAGATACAGGGTGTCAAAGTTTTTTCTAAAAAACTTTTTTTTAATAATATCTCAAAGACCATTCGGCTGATTTTATTGAAATTTGGCAGGGTTTAATATCACGAATAAAAAAGAGAAAAAAAAGTGCGCCACTGACTTTTTTTGAAAAATATTTATTTTTTTTGCATTAAGCAATTGAAAATACAACTTGATACTTTCTCGTGTCTTGCTTCGTTTTCGAGAAAAAAAAATAAAAACCATTTCGGTGCATGCCCTTAAACAACATAAAAATTAACTAATTATCAAAAGCTGAAGCGAACTTGTTCTTTTTTACATAACAATTGTTGATTTTAATCATAGAAGTTATCATAAAAGCAGTGGCAAACGATATGTAAAAAACACCCTGTATACAAACTTTTTTTCAAAATTTCAATAGATTTTCGTAAAAAAAAATGTTAATATACTCTACGCATGTTCACTACTAAAAAAACTTTTTTTGCAATGCAAAATATAGACAACATGATATTTTTCTGTCCAAGTTTTACTCTAGAACACACCTTAAAAGCTCCATTTGACATAACCGGTTTCAAAGGGAATGATTTTGCGGTTGTGTACTTTAAAACCGAGTATAACCTTTAGCTCTTTGAAAGTATTAAAGTTTTAAGCCAGGGAGATTAGCTAAGTAGCTGCTGGAGCACCGAGTGTACAAAATGAATCGCCGATTTATTTTACTAATGTTTTGGGTTATAACAGATATTAAATTAGGTGTGAGATTAAAAACGCAACCGATTGGCCTAATTACCTTTATGTCAGAATATTAACAGTCGATTCGGTTTTAATTAAATAAAATGAATTGCAAGAACTAGAAAATCGATATTGCGTCAGAGCCCGGGAACGTGTTTTATAACATATTGTTAGACTGAGTAGATTTTAAAGAAAACCCTCCAGTGTTTGCAAGTTAAATAAGCTTCAAATGAGTGAGCTTCCAATCGATGAAATTAACATAATTAGCAGCTAGCAAGCAAATATTGAACTGATTAGTGAAATTGAATATCTGTTTGCTGATTTTATCTTTGTATAACGCATGGCAAGATTAATCATTTGTGAACTGTATTCTCATTTCACCGAGTCCAATAAATTCGCTTTTTCTTGAAGCACAAAATAGAATCCCACTCAATTTTCTCTACACCGTTCATAAATAAGGAGATAAACAAAATTAAATGTCGTCTCGCTGTTATCATTTTTCCCTCCTAAAATAAAGCAGATTTATATTTAGGATGCGTTAATGAGAATCTGGTACTCCCCCACGTTCCAGATTTAAATTGCAAGGCTGCATGTAAATATCGACTCATTTTAATATGTCACAGGTTTATTAATATTTAACTTAAAGGAGCTTGGTATAATCTCACCGAAGATCCGTGGAGTGACAGCTAGTAATTTCCAAAAACAATAAATTCTGATATATCTCCCAAATAGGCAGGTGCAGTTATCACGAATAGGCAATAAGGCTTAGTGCCTTGAATCAGGATTGATTTGGAACATGTATATCCGATACTATATTCCATGCGTTAGTTAAACCGGTTGTAAATACATGACCCAGTACATTCATTATTTATGCACCAGTACAACTCATATTTTTCCTCTATTTAGATGAATGCACACTATCTCTATACACCCCGAAAACCTTATACAGCAGCTAAAAAATTTCTAAAGCAATTTTATTGAGTGAATTTATGTCAGTACTGAATTAAGATTACGTCGCTTGCCGTGGCTGGAATACTTTCGCTATATCAGAGAAAATGTGCATCGTATGTGTAAATATTATGTAAATAGCCCTGAACGTTCTCCACTTATTCCTATGTATTCTCTCTAAGAGGAGACAAATTTCAAGCAATTGTAGGATATCAAAGAGGTTGAAATTTGGTTTAAAACCGCATTACACGAAATATTTACTGGAGGAGGATTTGTCGGGAGTCACTATTGAAGTTACAAAGGGAATTTTCAAGCTTAGATTTGATTATAAATATTTACTTTAGAAATTGTTCCTTAGGTAACTAAGTAATTAATTAGCTCACTCAAGAAATTTCTTATAATTCTCATTATTTTATTTGACTCTTTTTTTGCTTTCAACTTGAATAAATAAATAATTAATCAGTATTATGCAATACACTTTTCTCGTTATAGGGATTATTAGGATTACTCCAAAGTGGATCGCATTTATGAAGCGAGATATTAAGTTTGCAAATTACTTTAAAACTTATAATCACGAAAATATCCGTTTTGATTTGTAACGATACATGAAAATCAAACCTAAGCTAAATTACAATTTTATTCCAAGGCTTTCCCGAATGTCGTCATTAACTTTTGCAATTTCACTGCATGTTTTCGCTACGAACTTTATTGATCTGGCTTTCTAACGGAGCTACATTAAAGGATGCGGTTTGCCGAAAGTCTGAGTGCCGGTTGTAGTTTCTTGACGTTCAAATTTAATCTAGGTTTAGACAAAAAAAAACTGCCTAAAGATAATTTTTAAAAGTCCTTTTTTGTTTTCGGTTTTGTTAAAAACGAGCGTGGACCAAAACATAAATCTAACTTATAGTCATATAAAAAGATGTGGTCACGTAATTGAATTTTATGTTGCTGACGTTTCCAGGTTTTTCTTTAAAATATATCGGGGATCTAATGCTACAACCGGTAAAAATTGCAGGAGATATCTTCACTTTTTGGCCGCCTAGAAATAAAAATCGCCGAGTGGGTTATTTATAAAGGCTAATAAACTTACCACTGTACTGGATATTCACTTTTATGTACAAATAAAAACCATTAGCAAAGTAATTCACGATTGCGTTTCCACAAACCGACCTATTAAACTAAAGTGCCTCGACTTGGAGCTTTCAAAGTTAAAAAGTTTTCTCTAAAGTTCAAAATGACCCTGTCCGAATCATTCGCGTCCATTACCTCTTCGCTTAATTTCCCTCCAATTCAATTAGTTCGCAGCAAAATTAGTTGATACCTGCACAGCTAGAAAATTACCTGATTTATAATGAAAAACCAACTAAGATGCACATTCTAGAGGTTTAAGGTGTTAAGTAAAAGTTTTATTAATTCGTTACAAATTTATTCGCGAAAAATTAACTGGCTGCAATTTTCCATCGTTTTATATTTGACTCTCAAATCGAGTTTAAATACTTCACTCCACTGCTGGCGCTAAAACGTTTTAATATTCTCCAATTGTCTGAAAGTCTGTCCTTTTCACAAAGTTTGTGAAATAAGTGAGGTATTTACATCAAGTTTACTCACATGTACAGGGTATGGTCGTGGTTAGCTTGAAACACATCACTGAAATAATGGAATTTGCCATAAGTTTCACGAATGATGTCAAGCAAAAATAGGCTGTAACGACATAAAATGGTTATGTTTGTCAAATTTCCATGTGGCTACAAGTTCATTAAATCATTCAGCTATTGATTGGCTTATTACTTATATTGTTAGCACCATTTTTCCTTCTTGTTGGTTGTGGATAGATTACTCCATTTTTCACTAATTGAAAAGAAGAAAAAAAATTTGCCAAGACACATATTTTTGGAGCCATTTTATTCCTTGGCTTAGGTAATTTTAATATTATCTCTCAGTAATTCACAAAACAATTCCGTCAGGCCTAAAGCTATAATTCTAAGTTACTACAGTGATTCAGTCGGTATGTCTCCTCTTTCAAGCCACTGAAAAATATCTGAAATGAAAATAATAACCGTTCGCGCAATCTAAAAAAATCAAAATTCTTTCGTATACTATTTCAAAGAAAAAGTGAGGTCTGACATTTGTAATCACGGTCGGACTTTTAATAGAGAAACCCCAAGAGTAATTTCACTAAGTGATAACTTGGAATGGGATCGCAAATTTCCGAAGTCTTGACAGAAGAGAAAGTTAGGTCCTTTGACCTATTTTAGGTGAGAAATAATATTTAGCAGATGGACGTGAACATATTGACGCATATGTTTGTTTAATATATACCGGTACATGTAGAATAGGAAGATTTGACGGATTTTGAACACTAAATGGAAGGTTAGTATAAAACAATTGGATTTCAGCAAATAAAACCTCAAATCTGTGTGGAGTAGTGGATTTAAAATGAGCGAGCATGATAAATAGGTAAAGCGTAGATTATACGCATAATGCAATATGTTCATTTGAAATGTCAATTAAACGAGAATATATTAGGGGAGTTATATTTTCATCGGATAGTTAAATAGGTGTCCGATATTTAAATATATGGAGGTAAACATTTTAAGCTAAAAATGCAAAATTTATGTTAATTCGTGTAACAACGTTTAGGTTGTTTCGACTGAACGTGACTAAAACAGATCGCACGAGAGGCATCGAATTTATTTAAACATAATTTACAAGTTCGATTTTCTCCGAATAAAGTTAAATTATTTCCGCAGTAGGTTTTAATTTGCACTTTATCCTCCTAAAATAAAATTAACGGTCCGAGCTGACCTGAAAATTTGACAAGCGAAAGAAAAAAGCAGATGCTGCATTATCGATTTTATTCCTAGTAATACTTTACTGCTTTTCCCATATGCACCGTGCCAAATTCACACCTCACTGTTCATTTTCAAGTATACTTTAATAGCGCGTAAAATCCATTTTAAATTCAATATTACGTCTCTCCAGGAACATTGTGTATTTATCGTACGAACCTAAAACCAATTTAAAATGTTAAACACGTACATACACCATAAAAAGTTTCGTGTTTTAAAAACATCGCAATTTCAACAGCTTTTCACTACAAAAGGGAAAATGTCTGAATAAAGAAAGCAATCCAAATAGCAATCAGACTCGATGAACATACGTGCTCTACTAGCATAATTTTTTTCTTCTCTCTAATTGTTCCCTTTTGAGAGTGAACTTCAAAGTCGAAGACGTTTAATTCAATTTTCAACAGATCGAACTGTTAATGATGATTCAAGAGCAAACGTCATAAAATTAAGCAGCGACTCCAAAATCGTCTTTGATATACTGCTGAAATTACATCAGAGAACAGATGTGACATTTCCCACACCCGAGGGATTTGTACGAATAATTTCCCTTTTTCTTACTCTAAAATGTCAGTGATTTATTTATTTTACCTTTCGGACTAAAAAGATCCCATCCAGTTGTTTATCTTTCCCGGCCTGATAACGCTCATATTTTACAGTAAAACATAAGGTCGACGTCCACCAAATCTCGTTAAGGAAAATGATACGTCACTAGAAAGGTCAACGTTATTATTTATAAATCTTTATTTCACACTTTATTTTCGCCTAACCTAACCTAATTTTTTAGGAACGATCAAAAGAAAGTTTGAAAAGGATATTAAAATTCGTTTTCCAGTATTATCTCATTCACGTAGCAACTTTTCATTTTCGTATTTATTCATAAATATTGATGAGGTCGTTTGGGAAGTTTCCTTCTATGTGTCTTCTCTCGACGTGACAAATTTGAAGAATATAATTTGTAGACCAACAACATTGCTAAAAGGATCAGAGAGCAACAAACGTACCCGAGACTATTAAAAATAAAATACAACGGAAGAAAAACCGTGCGAGACATAAATTTTCTCGGGAATGGGACGGATTTGTAAAGCGTCGGTACCTAACCTCTAAATCTTGAAAAATTATAAGTAAGTATCTGGGTGACATTTAGAAAAGTTTAATATTTCCAACGCAAGGCGACGAACGAGTGTCGCCCAAAAACCGTACTTAGCACCCTTAATGGTCTAAGTTTACTCCAGTAAAGTGAAAACTTTTTACATTAATCTATTACAAAAACGAACTTTAACTTACACATAGATAACCTTTTCATAACTACAGATTAAGATGATTTTATTCCAGCAATAATGTAAATTTAATCGATGTGGTTAAGTAGAAATTGCATTTCAAATCCAAGCTTACCTCGCTGAACCGTAGAGCTGTGTGTATGTCTATATAACTCCTAATTCAATAAGTGAATTAACGGCTATTATGAATAAGTTTACCGCTCATTTATACAAAGTTTACGTCAACTCTAGAGGAAATTTAATCGCGCTGATGATTCAAGTGATTAGTGACAAATCAAGCCGCGCTGAAGCTAACATGGTACTCTGATTAACGGGATAAAGCCAGAAATGTTTGTTTATATACCAGATTGTATGTGTTTCTTCACACTTCACAATACAAGGTGCCAAATTGGGGTATAGGTAGGAAATTTGTTCTTCTTTACAGATACAGAGTCGGTGAAATGTGAAATTTTTTAAGGCCTTAATTACATTCTACACGGCCAAAGTCATGTAGAATTCTTCTCGAAAAATAATTTTAGATGTATTCGAATTTTTTAAGAACTTCGTAGAGATAAGATTTTTGTCATCTGCTGTATGGAGTTTTATACTATCTTAAGTGGTTTAACTGGAACAGACTATGATTAACATCCATTTACAATTTAAGTCTAACCTTAAATTAACAATTTTCTACATTGTTAACCTAATATACATAACTGTCTACTCATATTCTACACGGTAATGTAGAAAATCATTATTTACTCTTTCCAATGATGCAAAAAAAATGGCGTCCATAAGATTTACCAAAATTATTACACATACATCACATCTTTTTTAAAAACGTCATCAAATTCTTCTTAAAAAAAGTGCCTTAATTATGTCTTCATTTCAAAACTGCCATTGGCGTGGTTTAGAAACTAAAAGACATAAGACATTTTCTCATTTCACATTGAGTTTGTCATAAGTCATAACATTCTCTAAAACTTTTCCCATTTAACCGACTCTATATTTGTAAAGACAAACTTGGGTGTTCCTATCGTATGAGGACCAATGTTGTATTTATGCAATAATATTTATTGAAACATTTTTTATTACTTAAGTAAAATGATTGTTTCAATCATTGTAACAGTGATAAACTCAATAATGTATCCTGTTCTGTGTATTTATATCCATTCAACTAGCTGCAATTCCTACTTATTCAGTTTCTAAACTTTAATCAAAACGTCAGATTAAAGCTTAAAAGCATTCTTGGTACAAAAAAAGAAAATTGTTGACCCAACAAAAAAATATATGCAGTATTTCATTGAAGATATTAACGCAGACATGAAGGCGGTGTAGATACCGAGATATTTCCCCAACGGGCAGCAAAATTTTTCACGATAGACATCATGAAAAATCCAGAGTTTCTTTAGTAAATAAAGTTGTAGTTTATTGTGGCTTTTATGGCAGCGGAATTTCGTCTTGGGAAAGTTGTATTATTGAGGAAATAAAAACAGAGTGAACATTCTTTTTTAAATCTTAATGTCACAAGAAAGTGTTGCAGCCGAGGGCGGTAAACGAACTAAAAAGAAACCAGACAGCACTGTCTGAATAGAAAGCGCGTTATTAGTGTTCATTTGATTTAAATGCTCTTAAATGGTAAACGGAGCTTTTGCTCTCGAGTTTGTAACGTCACAATACAACATAATAAGATGCCCGTTGAATGCTGAATAAGATGTTTCTATTAGAGTTCTTTCCATATGGATGTCGCGAAAGGAAAACTATCAAAGTGTTCGAACAAATCTATTGTTCCTGAAGCAACCTCGTTTCATAGAAATTTCATCCATTAAATCTTGAACTTTGTCGCATAAATAAAGAGTGAGTTGAGACATTTCTCAGTATCTTATGGTTTATAACAGCGGATGTTGGAGGTTCTTGTTCAAACCCCCCGGAGTAATTTTGCTAAGTGATAAGTTGTAACGTTTTAAATGTGTGGGACAGTTGCTGAATTTACTACTAAAATTATTTGCGCTTTGCAGCAATAAAACTCCTGTACTGAAATTAAGATTTACATATCTTATCGTTCATTCTAACTAAGCCAAATAACCTTAAAGTTATCCAAGCTAACTTTGTAATGTTACTTTTATTTTACCATGAAATTTTTGTTTCAGATCCTGAAAATTATTGGAATCAGCAAGGCCACGAATATGGTGAGTTAGAATGTTTTATATGAGATTTAAAAAGTTGTCTTAAAGTATTTTCTAACTCGAAAGTCACATAAAAGGTAATAAATCCTGCAGGAATCTTTAAAACAAGAAATTGCTTCCGAACTTGCACTCGTCTGAAATGTCTGTTGTGGAACTTTGGAATGATTTGAATTTTCCCTTAAATCTTAATTGCTGTCATACTTTATTCAAATCCGCGACCTGTAAACTACCGGAAAAGTTCTCATTGCAAAATTAAAACTTTTCATCGGATAAATAAAAAAAATTCTAAAGTGATAAATTGCAAAATTTTTATTAGCGGCGCAGTGATTTATATCAAAAATCGCATGTTTTCGTAACTCGAAAACATCACGGAACAATTAGCAAGCAAATGATTGATTCTGGCACTTCGTGCATAGTCCATATTGCAAACGAGTGGTCATCAATTGACTATCATTAAAAATATTTCATATGCGATTTGAAAACAATTTCATACGTGCATAAAACTGTCATTAATAATTCTCATGAAATAATAACTCACGTCAGTAAATAAAAATAGTTTACGTGTGAAAGAAATACGGATAAAGTTTTAACGTGGAAGTTCGGATTCCGCAATTCATCTCCCCGGTCAGTCTATTAACTAAATAAGTCAAATTATAATGAAGTTTGTTATGTGTACAGTCATATTAAAAAGAAATACTTCGACGACCGCCAAATTACTTCCTAAAACGTATTGCCACTGCCAAGTTTTTCGTTCAGTAGACCCTAAAATAGAAATTACTTTTGAAAGAAAAGTTTCACGGGAACAGGCTTACTTTTGCCGTTTAGCTTCTAAATTTTCTCTCTCAAATATAAATCGGCGTAATGAAGTTTGGCGACGTTGTTTGGCATTGTAATGGCTTCAATTAGAATTTTTAAACCTTGTCTTCTGCTTCTTAACTCGCTCCAACATTCAGATTTTTTTCAAACTTAATTTCACTGTTTGTTTGTTTAAATATAACTAACCCCCCTAAGATAGGGTGGCCCATCAAAAACGAACCAAGTTTTTAGAAACATCCCTTCAGACAATCAACTGCATTTTCAAGAGAGACACTTTTTTATAAAAATGTATAATACAGGGTGTAACAAAAAAAGTTATTACACCCAAGTCAAGCATTTCAAATGAAAATGTATTTTTTTGGGTTGTTTTTTAAATTCTAAGCATTTTCCATGTAACATGTACTCTAATCGTTCGCTTTGCTCTATTACCTTCTTACCTCTGCAAAAGCGCTCCAGTATTTTGCTCCATAAGGGTTCCAATGCACAACAAATAGCATATTTATACCAAAGAACCTTAAATTAAATGAAATAAACAATCTTAGGACCTAAGAAAGTCAACATTTTGCAACAAAAAAAAATTATTGAAAAAGACCTTAAAATAAAATTTTGTAACTCATAAAGAGACTTTAATTATGGATTCAGGAAAAAATTTCTTATCGTATACAACATGAATGGTTTTAATTAGTTTATACAGAGGTTTAGCTCCACTGCAATATAAATGATGCAAATAAAGCATTTTAATGTATGTCAGAACTAATTAATATTAATGTATCACGGCTGTAAAAAGTTTTACGTTTTGTTAAGAGTTGCTGGGGTATACGCTATAATGAGTGGGTTTTTGTCCGAATGTGTGAACTATAAGCCAGAAAGTTAGTCATGGTCCGCTGAGCCAGGCAAATAATAATTATTAATGTGTGGGACAGTTTTTATAGGAACAATTAGGTGGTTATCAAGGGATTAGGTTTAAAAAGCACTTAAAACAGCCTATGTAATTGATCGTAACTGACATAAATGTCACCACGTGTATAAACATAATTAATAATATGAAAATTATGATTAAATAACATCACAATGGACTAATTTTAAAATATGGTTCAGCCAATTAAACTCATTTAGTGCAAATGTCAGTTGTATCACCTAATTTCCAATTATATCCAGATTATTTTTAACCTCATTCGAATATTCGTAATCGGTTGGAATGGTAAAAGCGAATTAAAGTAAGAAGGAAAATACCGGAGAAATACTTTACATTTTAACAAATTACGAGTTGAATCCGCATTAAAGTTTTAAGCCAAATCTTTTTGTGAAATGAAATCCTTTACGAAACGAATCCAAGAGCCTGTAATTATGAAAAACTCTGTAACAAACGAAAGTATCTAATTTATTAAACGATTTGCTACTGTTCCTTAATTCTTTCACTTTGTAGAACTTAATACTCTATCTCTTCAGCATTAGCTGCACAGCCTCGTCTTTGAAAATTAATTATTATTAAGTTGTGTATCTACTCTGTGCATGTGTAAGACACTAAATCTATACTTCAGCTATCTACGTGTATACATACACCTTCTAGCGATTCCTCTTAAATAATCTATATTTTTAAGAGATTAAAGTTTCAGTAGTTTGAAACGGGAAGCTCCAAAATACGCTTTGGTACTATTCGCTTTGTTCTAAGCGGACTTTAAATATTTTAAGGACTTTTGATAGTATTAATTTCGTAAATCCCCGGAGAAGCCAAAAAGTTCTTTACACCGCTCCGATATTAAGTAATTAAATATTTTCTGGTAGGTATTTAATCCGCTTAGCGAATTACGTCTAGCTTGAAAGAATATTCGAAGAAACTTTTAGCAGTATTATATTTGCCACTAATGTTTTAAGTGAGTTCGTCCATAAAATCGTCTCCATACAGCAGCACAGAATATTCTTAGAATATTTCTCTAGGGTTCTGGGTGAATAATTTTAATGCGGGACTGGACATTAGGCCTTCAGGCTAAAGTGTAGGGCAGTCCCAAAAGACGACAGTCTAAATTGTTACTAATTTATTTCCGTAACCGGTCAAGCAGCGAGGATTTTATGCATCCATCACCGGTTTTACAGCTTAAGCTCTACACTCACCTGTGGGGTCTGCGGGCATGAAATATCGTTAGAGCGACCACTGGGAGAAATAGAGCCGTAATGTGGCAGTTTTTTAGGATTTAGTCGTTTCCAAAGCTACGGCCGTTATAAAATCCAGAATCCACGATTTGCAGTTAATTGTTAGTACGGCTAACATGCTGTAGCTCGACCGAATTGTAAAACTAATGAAAACTTATATTGTTTTTTGTTTGCCGGGAGTGTCTTTGTTATTGCTTTTATCCAGGATGTTTTTGATTTAGGTTATACTATGTAGTTTGAATTAATGTTTCTTTCAGACTAAAATATATGGAAGTACAGGAAAATTTAAAAACTACTTTTGTTCCTAAAAAAACTTGTCTATTGAACGTTTAGTTACAAAGTTCCTGCAATTTCGTGTCACTAAAGCTGGTAATAAATCAATCAAAAGAATGAAATTAAATTCCAACTATCACAGTGCAAAAAAAAGTTTCCGCGTAAATTGGAAATTAAAACCCGTGTAAAAATCGCATCAACAAAGTGACAACCACCAACTGGAAACCATTGAGCTTTATACTTATGCGCTTAAACGCTGACAAACGTAATTTTGTCACATAATTAGATAAAATTTATCAAGACTTTTTCCAGTTCCGGATATTCGCTTGCTCACTTGGCTTCTGTCGGTTACCAGATTGTAACATTTTAGGTCCCCTTTTCCATCAATGTAAGTAGCACAAAGGGCTCAGATGAGGGAATTAAAAAAAGTTGTCCGACTGAAGAGGTTCCCGATTTTGCCAGCGTAACCTAGTAATATTTTAAAACCCCATTAAAAACCAGAAGGACAACGCCTGGGAATTCTAATTGAAGACATTACAAAGCCAGGCAACGTTTCCTAACTTCATTAGGTCGATTTATATTTGAGAGAGGGAATGCCCAAGCCAAATGGCAAGAGTTGTACTCGCTTCCTGAACTTTTTCTTCAAAACTTATTTCTATTTTCGGGTCTGTTGAACGGAAAACTCGCGGACAATGTATCGTCCTAACTTTAAATTATGTTTTACTGCTCTAATATTGGGAAAAAACTTTTTAAACCAAATTAGAATTTCCTAACATGCGCTCTATATAAATCAGGACACTTATTGTGGCGGTTAGGCTTTCCACTTCCTGCTTTGCTCTCGCGTTTATTTTGTATATCATGTTCTACATATTAATATATTTCAACGCAATATGTCGTTCTGGTTGGCGGCGAACCAACCCCTGCCTTCAGGTTTTAATAAACAGAAGAAACGATACAATTTTCCTCCTATACGCGTGCTTGTTTTACATAAAAAAATCTCCCCTAGTGGTGTTTGAAATTTTTTAGCCTGGTAATAATTTTCTCCCCAGCTTTTTCAACATAATTATTGCTCAACGAGATTTTTAGTTTCCCTTTATACCCCACCTGAAATAAATTTGTATGTAAATTCATATTCCTAAAGGGTCTTAGGCAATATATGAATGCATTAAAACTGACCAAATATATTTGCTGAATAAAGATTCGGATTAATAATAAAAGGCACGATCGTCCAGGCCAGGTGTGTCGCCACAATATTTCAAACTTACCTCATATATTTAAATTGACTGTGAATAAGGGTAGGATTTTAAATTTTAAACGTATTAGGTTTGCCGTATGTGGGGTTGGTGTAAAACAGACTAAATTACGGAATTAAACCTCACAGCTCAGTCAGAAAGTAGGTAAATTAGTAATACATACTATTTTTTACTTAACGCTGAGAATTTCTATTATTAACTAGATTAAAAAAAAGTTGTTTGATGCCTACTCTTCTAACACTAAATTATTAGTTTCAGTAAAAATCGATGGCCAAAACTAATAAAGAGGACGGTGCCTAATTAATAATTCAAAACATTCAGCCAGTAGTGTCGATGCTTTTATTAAAGGTATTCATATTCCATTATTTATGAATTGAGGAAAATAACATGTATGGTGATTGAATGAAAGGGCTGCAGTAATATTATGCAGACCTCCTTAGTAAGTAATCAGAATCAGAATCGATGCTACTGTCTAAGAAAGACTTTAAAGCACACAAATAGTCAAGATATATCAAAGAAAGGCTCGACTAAGGACAATTTAGGAACGAATTCCGGTGCTTTAGGAAAGAAGGGAGCTGGGATAAGATGAGATAAACGATAGAGTGAGTGGATTGTGGGAGCGAAATAAAGTGATGAGAAAATTTCAAAGTTAAAAGACAATTACTGAGGAAGTCAGATAAGGTTTAGATTCGCGTCACTAGATTCTCCAACTCTAGATTATTCCGCCACTACTACAACTGTATTACAGTATACGCTTAAAAATTCGAGACCAACAAAAATAATAATTAAACGGCATTTTGCATTTAAAGTGATCTGCTTAAAAGTTTGAAATTTAAAATAGCTTTAAATCGGGTTCTCAGTTGCTACCTAAATTCTCCAAAACAAAGTTTTATAGTTTGAAAAAGAGGAATAAGTTTTATTGAAAGCGTAGTTAATGCGGAAAGTTTTATGTATTTATCTAGCGGGAATTTTAATTGACAATTTTCTGTTGGAATTAAAATTAGAACCTGCAACCCAGATATTCTTGGGTGTAGTGATACAGTATTTCTAAAGCTAACCAGTAATAACACTAGAACCAAACAGTATATTGGTTAGTATTCGACATTTAATAAAAGTGAGAAGCAATCGAATATTTCCATTTTCCACAACGCTCGGGTTATAACGAAATAAAAACATTATTTGTTTGAGCTTTCTATTGAATTTTAACAGGTTTTACCCGAATAGATGTTCGTATACGAAATCACTGGATTTGATTTTTAAATTTGTTTACAACATGATGTGATGAAAACTGATTTTTTCACTTTATTTCTACTATATTACTGCTCGTCCGAATTGCTGTTAAACCACTAACACGAAAGGGGTTAACACAAGGTTTGTTTACGCCTCTAAAGCTCCGTTTAACGCAAATATCGCCACAACTAGTAATTACTTGATGTATCAACGGAAGGCACACAAACACGACTCAATCAAGATTCAATTACACGTCTAATCTAAATTTTCTTAGACGCGTTTTCTCTATAAATTAGTTTCAAGCAAATCTCTAATAAAATATATATTCGGCTAAATCTGTTTTCGGAATCGCTTAAGGCGAATTGCTTTAACTCGACGCGCCAATTCGCGAATTTATTTGCTTAAAATATATTTCTACTGTTACAAGGGAATTCTTTCAGCGTTTGAAGTCTTTTGGATATAATCCTCTCCTTAAAATCTTTTTTGTTGCTTTTTATATAGGGATCTTCACTAAAATAATTCAAGAGTATGCATTACAGTGCCATGTTAAGTTAACTCATATTTTTATAACTTATACGGACACATATTAATAATGTCATTTTCTGATAATGATTGTAAATTATCTTAATTCTCTTGATTTCAGGAATGGACTATCCAGGTAACTACTTTTCCATTTGCATAGTAAACAGAATCAAAATAGCGGACAGGTAAGCTGGAGAATACTGATAAAATTATACGTTCCCCTATTCTGTCGCGGCTACATCCATTAAATTGGAGATTTCTTGTAGCGAGCTCTAATGTAACAATTCCACACCGAGTTAGCAGAGAAAATATGACCTAGGTAGCTTAGAAGAGTAAGTAAGCAGTTGGGATGGGATATTCGACCTAAGAGAAACCTAAAACTGAAACAGCACACGTAGGCTAAAATTAGTATTTCAGGATGAATATAAATAGTTGGCAAGTAAATTGCTCTGTTTACTAAAAAGTGATGTCTGAAATGCAATAAATATAATTTAGGTGTAAAGGTCCTACAAAACATAAAATATAATTTCTGGCTTATTTTAGCCTTTGAAACTGAACGGGCAAATTGGCCGAATGGGACAATTATTTATCGAAACATATCTGGTTTGACCGCGTTAGTATTCAATTGATAAATTTTAAGGGTACAAGTTCACATCTGCCCATATATATTTAGGTCGCTAGATCTATATTTCACGTTCGTATTTATCGCATAACTGCCTCGTATGGATATATTATTCGGGTAGCAAGAGCTAAAATAATATACGTACGATGTCCAGCTTCGCTTGGTTCCTCATTCACGTTCAAACTTATACATTTAGATGATAAATTATTTTGTAATTTATTTTTTGCGGTTACGTGTCAACGGATTGCTCCAGCAGACCCTTTCTGTCCAACATCTGCTTCGCTCGAAATTGTTCAATTTTTATTACGTCTTTCTATTTATATCTTTATATATAAAGTTAGTAGGTTGACTATGATAGAACAGCCGTCTATTAAATTGATATCCGAGTCATCTTGATAATAACCTGTCATTTAAAAATAACCGATTAGAAATCGATAGATCATAATACATATGTTGTTGTTATCTGAACAAGGTCCCAATTTCAAGCCGTTACGTCGTTCACCGATTTGATTTCACAAACTAAACATCCTGACGCGATTTAAACCTAAATTTGGGACAACAGGTGTTTTTTATTGCGATCTAGAACTCTCTACCACCGAAAAGATTAATCTGGGATATTGTTTTAACACGGGCCCGACCGCTTTGAAGGAATTTTAGTTTATTTACGTCTACAAAATTTATTGTCCTCTTAATACCACCAGACACTTACAAAAAATTGAAATTCTTTACTAAGGAATACTCAGTTTGTTGCTTCGAAACTAAGTTGCCATTACAATCTTATTTAAAATGTCTTTTATCAGCGGTATCATCGAACAAATGCGTTTCATTGAATGCCGAATCAAGCTAATGCATCCAAACTACCTTTGTAATAGCAAAAGTCGTTTAACTGAACACTGAAATAGCTTTGATAAATAATTCCCTGTAGGAAGTTTAATGCTAATAGTTTGCAGTTGATATCCAATGTTCTGCTGTCATAAAACTGTCTTATTACTTACCGTTATAGTACGAATAATTTTAAAATTCTGTATGGAATAAGTTAGTTTTGTTTGTTGTTAATTAGAATATTTTATTAACATTCATAGTTTTGACTTGAGAGTAACAACAAGTTTACAAATTTCGCTCAGATGAGAACAATTTTTGTTGTTATTTGACAAGCCAAATTTTATTAAATATCTCAAAAACTAAAACCAATCAGTAAATACAAAAATATGATTCTGATTCAGCGTTTGAAGATACGTCACTTTGCCACAAACTAAGGGTTTTGGGTTAATTTGGTAAAATTTTGAAAAATTGTTTAAAAACATACACACAAAAAAAATTACTCCAATTTCAAATAAATTATATCATGAACCAACAAGAATAATAAAAAAATAAGAATGATAATAAATAGGGATGCTAGTTACTTTTAAGTTAAGTAACAAACTGTAAAGTAGAAAAAAAAAATTTATATACTTTCTTTGTAACAATAATTAGAAAAAAAACCTGCAATTAACAGAAAAAATCTAAATAAAAATTTAAATCTTAATAAAGAGGGATGGACAATGTCATAAATGTATTTAGTTAATGTAATTAATGACAGGTAGTTAACGTAAAAATGTAGTTAAATTATTCATGTATCTATTGTAACTAATGTAACAAATTTCGGCTATATGGTCCATAAAAATTCAAACATACCTATCTTACTGCATGACAACTAATTTTACTTTATGGCAAACATATTGTTCAAGTATTTAGTTATAATAATCGAGAATATAAGTTCAGCTTGCTTAAAACTAACATTATTAAAACCACACCCTTAGTTTTCGGCTATTTTCATAGGAAAATTGACAGTTTTAAGAAATCTCACGACACTATTTTGGTCCAAAAATGTATATACTTGTGTAATTAAGAAATTATCGTTTTGCTAACAGAACAGAATGATTGATTGCAAATTAAACTATAGTTTTAGCCTCTTATACAAAGTGATCCAATTATCTTATAAACTGAAACTTTCATAGTTTCTGAAATAACATTGACGTACCAATTTTGTATTCAAAAACATTCCAGCAATCAAAAGTTATTTTAAAAGGTAATGCACAGAACTAAAACTTGATGGTCCAGTCAAAATAATTGGCCACAAGGTTCGACCAGGCAATGAACTGTGACAAGATGGCTTTGCTTTTGCCATTTCGCTCTTTTACTCGCTTTCACAAAGTAAATGAAGCATCGCATTTGACTGAGCTTCAGAGGTATCAACGATGTCCCTAAAAAGGGATGCTCTGTTGGCTTCAGGGGGATTTATGTTTGGCGCCGGACTTTGAGATTTGGTTTCCCGTTTTCCAGGCTAAACTGCAGCTAGAGAGTAGACGGATCCCGCCTCATTTAGGCGTTAATTTGCCATTTTACGGGTTGGTTAATTATCATAACGGGTCCCGTCGAACTTTGTAATTGAATATAGAATTGGGTGTGTTGAGTGCGTTATGTGGCTAGTAATTATCTCTTCGACGAGGGCAATTAACGTCGGCTGCATCTGAAATATTAAAAGCGAAGTTTTGTTGTAAAATACAGCCTAAACAGGACGCGAGAATGTGGAATGTATTAAGCAAAGGGGAGCAGAATGGGGATTCCGGGAATTCCGTTGTATTTCGAATTATTCAGGCCGTCTTACCTAACGCGTGTTAAGCTTACTCACAGCCGTCACAATCTCATATAATATGACGCACGTTTGTTTTACGGTTCAGCCGAACGGGATTAATAATTCACAAGGAACATCATTGGATGGTATTTTGTACAGTTCACGCATTGATGTGGTAAAAAATAATTTACTTTTGTAAGCGGCACGCAAGCCCCATATTTGTTCATTCGACATGCCAGATCGATAGACAAAAAGCACGATACACAACATGAAACAATCCTAAGATGGCTTGTGGTAAGTTTAGGTGTGGTTAAATTTGATTTTGTTATTTTGACGCTCCCTGAGGGAAAAAAACTAGTTAACATTCTCAAAAATTCCAAAGGTTTTAATTATGCAACCCGCAATGCCGACCCTGAATATCCGTTCGCAGTGCAGCGATTTTGCAATCATTAACGCTGGGCGCATAACCCCAAAATTAAAAACGTATTCCCTATACATGTTTTATTACCCAATGTAACCGACCGAGCAGTTTTTATTTAAATTCAAATCTAGCTTCAAAAAATCCCTTTATTGGTTATTACCTTCCTTACCCCCTCATAGTATTGTTTTATCTAGGCCACACAAATTAAAATAAGAAAGCCATAATAAGTCTAGTGTGGCTGACGTTATTGTACTGAAGATAATGACGTATAAGGAAGAGGGGTTTACAAAACGGAATAAATTCGGCGTTAACGTTGGAAGGAAGATGTTTTTACTACCTCTGGGTGATGCATTACGTCACTGGCGAACTGGTAACTTCAAACAGTTTTACGCCAAATTACCAAGATTTATACATATTTAAGTGCGAGTGAGATAAAGCACACAAAACTGTTCGCTTCATAAATACCAGATAAATTTACTAGAGTGTGACATCAAGCCTGCGAGACTGCTGTTCTTCGAACTTTAATGAAGCGCCATAAAAAACGATTTGCTGAATAAGTCTTTCCTTAATTATTGCCACGGAGGAATTGCTCACCGGAAAACGTTTTATTTAATCCAATTTAGAGGGATCTATGTTAAGGAATTATACGGGGACGTTATGGCTTTATTACGCCATTTTAATTAAGTAACAGAACGGGGTTGGTGACAAGGAACACAGCAGTCATGGGGGTCCCAGGTTGTGGTATTTATATTATCAAATATCTCAGAAAATCAGAAGCTGTATTAACTTTGCCTTCTAAATACGTTTCCAAAGCTTGTTTATAACTAGCTATCTAATATCAAAGCATTCAACTTGTCACGTAGCAATTACCTAGGATCAATAATGTTTACGAACAAGCAAAGAGTGTAGAATTACCACGTCTGAAGAAATAAAAGCCATTTATACGGTCCGTTTGCTTTAAATGACTCTACGTCATCAATTACGATAAGTTGTTGACAATATGAAATTCTGGAAAATTGGCTTTATTCGTAAAAGGTACTAAAAATATAGGGAGATTCAATGTTAAGTCTTCAGGGGTTCACATAAGTAATTTATAATGTGACCCTATGTAACATTTACTCATAAATCAGTACATACGTAGATGCAAAATCATCTTTATTAAACTAATCATAAAACCCACACGGGCTTATGGGCTATTTGTCGAGAGCATTTGAAGCCCAAATAATTTTTGTTTATGATCAAACTCTCAAAATTCAATTACCTTTTACGATCCACTTTACAAGGCTCATCGCCCTTTACTCGTTTCCAAATTTGGGTCTTGCAAATAGTATTGGTAGTTAGCATAAACCAAGTAAATGACAAATATGTAAGTTTTGTAGAAAATTTTTATTTTTTACGAGAAAATACCACGTTTTGTTGCATATAGAATGTAAATTTAAGATCGAATAAAGTTTTACTGTTAAAAGTTCGTAAACTTCTTCAGTAAATGCGAAAAATTGCAGAACATTACTCTTACTTAAATGTAGTAATATGCACATTACCCAGCTATTTAGTATTAAATTTTCTTAAACCACAAAGTACATTGTTTTCATTTATGGAATCCCTAACCAAAGCAGAAAAATTTAAATTAAAACTTTAACAAACCAAATGGGCATTTGAAATTAATATGTCAAAAAGAACGAACAAAATAATAAATAAACAGCCTTCATTGTTATGGAAATCTCGGAAATCAAACGACGAAATTGAGAATTTTTAAGTTGTTTATCCAGAAACATTGTTAGAATTTTCCAAGGAATTTCCAGTGTGGATAATTCGCAGCTTTGATAAAAATAACAGAAACGCATAGGCGTGTTGTAAAAAGACTAATAAACAAAATTGAGTATATTTTGATGGGAATTTTTTTGTCAGAGAAAAGAGAGTATGTTAGAAAAGAAGATAGGAAGAATGTGTTATTGTCTTAAAATTTAAATGTTTGAGCTTTGACTAAATTAACAAAAGTAATGCTTAGATATAATTAGTATTGAAAAATCAATGTAATATTCCCCACATAAAGTTACTAGTTGGTTCTTACTTCTAAAGGTGTCGAGGCGACTATCAATTTAGCTACAGACGTGTACTGAAACAAGTTTAAAAGTTTCGTTGCGATATGCTGTTAAATTGACGTTTAGTTGCGATATTGTGCAATGACAAGTTCGAGTTTGTGTTGAAATCGTGATGGTCCCATAAACGAAAATAGTAGGGTCTGGCAGCCGGATCGAAGAGAAATCCAAATGAGTTAGCTGGATTGTAATTTATTTAATGAACATTAGGGATGTCTGGTTGGGCGCTGGATCGCTGGCAATTTATTAATTGGCAGGTTTCTGCTATCTTTTTTTACGAGCCGAATTCAATGTTCCAAAAGCTAAGCGAATAAACGGCAGCACAACGCTCCTGAAGATATTAATGTTTGTCCTAGACGTATGGTTCAAATTTTATGACTGCTCTAAAAGTTTCAAAACACCATAAATGAACGTGAGCTCTGTCTGAGCGTGTTCCCTGAATGCCTTTTTTCTGGCCGGGAGGATATAAACTTTAGTTGCGCTAATTTATTACTTCTGTAGCTGGCTTTATTGTACGAAAGTTAATAGATAAAGTACGTAGTTCTTTGTAGAGTTAAAATGTGAACACGAATCTTGATTTATCGGCTTACATATCTTCTCCCCAACGCCTCTATTATGACACCACAATAAGTCTGGTTTTTTATCATAAAAACATTTTTTGCGTAGGAGGTCAAAGCAATTTTTTAATAATTACTTTAGTAAATAACATTTTAACTGTTCATTCAAGTTATTTCTCTTATTACTTTTTATTAAATTATGATACATTTCACAAGCACGAAGTACGCCCACAAGATCCTTTTATACAGTTTTAGTGGCAAAAATGTTTTTTTTGCTTCCTAATTAAATAACTCTGTCATACAGTCGCACAGAAAATGTTTCCAGTAAAAACAACCATTTATTAATAATTTAGCTATCAAATACTCGGATGCAGGGATAACTAACAAAAATTCACCTCTTGAGAATTCAAACTAAATAACAGAACGTGCAAAACTTACCAATACACTTCTGTTGTCATATAACAAGAGACATAGTCATCTTAACAATGGAAAGTTTAAGCATAGCAAATACTCCTTTTGGAGAATGAATTATGTTTAATTACTAGCATCTGGATTGCAGTCGGTCGTTGGCGCTAAACTCAAAGGAAGTTAAGTTCGTTGTCCTCAGCTTGCAGTACTTACCTTTTTGATGCACATCTCTGCTTTGTTCGACACAACAATCCTTTTCGCTTAAAAAACACACCTCCCGATTAAGCCCTTCAAAATTTGGAACGAATCGATAAAATTGTTGGTGGGATAAAATTATGTCGCTAATGAGGATGTAGATGAGATAAATTGGAATTTTGAATCCAAATGGGATCAGAGAGTGTGTTTTATTAGTTTAGATTATTTTTTGCTAACTTTGTTACAAAACTATATGAATGCCTAATAGCTGAAAAATAAATGGGATTTGGAGCAGCTGGCCCTCAATCAAGATCAAGTGGATTATTGCCCATTATCGCGCACGTGTCAGTGGCAACCTCGATTCGGGATATTCCACTGATATTCTGGATGACTTTCTAATTAAATTTTAATTGTTCGAGTAATTACAAAATATTTTGACACAGACTTGTCCTGAAAAACAAACGGTCTGAACCTGACGGCCGCTGATTCTCCACTTGTACCAACTTTGTATTTTCGGTTTTAATCTAAGTCTATGAATGTGACATTTAATACAAAACTCATTTTCGGCAACTTGCATATCTTTAACAGTTCCTCTTTGAGTTTAAATTTGCGCATTAATTAAAACGGCTTTACATATAGATTAAGTGCCTTTTTACCTCGATCGTCGACTAAAAGTGAAAGGTTTATTTACCGGATTCGACTAAACAATTTAAAAAGATTTTCAGCTAACGATTCATCCTTGAATTATTCATGCAGACTCCGCAAAATCTCTGGAGAAAACCAATATGTTTCTCTTTCCAAGCAAGTGTAGAAAATATTAATCTATTCGCCTAAATGATAAAGTGGTTCAGTTTTGTCTTGTCAACATTTTTATTTTAGTAGATTCTGTGTTACTAAAACTCACTTGTGCTGCTCCAGGTTAAACTCCTCTATTTTTTTGTCATTACAGTGATATTTTATTATAATTAATGTATAAGCTGGAAGTTAATCCAAAAAGAGACTTACTAGAAAAGCATATTAGTAACTTTGATGGATTCTACTCCTACTTGGACGAGATTATCTTATTAGGGAGAGGTCTATTTTTAACTTCAGTTAATTATTATTTTCATATACAGTGTGTCTGAATAAGTTTCTCGCTTCCCGTGTAACAGCTACTGCAAATATTAAATGGGGAATCTTTTAGGGTAAGTTGTATGTTAATAAGTAAATTTGAATATTTTCTGTGGTCGTTAAGGTTAAAACATCAAATAGTTTTAAAAAATTTATTTTATTATATAAAATATGAAGTTTTTGTTCATATGAAAAACAGACACGATATATTATTATTTTAAAGGGCTGAAACGAAAAAACTAACCAAATAGTAATCTAATTACTTTTTTAAAAAATTAGTATATTATGTTATTAGGCTTTCTACGTCCGTGTAACGTATACTATTTTTTTTTTTCAAGCGGCATGTATACAGGGTGTATGGATTTGCGATGTTTTGACCGGAAAACCCAATTTATTGGCTAGTTAGGATAATACTAGCTTACATAATTTGGTCAATCATTTTAACACAATCTTATAAATTCAACTTTTTCATTAGGCATAATAAACTACTAATTTTTCATGTTTGTTTGCTTTATTCCTTGCATTACAAACTTTTTATATTCACAACACAATTAACATAAATTAAAATATCAATTAATAGAAAAATGTAACTAATAATCTACACATTTTCTTTGTCGGTCAGTTTAAATGAGCAATTTTCAAATTTACAATTCTGAGTTACATTTAAAGTAGGTTGTTGTTGTGGGTTTGTTGAAATTACTGGTTCTCATCTGGATATCATCTGTGGTATTGTTCTCCATTGGTATTAAATTACAATCATTTACATCCAGAATTTTCGTTGCTGTGTCATTTTTATTTCTTAAAGAATCGTCAATGTAGCCTTCTGCTACAGTTGTAGACCTCCAACCACCGTGTCTTTTCAATGAGCAAATGTCTCCACCATTATCTACAAAAAGAATTGCAGAGGTTGGGCGAAGGCAGTGACCAGTATATTCTTTGACATCAGGCAATTTTTAAAAACAACGCTATTTCCTTGGGAATACTTGAGATTTTGTGAATACCCATTACAACTCTGTGGCCAACTCCATTTTGATATTTAATGAAAAAACGAAGTATTTTTTACAAATATTTATGTAAAATTCTCCAACAATTGTAAATGTTCTGGGCTTGTAATTTTTCGTGTTTGAAATTTTAACCAGAATTAATTTTTCCATGTATTCAATATCTTGAATTCTCAAGTTTACCAGTTCATTACATCGACATGCCCCTGCCGTATATTAAAACAACCTAAAAATGTTGAATATAGGTATTAAAAAAAATCATAAATTCATTTTTGTTTCGGATCTTACCTTCATGGCTAAATACTTTTTGTCAGGTGCTTCTGTTAAAAAAGGGTCTATTTGGTTCTTGGTGAAAGTTTTAGACTTTTTAGCTGCATAGTTTTCACTTTTTCGCTTTAAAAATGCTTGCACCTTTTTATACGATAGAATATTTATACTGTCTTTAATATTTAGCTCAGCTTTAAGCATTGCGCCCACATTGTCGAACTCTTCAATGATTTACTTAAATGGCCCATACAACATTTTCGGTAAAATTGACCGCTTGGTGATCTCTGGCCCAAGTGGTGAATGTATTGTACGCTCGTTCATACATTTCGCGGGACCTGCCAGGAATCAAATTATTTAGCGTATTTGACGCTATTGCTGCTAAAGCAGGTGGTGTACAACTTATTTTATCACTATCACTCATTTCGGCGATTTAGGTCGCTTTACGGCTTCACTGAAACTTTATTTAACAATACTACTACTAATAGAATTAGTGTGCCATGGACATCACGATTTTTGACAGATGACACAGTGAAAGCCTAATAAGGTAAACATAGGATGTGTATCGTTTCCTAGCCAGGTTAACCGATTAATTCGGACTGGTAAATATACATATATAACGGATACTGAAAAAATATCAAGCAAATGGCCGATAACATTGTTGAAAGCCTATTTTCAAGAACCGCGTTCCGTGTAAATTCGGAGCGCGTAACCGTAATCGACAGATGACGCTAGACAGCCATGATGCGGCCTCTGTTAGACAACTTTGGAAATAGCTTCGTGTTGTTATCGTATTCGCCGTGTTGTGTGTTGTGTCAATCAGTTTTTGCCTTTTTGTTTTTGTGTTAGTCCGTTTGTTTATGTTGATTTAGACCTGACACCTTCAGGAAAACTGTATTTCAGAGTAAGAACATGAAAGGATTGTATTGCAGAGCCAAGCCTGACAAGCCAATCAAAGCAAAGTAAGTGTTGCATTAATTTCATCTGCTTTTTTCTAAGTGCAACGCTTTTAGTCTGGATCAAGTTCTGGACATTATTTTTTTACCTCCTAGGATATGAAATAGCCTTTCTACGCCGGCAGTCAATGAATAAAAAAAATGTAAACATAGCAGGAAGGAGCAATAGCAAACAAAGTGGGTGACAGAAACAAGGGGGAGTAATATGGCGGCCGTCAATACTTGTTAATCTTGTCCACTGTACAACTTAATTTAAATTTGCAAAACTCAACTGTTAAAGAACCACAAACTAACACTATACTACAACAAATACAAACAACAAATTTTTGCGGGTTTGAAACTCCAAACTTTCAATGACTTTGCGTCAATTCAACTGCGCAGTAGGCGAATGCGCAATCAAAGTAGGTGGACTTCCGTCCCCCTCGCTTAATGCACAAACGAGTTATAATTTGTATTATTGTTACCTCCTGATACTTGTTCTTTTTACTCATTGCCGGCAGTACAGGTACACAATAGGCTTATTTTAGACCGCTTGAAAAAAAATTGTTGTATTCAAATTGTGTTTAAAATACACACTACACCAGTAAAAACCACTACATTTTTTCGATTATTACTTGCAGGATTCTTGTCCAAAACTGTGATATTCTTTTGATGTAGACCTTTAAGAGAGAATTATGTAAATAATGAATTTTAAGCCTTAAATAAGCAAACGTAGACAACTAATTATTTCTACACCTTTTGAAAAATTCTTCTATGCTAAATCAAGGAGATAGATGAGTAAAATATCTAATTTTTAGACAAACCTTAACTACAATAGAGATAGATTGAAAAAAAACATTTACAAAAAAAGTGGTTTGTGATATTTTGTTGGCGTCATTGTCTGCACGATCGAAAAGTATCTATCGATTACAGCACAGGCGAGAAAGTCGTTTAACAAAAACTCGTTGTATTTTTCAGGAGCAAATAATGGCTTTGTTTCTGATAAATTCAGAATGTCCCCTAATTGATGATGTACGAGCAAGAACAGCGTTCTTAGTTGTCTGTGTGTTTGTCTGCAAATTAGGGGACAATATTTTTATCGCGACTGCCATTGTTCCAAACACATCAGCCGCCCCGCCGAAAATAATGGAGATATTTTGCGGATGAGTGAACGGCTCGGGATGTAAAATATAAAACGCTGGAAAGTTGCAAAATTTAGAATGACAGCCATAAGGTGCGGGCTTAGAGAGAAAGGAGCCTGTCGTACCTAAAGCCGTATAATTGAAAACCTACCTGGAAATAGATTTTCCGGAAATTTGCAACTGTCGTTACCCCTTTTGTCTAGGTATATTGAATGCTGATAGAGAGGACTTTAGCGCCGTTTCAATAATTTATTAGATATGGCTTTGGCGAAAATATTGCTCCAGAACGCGTGACTCTAATTTATTTGCGCTATTGAGTTTAACAAATCACCCTTCCTGGGGACTATTGGGCGAAACGATCATTTTTTATTTGAATTGCCTTTCTGAACTAGTCTACCTAATGGTGTTATTAAGACAACTCAAAATGAGAAGTAATATAATATAGAGGGTAAACGTTCTTGTTGGATATAAGGATTACACAAAGTTGGTTAAATTTTGAGCATAAAATATGAGTTATACAGCTTGGAAATCACGTTTTCCTTAGCACTCGGTTCTCTGTCTCCCCCGAAATATTTGTCTCCTCCAAAATTCATGTTCCCTTTGATAGATGTTTTCACGGAACATGTCTCCACTAAAACAACTGAAATATGGGAGCTCCATCTAATATAAACGCGACGTAAGCAAACTTATCTTCAATATTAAATCCATATCCGCTACTTTCATTTATCAAACCAATTTGTTACCGTTTTTCGTTCCAAAGCGTTACCAGAGCTCTAATTAATTATCATTTTCGATGATGCGAACATATTATGTCAGATTAATAATTTTGCCGACATAACCAGGAACATTTCACTAAAGCCGCACGTAATTTTATCAGAATTCACCTGACTGCTTTGAAGTTGCTTTCCGTTACTCTAGCCTTAGAGATCAACTTATACAAAGTTGCACTTTGACAGAGCCCTGCGAGAAGACGTATTGCGCTTGGGGAGCCCAATGTGTCAACGCTCCTGATGGAAAGGCCCTTTGTCAATGCCCTACCTCATGCAAGAGCAAGATCGAACCCGTCTGCGGGACCGATAATGTGACATACGATAACCACTGCCTTCTGCGAGTTGCATCCTGCAAAGCCCGAGTGGACACCAGGGTTAAACATAGCGGGGAATGTGGTAAGAACTTTATTGTCTAATTGGTAGCATACAATGTTGATTACCTCAACTTTACATGTACACATATACCTACTTTGTTGTGGTTTTGTTTACAACTTTATACTCTAATCGTAATTGAGGTGTTGTGCATCCAAATTGATCAAAGAAGGCATTTTTCTTTTGGTATAGTTACTTTGTATGTAAGCTAGGGATAAGGAAGAGGCTCTTTCATTCAATATTCATACATATCAGTCTACTGCTAATCCGCTAACAGAAACTCTAGTCAATTGTGTAATAAACTTAATTCAGTCTTTTTGTGTACTAGTTTATCTACTACTCTAAAATATTTGCCTGGAAATCATGAAGCAAATGCTCTACAGAAAAGACCTGATAACAATATAATATTTTTATGAGGTTACACAGTGGGCAGTAACTATCCATTTCAGGATCCATACAACTCGAGAACATAGTAGCTGTTTCGTCTCAGGGGAAATGAAACTCTAACACATCTTCTATTATCTCCCGAAAATATGTTCAAAACTTGCCACCCCTTTTAAAAGTATTAGGCTATTTATATCGACTTATATAAGTTTCTGAAAGCCCAAGACTGTGTATATATATAAATCCATTATGCAGCACTGTTAATTGTTCTTTTTTGCCATTACTCCAAGGATAAGTTTTCCATTAGTCTTTCGCGGAAGATTAATTTACCTAGCAGCCGCTCTTTTCTTTGAAAGTTCAGATCGATTTTGCTGCAGGTCCTATTTGTGTATCGATAACCTTAAGTTACGTGTAAAAATCTTTACACTGACTATGATTTTGATAAATTTGGTTCGCGGTTTTCCTTGAATATTACCGCTTTTCTTTTTTTTTTGTAATCGATTTATTCACATCAGCAATATTCAACTGGTTTAGATAATTGTATTCTCCCCCCTGTTCACTTTTTTAAATAATTAAGATGCAATTACACCTAAGATAGTTAATACAGTCACAGAAAAAGTTATTAGTAATGAAGTTTGTATATTAAAAATTTAAGATAATCCATTACTTATTAAGATACATCAAAATGCATAAGATAACCTTTCAAACCCCTATTTTAATAAAGTGACAGTCATACTCACCCAAGTTATGAAAGCGTTCAGTTCTGCGTTTATAAAATTGTATTACACTTTTATAAATTGGTTTATACCAAAATGCACTCTTAGTGCCTTCGGCACCTTTACTATTACTAGAAATAAACTAATCTTAAAATTACAGACTAACAACTTCCTACGTCTAGCATATTCAATGCTTTGAGCACACTTAATATGTGAGTTTTCCTTTTTGTGTTATGCCACTCTTGATGAGTGTAGGAACATAACGAATTCTCTCTGTGTATGTACTTTATATGCAACCGAAGCGTAAATTCATCGATCTTTCATGTGGAAAATATTAATGCAGTACTCGATTTTCCACGGAGTTGTATTAATTACAGTTCAAAGTCTTTACTTTACCAAAGTAAATTTCAGTCAAGTTAAGGACGGTAAAAAACTGAAGATTTTTTTATATACACATACACCACATGCAACCAAGAAACATTAAACGAGCATGTGGCAACATCTCTTTTGATTAAAGCATGTATAAAACACATTCCTCTTTAGCAGAGAATCTGCTGAATTTATAAAACGCTTTAAGGGTAAAATTTGCTTAGCTAAAATAAAAAGCTAAGAAAATAGCATGTTCTACAAGAAAAACAGACAAGGTTGGCTCGAGCTGATATATTCAACGTGCTGAGGTTGATAATAACTAGAATCCGGAAGTTACGTAGTTTGGAAAGTATGTCGTACTGTTTTCAAATATTTCCTTGTTCAAAATTACTAACATAAACTGATGTGTTTTTTTGGCTGTAAAATGGCTTGCTGCCAGTATAGAAAATGTATTGAATGTTGCCGCGAAAAATTCGTTACGTTCTTTGTGTCTGGGTTTTGCGTTTCCCGAATTCAGTTCAGAGTCGATAAATGCAATTTTGGAGCGTTTCAAGTTTTCGATTGTGAAATAATTCGGTTTTTTTCAGGGATCGAGGCGTTGAAGTGTGTGATTATATGCACGTTTAACATCAAATTTCCTGTAGAAAAGGGTTAGTTATAGATTGCAAAAATGCTTGCATTAATTCAATTTTGACTCAACCTGATTATTTGTTGAGTGAAATTTATTTAGACAATAGATTTTTAATGAGGATCTAATTTAGTTAATGTATAGAAAGACTATTATAAGGGCTGTCATGTAACAAAAAAAAGCGTATAAAGAGACAGTGCACTTTGCACTAATGGGAGTCCTGATGAAACCGCTCCCCAGGTGGTCCTTATAGCCATTTATCAAAACTGGGGCGAAACAAAGGAAAAAAGCGGTGTCATCTTTGCGACAAACTAATCTGTGGTGTTATGGGAAACTTAAAATCAATATGGCGCTTGCTCGGCGTTGTCTTCATATATGCAGTCACGCTACCTGTGGTGCAAGTTATGTTTCGGGAAGGCCCTTCTGTTCACTTCAGTGGCGTTTAGACTTGTGTGCGGTTCGGGCGTTCTCACTATCGATCGCACCACTTCGCTCACTCTCCGGTTTTTCAAATATATGTGTCTGGTTCTCAGCTTTTTTGTATCACTCTGCTTAATCAAGTCCGCGTCCCCTTTTTGTCCACCGTTTCTTTCCTGATCGCAGCAAATTGCGAATTTGTCTTCCCTCTGGGTTTTCTATTTTAGTCACGTCATGCGCACAGCTTTATACTAGCCGAACAAAATTTAACACTCTCAGGGATATAATCATGTCAATTAATCTAGCTCTCCTGATAGTAGTCAGCAGCGCAAGTTTGTGCAGAACTTGCTACGTTTTTCCCAAGGGTAAATTACCATTAGTAACAAGCCTCAACTCTTGCCAGTTGATGCATTACACGTTGTGAAACACCAGACCTCATGTTCATGTCAAAATTCCACGTGGAATATGCACGTGCTTTCTGAAGGCATGCGCCTTGCATAACTCGCAAATCTATGACACACACTCTGTTGCTAACACCCAGCGCCGTGCAGTTTTTAGCCACAACTAACTTTTACCATAACAATACGCCACTGCCGTAGAAAGACCAAACTCAAATCTATTACAGTTCAAAAGCATAACGTGCAACTCTCTTATTTTTGCAGTCGAAAACGACCTGTGCAGGGAGAAGAGTTGCGGTTTTGGGGCTCGTTGCGTTCTCAGTTCAGACGGTCGTAACGCCAGCTGCGTTTGCCCCGACAAGTGCCACAATTATGGCGACCACGTCACATCTCATCCTTTATGCGGTTCCAACGGTGTCGACTACAAAAATAAATGCGAACTGGACCGAGCTGCATGCAAATCCAACACCAACATCACTGTTATGTATCATGGAAAATGCGGTAAGAATTTTGTCATCAAGTGCGCATGCGGTGGTTTGGGGTTAAAGCACAGTGCTGGAGAGCGCACATGTTTACTGTCATTTTTTAAGGTCTTAAAAAAGTGCATAAATTCCTTTTTTTTTATTGATTTAAATATTGGAGAAACATAAATTCTGTTGCAGTGAAAATTAAACTTTTTTTATATTCTACTTGACATAACATAAAGTGTTTCCTTGATTCAAGTCTCGACAACATTCAAAGGGAGTCCTGGAGCCTCATTAGCTATAATTTTAATTTGTTTCAGATCCTTGTGCAGGCATAGAATGTACAGAGCCTGAAGTATGCCAGTTGGACCCTCAACGTAATCCAGTCTGTCAATGCCGAGATACTTGCGCTTTAGAATTTACCCCTGTTTGTGGTTCGGATGGAAAAACGTATCCGAATGAGTGTACTTTGCGACAAGAGGCCTGTCGAACCAGAAAAACCTTGACTATTATTTACAGGGGAAAATGCAGCTCAGGTATTTCTTTCTCTCTGAAAAGTCAAGGGTTGATTGTTAACATTTTCAATCAATAACTATTAGCGAGAGTAAATTGAATAGCTTAACATCATCCTGGACTGTCCATACAAGAGTTGGATAACTCGAAATTGGCTTTGGCGATCGTTTCCGCTGCTTATCTGGAACAAAGTCAGTACGGTTCAGGACCGTCGGATTAATTTGTAATTCTCAATTATAAGAGTCTCTTGGTATGATCGCCGGAAGCCAATAGAAGAGTTAATCGTCGTTTTTGTAAGACAGAAACGCTATTCCTAAATTATAGCCACGACTAAACTTCCAAAGAGCATAAATAACTGGAGGTCGATTATCAAAAGACATTTTATAGGTATAAACCCATGCACGAGTGCCCGATGTACGACGGGTCAAGAATGTTCAATAAATAAATTTGGCATAGCGGAATGTGTGTGCCCACCAGAATGTGAACCAACTATGCGGCCGGTCTGTTCGAAGGACGGCCGAACATTTCCATCTGAATGTGAATTAAAAAGAGCCTCTTGCTTATCTCGAAAAAGCATCGAAATAGCTTATACAGGGGTGTGTGGAGAAAAAGGACCTTGTAGCGAGCACGTATGTCAATTTGGCGCCACCTGTGTGGAAAAGTCCGGTTCTGCCCATTGCGAATGCCCTATATGCTCTTCTGAATTCGACCCTGTCTGTGGCTCAGATGGCATTTCATATGGAAACGAATGCAAGCTTAGACTAGAAGCTTGCAAACACAGAAGGGATATAACGATCTTATATAGCGGACCTTGTAGTAAGTCTATGATAAAGTTTATGGGTCGGTTTTAACTGGAGGTAAGCTCTGAACCGGGGTAAGCTAGCAGTTAACGGGATATCGACCTTATAGTCCACTAAGTACTGCAAGAATGTTTTTGTATTTTATTCAGAAAGTTACCCGTTATGGGCAGCAAAATTGAATTGCCCGGTTGTTTGCTCATAAAGCAAATGCATAGCTGCTATAGCAAGAACTCCCTAAAGCCACGACTTGGGACCTCTAAAACTGTCTTACGACAAACTTTACTAATGGTTTACACAGCGTAATTTTCAGCATATATAATCTCCTCGGGTTTACCTCCAGCTGAAAGAGTTGAGAATGGGAAAATAGGCGAAAATAGACAATAGTGCAGTTGTATCAAATTTACTTACTCCACGAGTCGAAGATACAATGTTATCAAATCAAAACAAGCGTAATCACATTTTCAATATTCCCAAAATATTGCTTGTTTCTTGACTCGCAGCTTAAGATAAATTCGAACTGACGTATTCAACGTTTAGCAGCTTATATGGAATCTCTCAGTGAGGAGGGTTCTGACAGTTGCGGATTGTTTACGCCGCAATATACTAAAACACACCTTCTTTAAATTACAGACGGATGTGAAAACAAAAAATGCGAATTCTATGCAGTTTGCGAGAGCGACGGTGGCACCGAGGGCCGTTGTGTTTGTCCGAAAACTTGTTCAGACAATAAGGTAAAAAGTTCACAATATAACAACACGTGCATTAAGCTATTACGTATTTTTATACAAAAGTTTACAGGTTTTAATAGAGTTCACTTCAGTCGGTCATTTTTTTACTTTCCAATTTTGAAACGAAACAACAGATTTTGGTGCTGCTGTCTCTGTATTGTGCAAAAAAGTTTAATTTTTAAGTAGTCTCCAGTTAACTTTTTTTGTGGTATTTTGGAGTGTTGTTTAGGTCCATATCTCCGGATGTCTTCTGTGTCTCAAAAAATATTGATTTATAAAAAAAATTCTACTTAGCAGTGCTTAATCTTGACTTAAAGCAGTAGCTGTGTGCTGTAATTTGTCATTTTAAGTCAGGTGTAGGTCCTATATTATGTGTTACATCATGTTAAAGGACAGTTAAAGTAAAACAAACTGTTTCTGGACACCCTGTATAGTCTTATCAAACAGAACAAGAACAGAAGAATAACAGATGTAAAGCTGTTGATATGGTTTAATTCAAGATTAAACACTGTTATATCCATTTTCTGGACAAATCCATGTTTCTCCGGACACGGGACGTTAATTGAAAAACGCCCAAAAACATTGCAAAATATTGATTTAAACAACACTTCCTTATGTTTTTATTTATATAAGATGTAGTGCCATTTCAATACTATAAAATACAGGGTGTCCAGTTTAAAATTATTATGAAAATATTAGTGCTATTGGAAACTGTTGGAGATACCGACAATTTGTTGTACGCACAGTTTGTTGTTATTAATCCAAGCTTGTATCTCCAACTGTTTAAACTAAAAACCCAGTAAAAATTAATGATAAACTGGTAGTTACGTCTGGGATACACTGACTGTTTAACTGAAAATTGTAAACTCTTCTATCTGGAATCTGTTCTCTGTTCTATCTTCACCGTGTTTCTGCTTATTGTACTACTATAACTATACTAAAGACCTTTTCATACATATATTTGCATGGGGGGTACATTATGCGCATTTCACTGCATATTTGGTAGACAATGCTCATATTATTGATAACGTTGCAGAAGAATTTTTGAATAAATCGTAATGAATAAACCGTTAGACATCCAGGTCGGAGAAATCGAGAGGCAGCGTCGGGTGTTAGGAATTGCACTAATGAAAAAGAATCGCATTTAAATGCGGCTATGTATATTTGGGTCACGTCGGGATTTATTGAAATTCTGTATTTATATTCCGGACTTGTTCTCATAATTCCGGCTAGTGCATAGATGATAGTTAAATACATTTGTTCCCTTAGCTTAACAAGAGCCCGGTTTGCGGAACAGATGGAGTCACTTACACAAACGAATGCGAACTGAGAAAGAAATCCTGCAACGCTAAACAGAATATTGCGGTGGTTTACAAAGGAAATTGCGGTGAGTTTATTAGCGTATGGAAAAATCAAGGGGGGTATTCAATTGAGCGTCCGTAGAGAGAGTAAATAGAATTTTTAGAAACGCTTTAGGTGCAATAATGTTGACAGGGCAAACAATGATTTTAGATTTATGCGAGAACGTGGAGTGTAAATATGGGGCCCGATGCGAGGCTGGAGAATGTGTGTGTCCAACGAATTGCGATGGTTCCGGGGACGAGCCTGTTTGTGCTTCAAACATGATGACATATCCAAACGAATGTGAAATGCAAAAAGCGATGTGTCAAGATACGTTCTCGAAATCAAGCCCTTTGAGTGTCGTTTTCTATGGGGATTGTCGAGAACGATTTCCCGCGGGCACTAGTAAGATATTTTTTTGTCGATTGTAGTTGCAATTAGTACATTAATAGCTGGAACAACCGAACATAGACTAAGCTGGAAATGAGATTTGCTTCTGTTAAATGATTCAGTATAAGCGCGCAAATCAGTTGTTCCAGCAAAACTAATGAAACGTTAAGGCCTGGAACGCATAATCGCCTTAGTCTAGCTAACTTCACGCTATTAACTTGTAATGCTGCCCTTGTAGCTACGCTTGGTTCGTTGACCAATGCTGCTCCCACCGAGTTGGTCACCATTCAAACGGACAACTTTATCCCAAACACAAGCACCAATGCTAAAGAAGCTTGCAGAGATATTCACTGCGATTTTGAGGCCACGTGCGAATTGGGTCCTGATAATTTTCCGCGTTGCACGTGCAAATTCGACTGCGCCAGTGCGGCCCTGGCGAACCCCGTTTCGACCAAACCGGTGTGCGCCTCAGACCTAAGAATCTATCCTTCCATATGTGCCATGAAAATGGAGGCCTGCCAAAGACAGGAAGAGTTGAGGCTCAGACCTCTAGAACTTTGTCAAGGTTTGATTAATTGAGTCTTGTTGCCACCTCTATATCTACTGTCTGTAGATGTGGCAATCGCGCTCGAACTGAAACTTAAACCTATTAATTCGGAGGCGTCGCGTTTCGATTAAGTTTGGCTCGAACGTTAAGAGGTTCGCCCAAAGTAGACTTCACTAACGGTTTACCGCGTTTTAGGACACTTTACACGTGAAATTAAAGCTTATTATCTTTGTTCTATGGAACGCTAATAATAATCAATTTCCAACAGCAAATATCGTTACTGAGCTAAATTAATTGTACTACAGTAAAGCTACTCTGATCTATTTATATAGCTCCTTTACATGATTACAGCTTTATAGTGCTTCAATTTTTTCATATACATTACAGAAAAAAATGAAATAATATCAGTGGTGGGTTGTTCCACTAGTTTGCTATCTAACCAAAGATTTACTGATCTAAGATTAAATAAAGATAAAATTTTTTGCATCAGTTGGTTGATAGAGTGGATTAAAAACCAAATTCAATATTTATTTAAGTTTTTTAATCACGTTTGTTTATAGTCCTGTAACTATAATTGTTCTAGGCAAATGCTGACAAGCTTAAGTCTCTTTGGAACGAAAAGCTAATAAGTAGTTCTCTGCGTCCTTTAATTCCCTTTTCTAATGTAATCCGATTCCTTCTCGAACCGATCTCGAGTGATCGGGGATTTATCAAATAAACACATTTCGCTTAACTGGTTTAGTGAAGTCTGCTACCCAATGCCATCAGCTTTCTTTTTATTTACTCGAGGACTTGGAGTGGTCACTTCAGTGTGAAAATCCTGAACGAAATTCTAGTCAGATTAAAAGACGCACTGAATGAAAAATTACTAAAGCGCTGGGGCACATGAAGTGACTCGTCTAATCTAAACAAAATCGGCTAACGGCCTTAAAGTGTCAAGTTGGATTTCTACTTCCCCACCTTCAAAGCGAAATTAAAACTAATGAAGCTTCGCCGTTTAAGGTTATTATATGGAACTAGCAGAAGGTTGGGAAGTTTAAATCCATACGGCCCTTTTTTGTTTCATCTGTAGTGTTTTAATAGGGATGGAAGTGAAACCGTGCAAGGGCGAAAAACCCGTAACGGACCCTGTAACTGGAAGGGAACTGGATTGCGGTAATGGCCCTTTCCGGCAAGACTGCCCTTCTGGCACTTACTGTCATCAGACCACACGTTTTTCACGATGTTGTCGCAAAGGTAAGTTTTTTTGATTCTACTAAAAACAAATTAAAATAAAGCGTACATCAATGAATAAAACAGTGACTGTTAACTAGTGTCTCCTTTAGAGCAAACGTTCGTATGTGTAAGCAACCAAGTTTCCGAAAACATATTACAAGATACCTTTTAGCTAATTAGTTTTAAACTAAAGCATACGAACGCCAAAGCTGCGATTCTTTAGTTTCGGATAACTCCTTTGAGAAGTTGTTTTAATTAGTTGCTCTTACAAAGAATCGCCTGTTTAGAAATATTAATTATTTGCCGTGCCGCCGACAAGCTAGCGTCTTGGAAAAAGTTTGCCAAGTTTTTATTAAAACATCCCGAGAGTCGGGTTTAAAGCTACATTTAATATCAAAACTTTTTTATATCAAATTTCGGTATTAATACCTAACGCTAACAAAGTGGGAATGTTTTAAACTGACTAACTTTCATTAATAAAATCGACAGGAATCCCTGCAACTTCTCCACTTTGAAATTAACGTTTCAATAAAAATTGACACTTTTTTAATAACAGAGCCACTGGTTCTGAAACTTTGTAACTCTAATTTTTTTCTATCTTACGGAGATTTGCCCGCGTTTTATCTTTTAGTTCTCATTGTTCTGGCATTCTTTTGTGCCGAACATGGTGCGGAAAGTTGCTCTTTTCCTACTGCTAAAGCTTGGACGTAATAATTTTGTAATCGTGTTCAAACTAGAAGCGAATAAATTTTTTTAATTTCAAATTTTGAAATATTTTTTAATAAATATTATAAAATAATTAGTCAAATAGTATTACAAACAGTTCTGTCGACTTACTTTATGAAATGCGTCTAAAATTCGACGTAGGATAATAACTAAGCAAGTTGACATCTACTTCCAGTTAAACCGGGTGTTACATAAGGATTAGAGAAATTATTTTTAAAATATAGCACTTACTATTATACAGGGTGTACCTGAAAGCTCTTCTCTAGCTGGGGTCAAAATAAAGCGATTTAGCCATATTTGCCTTCATCCAAAAGTTGATAATTACAGAGCTACTTCTGGGGACTGTTTTAGACTGAGATGATCGTACATTTAGTAGTTCAAACGCATTTTTCTCGAAAACTGTTGCCCTTAACGACATGACTAAGGTATACCTTTTCTAAGGAGAAATACCAGGCAAACACGCCTTTATACTCAAAAGTGATTTACCGTTACCGAGAACAAAATACAAAGGAATTAAACAAATTGCTTGAACCGTATGTGGCGCCCTCTACAATCAATGTAAAAATCGTTGGCAGATATGAATTCCCCATCTCGGAAAACCATACCTAATTTCATAATTTTAAATGGTTTGGTATAAAAACTCTTTTAACTTTGCCTCCCTGTAGCTCTGTAATTATCAACTTTTGGATTAAAGCAAATATGGCTAAATCACTTTATTTTGACCCCAGCTAACTGCGGCAGAGCGTTGTAAAGACCTTTCAGGGACACCCTGTATAGCAGAATTTGTGACTAATAAACGAAAAAAAGTGTTATTTTTAGATAAGGATTTCATAGAAAAGAAGAGTTGTGAAGACAGTTGGTTCGGTTGTTGTCCAGATGGTAAAACAGCAGCAGAAGGTCAAAATTTCGCAGGTTGCCCATTGCCCTGTGGTTGTAACCGTCTAGGGTCCTACTCGGAATACTGCGACGTAAAAACTAATAAATGTAAATGCAAACCTGGAGTAGGTGGAGATAAATGCGACCGTTGCGAACCTGGATTTTGGGGTCTGCCGAAAATATCCTCGGGATTTAAAGGATGTTTACGTAAGAGTTTCCTTTGTTTTTATAATTTTACTTCGTAGCTAGAAAACGTCGAGGGAATTTGTCTTGAGGGAAGTCCCTGTCGAATCACATTAAGACATACAGTTTATTGTTTTCTTTTTGTTGTTTCAATCAATTTTTCTTTATGGCAGCGTGTGGGTGTTCGATGTTTGGATCTGTTAGAGATGATTGCGAACAAATGACGGGTCGATGTGTTTGTAAACCTGGAGTTCAAGGGCAAAAGTGTACAGTTTGTACCAGCCACAATAAAGTTCTTACTCGTAACGGATGTGTTTCGGGTAAGATTTTTTTCTAAAAAACAGATTTTTAGAAGAATACAGCATCATCACCCAATCACCCAAAACGTAACAGACTAATTTAATTCTGGATAATATTCTATAGCTGATCTGACGACGACTCCACCAACTACGTGCAGAGAATTGACTTGTTACTTTGGGGCGACATGCGTTGAAAGAAATGGATTCGCTGTATGCGAATGTCATGAACAATGCCCCCAGGACAATGAGGTGCAAGTACGTAACCCGAATATATTTTAAATTTTTATTAACGTTCCCATCCATCTTACGCCACACTTCCCCTTGGATCAGCTTCAAAATCCCGACAAAAAGTCAACTAAAAACGTGCGGTTTTCACGAGATACTTTCAGAATCCAAATGGCCTTAACAAAACCCAAAAAAATATATATCCGCCCCTCACTAACTTTATTTAGCTTTGTTCCAACTTCTTCTGAATTTGTAATGGCTACTTACAAGCGATATCCGCCACTTGCATTAATATGGCTACCTTCTTGTTAGACTTTGTGTTTTGTGGAATGACTAACAAGAGTACAATTTCACCTGCATTTTTAATTAATGATAAATTTTTTAAATTTATAGAGTGTCTGCGGAAGTGACGGGCATACCTACAATTCCCCTTGTGAATTGAATGAAGTGGCGTGTCGATCACAGAAAGACATCGTTGTTCAGGCTATTGGAACTTGTAAGGGTAAGTCCCGGAGGTAACCTGTCTATTATCTTTAATTATGCCACGATGCTAAGTATAGAAAGATAGCACTGATATAAAAGTTAAAAAAGGTTAAAAGTAGAAGTACGCTAGTGTAGTAAGTTGGTTAAAATTGTATTAAACTTAAACGAGTTTGTTGTGTGTGTTTATAATTTTTTTTCTTTTAATAATTAA
This sequence comes from Ips typographus, assembly GCF_016097725.1. Classification (NCBI taxonomy): domain Eukaryota; kingdom Metazoa; phylum Arthropoda; class Insecta; order Coleoptera; family Curculionidae; genus Ips; species Ips typographus. The sequence goes on along the minus strand of NC_138437.1, from coordinate 8,936,297 downwards.
TAACTGAAAGAAGTTCTTTGGAGGGGACAAGACAAGAAGCATTTATGTAGGTTTTTTTACGGGTACTTTGAACTATTTATATTAATTAATTTCTAATAGTCCATTGTACCTGATCACTATTATTTCTGAGCATGGAAACAATTTGGTTCAAGAAGTTGGTATTATCAGCCACTAAATCAAAGCAATTTAGAAATAAAGTAAAAGTATTTACAATATTTCAGATGATATGTTTCCTGGTACAGACTGGCCTTTAAGACGCTACACTCCTCTACAATTTACTCAACCAGATGAAGCAAACTCACCATTGTCTAAATCAACCAGACATCTCTTAGTGCCAGATCCAAGAACTTACTATGGAAGTGCTACTAGGCCATTAAGTTCCGACGTGAACGATACCAGGGGTGAGATATTCATAAATTCGCTTTAATTACCCTTTATGAAGATTATAACTGTAAAAACTAGTAGTTTGTGAAAGTAATAAAGTCAAGTGAAACGGTTTTGGTGAATTGCTTTGTACCCGAGTATTATGGTGGTTTGTATCAATCTGTTCTTTAACACTTCCTTTAGAAGAGCTAACCCAACGTAATCGAAACAGTACAAAGCACCATAACCTAACAAAAAAGGCGCATTTCTAGATGGAGATATTGCTCTAGCTTACAGACCGACACCGGCGACGGTTAGGGTAACGGCTCTACTAGGCGATTTGTGCTCCAAAAATTCCGATTGTCTGATATTAAACAGCTATTGTGTAGCTGGGGCCTGCACTTGCTTACCGGATTATTACGCTTCGAACGATAGACAAAATTGTATAGGTAAGACGTCCCTCTGCTCTATTCAATTACTCCACCCCCGAAGGGATCGATGAATTCGTTTGTCCACTGTAATAGCCGTAAAAAGCCATTTGTTGGATGATAGAACTCTCCTATCTTGTAGCTGACAAAAGGGAAAATTACTTTTTGCCTTTGTAACAGTGTGCAAACAACTTACGCTTGTCACGGCACAGTTTCAAATCTTGCGCAGATTGATTACCCTAATTTGAACAGAGAAGTATTAGTTATAGTTATTAACATCTTCAAATACTAATGAATTTTGAAAATCGAAGTCAGCCTAAACTTTCCTTACGCATCTAATTTAAAAGCTCTTTCTACTACACTTTAACATAAAAGCAATTTTCCGTAATGTGAATATATCAAATTGTGCAAATAGTTTACGATTGAATGGATATGAATGGAAAAAGAACATGCGGTGAATAATGGATAAATCTGTGGTCAGATTAAAGGTTCATGTGGTTTTATAGGGAAATTTAAAAAAATTTTAGGGTTGATAATAAATATACACCTCACGTTTCGTTTACAGTAAAAAATAAGACGTCTGAGGAACAATAGCTCGATAAGTGAATTTCGCCGTTTGGCCTATATATTTCTTGTGTCATAACAGGAGTTTCTGAGGGACATATTTTATTCAGGATTTGCGCATACCTACTTTTCAGAGTTTGATGGATTCGCTCGCGTTTGGGTACATTTTTTCCTGAGGGATAACAGAAAGGGTAACGAGAAACAAGCTGGGAAACAGACATTTGTTTCTCTTGTCCTTTAGGACAAATCAACGTTGAATTTTGGTGCAGGGTGTCTTTTTAATGTGACGGTGGTCAAAGTTTACCGAATCTGGATCATTTATCATAATGTACTCAAACAGGTTTTAGCAGGTCTAGTAACAAATCGGATTTCAAACGAACATGGGTTGCGGCCTGAAAATTGTATATTCCTGTTGTTTATTACGGGAAAATCCATTTCGATTTCGGTCGCAAAATTAATGTCGCATAGGCATGAGAATGTAATGTAATTTGTAATTTTAGGAGATCAATCATCCAGCAGGAAAACCAAACAAAATTTCTTCTGTAAACCTTTAAAAGCAAACTTTGGTTTTTTAAATGTGAAGTATAAAGCGCTTTACGAGACACTGCATTGAATTAACTTATAAATCACGATTTTTCCTAAAATCTAATAAAAATTATAGCTTTTAGGGGACATTTAATGACCGTGCTTTGAAAACTCCTCTAAACATTTTACGACGCATTAAATTTCTCACCATAGCCTTTGTTTGCAGAAGGAACCCGAGATGTGTTTAATTAACTTTTGTGTACCCGCATAAATACAGCACCCTACATCCTTAAAACCCATTAAATAATAGGAAATGGGTAAATATAATCGGGGACGCTTAACAGAGTTTTAAAACGGTTTTTACGGGGTTAAAATTGATGTTTTCACACTGTTCAAATTTCCGTCATAAACTCTATTAACGGTGGCCATATAGAATTAATTGGATAGTCATAATATTAATACATACATTAAATATGGGAACGTTTTAACTGAAGACCCCATTTGATTAACTTTTCTACCTGGAAAGGAAAGTTTTAATAAAACACTATATTTGCGAATTAATATTCCACTAAAGCTAAATCTGTATGGAACATACAGATATCTGAAAATAAACAATTTCCGGATGGACCGTTCAGTTTAGAACAAAGTTATTCGGATCGATAGATGGCCACCTTCTTTGGATTGGATAGCAACAACATACATTTTCCTAGCTACTTCAATTTGGCAACTAACCCCAAATACACTCAAATATTTGACTTTAAAAACCTACTGCATAATGCACATTTTAGGACTTTTCGTGCTAAAGCTAAACCTACATGAGAATGTGTCGTAAAAATGCAATCTTCTGCCGAAAGGGTTTATTACAGTCGTAAGGAAATGTCCCATTACAATAATGGATACATTATGTATTGTTTAAGGGTTTTTTTCTTTTTGGTATTATTAGCAGAATAATTACCAAAGAATTGTGGTTATCCGCAAATGTCAAAAAAGTCTCAATAATACAAAAGGAAATTTTACGACTAAAAATGTAAAAAAATTACATACAAAAAACTTTTTTTTAATCTAACCTAACCTAATTATTTAGCCCTAAAAATGATGTACAAACAATGACTACATCTATGTGTGATGAAATAAAACATATCACTAATTCAAATTATTCTGAAAAATTGCTTTTTTCTCCTGAAGACCTATTATTATAAATAGCTTAATTACCGCACTTAAATCCAAGCAGAACTTATTCCCACTATGAAATTAAAAAGCAATTCATTGATTTTATGTAAAGTACAAAGTTCAAGTGGTGTTAGGTTTCTCGGGCAAATGGAAACCTAATAAAAAGCAAAGGATTTTTTTCCCAGGTATAGTAGAGCATTTGTTTTGACTTGATTGTGGGCAATTGTAATAAGTAAATTTATTAACCCAATAAAGCTTTGGCGTTTCAAAGGATTCTCTATGCAATTAACCGATTGAGAAACCTTTAGTTGGACTGTGTTGCTTCAAGCTTTATAATGAGCGTAGATTTCGAGATATCGACGACCTGAAGCAAAAACGGGGTATAAAGTGAAAATGGAAAATTATCCAAGAAAATAGGGCGCTGAGGCGTTATTAATATCCTAGCTATCACGAAGAATTAAAAATTGTCAATTTATCTTTTCAGTAGGAAAGCCAATCTTGAGCTCGATTAGATAGATAAATTACAGGGTGTTCCGATTCAATATGATTTATCGGAGAATTAAACGAATCTTTCATAAAAGTAAATTTATAAAATTAGAACAATCCGATGTTCGAGAAACTTATCTCTTTCAGATAATTTCATCGAGTGTCTTCCACACAGGTGTCAAATTGGCTGATAGTGATAATTTCCTTAGAAGAGAAAAAGCTTTTTTATTAAGATAGCTGCTGGAAAGTTTGCTTTTATGTTTGAACCCTTCTAGGATCCTAAATACACCCTTCCCGGATAAATCAATTAATATAACTAGGTTTGAAGTAATGAGATACCCTGAAAATTGGTTTGTCCTTTAATCGGTGCTAACTAAGTTAGTTCATGGCTGGTTGTCCTTGATTCTCTAAAATGTACACTGTTACAAAGCAATTAATGTCAGAAAGTTCGTTTTCGACTCGTCTCTCGACGTTCCCTTTATACTGAAATGATCCCTCAGAGATTGTGATAACTAACTGTGGCCAAACAACTTTATCGAATCTCTCTCTTATTTAACTAATGTCAGCTTTACACCTAAGACCACTTAAATAAATTGCTTATACATATGTAAATTTTAGTTCACTGATATTTGTTTGTGTTTAGAAGATTCCCGACCAACAAAAGAGTTTCGAGCATGTGGTTCATCACCTTGTTTCCATTTGAGTACGTGTATTGACCTACCAGGAGCGACCTTCACCTGCATTTGTCCTGAAAACTATACAGGACCCTCTTGCGAAACGGAAATAGTCCTAAAACAATACGAGACCCCGTCTTTTAGTGGGAGATCCTACGCCGTTTTGAAGACTATAGAAGCTTACAATAAACTTATTATAGAGGTGGAATTTAAGTCGTACACTTACGATGGAATACTACTTTACAACGCTGAAAACGAGGACGGGATTGGAGATTTTGTCTCTCTATCGTTGGTTAATGGATTTGTCGAGTTCAAATATAATTTGGGACACGGACCTGTTATTATGCGTTCTCTAGACAAAATCGAACTTGGCAAGTTTCACAGGGTGGTAGTTAAGAGATATAATAGAGACGGCTTGCTAAAGTTGGACGACGCTGATGACGTGGCAGCTCAAGCAGCTGGATCGACGAAAGCTCTTGATTTGAAGACCGACACCTACATTGGATACGTTCCCACTAATTATACCAGGTTAGTGTTTATTTTCCGTTTGAAACTTTAGCCAAACTCGCCGAGATTATAAATATTTCATTGGAAACTCGCTAAATTGTTTCCGTCGAGCTAATTGAATGGATCAATATTAATTAGTAAAACTGCTCTAACCTTTAGTCCTTAAAGTAGTAAAGTTTCATGCAGAAAAGTTATTTTTTAAAAACCGTATTAAAAATTCAAACCCTCATTCGGGTTAGTGGACTGAACTTTTGATACCTCTTGCAAACTTAGTAGACTTACTTTTTTGTTTCGAGAGAAACGTTAAATAAATTAGTCAAGAATCCGAAAGGGGGTTGCGAACCGAATTTGATTTAAAACAACAGTTTAGTCGTCTAAATTAAACGCGTTTTGACCCCCTTCAAAGGTAACGAAACTTCCCCAATTCCCGTTTAGCTGTCGTGTAAAATCAGGTTTCAATAAAGCAAAAACCCCAAAAAAGGGGTAGAAAGAGATCCGATATACGTCACTGATTACACGGGTAAATCTGCAGTCAAAAATAATTAAAACCGATCGGTCTACTTTCAGGGTGTTCGAGAACATAGGCACCGACAAAGGCTTCGAGGGTTGCATTAAAAAGTTCAAGATTGGCAGGGAGGAAATTGAGCTTCACACATTCAGGCACGAAATGGTGTTAGAAACCAAAGACATTTACGACTGTAGCGAACACGCGTGCAACCACTCACCGTGCTTAAATCATGGAAAATGTGTTAAAATGGACGACCTGTTTCGATGTGATTGTCCTACGCAGTTCTCAGGAAAATTCTGTGAAAAACCCGATGATCCTTGCATGTCTAATCCTTGTGCTTTTGGGTCTATTTGCAAAGCTTTTGATCGGGATACTTATATCTGTCATTGTCAAACTGGATGGACTGGTAGACGATGCGAGATTGGTAAGTCACAATTTGTTTAATTTTTTTAGTCATAAAGTTAAGTACATAAAGTAAGCAATATAAAGTTTACCACTATAAATAGTAAAAACATTAAGTTGTAGAGATATAATCTACATAACAATTGTTGTGATTGGTGTTTTATAACAATTATAGTTTATTCCTTAAGTTGAGCTGCCATAACAAAAGCACTTATTAGAAATAGGGAAACAACCTTCTGAATCACAACAAATACAGATACATTAATTAAAAATCAATACCACTCAGTACTCTATAAAAAACTGCATATACAATGGATTTATGGTTTCGAATAAATTCGTAAATTACTGATGAATGTTTTTTTGTTATGGTTAAATTTACTTTAAAAATGTTGTACCAGCAACTATTACATAGAAATATTATTAAAACAATATTTTATACCTTTCTAAAATATTAATTGATCCTTTATTATTATTTTTTTTATTATATCGGTTAAACATAGCACGTCAATGACATACATATAATAAATAGGTCACAGAACCCCTCTCGTATTGTGTATTAATATAATAAATCAAACTCCTGAAGGTGAAAAACCTCGAGTTGCTTTACTATGATTTCTAAGAAAGCGTTTTAAATCTTAAGAATTTAATAATTTTTCCTGGTTGTAATGTACGAGTGTAAAAATTAAAAACTATTCAAGCTAGTTCATGAAGCATGTCCTGCTTCAGACAGGGTGTTCCATTTAAAAGTTGGTATTGTCCCTATATTCTAGAAATCCTCCTTCGAGTATGTCTTCATATTCATCTGTCATACACATCAATTCACTTTAGTACAATCGAATGGTCTTTGATATAAGTGAGACAAGCAACATATTCATTTGCGTTTTCCTCACTACCAGTCGGATACATCTCTATGTTCTAAGAAAGTAATATCCGAATATGTTAAACCATATGGAACGCTGTATCGAATGTCAGAAATAAAGTTATTGAAACGAAAGAAGACAATGTCGAAATAGGGAGGTTGAAATATCGACACGTTTGCTTGTTATACGTGTAATTCTATACTTGATTTTGTAACCTTTACGAAAAAGTTATTCCGTACTAACCGTTATTTCCTGTTTTGGAGTAAATGATGTTGTTTGACGACTGTGTGAAAATAACAAACATTGTAGGTGTTGTTTTACGCGCACCATTTACAGGAGAATTTTGATTGCAGAGTATAAAAATGATAAAGTAGTTATTCCGGAGTTCAGCGGACGCAGTTTCATTCGATTTCCGCCAATAGAAGGCATCGAGAAGACGTTTTCGATTGAAGTTTCCTTTATGCCCAAAGCACCTAATGGTCTAATTCTGTACAGCGGCCAAATGAAAAATGGACTGAGCAATTTTATTTCTTTAAATCTTGCCCAAGGATATCTGCAATTTCGATACAGCCTTGGCGGTAGCAATGTGGACCTCATGTAAGTATTTTTGCTATCTTTGAATTTTTTTAAACTGTCTAGTTTTCGATACAATATTAAACTGGCAATTTCAGGCATATTTTTTAAAGCGACCCAATTCGACGGGTGACTTGATTTCAAACGATGCAACTTTTGAATCAATACACAAAATCAGAATGCTATCTATCGGAGTATATTTCGCGATTTTCCAGTTCGTTTGAAGTTTTACAAAGATTCTTTTTTAAAGTTGTAATGTTAGCAGACCATGTATTAGATAAAGAGACAATGTCGTCGCTATCTGACCAAAGTTGTGAACGAGCACAACGGAATGATAAATGATTCGAAAACATATTCAAAAACCGACTTGTTCCCGGTTTGGTCTCTCTTACGAAAATTTATCATTCAAGTTTACGCTATTATGGTTTTTTAAAAACGCGCTATATTTCATCAAGGCGAGGTCGCTCATAATCCGTATCCTTTCCGTTTAGGACTTTGGATCCCATCGTCATTCGCAAATGGCACAGGGCCCGCATATCTGGAAAAGGGAAAGAGGGCATTTTGCAAGTTGACAATTCGAGCATAGTTTTTGGCTACTCCGACACCCCCATTAGGGACTTTGTGCTCGAGTCTCCACTCTACGTGGGATACTACCCGTAATAATCGTAACGAATGGAGAAGACCTTTTATTTTGGCGGACGCTTTTTTCTAATTCGTAGAAGCCTCGACTCGGAAAAAAACATACTTTCTAGTCAGCAAAGGGATTATCCGAAAAAGTGACCGTTTAGAGCTATATTGTTGAAAGAAATATGCAGGCTTTATGCCCACCACAAAATGTACAAAGTAAAACACTAAACTCGAAAGCATAAACAGGATTTTTCCACGTTTTAATTTTGTATGGACAGGCTTCCATTAAATTTTTTTTCGTGTTTTGGTGCTAGTAGATATGTGTCCGCTGAAAATAAAAGGTCCCAAAATAAACACTACTACACTGCAATTTGTTTTTTCTAAATTTCAGTGAAAGAGAAGACGAATACAACAATCTGTTCGCCTTTCCCGGCTGGAATAAGGGATTCCGAGGAATCATTCAAGGACTTGCCGTAAATGGAAATCCGCTTCCGATAACAAACATATTATCGGACTGCTCATACAATCCCTCTAACAATAGTTGCGCCTCGAACGTGGGATTCTATGAGGGATTACCCTGTCCCTTGTACAAAAATCCCTGTCTAAATAATGGTGTCTGTGTTCCTGACTTGGATCATTACACTTGCCAATGTCCCTCCAAATTTAAGGGCAAACGTTGCGAGACTGGTAAGTTTCTGACTCTTCAGTATTTAAACATGTGTTAGTGACAAGGCGTAATTACGTTAACGCTATCTACATAAATTACTGCAGAATTCTCTACTAGTACCGCCTGCAAACAATTTATTCGCAAATTAGGCCCGCATTAATTCCGAACATTATTGAAAAGATCAAACATTTATCTTACTTGAAGGGTGGTTTTTTATTTTTACTCTTTTGTCTTCCTTTTAATTATAGAAATTTAAAGGTTGGATTACAGATACTTTTTGTCTTAACCTTAAACTCTTTAGGCACATGTAGAAGTATTCTACTTGGAAAATACTGGTTGTGCAGCTTTCAAGACACTTCAATCTCTTTGAAAACCACTATTTCACTAGACACTACATTATTGAATTGTGGTAAGTCATACTTGAATTCAAACTCTGAAAAACTATTCACACCTAAAGGTTACTTTTCCCTAACCTAAAGTTAAAAACATTATTCACTTCTTTCACTCTCACTACAAGGTTTATTAATTTTTAATCTATTGCACCTAATCAAATATAATTTACGACTTTTTTAATTAATCATTTGTCTTGAATACTGTTAAAGTTACACTTGTACATCTAAATTACTTGCATCATTGCTTGAAGTTTCTATTTTAGTGGTTAGAACAACCATTTTTTAAATTTCATTTTTCAAGTCTTGTAGAGGGTACTGCATTTTCGATGGTTTTACGGGGTACAGAGAAAACGGTAATAGATAAAAAAAAAGTAGCATACGTGTTCTGATCTCTTTTTCTGAGCTGAGATGACTGGCGAAAAGTGGGCGGCGCAAACTTCTTTTGTTTCAAAGGGGGGCTTTTGAAAATTGGTCATTTTGGAACCTCCTCTGTATTTCATTTGCTCTTAAAGTTATCAAAAAAGGAAAAAACGGTTTCCAGTAGAAGTTTTGACGTAGAATCCAATGGCGTAGTCAGTTTTTTCTATTACGTTTAGTTTTTGACATATGACAGTAAGTTATATTTTTTTAAATGGAACACCCTATATATTTTTAGTTCATTTAATTCTGTTGATTTTTACTTTTTCAACGGTGTATTAAAACATATAAGTTTGTAAATGTTAATCTTGGTAATAAGAAAAAAAGCGTTCCCTTAACAAAAAAGTGCTAAATAATATGTATAAAAATACCCACAGTCGAAACAAAATTTGGCTATGTTCTTATTAACATGTTACATGTCGTTTATAAACAGTTTTTTCAACTTCTACCTTAAAAATAGTAGAAAATAGAAATGGCCACTTTTCTTATTAAAGTGACGGTAGAACTGTTTGTAACTTAGATTTTTAATAAGATTTATTAAAAATATTTAATTTCCTGATGTGTTAGTTTATATGATTTCCGATTTTGTTTGGTATTTTAGATATTGGCCTTTTTTTAGCTTAGCAAATGTCTTTTTTTTTAAATAACAGGATTAACCTCTACATACTTATATGTTGTAATACACCGTTGAAAAGGTAAAAATCAACAGAATTAAATGACGTAAAAATATATAGGCTGTTCCATTTAAAAAAATGTAACTTACTGTCATATGTTAGGAACTAAACGGAATAGAAAAAAACTGATTACGCCATTGGATTCTACATGAAAACTTCTACCGGGAACCGTCTTTATTTTTTGATAACTTTAAGAGCAACTGAAATACAGAAAAAGCTCAAAAATTACCAATTTTCGAAAACCCCCCGTATCTTTGAAACAAAAGAAGTTTGCGCCGCCCACAGAAAAAGAGATCAGAACACGTATGCTACTTTTTTTCTATCTATTACCGTTTTCTTTGTACCCCGTAAAACCATCGAAAATGCAGCACCCTGTACAATTTCCTATTTTACTACAAAGCAACATTTCATCAAAAATCTTTTTATAAGATTCATTATAGACTAACTAATTTCTACTCAAGTATTTACGAGAAATTCAAGAGAAAATATTAAGCATAAATTTTTATAAAAGGGTCAGTGACCAGAAATCCCTGGAAGCTTTACCCTTTCAAGCATTACACCCTTGAAGTTTATTTAAAAATGTTCCTGAAATTAGCCTCACAATAAAGCTGCGCAAGTTAATATAATGATTTTTGGTTGAGTGGTTAATATGGTAAGTAGTCTTGTTCTCTAATCCGTTTGGGTTTTATTAAATCCGCAGAAAACAAGATGAGACAAAGTAATGAAATCGCAAAGGTAAATTACCACCGGGATATTAAAACCTTAAGTGGAGTTGAAAGTAGTTTTTTGATTTTACTGTGTCCCGAGAAGTCCGCACTAGTAAGTTTTTGTCGAGAGTAATAAGAGAAGTGAAAAGTCCGTAGATCGCTGTCAGCCAAAAGAAGCTATTAGGAAGTCGAGATTTTGAGTGGGACTGAGTAATAAAAGGTGAGCGTTTCTTATTAAGCCGTAAGTTCGGCGATATACCTTCGTTCTACCTTGTGCCAAACCTTCGAAACAACTTCGACAAATGCTCCGTAATTAAATTACTTTATGAAGTCTGCTTTCGTTGGTCGAATTAAATTTTATAGCGGGGTATTAATTAAAACGTTAGTTACATGAGGCGTATATTTTCTAATATAATTAGGCAAAGACCACGAATCAGTTGTGCACCACTTAAGGGTACGCAACAAAAAACTTTTAAATTTTAGTCGTGCTAAAAGTCTTAATTAATTAGCTTTTATTCGCAGCGCTGTCAGAACTGAAACACAATTAATTATACAGTCGTTCCCATCAATAACTAACTTATTAAGGACTTGCCCCTTTCATTTTAGAACTCGCCCAAAGAATAACTTATATTAATCCGAATCGGCCCGGTTCGCTTCCGGTTATACTTCAAGTTTGCGGCAAAAAGCGTCACAAAAAATTGATTTAGTTATGTCTTGCGCCTGCCTTTCTTCTTCTTCGTCTTTTTTAATTGAATAACTCGGTTAGGACACGAATTTTTGTCAAGGATGAACTGACGAGGGATAGACTACCAATTTTAATTAGCTTTATTGAGACCAATATTGGCTTCCTTCCAAATAAGTTATTTTCGTTATCTTTGCAAACCACTAACTTATGTGTACTATTCAACCAAATTCATAACGACAGAGGGCTTAGCAGTTATATGTATGAGATTGTCCAACCGTATGTATTCAGTGGAGATTTTCCAGCTAACTTTAGCCCTTAAAAATGACCCTCATGCGATAAAAAATGATGTTTGCCTTCACTTACGGCGACTGCTTACATTTATTATTACAAACTCTCATGTTATACGATTAAGATTAATTTCGCCGTAACTTTCCAGGACGTATATTTATGATCATTGCCATTTTTAATGAGAACTCGTTATTTATAAATTGAAATCAGCGTGGCCATCGAAGAAAAAGGGGCGGACTGGTGCTCAAAATTATTTTTTATTACTGGCATAGTTTACAAGGGCTTAATCAAGCGGGAAATTGAATAAATTCGATATATTCAAATCTATTTGTAATTTTTGGACCTCACTGGGCGTTCCGGTAATCAACTGGATGCTTTTCCGCTCGGAATGATTTTATTTTCAGATGGAAACTGAATTGTTGGATTTACAAATTTCGACACTTCACAACTTGTTCGATTACGATACACCGTTTATTTAGTTATAACAGAAATATGCGGAAAACGTTTTAATTAAGGGGAATTATAAAATTACAATTCATTTTCAGTGACGCAGAAAAAGCGAAAAAGCCTTTAATTTTGTTCTAACAAAAAACATAAAATTTAAAAACATGAAAAGTTTTAAATTAGTCTGCGTCTATTAAAGTCTCTAGTGAAATTCAATACACTAAACTGGGTTTAAATTTGCAGTCGATTTAGATTACTTTTGCGTTTTCCGGAATTATTTATTGGCAGTTGAACTACTTTAATTGAATTTTGTAATTGAGCTGCGTCCGAAGCGTATGTCAATTATTCACATAGTAATTCAATTACTCTTAAAGTAATGGCATTACATGTGGAATAATTAAATTACAATGAAATACTTTAACTGCTTGTAGCAGGGTGATACTATTTAATTTACTACAATAAGAAGAATGAAAAATTACTATGTTTTTCTTCAGTATTTGTTATTAACACAATAATAGCTTTTATATTTCCAGGCTAGTTTGCATAGGAGACGAGAACATAATTGACAATTCTGTTGCTTGACTATATTACCTTACATCACCAACAAACTCTTCTCGTGGTTACATTGACCATTAATTTTGTTTTCTTTTTCAGAAGAGCACGGTCCCGTCAAATTTACAGGCAACACCTTCTTGCAATACAAGCTGAAAGGATTCAGAAGGTAAGTGACCGTATAGTGGGAATATTTTATACGATGTTTAATATTGAATTTCTGTGTAAACTTTCTCTCTCTAACCAGCCATAACCGTACTGACATCGAAAATCAAGTCGTAGTCCAATTGAAACGAAAAAGAAAAGAGAGTGGCGTTCTCGATTACAGCGGAGAGGAGGAACTGTAAGTTTCAGTTAACCGACTAACTTTACTAATAATGATTAGAACTATGGGTTTAAGTAGATAATTTATTGGAAGTAATTCGGTTGATGGAGCGAAATGATTAAGTCTTAAATTACATTCATTAACCATCAATTAACGCGCCGTCTTTAATTAACCTCCTCGGCCGCGACTCTGAACTATATTATAAATTTACAAAACTCTCACATTATCACTTTAAGTTGTCCAGATACACCTGGAAAGAATTTCGTTTAAACTTTTCTCGGAGACGCCATAAATTGTGCAAGTTCATTTCGCTCTACTACGTATACAAAGCCATACAAAAACCGAGAGGTTTGGATTGTATATCAAATAAAAAGATTTATTTTACAGGAGGAAAGCTGAATTAGGAAACGACTACAAATTTGAGGTCCAGACCTTCGTCGCAGACGGTTTGTTATTATGGAGGAGCAAATCCAAGCGAATTGCCAGAGAATATTTTGCTATCGCTATTGAAAATGGATTTCCCCACGTCAGTTTTAATCTTGGACGTGACAAACGATTTTTCTCTATCAGGTTAGTGTAGACCATGACGAAAAATCGGATGAACAGCGCATATTTTTGGTTTTAGAGCAAACAAACGAATAGATGATGGTCTTTGGCATACGGTTCACGTGAGAAGGAAAAAGCGAATAGGAATGATATCGGTGGATAACGAAAGGATAATTCGAGGCAGGTCAAGCCCTGGATCTAAAAGTTTACGGACAACAGCTAAACTGTGGATCGGTAAGACTTTTGCTAGCAAATTTACCCAGCACCCTAAGCCAAAACCAAGCCATTTTAATTCCGAAGAGAAAAGGGAAATAGAGCCCGACGTTTTATGTGACTCTTCTTATCTCTGAAATTTTCCCGCTTCTTTGCGGCCTTATTTGCTGGGGATATAAGGAAAAATATATCAAAATTAGCCGGTCGACAACAACAGTGCATAAATAAAACTGAAATGGAGGATAGGCGACTGCGCCTTAAAGAAATTACAAGTTTAATGTCGCGTAAAAGATAAAGTGTAAATTATTAGACAAATAAAAGAATTTTCTGTAATGAACTTTGCGAGTCGGTGAATTTGTTTTATAAAGGTTTTGGCAACTTTCTTTCATCTTCTTTCATAAAGTAAATGTTAACTTTCAGGTGGAACGTCATCACTACCCCCAGGTTTACCTGAAGCTTATTACAAAGGATTTTACGGTTGCATCAAACAACTCTTAGTCCACAACAAACCTTTTGATCTGTTATCGAACGTCGACGGCAAGAAACTCAACTTTTGCCACGTAAACGATGTCTGAACAACCCCACCAGCAATATTTACTTTGCGGTATTTTATGTGAGACTGATACTTATTGACTTTCCAATAATGTCTAGCTTAGGAAATGTATTGATGTATATATAGTAGCGTTGTTTATCTACACTTTAATGAATCTGGTAATAAGTTCGCGAAGAAGCTGAGTCTTCATCTAGTCCCTGTAAAAATATTGTGAACAATTCGGGAGTGATAGCAGGGCGAAAGTACGCGTTTACAATCAAGTTTTTCCAAGCTAAATAAACATACACCACTAAAGTCTTCCTTCTCATGAAATTTTCCACACTTGATTTTCCCAGGAAACCATCTTAAGTAGTACGTAATACACTAAATAACCAGATATGTGTTACATGTTTTATAATGCTTAAGACGCTACTTGGATAAACCGTTAATCAAAATCAAATCATATCTAATAATCCATATCCAGTAAGTTGACCATATCATGTAATGGAACCCCGTCGCCAGTAACTTCCTACTAATCCTCCTTACTTATCAGTAAACTCGTAAATCCATTTCAATACAAGCGTGCCATAAAACAGTTTCAGCAATTTAATAACAGTGCCATGTCTGGAATAATTCCTTTTAGTAGTAGAGCCAGCGGGGTTCTAAGTCCTTCCTATGCTACCCAGATTAGAATGGTTCCCAATAATGTTTTATACATAAGAACCATTGGTAATTTTCTGTTAGATATAATTAAAACAATCAATGTGTGTTTCCCTAACACATCGTACCCTTTCTAGCTGAAGCTATTAATGTAATAATATTAATAAAAGGGTGTGTAATAAAATTATACTTCCCAACAGTGTATTAGAGTTAATGTTTTCGGCATTTCTGTTGAACGATGTTATCTAAAAATATCAAGTTTATGGATTGTTCGTATATATACGCTTTGATGTTGATGTAAATATACCTTTAGTAGGATGATACTAATATTTTTAGATTATGTTAAGTTTTAGACGATTATTATTAAGAAAATGTACTATCTAGGTATTTTAGGCAATAACAGATATCCTAGTTTAATTAGAGTATTTTTATTTTTAAAATAGTATCTCTGTACATTTTATTGCAATAAATATATTTTTTTCCTAATGCTCTTCTATTTATTTATTAGTCTAATAACAACACAAGTTATTAAAATTATCTTAGAACGAGCAGAACGTGAAAACAATGGGATTTGTCAAGTACAAGGCAATAACGTTAAAAATGAACAAAAAATGATTATTCAGTAAGTTGCTTTATAGACAGTTCAGTATAATAGTCTGATCTAATTAAAAAAACGCACGAACACAAAATCAAACATTGATGCATGTTTGGAAGCTTTTAAGCTTGTATCATAAAGAGAAAGCTATATTCAGAGACATAATTTTAAATCGTGTTCATTTCTGCACTAGATGCAACTTATGACGGTATATGGTAAACATCTCGTTTTACTAGCAAACATTTGTCCACGCAGATAAGTCAACTAAAAATGAGCATTTTTTACATTTACAGTAAAGTACATTTGGTCAAATTTACAGTTTTATGTAATTTTCCTGCACTCAAATAATGACTAGCATAAACCTCAGATTTAAGTTTCTAGTATTATAAATCTGGAATTAAGTTTACTTGATAGACATTGGATGTCTTAAAAACCTGTAGCAACTTGCATTTGCTATGCTAATAACAGGATTAAAATTCCTTATTTGGTACAAATTACAATAGAAAATTTCTGGTCAGTTATCTTGGATTTTTATTCAAATTACCATCTTACTTGGCAAATTAATATAAAAGTTTTAGATGACCCCACACATTCTACAAATGCTAAAACTTTTTAGTGTATTTTGCTCTGTACCGTCGGGGTAATGTTTCAATGTAGGAAATGTGTGTGCTTAAAAACGTAGAACATTATAATTAAATTGTAACAGAATGCCAACACAATACAATAGTCGGAGCGATGAGGGGCTCGAGTCGTTGAAAAATTTGTATAATGAAAATTTTGTAGTTGTTTTTATTATTTGGTTTTTTTTTTATTTCCAACATTAAAATTTTTTTCTTGATTAAATCCATAAAAAAGTGCCGTCCACAACTAAAGTTTCACTAACAAATTGAGAAAAGACACTTAGCGACCTCTGTAGTCAACTGAGACATTACATTTCCATTTTATTGATTCTTTCAAGAAACTTATATTGACTGCGTGTGTGGAGACACCTTTAGGAAACTTTTTATATTTGCAGAATATGTTTTGCCTTTTGAGAGATATCTGCAAGAAACTCAAATTTTGCTTTGGAAGGTGCTGCCAAATTTAATCCCAGGATTGCAACACTTTGATTTAACTGCCAATGGAAATTGACTTTTTACGGTTGCTGTACAATCACAAATCAAAACACACTCATCTGTGTAATGGAAATTTACGTTTAAACGTCCCTATTGAAATGTGTTCAATAGCTGTGGTTTGCCGATGATTACCAATTATTTATGTATAGCTGGCTAGCATTTAATGGTAATTCTTTATGCCTGCACATCACTCATGATGAGCAGGAAAACATGTTTTGCACTATTGAATTCGTACTCGATTAACAATTTCCTCTCTCACTCAAAGTTGTAAGCACAATTTAATTTAGGCTAGAGATTTAAAAGTAAGCAACCTAATTCTAAGCTAATTAAGCCAGGCAGAGACAATTTAACCTGAGTTAGTCAGTATAAATTTATGTCACAGATGGTCCTAAACTAATTTAATTTAGGTTAAACAGACTAAACGGTTGCCCTTTCAAGGGCATTTCTTTTTCAAAGTCCCTAATGTCATCCAGTTCTTTTCTTAAAAGAACCGGAAAATGTCTGACAAACATCCGAAAGGAAATTCGCGCTTCTAAAAATTAAAATGTATATGGCACGACCGTACACGTAACGCCTTACTCGCAGTGATATATGGCTAAATAATGTTAAGAAATTTGACGTTCTCCACAATTCTCCATTTCTCCAGCGGTTTTATCTCTCCTTTAGTATTATACCGCTCGCAGTTTAAATTTGAAACGTGCAATGCTGAAAGCGACTTTTGTCACCAGGATAATTGCCACTGCCCATATTCAAATGTGTGTTAATAGTTTAGTAATGTAAATGCCCTACAAAAAATGCACAGTTAAAAATATAAATGACTATTGTAATTGTATTAACTTCACATTGAAAAACGTTTAATTATTCAAACAGTTCTTGGTTCAACATTTTCTTTCAAATAAAATATAGTATCATCTGTTGTAACACCGTAGCAATTTGTGTACATAATGTTAAAGCTAGTATTCCAAAGAACAAACGTTGTTTAGTAAATGACGGAACCCCTAAAGGAATAACGGTCGGAGAAGGGACTATAAAAGCGTAGCATAAGATCCATACAAATTGAAACGGCCATAAAAAACCTGCTTAAACAAAATGTTTCCGCAACGGTTTAGGGAAAGTATAAAAATTTGCATAAATTAGAGGCAATCTGCCTTCCGAAAAATGGGCCTGGTCCAATAGGAAACAGAAATATTTGTGTTTTAGCCGTAATATTTAACGGAACGAAAAAGCAGCCCTTGTAATCTAATTTTCGAGAATATGGTAGATTGTTTTAAAAGATATGTCAGTTGGGTCTAAATTAAGAAATATGTTCAGTATTCGTAATTAAACTAACCTACACCTATATAAGTTGCTCAAAGAAAAAACAAATTTTTATTATAGACTTTTATGCAGAAAACCATCAGCTAATTACTAAAAAGGAAACAGAAATATACCTTTAAGAAAGAAACTTTTATAGTTTATTTACCAACCAACAACAAAAAAATATTATGTCCGGAACTGTTGGCAGGATTGACAGGATGAATAGAATTTCCCTGCAAAGCTTTCACGCAATTTGTTAGACATATTGATTATGAAAAAAGCTTCATGAAAATTTTATATCACTCCTGTGCATTGTGTCCGACATGCATATCGCTTAATTTAAACAAACAGCGTTTATTGATATTAATTTTCATATAAATTATTCACTAACACTGGCTTTTTTAACCGGAGACTGAATTTAATTCTGCTTTTTACGATAAAAAAATAGAGAGGATTAATTTTAGTTAAACGTATGACAGGCTTACTAAAACAGAATTGGTCAGGAGGAAAATTGATATATAAATGTTTGTAGGAAATTAAAAACTTTTTAACATATACATGCATTGAACAACTGTTGGAATTGGAAGAAGCATTCCAATCAATCAGGCAATTATCACTAGTCCTTACGTTAACATCACAACATCGCAAATCTCGACTTTGTAAATATTTAGATAATGCGTTGTGTCAATATCAAAACCGAATGAGTTATCTCGGATTATAAGTAGAACTATTAATGTAAAAGTAGCTGTTAAATTAGCAGACTGGTATTAACAAAAAAAAATTCGAAAAAGAATGACATGAGGAAAGCGCAGGATCCCCTGCTGAATTTGAGCTCTGGATAGGAGGCGATTGCTGGATCACCTCAGTTTGCTTGTGAAGTGCCACCCTATCCAGACCTGCTCTGTGGTTCGAACATTCCGAAAGGCGCTCCGCTTCCGAACTTCTGAAAAGTTGTTTTGGTAAGTAAATTTTTAAAACTAGCAGTAAAGATTGAGTATTTACTTACTAGTTTTTAACTAGGAAAGTATAATTGGGATTTTTGGATAAACTTTCAAGGTAGTTAAAAATCAACAAAAAGTTTTAACGCTTTAACTAACAAAAAACTATTTTCGTTCAAAATAAAACTAGTAAAGTAAAGCAATTATTTGGATTTGTTTGGTGATTTATTTATAGCATTTATTATATCATGTACAATACACATACGTAATTAGACCAATTTTACTACAATGATACACCATATGGATTAATTGTTGATTCAATCACATCGTATGTCTAATTTTGCTTTATTGATTAAAATCAAAGCGTATCGCGTACACCTATAATTAGTATGTATACACAACTATCTCCCACAAAATCAGAACAAAAAAAGACGTTTTTCAAAATAATAGTTCTGACAAATAAACACATAGACCTCATTCGTTTACCAATGTATACAGCTTTTCTTCAACAAAGAATATGTAAATTTATTTTTTTATCGGAACATGGAACATCACTTACGAAATTGGTTCCTGTCTATGTATACATATGTGTGCATGTATAGATCCAAATTAAACTTGGTGGATCAATCCAGTTTAAACGATAACAAAAAAAACACAAGTCACTTGAACAGAAATTTAACTTTGATTACATCAATCAGTCAATTATTAATAATCACCGACTTATTGAAAAAAAAATGATTACTAAAACGTTCCTCCTATAAATATCCCTTTTTCAGTTTGCTGAACTGGAACAAGGAGAAAAAATGAAATACGTTTTGACCACAATAGAATCGAAATTTAAAACGAGAGCTGCTACTTATTTTTTATTCAATGCCGTCATTTGTTTTTAATGTTCTCTGTTTTTTGGGGCTTTTTTAAATGGCTGGATTTTATTCTATTCAGCCGTCCGCAGTTTCCAATTACAAACACCCATTAAAACAGATCAACTTTAAAAAAAAAACATTTGTTGCATCTGTTGTTCCATAAAAACAAATCGGTAAAATAAATTATTTGCTAAAAAACAAAAATGTAATATTCAGAAATTATTCCGGATAGAATTTAATATTTAATGGTCTTGTGTAATTAATATACACGTAAATTGTTGGAAACTGCTTGCTGCAGGTGTATGCCAGACTTAATCTCAAAAACCTTATAATCATGGAAGTCTCATAAATTATAAGACTGATTTTGAAGGTCTGTTGTTTCTACGCAAGTTTAGCTGTTATTTACTAAAACAGCCCACTCAATTTGTTTATCCAATCTTTTACTCAGCAGAAAAACATTTTTGTTTTTTCTTTGTTAATTAAGGAGTTTTCAATTGTATTATCTAAGTATCTGTAATTCAATAAATGTTGTTTTATTCTGTTGTTTATTTTGCTATGGTATTTCAAATTATTAGAATATCTACTTTTAATTGTATTTTACGAATGTATCCTCGGGAAGTTACCTTCAGGATTCTACAAGATATAATCCTCTGTTTAACTCTATTCTCTATTAAACTATATTGTTCTGTTTGAGTTCTTTCCTTAATAAGCTCTGTAAATTATTTTTCCAAGTCAAACTTTGCTGTATTTTGGTGCTTTCTATCTTATTTTTGAGGTATTTTCTCTTTTTTTAGATCACCTTTAAGTACTTTCCTCAACATTGTCAAGACCGTACTTATTATACATACATATTACATGGTGAGTATATTTTTTTATTACACGGGATGATATTTTAATTTGGTGTTGTTTGGTATGTATAACACAGTATTGGACTACCAACTCATGAATATTTCTTGTTTTACTTTTTTCTTCAGGCTTCAGTGTCAAAATCTAACGAACTAAGTTGAAAGCACTAATTTTCAATTATACTGCTTCACCTTCCAACTACAAACAACCTTCTACTATTATGAAATACTTTGTGGCATTGGGGATGTGCCAAATGGCTAGTTAAGCAACAATTTCCTTGTATTTTCCTAACGTAACCTAATCTAGTTTAAACTTCCTGGAGACTGAATTTTGACTAAATTTGAAGACATAAGTAGCATAGGATTAAATTTTGGAATAACGCAACTGGCAGTATCGAATAACTTTTAATAACTATTTAATTTGCGCGAGTGACTCCTGGAAACTGGAGAAAATTAAAGTTTGAAAGCATAATAAATGGGAATACGGTTAGGTGACAACGCTCCGACTAATTTCCTTATTTCGTATGTGCATGTTGATCCTAGGAAGCTTTTAATCTCGGCCGACGTTTCTCTGTTATAGCGGAAGTGCCGTCTTCAGGGTTATTGTTGTATATTTCAATGCTTAGGGCGGAATAGAAATTAATGGGTAGGTACAGTTTAATTAAAGAGGTTAGATGTGGGGGCGTGCATATAGGAAAGGATTACAAGGACCTATTCAGCACAGATGATATTTTTTGGTTTATCTACAATAGTATTTTTTAAAAGGTCTGTGGTGGCAGATAAGTCGTTTGGCCACTCTATTGGCACTAAATTGATTAATCGTGGTCCCATTCAGGCAAAAAAGCCATTGTTAGCTTAGGTCATTGCCCAAATGTGTACATTAGGAGAACGACAGCAAAATTCAACTTTTTGCCCTTCAGGTTTAGTTATAATTAAAAACAGAAAAAATCATAATTCGTATGAGTACGAAACACATTTTTTTAGGGGGGATTTGCAATGCACCATCAGAATATAATTTCACCTAAAAAGTTTCACTTCAAATGAAGGCACAATTAAAACCTGGAGAGTAATCGTACACTAGAATTGCAAATTCAACGCGAGTAATAGCTAAATCGATATTTGCATCTAATGCAGGTCCATGTAGGGATTAATTGAATCGTTTTCGAATGCTATGCGATGTCGAAAACTATCGCCTTGTGCCTAGTAAACACAACTAAACTCAAAAGGTTTAAAACCTAGAAAATAGCGATTAGCACAAAGTTAAAAGTCACAGTGGGGTAGGCTGAATCCAGAGAGAGCAATTTGGAGTAATTACTACATAATTAAAATCAAAATTCCACACATGCTGCACCATTTCGACGACGCCGTCTGCATTTAACATAGTAGAATGGACTTGCATTCTACTATGTAAACACACACATTTTATTAGCGAGAAATATCCCTCGACAAGATTTTTTACTTAGTTCGGAATCCAGTTAAGTAAATATGGTATGCTTGAAAATACATTATACTTTATAAAGTATTTCCCACCAGGTTGAAAAATATTTTAAATGTATATTCCGTCTAGTCAGTTCACGTTGCTGCTTTTAAAATTTGCTGTTTTAAAGTTATCTCGATTGGATTGTCATTTAGATCTGACATCCACAATTTGAATTTTCCAATGCAAATTCGATTTGGTCGCAAGCTTTTGTGTAATTTTTTAGCAGAAAAAATTATAACTGGTCAGACACTATAATATCTATTAAAGAATCATTCTAAATATTGCTACTCAATCAGAAAAGTAATTCATTATTCCAGAAGATCTGATTAGCATTTTGCAAATTTAGAAATGTCTAGAGAAGTTTTGGATATAAATAAAGCTGACTTCATTATAAGTAAACTCATTTGTCATAAACGGATAGAAATAAAGGTAATTGCCCCTCACGCGTTGCTGGTTTTGCCGTTCCTTGTTTATTACGAGATCAAAGTAAAACGAACATAGAAAGGAAGCGGAAAACAGGTTGCGGTGTAAAAAATGCCAATAGTGAGTTCTTGTAAAGGTAAACAAATATTAACTCGAGAAATTTTCCCTTTCCCAGTTTGTTAACAAGCTTGAAAAGGGACAGAAACACTATATTTCTATAAAATATCGCTTCCCTATCTCCCGCTTTTTAGTAACTAATGCTTCATATCATATTACCAAATAGATTAAATCTCGGAGAGCGCGGAGCTTAATTTATGTTTGATAATATCAACTTTTTATTTACCGACCTAAGCGGAAAAAAGAAGCTTTATGCTTTGGGTGATTTGATTTGAAATAATTACTGATTAAAGAAAATCGGTTGAAAAACCAGCTTAGACAAGTCTCTATGCCCTATAGTGAGACTTGACAAATGGATTATTCACTCGCAGACATATATCACTGTCAAAGGAACCAGGCCAGTTAAATTACAATATATTTCACCTTGGCGATATTAAATTACCACTTAATGAAAGGTTAAGCAAGCAACTGAGTGGAGGTTCTTAGAGAACAAATTTGAAATCTGTCAATAAGACAAAGCGCTCCATTTAGGATATGGTCCCTTTTACTACTGTCAATATTATGAAATATGTACACCTCTATGGATTCTTCAGCATAGCGCATTGACTTTTCAACTTTAACCTGAAAGCACAACCCCGAACAGCAACATTTAGACAATGAATCAATAAAAAACCCTGTACACGCAACCAGAATAAATCTAAAAGAACTTTATTTAAAAAAAAAGAGATTTATCGGTCGGTTAGTGTGGCAGAGCATTGCCCTCACGTAACATATTTAAATAGGATAGATCTCAATGGGACGCTCAGATTTATTGGTTATTTGGCCAAATGTTGCCCTGATAGGGATGCAAAATTCACCCTTTTAGAATGTATTGATTGATCGATTTTTTTAATTATTTACCTGTCAATATTTTTTTGGATTATTTAATTATTTTCAATTTTTGGTTAACGACCAGAATATTGAGTGAACGTACTTGAAACTTATTTTCGGAATATAGACATAAGTCAGACAAACGTTTGAAGCTTAAAAAAAAAACATTCAAGTTAAGAGCTATAAAACGTAGTAATGGCAACAAGACTTCGATCTAGAAATTAGTTATCCTAGCATGTCTTTTTTACTTTATAGGTAGTTAAGATTCAATGATCCATGAAATTACTACCAAATACTTCGTAGACAAAACTTAACCGTTATGGAAATATCTGCCCGTTAAACCAAATTGTATCGCCTCAATAAACAAGTTGGGACCAAAGTAAATTAGTGTCAAACCGTAATTAGGTTTTTGTACAGTTGCTCATACATGGAAAAATCGGATGCTTATGGTTTAGCAAAAGCTGAAGTATCCTGTGACCTATTAAAAGTTTAATAATTCATTAAATTGGCTCGTGGAGATCAGCGTGCCAACCCTAAACTTACGGCGGATTTTCACGAAACTGTTTCGCATTAAACCGAAATGTATTTTTAATCTTCTTTATGGAAAGTTTTGTTTTCTTAGGGCCTAAATTCGTTTTGTGTTTCAGGAAATTTAAACCCGCCTTTATTTCCCATTTATTGTTTGTAGGTTTAGTACTACGCCACTGTAAAATAATTGACCCTAGAATAAAATAGGAATTAAAGTGGAGTTCCTTAAGGGTGATTTTGGTGGAAGCATATCTTTCTCCATAACGACGTCACGTATTGTTGACTTTTTCTGTTGACGGTAATCTGAACGCTATCTCATGCATCTATGATTTTATGCTTCGAAGCCAGCCTAACTTTCTTGCTGTCAGATAAAGTAAGCCAATTTAGAATATTATCTCAGCCCGGGGCTTTTAGCGCCACACCCAGGTCGGAAAAGTGAAATTTTCGGCCTGGGAAAAGAGCGTTTAACCCCTTCCACGCTAAGAGCTTATTAATGGATCTTACAAATATTTGCCACAGATTTCAATACTTACTGTCTATTTTATTATCATTACGCACAACATATTAAAATTTGTAAAGTATAGAGTTTCCGACAAACTTCTTCTTCTTCTCCTGCTACGTGTCCATTAATGGATGTTTGCGATCACATTTGTCCACCTTATTACGTATGGTATGCATTAATTCTTGCATTGTCCTCAGTCCTGTCCACTGCCTAACGTTGCGGAGCCATGACATCTTTTTCCTGTCGATTCCTCTCTTTTCCTCAATTATCAATTGCAGGAATTGGTACCTTTTGGTATCGTTGCGTATTATGTTCATTTTTGAAATTCTTGTGACTTTTGAGTAATTATCATGAATTTAGTCTTCTTGGTGTTGATATTGAGGCCCATGTTCTTACTGCATTCCCCGACAGTTCCAAGCATATACCGCAAATCCTCTATGTTATCTGCAATTAGAACTGTGTCGTCCGCATAACGAATACCCATAACCCATACACCATTCACCTTAACGCTCACGTTGCGTTCTTCTAGGGCTTCCTGAAAGATGGCTTCAGAATATAAATTGAAGAGAAGAGGGGAAAGAACACACCCTTGTCTGACCCTTCTTCAAATTGGTATTGCTTCTGTGAGATTGTTACCAACTCTGACTTCAGCCATTTGGTTCCAGTATAGGCTTTGAATGCAGCGGATGTCTTTTTGGTCTATGTCCAATCTATTTAGGATTTTTGAATCAATTTATGATATTGGAACGCCTTTCTCTGATCGTTGCAGTTCTGAATCAGTACTTGAGTTGCAACTAATGCTTCTCTAGGATCCGATGTTTCTTTCGCACTTTATATGCCGACAAACTTTCAAACGTCTAATTCAGTAATTTACCATCACAAGACCAAAATTAAATGAAAAACAATCTAGAAAATCTTGACAAGTGAAACATGTCAAACACCCTTATCTTACTACAATTTGATTTGTGGTTTATCTCTCATTAACAAAATTGTGTTTGTTAATCTCAAAAGCTGACTGGCAGCATGAAAGCCAAATGACGATTAGTGACCACCGCCTGTTAAGCATCTCGCCTAAAACAGAATTGAACTTGACGTTATTGCGATAGCAAGGCTTTTTCTTCCTCTAATGGGAGCTAGTTTCCATAACGTATCAAAGTTTAATCAAATTATGCAAAACCCATTTTTCATTATTGAATGTGGCTGTGTTCGAGTGTTACATGAAAATCTACTTGATTACCACTGTTGTTGTCACTCTGCATTTGTTAGAATCGTTAGTTAATAACGAAGGTAACCACATAGGGAACATTCTATTTTTTGTTTAAATCCGTTCCGATATATGAAACTTCTACTTATTGATATTTCAATAACGTTCCCCAACGGCCGTTTGGAATGACGGAGGAACCTTTCAATATTAAATCATGTTTTATTCAAATTATTGCGCTAGGTGCTTCAAATTCTCTCCTATTTCATATTTTTACCATTGCATATCGCTTCTTATAAAACATTCCAGAATATTTTGGAATTTTTCTTCGTTCAAAAATATCGCCCAACCGAATGCCACTGAATGTCATAAAGCAATGCTCAGCTTATAAACTGTCCTCAAACTTATTGGATCCCTAGATATTCTAAATATAGAGCATTACTAAATTACTTTTCCAATTTTGAATAACCTTATAAAATAATAATTCTTAATGTTGCCATACTAAGCAGCTTACTTTGGATGATCCTTGTCAAAAAATTTCATCTTAGTGAGAATTTATGGCTTGTCGAAGTAATATTCACCTTATAGAAACTACAGATTTAGGATTCAATCTCTGCTTTTCGAGCTATTGAATTATGTTAATAAAATTGAAATTATTCTATCATATTTGATAAAATTCAGACCTTCACCTTGGTGGATCAGATACGCGGCTGTTTTTTG
The DNA here is from genome assembly GCF_016097725.1 of Ips typographus. Taxonomy (NCBI): domain Eukaryota; kingdom Metazoa; phylum Arthropoda; class Insecta; order Coleoptera; family Curculionidae; genus Ips; species Ips typographus. The sequence continues at coordinate 8,910,015 of NC_138437.1, read as the reverse complement.
TCCTTTATCCAATATGCATGTTCTGTTCTTCTATAGTGAGTGCAACAATATCTGAAAAAAAATTGAGCTTCATATTTTAATTCCAACAAAACTTAAGCCTGTGTTTTTGAGGTTTTCAACGGGCTTAAAAGCTTGAAGAAAAGTTGATTAAATCCCGTCTTACAGTAAACGTTTAATTAATGACGATATAATTATCTCTCCACCGTTAAGGAAAGCTGTAAAGATCGGGTAATAATTTATTTATTTAAGAGGATATTGAGCTTGACGGGTTCTTTCAAAATTTATTGAGAAAACAAGTTTGGCCTGACTTTAGTATAAACACTGGGAGGGCAGACAACTGATTAAGCGCTGATTCGATTATTAGTAAATAGCCCTTTTTGGTGAAACTTTGTATTATTTTATCGGGTCGATTATAAGTAAAGGGTCTCTAATTTATAGGTATTTTCTTTAACACTCTATAAATCGGAACATTTATCTTGCTGTTAGGGACTTCGTTTTTAATGCATCATGCGCAGGATATATCTAACATGTAATAAATCTTTTTAAGAAAAAAATTTAATATTGTGCGTGACTGAAACTTGATAGCATCAATACTATTCGATGAAACGGAAAGATGGAGCGTCTAAGAACTAAATCATCCAGCATTTACAACAATATGCTCTTTTGATTGGGACAATGAACCAAGAAAAGAAACTGGTTCAAAGTTAATACGATATTCTTGGGACAAACGTTTGAGGAAAGTTTCAGATACTTGCATGTAACTTATAAATTTAATTTATTTTGTTGTTATAATATTGTGCGCGACAAACACAATTTAGAGTTACATTACTTATGGAAGTCTTATTTCCATAAGAAGTATGCTATAAATAACATGCGAAATTGAAATATAAGAGAAACATCCTCTTTTTATGAGTAATATTTCACGTGGGAGGTCTGGTTCACAGTGAAACAACTTTAATAAGGCTCCTTTTGAGAAAATGTTGCTAGAGCATTTAAATTTGTGAATTAAATTCAGGAATAAAGGGAATGGAAAACAAATGCTTGAGCACCCGCATTTCCATACGTAATAACAACATAAATCGCGGTTTTCGCCAAATTAAGCCCCATGGGCTGACATAAAATATAATTGGACTCTGGCTCGGAAACGATGAACCATAATCCAAAAAACAATTAGGGTTTAACCGTAAAAGAGCAAGATATAAAATAGCCATATATCTATTTTAATTAAAAGATTAAAAGCCTCAGCTCGTATATGACTCTGTGACTATATTTAGATTGAGATTAATTTTGCTTTTGACTGTACATATTATTACTAACCCTTGGAATCTTGTTTCACTCAATACAACAAAGTTTACTAACATGTTTAATACCGGGTCTTAAGGCGCAGCCCCTTGGATATTTACCTCCTGACATATCAAAATAATTTAATTTACCCTGCAGAATATCCTTAGTATCCACTAAGCATTCTGAGCTTCCAAGACCAACCCATATTTTTAACTTAACTCAGAACTCGCTTCAATTTAACCGAGCCAAACAGGCTGTAAAGGAATTAATACGACACAACTTGACACGCTCCCAAACAAGTTAATTTGTCTGGATTTTAAAACTCTTACGTAACTGCTCAACCCTTAACTGTTCCATATAACGGCGTACTCGATTCCTTTTTTGCGATTACTCTGAAAATTGTGTGCGGCTTTGAAGTCAACTCTATCTGCTCTTTTCCCTCGTTTTTAGTATTTATTGTCCGACATTTTCACGCTCAGTTTTAAGCCTGTTGTTTCGACCGATTTTGTACTTTATGACTGCGAACCCTAAGGAGTAAATTAAGTTGGGTAAAGTTATGGCACGTTACTTCTAGCATGTTATATGGTGAGTGGTTATTCAATAATTACACAGTTAAAGCTGTTACTTGACATATAAGTGAACATCTTACCTTAACGATTTTCAGTTTTGCTTATATCAGTATCCCATACTGTGATATCAGAGTCTTCAACTGATCATAAAGAGTTATATTGATTAATCTTGCTTGTAAATTAGTGAAACTTGAACGTTGTTAAGCACAAAACTTCTTCCAATCAGTGGCTTAAATTACAAAAAACAACATGAAACTTTTAATTAGCAGTTTGTTATTGAACTAGCCAAACAGATATTTCGGTTCAATTATAAGACCCAATTACTCCGTGAAAAGCTTCAAAATAACAAAGCTTTTAAAAAGAGAGCATCTTTTTCTAGAGGTTCTCAAATTTTACAAAAGCTTTAATTATACTCAGCATCTAAAAAGTTCAGTCCAATTAGCCACTTCATAAAAAAGCGAAACGACGTAAACAAATTTGCTTATTATGCATTTAATGTCTTTTGATCACTTTTAAAATAATTTCAGCATATCTAAATTATTTTGTATCTCTGTTATATTATAATAGATGCGTCACTACGATATTTCTGCTCAGTTCTGAACCTTCTAAATGTAGTTCTTCTAGGAAAGCACCGTGAAATTGTTTTCTCGAATATAACCATTTTATCAAAAGCAGCAGTTGGACCCCAGAAAGCAATTTCGTAGTGCAGCCATGACGTAAGACTTCTTTTGTGGACAGTGCCAATTTTAAAATCTTTATCAGAAAACAAGTAATAAATACAAAACAGCTTTAAATATAAAATAGAATAATTTCCCAACTAGATTTTCCCACTCAGACCTGCAAAGGATTTTAATAACTGGAAGTGCACTTGAATTACTTAACCATCATTAATATTATAAAAGCTACAGTATTAAATTTTATATCTCTCTCAATTTTGTATAAGCATATGCTAGGAATTTAATGAATATTTTGAGAATGCTTGAGCCCTAAAAACTAATCCTCAGTAAGATAGAAGTATGTACTCGTATATTCATTTCTGAAAATAATGAAACAAAAGTTCCCGCTATGCAACGAGAATTTAAAAAGGAGAATTTTCAAATTACTGGTCCGGTATGAAAGTCGGTGTAGTCTAAAAATTTTCGAACTAAAATATTGGAAACTGTTGGAAAAGCGAGCATTATAGGAAAGTTAAATAATAGGGCGTTTAAATAAATTTTGAGTCATATATCAGTGTCGGGAAAGACCAACATAAATAAAACTAGCGGTGTCGCTTAAAAAAGCTCAATCTTAAAGAACTAGAAAGCTTCAAATATTGGCCATTTATTACTCGAAAGGCGGTGTTGCAAAAATCTATCCGAATTCTGAAGAAGTTAAAAATAGAATCCAGCAATAACGCTTAGACGTGTATTGAATTCGATCCTTAAACGAAATTAAATGGATCCAGTTGTTCTATTTCTCTGAAAAAAAATAAATCGCTTTATTAATTCTAATTGCATACCCAACCTTCCTCCAAATCCAGCGGTTTTGGGGGAGATTTGCTAGATTCAGATGCCTAACTAAATAAATCGAAACCCTAATCCCATATTTTAATCACGCTCCATTTAAGTTATTAAACTTGGTCTGAGTTTGCCTAACAAATTTCTAACATCCCCTAATAAACACAAGGCGATCCCGAATCGTTACAGATATCGCTCAATCCAACAGAAATCTTAATATCGGTTCAAGAACTTACATTCAAATCTGGAAGGGTCAAGATATACGGACATTATCCACAGGTGTTGCCAGTTGCCTGGACTAACTGCCAACTGCTCATAGCTCAAATTTTGTCCCAGTTCGCCCACTTACTAAAAACGCTAAATCCGATAAAGTTACGTAAACTTTTATAGTCGAACTCACTCGGATTAATAGAACTTTGAATTATAATTTACGTTTCACAATCGGTTTTTTGATCGTGATTAATGTGCTTCGTTTTATTATTTCCACTTCCATTACCGCATATTGCACGTTTTACTATGATTACTTATCACTAATATGAGTATACATATATGAACAGCAGTATGCAGTGAAACTCCAACTTCCAACAAGAATAAATATAAAGAAGACTTTGATGATATTCAATATTTACACTAATTTCAGGAACCGGAAACTCAAGGATCCTGGTACAATATTACGTGGATATAAAATAAGAAAAGCATTTTTAATCAATGACTTGATTGCTTTTGATTTTGATTCTTTTGATTAAATTTTTGTTAACTGGTGGGTGTTAAGAAATTTTATTGGAATATAACTTACTAGGTAAACTCTTTACGTTATTGAGAGCAGTTTGTTTAGGAACAAACTACTTCCTTGCAATGTAACATTGTTAGCAAATCCTCTTAAGAGGGGGATTTACGACTATTCGTAGATTTCGTGTGAAGATGAAACCTTAAAGGCTTATACCGTTGTGTTGTAACGACAGCGTGCATTAAATTCTGTATTATTCTAATAGAGTCGGTTTCAATAGTTTACTTGAATGGTTAGCACCGTTTACAAAATTCCTTTTTGCGAACCGGATAATGATAGATGGAGCAAATTAAATTTCCTGAGATCCAGAATGGCAATTTTATTCGTATAGAGAATCCCCTATTTTCTTTCTCATAAAGCGTGCGAATAGAATTTAAAGTTGGCTTAACCACCAGGATATTGCCTCGACTTTTTAAACAGACAAAGAGAATGTGATTAACCTCGACTTGTCATGAGCTACTGATTATCCTTACTTTATAATTGAGAGTTTAACTGTCACGATTGCCCTATAAACCCATTCGATACAAACAAAATCTGCTTTTCCCTTTATTGAACAACAGAGGCGTTATTGTGTGAGTTTTTAATAAAACTGGAAAATAGGCATGAAACTCTCTCGAACAAATTGTATTTTTCGTTATGAAATATGGGCATAACTTTATTAACGATAAATTTATCATCCATGCGGAATTATCAAGGTTATGCCTAAATCAAATTTGTTTATTTTATTGCAAAAATATGTGTTCCGCTATGGGTAAAATTGAATTACCGTGTTTAAATTAAATACACTCCACCGTAATGTTTTAGTCGAAAAACAACACGGAACGCATAATATACCAGAGCTAATATTGATACTTTCAGTGTTGACCCTTTTCAAACGATATCGTCACTCATCCTTAGCTTTAATTTACAAATTATTCAATTAATTTAATTCATCACTATTCTTTAAATAATTAGATTACTTCTCCACTTACGATTTTTGTATCTTTTCTATATATGTCCTTGATTGTATTATGTGTAACGCCAAAAGTTCTCGGTTTATTTCTGGAATACAATACCCAAAGCACCAAATTGGAATCCTAATAAAATGTGGGCGACTCAAACATATTTCTTTGCATTGTTACCAAATCCCTGAACATTATTCTTATTAGACCCTGGCAAAGGAATTCTGAGACACGTTTTTGATTGAAAGGCGATTTAATGAAAGGTAGAAAACGATGCAAATTTAAAAATTATTTCAACTGGAAAGGTCCAATTTGTAAAAATTGATTTATATTTATCGTGGTTTTGCCTGCAATAAGAACAATATTTCCAATTACAAGGAAAAAGCGTTTTTCCGGTACGAAAAGGCGGTTCTGTAATTATTTCCTGAAAGGCAAGGTGACATTTTTCTTAACTTTCTACGAAACTTGAAAATGTATAAAATAAAACCATTTCAATTCTGCAATTTCCCAGCCGTTAGATTAAGGAACCGAGGGCCGAACACACAAAACTCTTTTATATTGAAACAACGTTTTTTGAGATGAATAATAAAGGAAGGGTGCAATGTAAACAAGGACCTTCTCTAAATTTCGTCTGAATATTATCTGAAGTCCGCCCTTCCGCTCCAACTGGCAAAAGGACATCATCTCGCTTTAAAATATCTTTTAATACTCGCAAAAATATCGATTTTCTTGTCTATAGAAGACTTTTCATTCCATTAGTCATCGCCGTTAAGAAAAGTCGTTTTTTTAAGAAATAATTGCGAATTGTTTCTCTAAAATTGTAATTAATCTTTCCGGAAGCAAACGGCATTACCATAACGGTCCTGGACGTAAACAACTCGAATAGTTGGATATTTCCAGCTCCAAACTATTTCGCTTTGGAGTGGTCAAAACTATTTAACAAAATTGTGGTCCCACTTTGTAGCTGAAATTTCTCAAAATACCCAGTAATTTCGAGGCAGTAAAAATCAACTTGTAAGCAGACAATAATAACACCCGGAAGGTCTCAACAATCAAACTATGTACATCTAACTAATAATTCAGACTGCTATATTGGAAAGTTTGTATTGCTTTAAGGACCTTGGAGACTCAAGTAATCAAGCTACGGAAAGAATTCCATATCAGATTTGATCTTATTTGTGAGAAAACAACATGTAACAAATGTTTAAATTTAAATTGCAAATAGTCCCATTCACATGCAATAAAACTTTCAAAGTGTTTACTCGTTGTTGAAATACTTCCGGGGAGACGAAGCGTCAGAATTATTTGTTCCGTTAAAAGGTGTAAAATAATACTTATTTTTATTTGCTGTGCCGCTATATGCAAAATCTTTTTTTAAGGGACACACTCGAAATGTGTATTTGCTTTAAGGATTGAACTTCAGGAAACTCGTTGAGTTGCTTTTAAAAATTCATTTCCTGAAAGGTCGAAATTGTGAGTTGTCAAATCGACCAGGCAAAAATATCATTCTACCTCTAACATGCACTCTAAATCCGGATTAACTTTTGTCAGAGAAAACTAAATTTTGTAGGTTTATGCAACCTTTTAGAGGTTTTCTATTTAAACTAATATTTTGCTTGTAAATTGTTACTGTTTGAATAAAGCCAATGTATGAAATACATAAATCTCTATTTAATGAACCATGTTTTGAATCCATTGTTCATCTAATGGTCAGGGCTCATAAAAGGTTTTGATTATATGGATTAAGCTGTATAAACCTCTCTAAAATGCACCCCGTACTGTTTTACTATCAAAAGCTTCCAACCAAATACTAGTTTCTGCACTGACCCTTTTCAAATGATGTTGTCACCCATCTTTACCTTTAGGCTAACATTGCCGAGGTTCATTTACGAATTTGCTTAATTTACCAACACGATTGTTGCTTTGCACTGCCTTTAGAAAGATCTGGAAATCACTTGACTTGACATTTTAAATTGAATACTCCGAACCTTGCCAATTTGAAGCTTTTATAATACCGCATTAACTACGCTTAGAACTGGAAATTTATTTCATGTTTTCAGTTACAAAGTCCTGATAAAGTACCTTTAATTAGGCGGGACTTACGTAAAAGCTCAAATTGACTGAGATGAAATTAAATCTGCATTTAGCGTCAAACATTGAATAGGATCAAAGTGAAACTGATTCAAGTCACATGCATAAAAAAGAGAGTTAGTATTAAAAGCCACTCAATTAAAGGCAGCACAAAAATGTAATGAAGTTTGATCTCTAGGAATAAATTTCAAAAGCTTTATATCCGGTGATTAAAATTTAATCGGAGAACTTACACAATTTTAAATCTGGGTTTAAATTTTTTCTCTAGGTGCTTTAAATCTTCTGTTCCTTTAGTAGTAATTTCTAAAGAGATCCATTGGATGGGAAATCAGAAAATCGCATTTTTATGACAAATCTGATGATTTAAATTAAAACCATGGAAAACATTTACTTAATTCTTATCTTTTCCCAGAACTAACAACAATCAATTATTTATAACCTTGTATAGAAAGATCATAGATACAAATAATTAATTAAATATATGCAACTCTTATCAGACTGATATTACCCAACTTTAAGTTTTATTTTTTTTCCACCCGGAAATTTGACTTATGAAATTTATGTATATATTTATGCAGTAAAATAATCTCTACTTATCAATAAAATACTATCGAGTTGTATACGAAATCGTTCTAAGCTCCAACATGTAGTGCAGTGAATTGTTTAGTGTGTAAGTATCCAATTTCATAAAACAGAAAATGTTACGAACTGACTTTAGTTGAAGTTCAAGAAGAACACTTAATTAAAATAGGGATTAGTATCAAGTGTAGTGCATTAACTCCCATATAATATAAGTCCATTCAACTTTTACGCAGGCAAAGTTAGATACAATGTATTTCAAAACAGGTGGAAAGTTTCTCAAACATGTATGCGCTTACGTTCTTATTAATTATTTAATTCAAAAAAGTTTTAATTTAGCGGAGAATTTAAACAACGTTTTTAATATAGTGTTGCATTCAACCAGTCAGAAGCTTGCACCCTGTCTGATTTCTGCTCTTCATAACGTTTTCAAAGCGGATAAAAATGATATAAATATTACGTACTGCTAGAGTTAACTTCTACATATAAAGTAGATTTTATCTTAACCATGGCTGGAGAGTATTATTCCACATCACCCTGGAAATAAAATACTTTCATGACATATCTCATTTTACACTAATGGAACGACTTCATACTTTTTATTTCAATCAGCTACTCGGAGTTGTTTTCTTGCGCCTGAATTATTGGATTAAATGAAAATGCACGCATAATGCAGATGTTGTATTTTAAAATGTGAGATGGATTCTTTCAGTCGGCAGATTACTTTAAAACCCTACAATACATGAATTGAAAAATTCTTACGTTCCAGCATCTTTTGTCCAACTCTGATATGTTATGTTATAAACGAACGGGCACGGCAATAGATGTCGGAACATTCCTGAATTTATACAGAATTGGTGGCAATAAAACCTCCAGGAAAATGCTAAATAAAAACCTTTGGATTATCATGCATCGCCCGAACAGAAAATTGGGTAATAGACAAGGAAAATCCATTTACTAAAGTATTGTTATCATTTTCCTCGAAAGTTATAATCTTTTTTGTACCAGAAGTTGAAATTTACAGAGCTTTTACTAGTTATTAGTGTGCTCTAGTGTCTTTACAAATACTAATCTCGTTAAGACATGTAAATATCAATTCAAAGTTTAGTTTATTAAAGTCTAGCAGTTTACCTTCAAAGTTTCGTCAAACTAGAATCAATTAAGTATACTCGACTGGTAGTGTTCGCACTAGTAAATACCTTTTACACATCACAGCTCTAACTGTATTGAAACCATCATAGCGTAAGAGTAAGTATGGTTTGGCCATTATACAGAGGTAAAAACAAAAATAGAAAAGTTACTTTTTATCCAAACATAATCAACTTAAAACAACAAAGAAAATAACTAAAACACTCTCTTTTAAGTCAAGAGTACTTGAAATCTCTATAACTCTGCAAGTTGTAAGACGGTTTATGCTATGAACCTGAAACTCAATAGGCCATTGAAAACAAATTACACTAAATAGGGCCGTAAATGTCAGCGGTTCTAATCTCCCTCAACAAACTTGATCCCTCAGGTTAGATTATTCGTAACATATGAGGTGTTACCTATAGAAGGGTAGGAAGAGCTATTAGGGAGCCATGCCCTGCATTTTAATGAGCTGTAAGCTTCCTATCTATTATAACTCATTTGCAGCCCTTGAGATTTACATTAACACTCTAGATTTGGTAACAGTATTAGGCGGTTGTACTATTACTTGTATTTTCAAATAGAATAAGAAACATCTGAATGTAATCCTCCTTTCTCTTGTAGCATCAACAAACATTAAATTCTCTAATAATAGGGCTTTGGCAAGATCCAGGTCAAACCGAATCTCCTTTGAGGGTGAGGTCGAAACTCTGTTAATCCTGTAAAGGGTTATGGCAAATAATTAGTGTTAGAGCGTCAATTATCGTTTACGTGTTGTGTTGAGTTTATTATAACTTTTTTTGCAGTTTGTTTTGTGATACCAAAATTGCATTAGAAGGCGAGCACACATTTTAGGATGTCTGGTGAAACAGTATGACAGACTAATAGTCATCAATCACTACATTAAGTTTAATGCACATCAGACGTCCATAGCAAAGTCAAACTACTGTATGGACAGAGTTTAGCACTTTTTTAAAAACCTGGTTGTGGGCTTTTCGTACGCACCGTGCTTTTTTACGTAAAAGTCTATAAAATAAACGAAGCTCCGTTGTGTAAGAGTGAAGGAAGTTTTACGTGCATTTTCTTATTCTTTCAAGAGGGGCGTAGGAATTTATGGAACGACGAAAGACAATTTGCTTTTACTGTTTTTTTGAATCCATTGAATAAAATGTTTTTCACGGTTATCATAGTTTCGAAACAACACCAGAAATTAGTGAGATATCGTATAAATCACTTTAAAAAATAAAGCGGGATACGTTTTATTTATAAGTTTTAAAATTAATGAGTTGGTAAAACTTCCCACAACTTTCAGCATATTTTAATTTATTTTAAAGTCACTTTTGCAACAAATTAATTACGTTACAATTTCAATAATAAGCATGTAAAAGTTTAATCATTAAGCTCAACTTAATTAGAAATTTCCAAATTCTATGAGACTCTAGCTATAATAGGTTTTCGACATTCGTCACAAATAACAAAACAAGGAATCAAAATTAATCTCCCATAGTGTATATTATGTACAATAGAATGAACTATAAGGATTCCAATTACGAATAATGATGTTGGATTACAGATATAAAACCCTATCGGAACTGAAATTCGGCGTAATTGCGATTACCCTATTAATCAGGTAAAAACTTTGAAATTTTCATATTTAATTTAATTAGAGGAATAATTTGTTCTGTTGAAATTTGCCTGCCAAGGAAAACTTTCCAAGTAGCCGTCTAGAATATTAACCGAAAATCATTAATATACATAAGATGCTTTTTCAACCAATGGCCATCAGTACAACTTTAAATTGTATTGTAAATGTATGCGAAAATACCTAAAATGATGACTAAGTGTTCACAGTAAAAACTTTAATTCACTCGTACTCCACTAATTCACTTTTTGATTTAAAATACTCATATACAACAGTTAAGCACTTTATTATGTTAGTTACGTCTCACAACTTTAATTCAATTTAATTTTCAGAAATTCTGTTTCTGGGAAAATTAACATAATACTCTACTAACAATTCATAATTCTCATATTCTATTTACAGTTGGTCTCAGATAGCTGGTAAAATTGAAAATAGAGTAAGTATTGTAAAATTGAATTTCCTATACTTTGTTATCTTTTTATAACCGAGGTATATTTATTTTAGAGGATCATTTTTCAATTATGTGGTTACATAAATATGCCGCATTTTAAAATTATAATATTCTATCTATTTACAAAAGATACTTATACAAACAAATAAGATTATTCAGCTTTGTCCCTTTCATGTACTTACATTTTCAAAGAAATCCCTCATACTTTGAGAGTTTTGTTACGATTTTATAAAATCCTAACAATTTTAGAAGGAAAATATTTTGGGGTATCAGAGAAACACATTTAGTGGAAAAGTTATTACAAATTTGTTTTATGAATCCATTTTCCGGTGAACGCTACGAAAATGTTTCGTCTCAAAGCGTTCCAAGGGTTATAATGGCATATGGCTCATGTGCCGTTGGCATTTCCCTCATTTAACCAGATATTTTGATAACAGAGAGCTGTTTTATAACAGAAAGAAGATGCTTATTTGCCGAAGGAAAGGATTTCGTCTTTAATAACAGAAAACAAAGTTTAGCCGAGGACTTTCGTTCGTTGTCCCAAACGCAGCTTAGTAGTATAACCGGCGATTTATTCGGGATTTTCAGTGACTACCAACAAAAGAAAAATAAAATTCGTCTGTCAAAATGGGGCCTCGTCACTTTTTAGGTGTCTAATCATTAGTCATGTCGAGCTAAGAGCTGATAATACAATTGAATACAAGGGAAGTAGAGAATGCTTCCTGCAGTAAATTTACACACAAAGCAAGGGATTTATAATGGCCCTGCATTAGTTATCAGAAATGGGATGTGGGTATTTTGGGAAGTATCTGTTTTCCACCGAGAGTTTCTATTATAAATTATAATAGCAAGACAATATGACACACTCATCCATTTGGGATAATACATTTTCAAAGTTTGTTTTGTTCCGGATCAACCCCATCGATTTATTATTGCTGATAGTAGTTTAGTATGTATCAGGCAAATTTTAAAATAATTCATGTTACAGAATTAGGAAAAGCCACTATCAGCGAACAGAGGGGTGTTAAAGAACTTGTTTGTTCCAGGCAAATTTGTATGTGACCCTTTGCAGCTAGATAACATTCTGGAAGTGACGTTTCAATTTTGTTTCACACAATGCACAATGCGGTACCGAGCCTTTTACAAAAGCATCCCTTTTCCAAATCCCTTAGACGTCCGATTTACTCTGCTTTAGCCCAAAAATCGACACGTTTCTCTTTTTAAACGTTCCTAAGTGTCCAGTTATTCGGGATTTAATGTCTTATATTGGCGCTGTAAAGATAACCTTTTGGATTCACCAAAAAGCTTACTAAGAAGACAATTTCAGTTTTTGGGTCGAAATTTCCCTATAGAAGTCAGGCCTTTTATTTGTCATTATCTGCTTTAAAGCCGAACCAACTATAAATACCCTTCAAGAGCATCGTATAGAAAATCGCATTTATCACTCTCCAGGGTACATTCCCGTATAGCTTCTTTGAAGTTGAATTTACTAGAGTCAACCCATCGAAACAATGAAGTCAAGCAGAGCTTACTATTTCCAGAACCGTTGTCGTTTTGGGACAAACTTTTTATCGTATAAATCCTAAACATATTGGAACATGTCTAACCCCTTGACGGGTATGCTGTATCAACTAAAAGAGTTTAACAGAACTTGAATCAATTCAATTATTTACAGAAGAACGACTTCAAATACAATCTGCAATATTATTTTTGATATCGTGTATTTCAATCCGTACAGTAAATGATTTTTATTTCATAAATCGATTTTAGATTCAAGAGTGCAAAGTTTAGAAGTATGCAAATTTCAGTTCTAAACTCTGTACACGGCAAAGAAGATTAAAATATTCAAAACAGTTCGATTTAAATGAGGAACACATTCCGTTCTAAGCTGTTGCAATATGAGTTTAAACGCTGTTTGTTTTACTATCTTTTTAAACGTCCGCTTACTGTGCCTCGAATATTTAACAGTGGAACTCCCCCTGAGTCAAGTTTTACGTATTTCCAAAGCCTTTTTTTCCAAATGATTTAGGAAGACCTTTATACAGAGTAGTACAAATTTAGCCTGGATGATCGATAGATATTGCTGTCGCTTCTTTGAAGCAAAATGAAAGATGTTATTTTTTTAGTATCGATTTCCACAGATGTAATGGATAGATTGGTCAACTTCCTTATGTTTGTTGTCCATTGTGAATGCTGTTATGTTTACTATAATTATCGATCATTAATCCTCATCGGCTTGCTAATCAAACTTCTTGAGGTATCAATTGAGTAACACATATGGGTAAACAATATTCCATAACTGGAAACACATCTCCGGCTGTAATTGGATCTGGAATGCGGCAAATTATCAGAGTTTACACCTCCAACCAAATTCGTAACAATTTTTGCCGGGAAATGGCACTTTCCTTACCAGTAAGCGGTTATTAAAATATCAGGCAATCTCATCCTATCCGATGGCATATTTTTAAATCACAGAAAATAAATGCAAAGCATTTTCGAGCGAATGTTTTCCTCAGAGTTATTTATTGCCTTCTTATGTTCGGGAATAAAATATTGCGGTGTGAATACGAGGAAATTACGCATTTTGTCACTATTCTACTTTCGTTTTTTCGTTATATAAATACGACACTGAAACGTGCGGGAAAACACAGTTTTTCGATCTAAACTAAGTCAAAACATTATACCCTAATAGAACCATACATTATTTTCTTCTCATTTAAACTGTAAATTATTTGTTTTAATTTTATAATGAATTAACTAACATTCAATAAACTTCAAACCAATGCAGTTTACACAGTAAATTTCAAATACAGCCATTTGCAATCATATCCACTCAATTTGTATGGCAATCACATTTATTATAACCACTACCACCGTAATGAACTATATTAAGGATAATTTGATTTAAGTGTGAAATAGCATTTTAAAGCTATAGCAGTAAAACAGTTTATTTATTTAACGTTTTTTATAAAATTATATAGTAAAAATTGAAAAGTTTTTAAACAGTGTTTTTAAATTTTATTTTGTCAGTTACGGCAATGTCAGTATTATGAATTATTTGCAACAATTGTGTTTGTCTTTATCACTGAAAATACATGCAACAAAAATAAAACCGAATTTGTATATTGGTCAGGTTTCCTTATCTGAATTTCAATTTCACCTTTGTTCCGGCTCTTTCGAAACTCTTAACAACAAAAGCATGTAGTCATATGACTGGGATATTGAAAAAGCGAAGGGATCCATTAATTAAACTGTCATCCTGTTAGCAAAATCGTATTTGGCCGCTTTTTTCGTCGACACACGTATGTACGTTACATTTAACAGTTTATCGAAATCCTGGAAATGAATAAAGCCAATTAAGAAGTGACACTAGAAAACGGAAAACTATTAGCAAAGCTGCCAATTACCATTTGCCTGTTTAATGAAAGCAACTTGAAAGCGTATTAATTACTTAAATTGGATACCGTCGGAAATAAGTTTTGCTGTAAATTTTGATCGAAACATGCTTTTGATTAAATTCCGAAAGCAATATTTTTGATCGTGGTATACTTGGTTTTATAGACTGTACTCGGTGCAGCGTAGTATATTGGAAAGTTATGAACCTCCCGAAGATACAGTTAATAAAGCCATTTAAATTAAACTTCCTCAATTCCAGCTAATATATTCAGAATTCACGAGCACCTATAACATCATGAATCATACTACCAAAACAAAGAGCTATTGCAATCTGCGCGCAAAAGATTATCATTCAGCGGATCACCGCAATTTTAAAATAGTCCACTATTTAGCATATCCCTCGAAGTTTCGTTAGTTATGAATTAAAAAATAGGACATTTGAATTTGAAACATGACTTTCCTATTGGATCGCAACCATTATTAGTTTATATCAGTTTGGTATTCGGCATTAATCTTGGTAAAGCGAAATTAGATAGTTGCCTGGTGAATTTCAGAGCAAATAATGGAAATTCTGCTGGAAATCTATTTTCTTAATTAGTTCTAAGTGCAGTATTAATTTTCTAATTTAGTTTGCAACCCGGATGGGTTTACATAATCCCTCTCCCTAGGTAAATATATCAAATAGTACCCAGAATAAAAAGAAAACAAGGTTGTTGTTTTTCCCATATACTGCTGTGTTTTCTTTTCCGCATCTAAAGGAGCCAATACACTTTACGATGTATAACTTACGACAGTGAGACTAAAATTGAAATAGCATAATTTAAGCATCCTTCTTAACATAGAGCCTTAAACTAGTTAACTTTCTCGCTAATGGCTGATGAATTTTATTGCCATTGAAAGCTAATTGTTTCCTAAGGGAGCAAGGTACATAATTAGGCTTAATTTGTGTAATTAACGAACGTCACTAAACGCTATTTACTCTGGAGTGCACGTGACCTGTTAATGAGTTATTATGAAATATATTGTCCTAAATTTAACGCAAATTAGGAAATCCGTTATAATATTTATTTCACTTTGTCAAAAATGTTTGCCACTCATTTGTTGATTGTTTTCAGTGTGAATACTACAGTGATGTTTATTTTCAGGTTTGGGCCTTTCTGCCAAAATGTTCTCCAACGAGCTTAATTTCCGTTTCATCTTTAGGGGCGTGTGAGTACAGTTTTGATTTGTTATTTAGTACAATTGAATACTAAAACACTAACAGAACTTACACATAAATATAGTAATTGATTTAAAAGACGTTCAAGACAAGTGGTAATTTTTTCTTGAACTTAATAATTTAAATTATTCACTGTTTTTGAAACAAAAGAGTTAAGCAATAAAAAAAGTTAAAACACGATCTTAGTAAAATATTCAATAACTAAGTATCCAGTGCAACAGTAAACCGAGCATAACTTTCCTACTTAACTTATCAAAGATATAAAAGATTTATACTGGGTAACTTTAAAACTACTTCTAGAATAGTGGAAGTTTATTAATTCAGCCTCATTGGAGCACCTGTTCAGCTTCAGAAAAACTTCTCAAAGATATCAAATACCATCGGAAATTTTATGGGCCCAGGGGATTTCTGTAAAGTTCTTAATGTATTCTGTTCAACGCGAGATTTTATATAAGATAGCCGGATGGTGTTTTTTTTTGAGGTTTGTTGAATGTTATCGGGAGTTAACATCACATAAAATTTTATTGACGAAATATCTTTTATCACTTAACAACAAGACCCTAAACCGCAGGGAAAACAAGCACCCTAAATAGGGATAAAGGAAAATGTATGTTAGAGTTCCTACACAGGAAAGATAGTAATGGAGCGCATGATATTTACAACGGGCCTTGTCGTTGTTTAGAGGAAAAACCACTATCTTCAAACGGTAAATTCTCCTAGTGTAGAGTTAGTTTCTCAATTACTTCCAACCCCCCGGAGAACTTTGAACTTCAACTTAACGCTAATAAATAAGGAATAACACTACACACATCTCAATAAAAAGCCCATTTGGCTTGTGAATTATTTATTAACTGGGGAGCATCTGTTTTGCTTTATTGGAAAAGTTATTTCCTTATCTTAACAACTAATTACACCAAACTCTGTTTCCCTAATTTTAAATAAGACTTCTTTGTCAGTTTCAGATAATTTCACTTTCACTATAAAACTCGAACCACAAATCTTCACCACAATGTAACAAATTTTCAGTCATATCAGCATCAGGACAGCAGAAAATTTAATAAAAATGCAACCACTTCGTAACAAGCTTCATTTGCTGAAAAAGGTCTGAAAGTCTGAACTTTACAGTGTTGAAACGTTGTAATGTCCCTTGTCTGTTACACTTTAATATAAAAAATTCTTTCCGTTCTTCTCTAAGTTGGTGGATTTATTTTGTTTTTCTGATGCTAAATGCTCTTAAGTTAATTAAGTCTAGAATTCTTAGTAAACCAAATTCTTTGAAAAATAACATTTTTGAGTAAAACAATAAGTAATGGAAGTATGGAGAAATTAGTTTACAAAACCTTTCTGCTTACTATTAATTTTTCTAAGTACAAAGTTGGATTTCTCTGAAACTTTGTTTTCAGCGACTACTTGGTTTCCTTTGTCGAACTGTAATGAAAACTAAAGTTTTCTTCCTGGAATCAATCTATAAGAGCTCTGAAAGATACTCTTTTTAAAATTCTTTTAATATTAATTATCTTTTATGTCTATGATGTTTTGTTTTATTAAGATTTTGATGGTGAAACATCATGATCATTATTATGCCTTAAAAAAACTTTTAGTTGAAACTCTAAAAATCTCTTAAAAACACTACATAACCCACAACTTTAAACACACTATGTTAAAATGCTGAAATTAGTCCAGGCCAGCATAACAAACAGAGTAATTTTATTGATAAGTGTTTCATGATAATCATTTTCTTGTAGAACACATTTACCTAACCTGTTCTTTTGTAACCATTATTGGATGATTGCCATAATGTTCTGCAAGACATCATTGAACTAACTATGGTATACCTGTACGATTTTAAATAACTAACTTACATTAACCTACGTATTTTGTTTCAGAGTAGAACCAGCTTAATTATTACGCCCAGACAACTGGGGATGTTAATAGTGTTTCTGTTTGTCCCCCTACTGCCGTTTATGTTAGCACAACAAGAAATAGCCAAGTCACAAATGGATTCATTGCAAGCAGCCACAACCATCCCCGGAGATATTATTTTAGGAGGTTTATTTCCTGTTCACGAAAAAGGCGAAAAAACACCATGCGGCCAAAGAATTTACCATCGAGGAATCCAAAGAATGGAAGCAATGATGTTTGCTATAGACCGTATAAATTCAGACCGAAATATCCTGCCCAATCTTACCATAGGGGCACATATCCTGGACACGTGTTCACGAGAAACTTACGCTCTGAACCAGTCTTTAGCGTTTGTTAGAGCATCAGCCCTTAACAACATCGATACTTCTAATTACGAATGTGAAGATCACTCGATTCCAAGACCTAGAATCAACTTTTCGGGCACGGTGTTTGGCGTAGTGGGAGGAAGCTACAGTTCCGTTTCCCTCCAAGTAGCAAACCTTCTTGGACTATTCCGAATCCCTCAAATTTCTCCAGCTTCCACTGCCAAAGCGTTAAGTGACAAAAGCCGGTTTAAATACTTTGCTCGTACAGTACCACCAGATACGTTCCAATCTAGTGCTTTAGTAGACATTGTCAAAAGCGTCAATTGGTCATACGTTTCTACTGTTTACTCCGAAGGATCTTACGGTGAACATGGAATAGAAGTTTTCCACAGAGAAGCTGGTGAACGCAACGTTTGCATAGCAACGGCAGAAAAAATTCCTAGCAACGCTGATGAAAAGGAGTTTGATAACATCATTATTAAATTGAAGAAGAAGGTGAATGCTAGAGGTGTTATTCTGTTCACCAGGGCTGAAGATGCAAGGTGAGTTTATTACCTTTGTTTATAAAATTGTGTTCATAAATCTGGTCTCCAGTTATTATTAGACTAAGGTTACTAAAACACGACAATAAATTTGGTTCGACATTTACTGGAAAAGTGATTAACTTAGGTTCTATCAGGTCACCGAACTGCTGTTAATTTTATTCAGAGAACTAATTTTGCCTAACTGCTATTTTTAATTTCTTGCGCAACTATATTTCCGTAGGAAAGTAAGCTTTCAAATTGTTCCTCGTTCTCCTATAAGCTTCCTAAAATGTTAAACACAAGGAGACGACAGCTTACAAACACATTTTAAATGTCAGTCAGGTATATTTTGTCGCATCTTTTATATTACATTATCCAAAATAGGTTCACTGACGTCAGTAGACGGCTGTTGTAACAATAATAGTGATTATGTTGCATTTTCCTATCTCACCCTACAATATTTTAAATATTTTTATCTAAATATTTTTTTTTTAAAGCATGTTATAACAAAACTTGATTGCATAACATCTCTAATAACCGGATGTGATGGAAATGACAGGGTTTAATTTTAAAGAGTAGTATAATTTTAAATAGCCTGATAATAAATTTTGTTAATTTTGTACCACTGTATTCTAAGGGTTTTATAGACGACGATTCATTAAATTAAGTGCCTCATAGAACAGTTAACTGACATTTAAATGGACTATAAAAATGCAACAGTAAAAACACATTTCTTTTATGAGATATGGTTGCAAACAAGTTTTCAAAGGTGAACTTATTGCTGCAACCTCAACCGAAAACATTGGAAAACTTAGAAGCTAAAAGGAATCTCTTTTCTTTGCACTTTGAGCTAAAAGGGAACGTTTCACTAGCTGATGTTTCCATCTGTAAGTAGTAAGTTAGTAATAGGAGTTAAAAGCTAATGCCTCTGTTCAATTGTTTTCCAGTGCAAGACTAACTTGGTAAAGCATTATTCAAGTAAATTAAAATTTTGTTTAATGCTTTAATTGTTTATTGCCAGAGTAACGAGAAAAACAGTTTTTTGCTTATTACCATTTAATCACTTCGAAGAAATACTAGACAGGACAATTTTGCCAATTACTGACTGAAATTCTGCAAATTTTTTAACGATTCCGGGAAACGTTAACTAACTAAGTCTTCATATAAACTACATAATCATCTTCATTAAATGTGAGTTTGTCCCTTAATACACATTGAGAAGCAATCAGGCCCAATATTGAGCGAGTTTTCCCTAGGGGCCAGCTTCATTGGCCTTTTTTCAATTTCCGTACTT
This sequence comes from Ips typographus, assembly GCF_016097725.1. NCBI lineage: Eukaryota > Metazoa > Arthropoda > Insecta > Coleoptera > Curculionidae > Ips > Ips typographus. Next base: position 8,890,386 of record NC_138437.1, on the reverse strand, counting down.
AAATGGATCCAGTGCCCTTAAATCGACTTCATTTTAATTTGTTTATCGGACAAATGTTTAGACTTCTGTCGGTTTACTTTTCTAGTCCCTAATGCACAGAATGAGATTTTTAATATGATACGGATATTGTTGTTAACTATTAAACCATAACACGTGTAGATTGAAAAGTATTCTCAAAAATTCATTTTTACTTGTTACTAAAAATAACCTCCAAAAAAAGGCAATAAAAGTTCTTAAATTTTTACGCCACATTATCTCCCCCATATTTGAAAAACGCTCTAAATATAGGCATGAGTTTAAAATTGAAACATTGTCCCACATTTAGCGCCCTAGCGTCTCCAAACTGAGAAAAATTAAATTATCCAGTTTATATTTAAATTTTTGCTTTAGTGACTCCCTATAAAGCCCACCATAAAAACGTCAAAAACGATTTCAAAGAACAAATTGGTACCATTTAAATACTCTTGATTATTACCCAGTATAAGGTTTTATTCATAAGTTAGATATGACCACGATTATCAATAATGCAAAGTTATACAACCAAATACAATAACTCTTAAATTCATCAGGATTAACTAATTATTAGCAATTATTATCCCAGACTGTACTTATATACAGTTATGCAACACTAAGACGAATTGAGTACAATAGACCAATATATTGCATACCTACTCTTTGATGTTCAGTTTCTTCAAATAAAAAAAAGTAGGTTATAAAGAGCCAAAGGGCTCTAGGAGGAATATAAACCAAATACGTCTTACCGAATCTCCTGTTTACGAGAAACCAATTTTAGTAAATCCGGCCGCTGGAAAGTAAACTATAAAACGTCACCGGAAAAATCCAAAAAGTAGCTTTTGTAAATTGTAATACAATTTGGAAAATAGCGTAGCACACCGTTCTGACAGGTTTTCATTCAATTTAGTTGTTTTGAGTATTTCGTTTCTTCTCTGTCAGTGTCAAATTACCTTTATTATAAAATGATATAAATCAAAACTGTTCGTCGAAACATAAATCTTGGGTGCTAACAAGATAAGTGGCCCTGCTTGAACAAGCCTTGAGCATTTTCGGCCATTAATTATCCCAAGGAATTGGTCCTGGCTGATTAAATATAAAGTTTTGTGTATGATCATGTTGCGATTTTTCTTGCCTCAGTCTCTCATTGTTCGACAGTTTTTAACAGGTTTTTCCATCAATCTTTCCCAAGTTTTATTCTCTAGCCCTAATGGTTTCGGTGCAGTTTATGAGTCGGAATTGCCCTTATTGTATACGTTTTGTGTTTTACACTGCAAGATTATTTTACCATAACATGGTATGAGCCTCCAATTTAATGAAGCTAGAGTTTAGGGTTTAATTTGGAAATATTACAACATTAGTGTTCACTCATAATGTTAAAGAATTCATTAAACTCTTATTGGGTAGGTTAGTTATTACTGTTACTGTTGTCTTCAATTTACTTGATTTGCGATAACATAATGTTGCCTCAATTAAATTTTTAAGACTGCTAATGATATTGTCAAACAATACATTGAAATTTATGTAACCTAATAAATTACTTTTATTCCTAAATAAAGTAACTGTCATAATAATCGTCTCCTAACCTTGCATGGGAAATGTTTAATTAATTTGCTATTGATCGATTATTGTACGAAATATCTGGTGAAAAAGCCGTTTTGTAAAGTTATTTCAAAGCTATTAAGAGTGTGCCAATCCAGCAATTTATCATTCCATGTAGCCCTTATTTATACTTTCCGTTTACAGAACGCAAACCCATAAATTTTCATTAAATGGACCGATCTACAATTAGGTTATTGAATAAAAAAACATGCTATATATTAGTTTTCCTGTTACCAGTTTGTGATTAAAGTTTAATTCAGCCAAATAATTATCCTGGAAGGCAAAAAATTTATTTTTGTGGTCTCTTCTGTTATAACTTTTGAATACAAGAATCCTTGATTTTACAGTTTTTCTTGACTAATTAGATGAGGGGACGAGGGCTTGCGTCACGTGACACCTGCCATAACTGTCAAAACACTCACTAGTGACCTAAAAGTGTAATATGAAAAATAGATGTGTTCCTTTGATTGTCAGCTGTGTTTACAGCTCCATGGAACCAAATTTGACAGTTTTGACGTTAAAGAACACACTAAGTCACGTGACAGCTGTCATAACTCTTGAAACTCGTTCACCTGTGACATGAAAGTATAAAATTAGAAATAGTGGCTAATTTGAGGAATAACACTGTAAGTTGTGTTTACAGCTAAGTTTGACAGTTGGAACGTTAAGAAACACATTAATACTTTGCTTGCGTCACGTGACAGCTTTCAGAACTGACTGATAAAGATTTTTTCATTTATATTTTTTTAATCTGGCAGCTTGAGAAAGTCAATAGTTAAAGAGATTTTTTACTTTCAGCACCTGTCGAAATACTGCATTACAAAAACTCGGTATACATTAAAATATCCATCGAAGAATCCATCTGCCGTCTTAGCATATTTTTATCCTGAGTGGTACGTCAGGTTGCGAAAAAAATTGAATTTATTCTATTTCCGCAGCAGCCAAGAATTTTCCATACAATTTCCATGAGCAGATTTCGGCACGTGCCGAATGTTCGTGCCAACGAGTTCTCATTTACCCGAGTATTCATAAAAACAGAGACGTTTAATGCTTATTTAACACGTTCAATTTCATAGCAGATTTGAATTACTGTGCCATATTTTTTAGGCACACGTTTCATGAAATTTTGTTCAATATTTGGTTCATTTTCAGGAGGATTTTGTTGGCAGCAAAACGTGCAAACGCAACCAGATATTTCTACTGGGTGGCCAGTGACGGATGGGGCAAACAGCAGAAATTACTAGAAGGGGTTGAAGATGTTGCAGAAGGCTCAATTACAGTGGAACTTCAGTCTACCAATATTCCGGAATTTGATGCTTACATGATGGCTTTAACACCAGATGGAAATACCAGGAATCCATGGTTTAAGCAGTACTGGGAGGATTTCTTTCAATGCAGCTTGACTCGAAAACCTTTGGAGATTATTTATCCACCTAGGAATATTTGCAGACCTGGTTTAAGACTCAGCCCTGAACATGGGTAAGAATTACTTCTCAATTTTACTATTTGTGATTCCCAAGTCAAATTAAAAAATGAAAGATAAATCCATTATAGCAAGTTTGTGTAAGAAAAACCTCAAGTGCCATACTTCAGCTAAATTGAAAGAGTTTTTACATATTTTAAAAGCGACTTAACTGAAGCATTATGGCCTATTCAGTGGTTTTCCGAAGGTACTTACTTAAAGCGTTATGATTGTAGGAGGCAAAAGTTTAAAGTGCTAATAAAATAGATAAAACATTTTTATGATAGCTTTTAATAACTCAAAAATAAGACTAGTTTCAACATTGATGAAATGGAGAAAACTTTGAATTGGTTGATTAAGTTGAGTATGATGGAAAATTCAAGAAAAACGCTTGTTGAGACAACTTTTGAAGGTTTCTTTAAAGTAACTTTATATATATATAAAAAAAATAGGTGTGAGCTTTCAAGGGATTTAAGAAGAGCTGTTAGGTTAGGAATATCTCCTAATTCCTGTTGAACCACTTTGAAAGTTCCAGTACAAGGAAAGTTTTAGGGTTGATACGCCGAATGAAAATGCATGCCTGGTCTGCCTTTCGAATAAGTTGTTGTCAAGGTCTTAAGGTTTAATTTCAAACTTACGGCTTGAAGTTTTTCGCTCAGCTGGGTACTTTGCAATTTAAAAATATACAACAGGGGTTTCAGTGTTGCAAAAGAGGATTTTATCAGGCAAACAAGTTGAAGAGGTGTCAATTTCTGTTTAAGTTTATTCGTAATCGGCCTACGTTTTTGCGGGCACGTGGGAATTTAAAAAGTAAAAAGCAACGTGTGTAAAGCACCAGGACACAATACTTCGTGTTTTATCTGGTAGAAAAATGAAAGATGGAAAAACGTTCGGTTTGTGATAGGAGCACCTAATCACTGACTGTTGTTATATTTCTGGGCCTGAATAAGGGAAGGGTAAAAATTGGGTTCATATTTCAAGCTCCTGCCTCCGTTTTGTTTTCTAGTTACCACCAACAAAGAACATTTTTTATTTTAGATAGTTAAGACCTTTTTAAAAAAAAAAGTAGATGTAAAATTTTGTTTGTTCGTAAATTAAGTGCCACAAAACCTTTCTAGCAATAAAGGGGTTCCTGTTTTATCCAAACCAATTTGTTTGGGCTTTTACGAATAAAGTGTGAGCGTCGATATTGAGTTTTAATTGCGAAAATATTGACAATAACACTATGTTAATAACTGATTTAATTCCACCTCACACTTACAGAAAGCGGTTTAAAGGAAAACAGGAACGCCTCTGCTACCATTTTTCCAGTCAAAATGGTGGGTAATCAATTAAGCACGTTCTCTAAACTTAAGGCGAGAAGTGTTTGCATAACATTTTCTTAAAATGTCCCCCCATTTATTTAAGCTTTTTTACCGCCTTAGTTATAATGATTTTTTTTTGCTTTTATATTTAGGTCTATATCAAAGAAATGTAATACTAACACTTGAAATGTAGACACATGTTTTTTAATAATGAATGGTAGTTGAAAAATGTAAGTTTACAAACTATACTGAGAAGTCATAGTTTTTGAATGTTTAAAGAAAACACAACAAAAATTCATCAATCTCAGCATTTAGTAGACGGAAAAATTAATGTCAACTTAATCGATGCCACTCTCTATGTAAAACTATTTAGAGCCTCAATTTTTACCCTGCAGACATGTATTTCCGGGCAGCCAAAAACTAATAATGAAAAATTGATGTAGTCAAGTTTCCATTATTTTGGCGTCCGGATTCCAATCTGAAATTTGTTATTATGATTCGAGTGACGGACAATCATCAATAATTGCCCTTAATTTCCCCAGTCACTCAGTGAGGCATATTTGTCTATACAAATCATGTTTAAGTTAAATTGGATTTGAGTATAGTTTATACAGGGTGTCTGTAAACTACACAATATTTTTGTTGGATGATGTTGGATAAGCTGTCTTTAATAGAGTTTCATTTATGGTTTGTAATAACTTTAGAAACTTATCCTTCTTATCTAATTTCCTACTCCGAATCTCCTGTTTTATAACTCTGACTTTTCAGCACCTATAAAAATATGGTTCAGGTCCATAAATTTCCGTTAAATCTTCCGATTTACCAATTTCTACTGACAAAGCAAGTATGCTAACTTATCTCCGGAAATATCATTAAACATAGTTCGTGAACAACATGTTGGCTATAATCCTCGTCTTTGCTTCTATTTTCGCCTAACAACTGTACTTGAAAGACATCCCCCACTGTCAAATGGTGAAAATCGAATATAACCTCAACTTGAAATGAAGTTATGCATAATAAAGGCAATTTAGCATCCCCTTAGCCGGATTGCAAAGCAACACTATTGCCTTATATGTTTAAATTTGTCAAAGGTTTAACCTCGCAGCTTTATTTACAAATTTGGCTGAATAGCGCAATAAAGTTTGATCTTCTGCTTTGACTGTTTGATACAGAAGGTTCACGTCAAAAGCCCGATGAGGCATATCCCTTTTATTATTTACATCACAATAAAATTTAATATATTCGTCACTGTCTGTCGCAATTTGAAAGTTACTAAAAATAAAGGAACGATAAAATTTTATTCCCTCTTGCCTAGTAACAATTTTGGCTTACATTCGGGTCATGCTTTAACAAGTGGAGAGAAAAATGCTATCCCATTTAATTCAAAAGCCCATGTTAATCGCTTTTTTCAGATACGAACAAGAGAGCAAAGTGCAATTTGTGGTTGATGCTGTGTACGCTTTTGCTTTGGCTTTGGATCGACTATACAAAGATGTGTGCTCTAACTCTAACCAACCTGGAGTTTGCACTGCTATGACACAATTTGATGGAGGAGAGTTTTACCAAAAATACATCCTTAACGTCAATTTTGATGGTAAGTTTTATGTGTGTAATTTCTGTTGTCAAGTAATTATATGTACTATTAAACATATTAAATCAATACATTCACTGGCGGAACATGCACTGTATTAAATATAAATAGAACAAACAGGCAATACCTAGTGACCTACTGACATTCGAGTTTAAACAGTACATTATCAGGATGATGGTTAAAGATAAACGAGCTCTACGTATTAGATAATGTCCAATCATATATTCAACTAGATATGAATATTTTACGAGCAAGCATTAGTAGTGGGATATTAGCAAATTCATTTTAGGTATAAATATATTCTTTATTGCGGAAAATAATTTTTGATGCTTTAAAGTTGGGAGCGACGATTGGAATTTATGATCGCTATAATACAAAGGGTGATGTTAAAGGGACGTCGCTCGTCTGTATATTTTACAATATAATGCGTCCTGGAAACAAAATTTATGACCCAAAGGAAATTAAATTTCCAACAGTGAAAAAACTACAAATCCGGAGAATAATATCTCCATCAAGCCGCAAAAATTGCTTATTTTAAACCAGTTTCCTCCAGGAAACTTCTTTGTAACCGCCTTTTGTAGGTTTGAAGTACATTTACCAGGAAACGTCAAGATTAACAAAGAAGAATGCAAGAGATATTTAATACCCTATTGTGTACTTTGATAAACATGACAAAAGCCCGACCAAAACCAAATTTTTATGTCAGACTACGGATTTGTCAGTGTAATCTTGATACGTGTTAAACATGGTTAAATAAGTCACGCACGCTACAACTGGCAAATACAAATTACTACTTTATCTGTAGCACGCAAAATATAGTAGGACACTGTATATTTCAAATATTTTTTTGTTGTTGTAAACTAAGTCAGTATTATCTCATATCTTTAAATTTATGTTTGTACAAGTTTACGAATGTTATTATCCATTTTTAGTTTAGTTGGTGTTAGCATACAAACTTTTACAGTACACTTTGTTGCATAACATAACTAACTAGCTCTTAATTTAAATACTTAATCAATCAACGTGCTAAAAACTTACAAACACAATTTTCCATAGTTTGATAGGAACTACTTTCTAAGAATAGTCTTAAATCACTTTAAGCAAATGAAAGAAGTTTAAAAATTATCCGGACCAGATGTTCGGTATGAAAAGAAGTTCAGTAGAGCTACGGAAAGTCGATCGGGTCATGGTTTAATGCATTTAAAGGAACACGGGCATAATCGAGCCTTATTTTTCAAGAAAGGGAGGCTTTACTAATGAACCGTATTGTTGCAGTATTTTGTCGGCGAAAGAGCAATCGAGAAGGGTTTTATGGTGGAAAAAGAGGGACAATTTTTGAGGAGCTACTGAGCTGCTTAATTTTTTTAAAAGGGGAGTTAAATTAAGTCTGTATCATAATTCAGCCCCAACGGCTGTCTGCATACAAAAATCCAGTAGTACATACAGAGAATATTTCATTCATTTTCACCAAAGAATTTATTGAATTGAAATCAAATAATCTAAATTAAATATTGAGTCTGCTGTTAAAATTGAATTTTAGGAAGAGTAAAACGCTTGTAACTGAAAAGAGGTAATGTAATTTTATCGTTTTAGAATTCCATTAAGGTTTTCATTTCTGCGTAATCAAATTTTTTTTTGACAGTTCAATAGGTAAATTAATTAATTTGGTGAGAAGTAAACAGAAGGGAGTTTACCTGCTGTATGGTAATATATTCAACACCAAACTTTCTTATCTTTCATGCATGTAATACGAGTTTCCGGTTAACTTAACGTAAACACTTCTCATGGAGAAATATGGAAACTAAAGTTGAGTATTTATCTTTCACAAGTAACTGCAAACAGCAAACTCCTGTTGTTGGATTAATTAAAATTTTTCCATTAAATCCAGATCGAAAATAGTTAAAAATGTTATTTCAGATTTATAGTAACCCCTTAGAAAGCTATATAAAGCATTAATTCGCTTTATCGTCTAGAAAAGTTTCTCCACAAAACGTCTTAATCTTCTTTTTGTCGATACTACACGTTTATATCGACTCTCACCTTTTAAACCCTTTACGTTTTATTCGAAAAACTACTGCTTTGTGCTCAAGAAAATACTTCTTTCATTAAGCTCGATTGTCTGGCAATTAGTCGATTTTTCACCTGTTTTAAGTCACTGTTCTACAATTCATTAAAACGTACTTTGTGATTTTAATCAAATTAATTCAGTGAATTCAATCTGAATAAAGCCAGTTTTAATGCAGTCAATATTTTAGACTAGAACTTTTAAGTGTTTGATTTCTATTATATGAAATTACTTCAAACTTAAATATTTTCCACAGTGAAAAAGTCTAGTTCTCCTATTTTCAAACAAATTTAATTTTCATCTTCTTGTATACACATAAATTATAAAATTTTAGTGCAGTCTAGACAGTAAGATTCTGAAATATTTTGTCACCAAACTGCTAGACGCATTTTAGACATCTCGTAGTCACTCCACAAACTTTAGCCTTTAAGTAATTTTCAATAACAGTAAGTGTTTACCATCATAATGGAAGAATATCCGTATTTCTCTCCAAAACATTTACTCTAAGATCCGACTTTAATTTCCTCACTCCCTTGAATAAAAGATATTACAGTTTCTGTTTACATGCAATGCAATTTTACTCTGAAAAATTCCATAACGTTAAATGTAAAGTGATTGCTGGATGTTTCAAGTCAATGGTTTTAATGTTTTTCTCATAAAAGTTAATTAAATCCCTGAAATTTGCTTGTTTAAAATTTTTAATAAAATACAGTTTTTCTTACTTTTATGTCTACAACAATGAACTCAATTGCACTGTTCGAAAATATTTTTAATTCTCAACTAACGTATAGCAATTCAACTGAACTGAACCATAATTTTCGATAGTGTTTTCATGCATTTCAAAACAAACTGAAACTAAATTAAACTTCAATTTTTTTCAGCCTTTTGGAACATCAAACCACTGACTTTTATTAAAAAGCATGTTCAGTTTATTCAAGTAATGCAGTCAGTGCATTCATATACTGAACTGGGTCATATCCGAATCGGTTTGCGGGGGTTGGCCTTTTGATGTTACTCTTATTTGGTTGCCCAAAAAAAACATAATATCAGAATTTTGGGAAAAATTTGTTTTAAGGTTGGGTGAACGCAATAACATTTCAGTAAAATTAATTTCACTTCTGAAACTGGAAACAACATTTGGTTTGGAACTACTGGTTATTCTTGTACATGTTTGGTGTTTTTTGTTTCAGATTTGGTAGGAAGTTCTGTTAAATTCGACGAAAGGGGTGATGGTTTAGCAAGATACGACATTCTCAACTATCAAAGAATGGTCAATTCGACAGGATTCCAGTATACCGTAAGGAAAATTTTTTTAGGGGGTAAATTTAAAAAAAAGGTCATTAAAATTCCCCTTTTTCAATAAAACATAATTTCCACCGTGCTTTTCCATCACACCAACCGGAAGAAAAAATTTTCTGTCAACCCTTTTGGGTAGCACAGTTTTGCTAAATTGAGAAAGTTACTTGATCGACTAAAAGATTTATGAAAGTTTAATAAGAATTTTGATGGGACACTCAAAATCAATGATGAAAGTGTTGGCAATAGTCTGCAGGTTGCCGAATTTAATATCCAAAAACAGCATCTGATAAACGCGCATTCTATTTGCTTCCCTCATCATATTTGATAACTTTACCGGAAGAGTCAAAAGTCAATTTAAAGGTGGAATTGAATTTTGTCTCCCGACTTCGTCTTGGGGCCTTCGACCTATCCACATTGCACCTAACGAACCAATCATCGAAGATCCACGTGAATACTTTTATGCATTTCGCCCTAATGTAATTAGAAAATAGATTGCTTTTTCCAGACATACTAGCACTCTATTGTTTAGGCTTGAAATTATATAGTAATAGGTTTCTAAACTAATACTTTTAGGTGGTGGGCAAATGGTTTAATTCACTGCAGCTTAACCAGGATTCTTTGATTTTCGATCAAAACACAGTAGGTCTGCCAATGTCGGTTTGCTCATTGCCCTGCGAAACCGGGATGATCAAGAAACAACAGGTAAAATCTTTTGCAATTTTAAGCGACTAAGCAAGCAATTAGCTGGAATTTCATCGCCTAAGGCTTACCGGATCCTGTTAATAAAATCAAACTTAAAATTCGCTTTATATAAGAAAATCCGGAGTTTAGTTGGGCCGTGCTTAGAAATTCAGATTGCCTACTTGCTATTCGCATATTTATGCGTTACCTCTTTTGAGATTAGTATAAGCTTTGCAGCTATTCTATCACACGGGGGGTTACTGCTAAACTCTGATCGTATATTGCCAGTTGTTAGGATTCACAAAAATAAACGTGGTTTGTAATTTTTTAACGTTAATCTCTGAACTTTCGCAATTTGAGACTTTATTACCTCATTCTGCTTTATCGGAGCTTTAAAGCGGTTTCTAAGACTTTCTTAACTTTTTTATTACCTATCCTAGGGCTAAATAAGACACTGCTATATGCTTAAAAATAATCTGACTATTAAACACCACATCAATAAATTATAATTTATCTAAAGTATTATTCAGTTTGAGTTGGTAAAAAAATTACATTGTTATTATAATCTTCCTAAAACTAATTAAGGCACTTACATATACTATTAAACATCAAATATTACATAGCTTTTCCCATATCATCAAGTCCGTTTAGCCATTAACTTTTCCACTTTTCCAAGTGTATACCTGTCACTTTATAAAATGATTGATATCGTGTCTGTTTTTATTTTGGCTTCAGAGAGTTAAAATCGAATTATGTTTTTCATTTCTGTCATATTACTTTATCCAGGAAAAACTTGATATGTTGAGAGCTTTATTTAACCCTTGTTTCATCTGGATACCTTTGTACTGGTATGCATGACAAGGTTGAAGATTTATTCCCCTTTACACTTTAGAAGAACTATTTGATGCAACTTCTTAAGCTAAAATAAAGTATTTATATAGGCTTAGCTATTTGAAATGCAAATATGCATATGAGTTACACAGAAAATTAAGTCAGTAAGCAAGTTTACGCAACTACTTAGATTAACCTTAACCATTCAAATGAAATGGTGCAATTCACTTGGCAATTTAATGTTTGCTGTAGATTAAGTATTGACTGTACAAAGCGATGCAAATGGGCATTAATAACAAGTAGATTTCAGCTACACAAATTGACCTTATTCTATTTTGTCATAATTTACGGTGTGTTGGGGTCTCTTACATATATAAAATTTATATTCTGAACGTGGCTACACAAAAATAAGGGTTGTGCTGACCTTAAAAATTGAACCAAAAAATGGAATTTACTGAAAAAGAAAGTTAATAATGGAAGGAATTTGTAGTATTTCAGGCATCTCTTGGGGAACATTTCTGCAATTTTAAGCACGGTCCAACCTAATAGATTTGGAATTTCCTTTAAGGATTAGAAATAAATAATAAATTACAGGGTGATACCTGCTGCTGGATTTGCGACAAATGCGAGGAATACGAGTACGTTTACGATGAATTCACCTGCAAAGATTGCGGACCGGGAAATTGGCCCTATACCGATAAAACTTCTTGCTACCCACTGGAAATCAAATACATGAGGTGGAATACTGTATATGCGATTGTTCCTGCAGCTTTCTCTTGTTTGGGAATCGTCAGCACCTTTATAGTTATTGGTAAGTCATTCCGAAAGCAGTTTCAACGTGTGTAACGACGTTTGTTTTTTGATAAAACCTCCTCAATTATTTCGGATCGTCGAAAATGAAATTCGGAATTTAATCCCCGCGTCTCCAAAGGAAACTTCCAAATTAGTTTTAATCGGCTCGAACCTTTAGAGATTAAAAGTGATTATAGCCCTGTTTCATTAGAACTATATTCAGTGTTAAATTTCGGTTTTAGAACTTCATTCCAAATAAAAACATTTTTCAATCAGTAAAGAGCGTCATTGCCATCATTAGCAAAGGTCAAACTAGATCCAGAGAGACGGATAACAACTGCATCAGGCAGTACATTCATTTGATACATTTCTCATAATTGGGGATCCATTATTGACTGAAAGCTTGTCTGTTTGGAATTCAATAATGGATGACATATACCTCGCAGTCCCTTTATATGACGACCCGACCACAGTATTGCGTTCTAGTCTCGTCACTTAGAAAGACAATGGAATTAATTTGAATTACTTCAAGCTTCTGATATTTCCTACTAGTGTTAAACAATCTGCCAGACCTTTATGAGTTTAATTTTACATTCACACCTTCAGAAAATGTATCTAATACAGTATATTTATCAGAGTGATCAGGCTTGTGAATTTTTTGAACATTATTAAATTACATATTATTTTATTTCAGTTACGTTTGAAAAAGTGCAATTTTGGCAATTTTTTATTTTGCTTTAGGAGGGTTTCAAAGGACCTGAAATTAGGTAAAAAAGTACAAAAAAGGCACTTCAATATTTTTAAAAAAAATTGAAAAAATGGGGGGTATAAGGGGTCTTTTTTTACTCTTTTTTGAAATTCAATATCTCGGTAACATGAAGAGCTAGAGAGGCCAGTTTTCCAAGTTTTGTTAATTTCTACAGCTTCCTTTATCCCTTTATGAACTGGTCAAAGAGATTGAATATACTTTTATTAGATTTTATACAACTTTATTTTACTGACATAAAACAATGGAAAGACATAAGCACACTCGAATAATAATTACCGTCTATCTTCCTTAACCTGAGTATCTTAAATTGTCATTAGATGACATAATGTTTATGTAGTATGGTCTGTAAAATTGATTATTTTAACAGTTTTTACCATAAATAACTGATGTTATTCACACCTATTCTAAGCTTTCTAACTAAATCTAAGCTTTCTATAAAGAAACTTTTAGGATCTTGTACTCAACCTTTTTTAACCTTTTGTGAAAGCCCACACATATTTTACTGAAATCAGACGTACGTCGAAAACTCCAGTATGAAGTAAAACAGTGAAAGTTACTAGTTTCCCCAAACTTTACCTACTAATTGAAAAGTTTTAAAATTTTTCTGAGTATCATACTTTTTATATACTCCGATATTCCTCAACTGTTCATAAAAATTATTTCTAGGTTTGTTCATTAAGCACAATGATACTCCATTAGTTAGAGCATCTGGACGTGAATTGAGCTACATGCTACTGTTTGGGATTTTGATGTGCTATGGTAACACTTTCGTGTTACTTGCCAAACCATCAGCTATAATTTGCGTAGGACAAAGGATAGGAGTGGGCTTGGGATTTGCTATAGTTTACGCAGCTTTGCTGACAAAAACTAATAGAATATCTAGAATATTCGATTCTGCTTCAAAGTCAGCCAAAAGACCAAACTTTATTAGTCCAAAGTCGCAATTGTGCATTGCTTGCACCATGACAGCAATTCAAGTGATTATAACGGTGTTTTGGATGGTTGTGGAAGCCCCGGGGGCTGGATTTGATTTTCCAACTAGAAAGACGGTGAGTTTAGTGTATTAAAAAAGGAGAAAAGTTTGTAAACAAGCATTGTTAACGAAGGCCTTATTAAGCCAGAAACTTTTCTCTAGTGCTTTTTGGAAAGAAATTCTGAGAGTTAACTATACAAATAAGCCTGTGCCGAACAAAACATTCAACTCAAATTTAACTGTGTTTACAGCTCTAACTTATCTGGACGGGCTAGAATAAACATAAACATTACGTGACAAGGCTTTCATTTAACTAACTTCCTTGCCGTAGGTAATTTTAAAATGTAACATGCAGGCGATGTCATTCCTTTTCTCCCAGATGTACAATATGTTGCTCATTACATCGTGTACAGTTTATGCTGTTAAAACACGGAAAATTCCCGAGAACTTTAACGAATCAAAATTCATTGGATTTACCATGTACACAACATGCATCATCTGGTTAGCTTTTGTCCCGATTTATTTCGGAACAGGAGATGCGTATGAGGTAAGTACTTTTTGCTCTAATCTAGGTACAATGTTTCATTTCCTAAATTTACAAAGTCAATATTTCGAATTTCAATTTTTGTGCAAGAATACTTCTAACTGCTAAATTTCTAAAAAGTTAAACAGCAAATTTAAGAACCGTGCTCGAAACAATTATCTGCGGAAAAGTTAGTCCAATAACTTCATTCTCCATTAAAAAGTTTGTCGAGTTAAAAGGCATCTTTAAAAGAATTGCTGCGGAATATATGCAAATAAGCGAAATTGCTACCATTTTGGGCAAATAATAAATAAAACTTTCCGTAAAAGACCAAAACAAAATTCAAACTTATAGACAAACCGCGGCTCTTTAACACGCTTAAACGGATAGGCGAGCCCTTAAATTTTATCAATTAAGGTTTCATTCTTTTAACAACTCTTTTATGCACGCCTGTGCATTATTAAAGCTTACTTCAACACTTTTTTAATTGGATTTCTCACCTTTTGTAAACCATGTTTATACAACCCGAAAAACTCACTTAGGTTAGTAATGAAGTGACGTCGGATACAGTTTAATTTACAGGATTATTCAAATTTCAAAGGTTGTATAAAACCCAAAATCCATTAGTCAACCGCCCACGAAGTGAAACTTCTTTTTGGATTTTCGTCATATTGTCTAACTTTTTTTTTAAATCCCTAAGGCAGTTATTAGCTTTACAAGTTAAGAGCTATTTTTAGTTGGTTCAAAAAGTAAAAGTAGTGGCAGATGATTTTTATGTGCTCACAGTCTACAAAATACTTTAATAGTAAGTCCACATCTTGGATAGAGTTGGAAGTTTCTACTGTAAAACTTTGTACCACATATCGTTAAATACTTAATTTAAGCTAGATAAGTCAAACAAAGTTTGCTTTACATCTACAAATCTCTGATCATAAAACTAACAAAACTTTTACCGTTTTATAGATTCAAATTATGACTTTATGTGTGTCAACAAGCATGAGCGCCACTGTGGCTTTAGTCTGCTTTTACTCGCCTAAAGTTTATATAATCGTGTTCCACCCGGATAAGAACGTAAGAAAACTCACAATGAACAGTGCTGCATACAAGAAGTACAACGCTCAACCATCAACATCATACGCAACATCCTCGACTTCCATGAAAGGTAAGTTAAATAGAGTGATTTAGGTAGGGAGTTGAGAAATGATGGAAGTGGATTAGTCCGACGTCTTGCGAGATATTGATGACAATTTTTCATGTTAGCGTGCTGCGGGACGTTAAATTTGTTTCACGGAAAAGATCGCGGTGATTTAAAGGTTAATTTAAGTAAACGTCAAGACAAATATATATCGATTAGAGTAAACTGCTATTAACTTGCCGTTATTAAATAAATTATTTCCGCTGATTACCCCATTTGCTACGGTCTGCCACTGAAGGGTCTTAAACGAATAAACGCTTCAGCGATAAAAATTGTGACGTAAGTACTACATACTAAATTCTGTCATAAATTTCAACCCCCAAAGTGGAAATACGATATGAAAAACGTCCCTATATTCTCACAAACTCTTGTTAGATATTCTTACTCGACTATCTTTCAATAGCCGCGTCCTATATTATGAATGTTCCGATCAGTTTTGGGATTAAGGGACAGCAAAGGATAAAGGACCTAATGGATGATTTAAGTTTACTGCTTTGGCTCTTTCGTTATTTTGAATCGTCTGTTAGGTACTCCCTGCGAATCAATTCCCATGGAACGTGTCGGTGCAGCTACACCTTCCAGAAGTTCCTGCGCTGGAGTTCAGACCGAACCTCAAGATATTGTAGAACCTGCGGAACCAACAGACGCTATGGCGCTTCTCTGAGAATCACAGAGTAAGTCTGAAACTTTTTTACACATTTTTGTTCCCTTTGTATTGCTGCCTTTTTTCGGCTGTCGATAAAAGTCCCGAGCAAACGGCAAACAATCCCTCCTTGATCCCGTTCTTTCGTTCCCACTCATAAGCTTTTATTGCAGAAGAATTAATGATACGAAAAGAGATAAATCTAAGCGCAATAACTCTTTGATTTTATTATTTCGCTCTTTAGAACTGTATCGGTTTTCGAAATTATTTTCTAAACGATTAATTTTCTATGACGTGGAGAGGCATAAACAGTTAACGAAACGTCGCCTAAAATCAAACCCAGCAAAAAATCAAATTAAACCTGCTATCATTGAAATTCATTAAGCTCATCGCGATAATCGACGTCCATCATACTTTCGCCTCATTTATTTCGCATTTGTTGTTTCCCGAAACGATTTTTAATCGCCCGAATGACATATTGCAACTTTTTTGGCAACATAACGAGCGTTGCATGACAAACACAATCCTAGATTAATGAACGCATATGTAAATAATGGAACAAACTATTCGCAATTATTTGATGGGACACGGAACCGGATTTTTCGTTCCAGGATAGAATTAAAACTCCACTGAAAACATAGTACGTCCTCAGGATATTGATACGACCTGTAGAAGCATGAAGTTTAATTAATTAATTTTCAACTTAGCACAAAACAAAAAGTAATTTGCAACTCTCTAGTCTTTGGAATTTTAACGTTAGTCAATTTCCTAATTAATTTCAAAGCGTACTTGAAAAAGCTTTTCAATAATCTTTACTTAGTTTATTCTAGGCTATCATGTTTAGTTTTCTTAATTAAGAGGTTCAACTTCAACTTTTGTAATTAAAATTCAGGTTACTAAGTTTAGAAAAAGAAAAATGTATAAGTTTATTGATTACAGAGAAAATGATTCCTGAAAATTAACTCCTCTCTGAGATAATTTAAGACTTTCTAATTTCAGTGAACACTTTCTCAAGTTTCTCCCATTTATATAATGCACCTAAGTCCAAAAAAACATTTAGTATCACTCTAGTTCATTACGAGGTTTTTTGGCTTAGTAAGCAACAACATAATAGCGTCACCTCACGCTCTTGAAAGCGTAAAGGGCACTTTACTAATAATACGGTTATTCTTGTACTTTTATATGTCCCTATTTCTTTAAACGTCTGCAATTTTTCGATTGAAATACCGGGATAATAGAAATGTTTATAACATTTAAGTTATTGTCATGTGCTAGAAAGAGTTTCAATTTTACCTCAAACTTGCTAGTTCGACAATGTTCTTTGTGTGTATCACATCCAGATCCTAATGTATACTCTGTCATGAAAAGTACTTACTCAAAAAATGTGCTACATTTTCATATTTTCTATTTCATATTTTTCATAAAACATTATTCAGCATAAGTCACAAGCAGAAACTCCCGTTGTGAAACTAGAACAAGTTTCAATGTCAAGTTGGTTTTACAAATAGTGCAAGGTCAAATAGTATCGATACAACTGTTGAATTATGTAGAAGTTTTGTAACTTAATGCATTCTGAAGGTGGAAGGAAATGGCATTTTTCACAGCCAGTTATGCTAAAATAGAACTTGTTAATGTTGTTAATTGAAGTCCCATTTTAGTAGTTTTTTTTAGTAGTTTTAACTAAATCAGTCAAAATCAAGACAAACAAAAATGTTCTTTTTATATTAACAGAGCTCTGTGTGCACAAAACATAAAAATTTCACTTATACCCTATTGCATTTCCACTTCAGAATTAGATTTAGCCACGACGATAAGTAATAGCATAGTGAATTAACGATGCTATAACCAGTCTAATAGGGTAACTAAGTTAATGAACCTTAAGTAAGTCATATAATAGCGCATTAGAGAGTAGACGAGATTTACTGCAATAATCAAAAGTTCTAACTCAAATTTTAGCTAAGCTTTTCAAACACATTCTCATTTCCACTACTTTTCTTAAACATCTCCTCATAATATGCTAATTAGTTCACTTATGCACAATCCAGATAACTCAACAGTTGGCTTTTAATTAATACAAAACCAACTTGAATGGCGAGCTGTTAGTGAGATAGGTTTTTCTTTGCATTTCAGTCTCATTTAATATGAAAAGTCCAGGACACACACGCTAAAGACGTGTTAAGTAAGACAAAGAGTTTAATTAACTCCCGTAACTAGAAAACGTGTATAGCACCATAAATAAATTTTGAAGTCGCAGGCGAATGAATGTTCACAATTTTTGTATTGAAAAAACAAGCTATTCTCTAATAATCAATTTTAATGTAGAAGATGGTGCAAGCCAGAAAAAGAAAAAGAAGATCACAATAGTAACCGCGACGGATACTTCTCCATCTGCCCAAGAATCAACAACAACCACTGAAGTTTAAGTTAATCAAATTAGTTATCTACGTTAAGCTGCCAGAAATTTTGTATACGTAAGTTTTATTCAAATCGAATTAACTGGGGAAAATTTGAAATGCTCAAAATAGTTTCAGTTAATTTTCTAAGATAAAGCAGAAGCGAGAGAATAAGCGGTAAGGCACATGCCCTTAAGATAAGACTTTAGTTCTAAATCATTAATGAATTTTGCTACCAATATTATAAATTGAAATTGATATTTTTTTGAAAATTTAAGATTTGTAAATACTGATACAGGGTGCTGCAATACCTACACTTAGGTGAATGTATGTGTGAAGCTTAGTTATTAAGGCAGTAGTCTCAGAAAATGGCCCTAATTGAACTTTGTGGCACCCTGTACTTACATGTGTATCTTAGAAAGACTATCATGTTTAAAAAACACATCAAAAAACCACAAAAAAATAGTGTTAAGTACTCCTAAATCTGTCCATTAAAATGTACTATAAATGTGGTTATTTCTGTATAGTAGACTAGAATTCCAAAGTGAAGACTCAAATATTTTAATTAGGAGTCCGTCGCTTTTTCCATTATTTATTAAAATGTGATATTTGATTTCCAAGTATGTAATTATATAAATTAATACTCTTATTAATAGTACGTGTGTATAAGTGTCAGGATTTGGCTAGGTGTTATCGTTCCTATTGTTAAGTGTACCCCAGCCAAGAGTAGTGTTCAATGTCAAATGTGAAGTTTTAATACATCTATATGTAATTAGACATAAATTAGAATAGTTTTAGTAGTCATTGTTAAATTAATCAACATCAATATATCTAGCCTATCTCAAAAATACTCAAATATTTCTAGTCGTTTGTTAAGTCTGTGTAGAGCGTTTTACTTGTTCTGAGTGTTAGCATTCCACAAATACTTTTAAAACATGTATTAAAATTGTTGTCTCAATGTTGAATGTTTTCTTGCTGTCAGTAGAAATAGCTAGAACATTGTATATGTTGTTAAAAGTTGTACTTTTATGGTTGTTAATTCTCCGTTTTATGTAACAGCGAGCAAATCAAAAATACACAGGTTGGGTTCCTTTAGAAGCAATTCGATACAATAAGAAACATATCAGTATTAATCATTAAACTGACGGCTGTTTGTGTCAAATTCAATATATTGAGCTTATAAATTCCATTTCACAAATTAACCAACAGAGGTATTTCTTATATATTATATAACTATTACATAAAACATATATATTTAGACAAGATGTTTTTAGAGTAGTCAATTACATTTTAGAATTTATTGTTAGTTAAGAAAAAATATATAAGCTAAATTGATCGTCCGCAAATTAAATGGAATTACTTAATATTCCTGTCTTTTCGCTGATGGATTTATGGCGGGCTATTTTGGTATCGATTAATTTATTTGACACAATTGGGCAGGGATTATTTGTAAGTCCGAAACTCTAAGGCATTTCTTCTTGAAATCATTCACCTACTAGCCAATAAAAGTATTTTATATTTATGATAAAAACAAAAAAACTGTTTTAAACGAGAAATAGTGAGCAGTCAGCAAAGTTCAATGTTTCTATCAAATTTTCAAGTATCATAACATCATAACATTATACGCCCTTGTCTAAAATAAACAAAATCATCATTCAGTAAATTTTGATTTATTAAATATTGAAGCGTAAGATAACTTTTATAAAGTCAATATTAGCACGGACAGGTAAACCCGATAGTAATTTATTATTTACCACCAAACATGGGTTGATAAATTGTTTCGTTGATGTTGATTCAAATGAAAATTTTATGCTTTGTAACAGTCACTGGATTTTTTTTCTTTAAAATACTTACATATACTATAGGTCAAATTTAACGAGAAAAAATAGCGCAGTAAACGTCGGAAACTTATCAAAAACTACTATAAGAACTGAATCAATAACAAATGCCTGTAAATAAATTAATAGATATCGAAAATCCGACAAAACGGATGATTGGTTGAAAATCTTTGGCTCCATCCAAATCCAAATGCTCAGTGTTTATTCTAATAAATGTTACTAGAAATATGGTTGTATCACTTTGATTCCCCGTCAAGTCCACAGAAACTTTAGCAACTGTAATATGTATATCACGACATTTGGCAACTTTAAATAAAACAACGTAATATAATGAAAGTTGGAGCTTTATTAGCATTTACATACAAAATATAATCTCCGTATACAGACATTAATTAGACCAGGCACGGGTTTGTACATGAAAGTATCACAGTTAACTGAGCTGTCACAATAGAAAAAAAATAAATGAGTGGTCTATTCTGCACAACAATTACATAAAAACGAGGACACTAAAAATAAGCAGTCTGAGTTGTACTAAATTATGGAGGCTTAATACTAGCTTACTAACTAAATGAGTCGTCAATCATCCGATTATCATAGAAGACCAAATATGATAACTAATGCATTTCACAAAACCATCACGCAGAGACTTCTCATATCCTAATCCCAAAGGATCAGCGTCGTCATTGCTCGGTTCCCGGTAAACTCCATACAGTTCCTTTGAGAAAAAAATAACAGATCATACTCTCAACCAACTCTTTTAACTTACCCCTCGAGAAGTTGCCGTATCAATACTTAACAGCATGAAAGCGCCGTAATACCTCTGATTTAAAATAACATAATAAGTGATAGAAAGATCGGGAGACGTAAATATCCGGTGGTGATCTTGGTACTTCTGAAGCAGGAGTTTGGAAAGATTTTGGTACCATATCAAAGGCTGGTTTAACAAGGGACCTATGCTCGGATTTAATTGGGATAATGGAGTCAACTTAGCCAGGCGTTTTAACTCGATAAACTCATTGAAACTTAACGGTGTCGATTCTTGAGGCGCTATCAGCCTGTTCCAAAGAAGATTTGTTCTGCAGTGAACCATACCTAAATAAAATTAGTGATCTTAGATTTAAAAAAAAATTTAATTGTCATATCAGAACACTTACCTTTAGAAACCATATCTTGAATATTCGTCTGTATTATTTTAGACTTATCCATCATAAGCTGTAGCATACTCTCGTCATGAGGTAGGAAATAACCTAAATCATAGAACTTCTTCTTCATAATTCTGCCGTTTGCCTTCACATTGTTACAAGGTGGTCTGTCCTCAGAAGATAGATGCAAAGGCTTGTCATCGTTCTCACCAAAACTTCCAGTACCCTCAACGTCATCATTCAACTCAGACTTAGGCAAAACGATGTCAACCTGGCCAAGTGCTAATGGTGCCCCAGTAGAAACAATCTTAAGGAATTTTCCTAATATTGGTTCATCCTCAAGCGTAGGGTATGCCTCACCTCCTTTAGAGGTTAGAATTATATAGTACTTCAAATGTAAAACTTTGTCGGTAGGTTTGTATGGTGAACACAAATTATAAATTATTAAAGTCATATCAAAGTCATCAGTATGCAATCTGTCTTGTGAGCTTTTATAGGAAACTGGACTGGACAGTTGTACTAAAATGAATTCTGAGCCACCATTTTCCATTTCCCGAACATTAAAACCGTACTGGCTTACATTTGAAAGGAGGTAATCAAATAGTTGCTTTCCTTCTGTTATTAAATTACGTAAAGTGATTGTGCCTACAATAATTCAACAGAATATAAATTGCTAATGAAAACTTGTAATGGCAATTGTTACCTGCGTGGATTAAATTCCTGGCATGGAGAGGAGGTTTTTTATAATATTTAACAAACTCATCCAAAAACTGGTGTAGATTGTACTTTTTTGGAATCATAGAACTTTTGTCGGTTACGTAATTATAAACGCTCCTCAAGTGATAGTCATATGCAAAAGGATGTGAGTGCATTAATAACTTGGCTTTATCATACTCGTCTAAGAAGCTTAACGTAAACTGTAAAACCATTATTAAAACTTTTTTACGAAAGGGCTCTAATAATTACCCCATTAACTGATGCCCTAGATGTAACAATTTGAAGTCTTTCACACTCGATCCCATATAACTTACAGACGAAATTGGGTTCTTCAAATGACACAGTAAAAATTAAGATACCTCCCAAAATCGTACGTTGGATATAAAAAAGGGAGTTGTAGTAAGATTTGTCTCTCACATGCAATCTATAAAAATAAAATGTAAAGACTTTCTTGCTGATATCTTGAAAACGTTTTTACCCTGCATTGTCTGCTTGCGGATCTTCAATCTGCAAAAGACTGAATCCTAAATGTTGCAAGTAACTTCGATACTCAAGAAAGAATGAGTAACAGAGCTCAGTATGCCAACTCTCCTTTTCTTTGTCTTGCATTCTATCAATCAATTGCTCCGGATGAGCGATCAATAAATTCTGGTTTTTAGTGAAAGCGGATTTCAGACGCCACCTTGGGAGAAACAGCAAAGGGATATATGAATAATGTAAAATACGCCAGTTTTGCATTAGCAAATTTAGTTGAGGCACTGAAGCACTTCCATTTCTAGATTGATACATGTTATGCAGCTTCTTCATTTCATCTACAATAAACCAATGTGTTTAATAGTGTTATATAGCCTAAACCCTTCAGTTATATTCAAAGTTTACCTCTGTTTTTCTTCTCCATTAACTTCATTTCACGCATTTCAATAGTAAAAATAGCTACAGCATCCGGAGAAGTATATTTGGTATTGCAAAAACTATCCCTGAAAATATCCAGCAAAATTGGCAAACTAAAAGATGGGGACTTTTTAGGAAGAGGTTCCCGAGGGAATTTTGTCATGCCTTCTAGACTCCCAATTAGGGAGTAATAGTTGTTAGTGGACAGCATCTAAGACAAAATTAAATCATTCAAACGTGAAAAAAAGTAAGATAAGGAAATAGTACTTACAAAGCACTTTCGAGTTAGGGGTTGATTGTTAAACACACCCAATTTTTGAGAAATAACAGAGTTTAAAAAGCAAGAGCGCAAGACCAGCCATTGAGCTAAATTCATGCAGTTCGTGATTAGTTTGTCCATGTTTTCTTTAGCCCAATTATATGTATAAACTATGATCTGAAATTGAATGTTGTAACATTAATTTTTTGTACTAATACCTGAGACACAAAATTATGTCGTATTTTTTACCACTAAATTGCACCATTTTAGCTACTAACACTAAGACTTTGGATAACTCTGAATGTGCTCATTTAAAAAATGTAATATTTTAAAATGTTCTAACAACTAAAGACACTGCACTCATATAATAGCTTCCAAATTAACACAAATAGTAGTGATTTCACAAGATTATGAAAAATAAAAACAAAATAGTATGGATTCAAATACAGACACAGGTTAGAAAACAGATTCTTCAATCTTAGAATTACATTTATAGCTGTAAATATCCATTATTCATAAACAATAACAACAGAGAGATAAAAAAAACTTACGCTTTCGCTTTCAATAGAAATCCAAAATAGTTTCTGCCTGGGAATCATGACGTTGTCCAAAACAACCGGCAGAAATTTTCGGGTGTGCTTTAGATTCTGCGGATTTAATGGTGCAGGCAATTCACTACAATCTTCATCAATATTCTGCCACTTTAGAAAGCTTCTGGATATGATCACATAGCGCTGAATGACTTCGGAAGAAATGAAAGGAACAAAAATGTCTTCGTTTAGAGATTTTAGACTGTGAGTCGAAATCGCCCTAAAAGCTTTAGGATGATCTGGTAGCATGGTTATCAGTTCTTTGACTATTAAGTTTGGTAGATGTAGGTTGGTTAACTTGAAAACATGTTTCCTCACAGCAGGAGCTTTGATTTTGTCGCCGAACTCCATCCAGGAGGAGAGGAATTTTGAGTAGACAATTGATAAAACGCCGTTGTCATTGGTAAAAAGTTCCGGACCAGAATCGTTTTCCTCGTCATAGTTAAGGGAACGAATAGTTTTACCGCCTATTTGTTGAGCAGGAATGCGTTTGCTGTATTTTCTGGTAGGGAAGAACTGAGCGTCTAATTTTTTCGGAAGAGCGTCTTTAATTGTTGTTCTGATGTTTCGGTCAAAATTCAAATCTATTTCACACTTATACTCAATTTCTTGTTCCATGTTAATATTTTCAGAAATTTCTATTCTCTTCACTGGAGATGAGATGTTTTCTTTAAAGTCTTCTACACACAACGGTTTTTTCAGCAAATAGTATTCAGACACTATATCCCAAGTGGCCTGTTGTACAGCCGATGTGAGTTTCTTAGACAAATTATCCAAATTAATTCGGCCTTGTGTCCACAATCTAAACTCCAAGTAAGGCTCTGAACATTCTTCGTTTTCCAGCAGAGCAGTGCTGTTCACACAATCTTCATACTTTTTTGTTATAAAAACGTTTTCAAAAAAGTTTTCACTTTCTGTATTAGAAGTGCTCTCATCGCATTTAGGTATTATCGCTACAACTATACAAGCAATTCCTCTACTACCGGATGTTAGAGATTGACTTTGATTATAAACAAAAATATTGTCTAAGGGTAACGTTTTTGATTTACTGCCTACTGTAAAATCTTTAAATTGACATTCCGGACGGCTGTCTGTATATTTAGGAACATTTAGGAACTGTAGTAAGTTTTGACGTAGATAGTGGATAAATGAGTAAGAGTTTTTGAGCTGCAACGCAAAATCTTGCACTGTACACTAGAATTTGAAGAAAAAAATTAACTAGTAACTTAATTTTTATTAACACAGTGACTCTTACTTTAATAAAACTGTCAGGAGGCTGTGGCTTTTGAATGAAACGTACATCTTCGGGAGTTAACGGACACATAGCGTTTCTAGCCAAAGTCCCAGACAAAAAGTCTAAAACAGCGTCATCCAGTTTATTTTGCAGTACTTCAACAAGTCCACATTCTATGTCACTTCCAACCTTCGTAATACCATGCACTCTCAAAATCAGATTATCCTCGTTGAGTTTCTCTCGGGAATCTTTAGTGTCGTATATACGACTTTCTTTTTCACCGAAAGAACGAACTCTAGGTCTTAGATGATCAGCCTAAAACCCCAACAAGAACCTGAATTTTGATAGTTCCCCCATTAAAATATATTGCCAATGTTGCTAAATGTTTTTTATTTCAGTTTTAAATCAGTTAACCTACACTTACCGATACTATAGAAGCTATACTTTGATCTGAACTAGTTAGAATTGGTTTATTATGACCAATAGGCAATGAAGCAATAGAAGGACTTCTAGAAAATGGCCCACCTTCTTCAGTAAGTCGGATACAACCTCTGCTATTAGCGATATTCAAACTTTCATAAAGCCTTAAGTAAAACACATTGCCATCCACATCTTTATATATGAACATATTGGATCTGTTCATAATAGCAAATTTCTCCAAAATATTTTTTAACGCCATAATGCCCCGCGACGCGCCCGATTTACTGCCAGCGCCCGTTTTTAAGCGAGGATGAACGAAAAATACTTTTTCCCAAACTACTGGGCAGCTGAAATAACCTGGTTTTAAATGAAGAGAAGCTTCAGACAATGAACGTGATGGGGGCTTTTCTGAGTCGTCACTAGTGTCGCTAGCTGCAACACAAAGCACTAGTAAGGACAGTGAACAATTTTAAACGGAGAAAATTTACGTTCATATCCTTTGAGTTTTCCGTACAGACTACTGGAAGATGCCAAGTCAATGGAAGGCGAATCATCAGGTTCCAAAAGAGATTCGCATGTTTTGGACTTGTAAAGTGATTGAAGCAACAAAAGTTGATTAACCCTTTTACATAAGTCCGATATTAAATCGCATACAGCTTTTTCAGTATCCAAGTATTCCTCAATGGAGGCTGTTTTTAACTCAAGGAATCTACAAAACTCTAAGATGAGCATCTTGACGAGCATGAATTAATAATTTACCTGCAATGAAAGTACACATATACAACTTCTGGCTCAATTTTTAAAATCAGCCAAAAGTTTGGTAGATGTATCCTTTTGTTGTTGATGTTTACTAACCAATCGCATTCATCGTCATCTTCACTGATGTCTTCATCATATCCTTCAATCATTTTCAGTTAGACATTTTATAAAGTCAGAAACAACTAATTACACACCCGCATCAGTCCCAGTAACACTTCCGCTACTAATATCGCTTTGTTGCGAAACAGTGTCGTCCTTGCAGCTACTTGCAACATTAGAAATTCCATCAAAGGACTCCCGAACATTTACAGTGAAATCAATGTTCGCCGGAGGCTGGGCCATAACCTGACTTTTATTCACTGAAACGTCTTTTGCAAGATAATAATAATTTTCTTTCTTGCAAAGTGTGTATCCATTAGGCAACTTCATATTATCAAATTCTTTTAAAAACTTCTTTTGGCTGTGCTCACTACCATACACAAAGTTTAAGGTGACTTTATCAATTTTACATGAGCTCCGAATGGACTGTCCACTAATGACGTGATTTGTGACATAAGACAGGGTATCGTCAGTTACTGGATAAGTGTCCAAGAGTGAAGTACAAATTTCGTCTTCCAAGAGCCAGTTAATTTCTTCACATAGGGTATCCACTGATTGTTTTTGATATGCAGTTAGATTTTTTAGAGGTTGTGGAATGCTAAAAACAGCAATATTAAAATGATTACAACCGGCTATAACTATTACTTTACTCTGAATTCCCACTGGCATCAGATGTAGTGCTAATAGTACGTTGAAATCCTCCTTCAGAACAAAAAGAAGTGGCTCGAAGACCTTGCTGGGTATACTCAGACAGGATATTTTGGACTCTAGTAGGTAAAGTGAGACAAAGGATGTCCAAAGTAACTTGGGGTGTAGATTCTTCTAAATCCTCCAAATCCCGAAGAAGCTCCCTCAAACATGTCGGCAAAATCTTAACGGATTTGTTTGTGTGGTCTTTACCCTCCCACTTCAATGTGCAAACAAAATGCAGAAACAGAGGACTGAGTTCACTAACATTAGTTGCATCTATAGGTTCCGGACGAATCTTTAGGTGGACCCTTTCGTTTGCCTCATCGTCACTATTCTGTTTCACGTCATTTTGAATGCACGGATGTCTGAAGTAGTAAAACTCTACTTTAGTGCTGATCTGACTAAAATCCCTGCACACCATCGTGAGAAACTTCTTCTTTGTTAATGTGTGAAGATGTCTTAAATCAGTGCAAGTCAGCGTTTCTCCAAAAGTTTTCCTGTAAGGAGAATGAGAGCAAGTTTTGCTGATATAATCAGTGATGTCTATTTCGATTAAGTCATCGTCGCAAAAATCCATGGCATTTTGAACGTCGGAATTGTGGATTTTGATTCCCGTGTGCAAAGCCACGAACAATGAGAGAACGTAGCACTTTATTATGGTCATTTCCAGAGCGTTGCAGTGTTCTCTGATGTTTTTGGTGGAAGAAGTATCTGTTTCATCGGAACTACTTTCAGTGTCGCTCCCCTTGAGTCTGAAAGTTAAAGTTTAGAAAATATAAAAAAAAAACACCATGAAAAGTTATTTATGCTGTTTTTAGTATAATAGTTTAAGTTAATATAAAATGATAATATTACGGAACTACTCACCGTTCTTTGACTTCTTTGGTAACACTGTGAGTATATTTAAAGCGGTGATCAAAAAAGCCATCGTCGGGAGCGCAAGAAAGTCCATTTTCGTTTTCGATATAAGCATTGACCAACAGCTTCAAAGGACAATCATAAACGTAAACGGGAAAACATAAAGCTGTACAAATGTTTATAGGAACATCGCTAACGTTGCTTCCTCTAGAAGACGTTCTATCTCCAGCCTCATCTTCTATGAGTTCTTCATCAGCCCAACCAATTAACGCTTTGAGATCATGTACAGAAGCAGGAACAAAAGTCAGAATAACGTGAGTGACTGATATTCCTTTAATATAACATCTCCAACGGTAATTTTGATTTATCATTCCTTCCAAAATAGGACAATAGTGATGAGGGTTGTTGCTATGCCTTCTGAGAACTTCCATGGTAAAAGCATCGCAGTCGTCTTCAGAAAGTTTCAGTTCTCGATCATGCAGCAAAGCAAAATGCTCAAAGATGTTATCTAACAGCAACTTGTTAGCTGCGTCTGATGTTGGAGTCCTCAAATAACTTTGAGCAGGCTCCTCTTTAAACAGAGAAAAAAGCAACTCCGTTTGTTGGGTTAAGTGCAACAGTTTTATTGGATCAAAGGTAAATGGAATATGCTCGATTCTGGGTGTTATTATAGGATGCCAAGGAGATCTGAAACCCAATTTTAAGTTATAAAGATATTTATAATCATTTTTCATAAAACCCACCCATCCTCAGGCACATATTGATAGTGATCCGACCTGCTACTTTTCAAAGAAGTTCGTTTACTTGAACTTCTACGAGCAAAACTGGTCCCTGAAGCCAAGGCCTTATTTTGACACATTAGAGAAATATGCTCCATTGTTAATAGCACATTAATACATTCCAAGTCATTCTCGTAGATCTAAATACATATTTATATAAAAACAAAATTTTAAAAAGTCTCTCAAAGTAACTCACAGCTTCCGCAATCTGACGGTAGGTTTTGTTATTAAAGTAACTAGTTCTAGATTCATTGGGAACTACTTTTCCATACTGAGGCTCCACCCAAACTTCTGTAATCATTTGCAGCTCAGTGTCCAACTCAGAAGGCGGATTTGTCTCTTCATCAGAATCACTTGAAAACTCTTCTCCCCAGTCATAATAAGGTGGAAACAACACATACTGCACTACACAACTCGCATTTGAATCCAGCCATAATTCTAAAACCATTGTTACAATCCCTGAGCAAGAATAGGCAAAATGGTAACCCTCTTTAAGCCTCATTCTAAAACATTACAAATAAGTGGTTTGTCGGAAAAGAGTCTGGAGTAGTAAACCTAGTTAAGGTATTTAAAATCCTACAAACTGAAGAGTCAGGTAACCTAGGGTTGGCAAGATGATTGGTATTCCAAATCCAGCGTTTGTGGAATAAATAACGGGATAAAGTTGTAAATAGTGAACCACTGATTGGAGCTGAGTAATAACTAGAACCATCTAAAGGTTGAGTACCATCTGGGAACACAACAGTGGCGTACGTGTTTGGTACTCGCTCGTATCGGATTAAAATTTTTTCTAAAGGTTTATGTAGCAAAACACAACAAGAGGGCTCTTTAGCTTTCGGCAAGTAAGAGAGAGACGCCAAATGAGCTTTCAGTATGTCACAGGTCTGCAATTTAAATAGTTGGTTTCATTCGCAACAGCATAATAAACAAACATTACTTCGTATCTAACTTGTCCAGGAGTATCAGTTGAAAATCCGAGGTTAAGCACAACACTAGGAAACTTTGTACTAACTCTAACTATACAAAAACCAAGAGGAGTGTGATATTCGCCCTCCTCAAAGATTAATTTCAGGTACGTATCGTTATCAACAAGTACAAAAGATGACCAATTTGATAACATTCCAAAAAGCGCGACCACTGCTTGTCTACATTGAACCACCTAAAAAAATAACACGAAATGACGTTTTACTTGGAATTTTGTTATAAGAGAACATTGTCTACTTTAGAGGGGTAAAAGTAGTCTCCACAATAAATTTATTAGGTCTTGAACCTCTCTAAAAACTGCCAATCATGTTTCGAGCGCAGAAGCAGCTCATCATCAGGGGCTAGTACAAAATTACAAAATCATGCTCATTCTGTAAAAGGGGACAGCAAACCTGGGGTTAAGTGTTTATAGTTTTTAAGGGGAAACTTTCCAAAAAGCGATTAACGTTTTTAAGGATTAAAGATGTAATAATCCTACAATGGAGAAAAAAGAAAAATTAATTAACTACATGATTAAAAAAAATTTAAATTGACAGTACATCCCAATTTTAGGGGGCCCCTGGGGGGCAACCCTAAGTGCAGGGGAAGGTCATCATACTATAACACATGGTGTAATTTTTTTTAACTTTTTTACTTATTTAAATTTGACACTCGTCCCCCCCCAAAGCTTTTCCCATCGTGTGATGTACCGTCAGTTTAAAAATGTTTTAATCATAATTTTTCTTTTTTCTCCATTGTAGGATTATTACATCTTTAATCCTTAAAAACGTTAATGGGTTTTTGGAAAGTTTTCCCTTATAAACTATAAACACTTAACCCCAGGTCTGCTGTCCCCTTTTACAGAATGACAGCATGATGTAATTTTGTACTAGCCCCCTCGAAACATGTTGGGCAGTTTTTAGAGAAGTTTAAGACCGAATAAATTTATTGTGGAGACGACTGAGTGTTATTGTTACCCCTGTATTTGTACAGCTCCACTGAGTGAAAATGGACTACTACCAATCTATTGTCTACTTTGTTTTTGTGCATTATCCAAATATGTGAAGGGTGATCCAATGTTGCCGCCCAAGATAATTGATGTCGTTTTAGCCATTGTCTAATATTTCATATTGCTAAATATGTACCTCTAGAGGTTAAGCCATACCAAAACTTGGGCACCAAATATAAATCACCTTGTCCACAAGAATAATAGTTAAACTCACACGATATTAAACCTACCGGGTATCTCTGAGCAGAATTAGCAGTATACAAAGTACTAGGCAAAGGAGTGTCATGACACAAAATCAAAGAAATTTTATGAGTGTGAAACCATTTCCTCCAATGACTGGTTTCCATCTGACACAGTCCTTGCCATATATTAACAAATTTTACAGAAGTGTTATCCCTAAAAAAATCAACAATTTGTTACTGGTGGTAAAAGGAGAAACTTCGTTAAAGTAGTCATAAAATAGTATCCCAAAATTAACTGCACTTCTGTCAAGGTTAAACCATATAATTAAAAAAAGTTTACTGCAATAAACTTTGGGAAAACATCTGTTTGTTCCGTCATGTTAAATTGTAACAATTGATGTGAACAATTTTGGTGAAAGATATATTGGCGGCAGCTGTGAAATTCATTTTGAGACAGAACCCTGATGACTATTCATTTTTAACCCTCTTTACCTGGGTACCAAAACCATTTTGTTTGATTCAGAGTTTGTAGGAGTTTCAGAGGTAAAGACAGGTAATCCGCTCTTGACGCTATCAGGTAAAGCATACCAATCTTTGTTTGTGTTAAAATTACTTAATAAGCTTGCTAAGGCCAAATCTCCTGTAGAAATTTGAGAAAGTCGGCTCCAAAAACGTTGAATTATCGCTAGTCTATAAGGAGACTTGGTTTCTTTTTTAATTAAACAAGTCATGTCGTGCAAAAATTCATAGGGGGCTACAAATACAACAATTATTAACTTAATAGTTTAAAATTTAGTGTAAAATCACCGTGTACGTGTACTTCATAATGTGTCAGGTTTTGTACAATGGGCCATTGTGATATTACTTTATACTGAATGTAAATTGAAGACTTCCATTGGTGTATAAGTCTTACTTCCAAATTACCATTCATAAAAAATATATTCTACAAATAAACGTTGTTAACGCGGAAAAGTTATTTATTAGTTAGTTACTTACGTCTATAGTAAATCCTTCTTGCATTCTTCTAGCTAATAGTATTAACACTGACGTATTAGTGCTATCTTCAGTCTGACGTTTTGACAAGAGGTTTGGCAGTCTTTGGCTATGAAATGTATCATTTCTATAAAAGCTCCTATAATGAGACAAAACTTCCAGTTGCGTGACTTAAAACTTACATTTGGGTCCATGAATTAACATTATCACAGATTTTATCGGAAGAAAGTCGGCAATTAGGATTGTGAAAAGACCAAATTAAGACCTTTTCTTGGTAACAATTAAACAACATTACAGGATCATGAACCTACAAAAGTTA
Organism: Ips typographus; assembly: GCF_016097725.1. Taxonomy (NCBI): domain Eukaryota; kingdom Metazoa; phylum Arthropoda; class Insecta; order Coleoptera; family Curculionidae; genus Ips; species Ips typographus. Next base: position 8,858,509 of record NC_138437.1, on the reverse strand, counting down.
CTAAGTTTTCTAGAACTGACCTGTGTCACCTAACTTACAACTTTAGGAAAAGTCTCCATACAGGTACCTAAAGTAGAGTGAGCAAAAAAAGATAACAAATCTATGTAGGGCACCAAGCCAGCTCCGCATTGAGGATGGAATGCAGAACCCACTTTAAGGAATGAAACGGATATGGCGTCATAATGGAGTTGATGTAGCATTGTCTCCATTACACTGGAGTCAGGCATTGACACTATTCCATCAGTTATGACAAGAATATCTAAAAAAAGCACTTGTGTGGGTCAAACATTGTAACTGAAATGCATTTTTTACACGTGCTTCCAAGGAAATATGTTTTATTGAGTCTCATAAATTCTGAAAGTTTACTATTTTTGTCTCAGTTGCTATTTAGATGTTTGCAGCAACTTATTAATCCTTATCTGAAAAGGCTTCCCACATGTTTCTGTTTATATTAAACAGTTTGCTGTACATTAAAACACAAACAGTAATTAAGAGCCTGATAAACCTTATGTACATATAATTAGTTGTGATAAACTTATGAATTTTTTTAATGAAGGAAAAAACCAGAATACATAAATAATAAACAACACTTAATGAGAAAAGGCAAAAAATATGTGTATAAGTCCTCTGGTATTTTAACGGCGCCTAAGTCCTGGCCTTAATCCAAACAATTACTCACTAACACTACCACCAATACAAAATTTTTAAAATTAGTTTGCAAGTATATAACAATATAACTTACGACTTAGTGCTGGTTCAGGTAAAAGGTGTATAGCCAACATTGAGTATCTCAACATATTTACAAAATTGGCATCTGGTGTTACCATAGGAATTTTTGAAAGTCGACCAATGTCATATATTTCAAATCGCCCAGTTGAAGAAGCACTATCAGATAACTAAAACCAAAGCAAACCTTGAAAATATAACTCTGGGAATAACTAGATGCACTTACCCTATGAGCTTCAATTTTTTCAATGGCCTGCATGCAGGCTTCAGCTATTTTATTTTCTATCATGTAAAAATGAGTTTCTACACATGTAATAATCTCATTCACATTTCTAGGAGTCATTTGGATGCCTTTCAATATGACTTGCTGTGCTGGAGTAATGAAAAATGGTGTGTTTGCCATTATTGTCAAGTATATGGTTGGTTGGAATATTAAAGAATTTCCTGGCACAGTAAACTAAAAATTAGACTTTATTTCAAATATATATTTTTAAATAAAGAATGAAAGTTTACACCTGCTTAGAAAGGCCTTCAATGCTGGTTTTGAAACTCTCTATCATTTGATCAAAAACTATCTCCTTGCCACCAACATTAGCATGGCTAGGGCTCATATCTAAGCAATATGCAATTCTATAAGTGTGAGATATAAACTTTACTTCTGTACGATAAGTGATAAGAAATTTACTGCACACTAAATTAATGTTTTGCTCCCTTGGAATAGCTGCAATGACTTCAATGTCAAAGGAGCTTTCTAACTGAAATATTGGAAGGAATTGAAAGTATGTGTTTCTTGACATTTTATATAGCAATAACTTACCAATTTTGTACTTGAAACGGAAATTGTGGTATTTAGGCGATTTAAAAGCCATTGCAGCCTGGCAGCACGAGAGATTAGAACATTCTTTGGAAGTAGTAAATAAAGGGTCTTGGCCTCTAAGAAGTCTCTAGGAAGACACTCCAGCAAGGGATCAGTTGGGAATTGGTATCCATATTCTAAAAATACATTATTATTATTTAGATTTTTCACACTCACACTGAAGTGTTTAAGAACTACACCAAAAATGTTTTCTTGTGTGTTGGACATTTATTGATACTTAAATAATTAATAATCTAATACATCAAATCTCAACTTGCCCCTAAAAAATCTATTCCCAAACAAAGCCATCAAAAAATGCAGTACCACTGTAAAAATCTACTTGCTGATGCTGAATTCTAGTTATCATGGTTGAATTTAATCAGAATGCAATATAATCTCTATTATGTTATATTATCTAGGAATAGACAGTATTCAGGGGCTTATTAGTTATTAGGGTTTCCATAGAAACTAACTTTATTTACTTATAAGTTCTTTGTAGAAACATGAAATTTGATAGTACTGCTTACCTGAAGTTGGTAACTCGATTCCCTCATCTGAACACTGACTTTGAACATCAAATTCCATTATAACTTATATTACAGACAATAATAAAACACTACAAAGAAGGAGATAAGACTATAAAGTTATTATGGTCATATTCTAGACCATTTAAAGTCACTAAAAGAAAAGCAATCTGATTTCAAAGTTAAACAAGAGCAACTAACACATTTTCATCCATTTATCAGGGTATGAGGGTGGTTGAAAGGGCTAGTAAACAAATAAAATGAGGGTTGTCAGCTGCATCCCGCACTAGAACAATTTAAACTACTATTTCCCAGCCGAAGAAAATTAATATCCATGTAAATATTTGAATTAATAGAAATTACATCACTACACTACTACACATGTAAACTCAAATACTCAAAACTGGTTCAACTGTTTAACAAACAACACTAATGGCATTATATGGATGGTTATTGACATTTAAAAGAATGGACACAACCTAAAAATTTTCGAATTTGTTTCGCCAACATTATATGGCCTCTCCAATCTATAAAGCTCATTGGCAAGTATTGTGGGTAACCATTTATACACTTCACCATGTGTCAAGATTTCTTCATTAATAATAAAACGATTAGGTAGTTAAAATGCATTTTGGAAAAAGTTGAATTTTCTGTTAAAAAAAGTAGGAACCCTTGAATTTTTTCTTTCCAAAATGCATTTTGAACTGTTTAGAATCATATATTAGTTTGTTCGCTAGTGGGGATCCCAGTTTAACCTTTGCCGGAAAGTCAGAAAAAAATCTGTATTTTGTATGTTGGCCGCCTTCGTTTTTAAGCTCCATGGAGCAAGCAGAGCGTTATTGACGTCACAAGTGTATGTGGGAATCACTTTTTTGATTGGCCTACTTTACTTTTTTGACATCCATTCACAGCACAATCAATTAATTGACCATTAATCAATCAATTTTCACTTTCTTTCGAAAACTGTTAATTTGTAATTGGAACTCAGCCGCAACACAAAATTCCATAGTTAGGGGGTGGTTTATGAGAAAAAAGTTAAGGAACCTCTGGTCCAAACCCTAACTCTGAATTCGACTCTGCTTGAATTTCAAATAATAGGTAAAAAAATATCAAATCAATAACAAACAAAAACTATTTATTCCACATAAAAAAAATTAAATATGACACATTGTTAAATAAGTTAGGTACAAAAATATAGTATTTGGCATAAGAGTGGGATAAACCAATAACATAATGAAATGCACAGATTAAATGATATACATTAGTAATAATTTTGAGCGATATGGATACAAACATGATATTGTGATGATTATGTATGTGACCAGGAGCTAGATGTAGTTTCAAAAAAACTCCTACTATATAACATTTACTTGTACTATTACTATATATATCTATACATATGTACCTACAAACTAATTTTACAGCTAATTTAGAATTTCTATATTTGCTTATTGTTTCCAACTACATGATTTGCTTGTATTATATGATATATATTAATATTTGACACCAATTCAGGAGTTAACTAAGACACTTTTTCAAGAACTCAACAGATGCACAGCTAGCCAGATATATTAATTTAGAAAAAACCTAACTTAGAACTGTGTTAGTGCATACATGACAATTTTGAAAGACAGAGTAGCTACAGCTAAAGAACTACCCTTAATAGACAATACTACTGCAATAAAACCAACTACCATCTTTGACTCATTACTACACTTAAGCAGAGGTAGGTATGATATATGTATTTAGTATTGCTTTTCTTAAATCTACACAACATCCAGAAACCAGAACTCTCAACAAAGATAGTGCTTGAAAACATCCCATTTAAAACTCACTAAATGTTAACAAAAGTAAAAAACCTTAATATTCACTCTACTTAAATATAATTAAGACAATTGACGCCAGTCTTACTGGCAGTCATTAAGGATCAAACCTCTATAAGTAATCAGAACCAAACTATCCAAAAAACAGTTGAAACATATTTAATACAGCAATACCTTGCAAATACTATAGATTATTTTACTTAGCTTGGGAATCTTACACTCCACTGGTTGTTGGTGGAGCATTGCCTTGGAACCAATCAGTCTCTTTGTAAAGGAACCAAAGATCAGCAGCCCAGAGGAAGAAGTTTAAAAACCCAAAAATCTAGTGAAAAAAAAACATACAATATTTAGCATATATACATTTTAAGATATAAATTACCACAGATATGTTAAGTGTGGAGTAACTGCTGATAGTAAACGATTTGCAGCAATTTTCCTCTACAAATATAGGGGCACTTGTAGCAGTTTTTAATCCTGTTAAACCATTAGCCCAGGCTGCACTGCTGGAAAGCCACAACACCGCCAAAAAGACAGTTAAAAGAAAATCCTATAACAATTTATTCAATAAACTAATGTCTTAAATTGATATCATAAATCCTTACATAGAGAGGTAGCCTCTTGTTAGTTTTGTAGGCTTCATCCATTTTAGTATATACAAAAATTATGCCAATAGCATACAACATTGATAGAACTCCAGTGGCTACAAAAAACTTAGCATCTGAAGAAAAGTCATTACTTACAGTTGCTATGCAAGTTTGGTTGTTTACAGTGAGAGTTACATTCTCAGTAATATAAAATGGGTATGAATACTCAATTTTGGAATTTTTACTATCACAGAGGAAAGTGATAAAGCCTGAGTAACCACTTATTGTTGCAAATGCACAGATTGAGAATATCTGAAATGAGTAGTCAGTGTTAAAACATTTTCTTGGTTAAAATTGACTTGTAGTAATCATTTTTAAAATTTGTTGTAGTCAAAAAGTCAGTCTCAAAAAGTTTGTTCCTTAGTTTAACTATAAAAAAATACATTGAAGCACAACAAAACAGTATTTGCTAACTTCCTGTATATTATTACTTAAAGTACAATTAATACAATTGACCCTAATCAGTGTAGTACCTGCTTAAGGTGAAATACACCCACTTACATGCCATCATCAGCAAATATAATTATTGTTAATAAATTAAACAATCCTGTAAAAAGTACTTACAAAATGTAGCACTCGCATTACCCCACGAGGTTCCTGGAAGGCAGAAAAATTTAAATCCATGGTTTCTGCTGATTGCTCGATCTTCAAAGTTGGCCAAAGTATGAATTTAAAGGAGTACCCGCAAAATTTATTAAGATTTGTTGAATGGTTCTATAATAATTATTACCCCAGACTGTTATTGAATTCTGAAACTGACAGAACACAGAACCAGTATGATTTGACGTTTATCACAAAAATAAGGGGATGTCAGATCAATATCTGTTGTTGTCCTTGTCTAAGTTGCTAATTAAACAGAAAGAGTCATAGTCTCGCCATTATAGATTTTTTTTTATAACGAACATTTTTATATTCTTATGTATATGCAACCCACAATTCACAAATTTAAATAAAAGGCATGATAGTTATTTATGATTATGACGTTGTGGTGAGTGATTTATTAAAGTTTAAAGATAATAAAATACACTTAAAAACTAACAGGAAATCTTACATAACATGTAACCTGATTGTCATCTTCTTTAGTTTTTCTGGTTTACGAACCGGATTTACCATCATTTAACTGATTTTTACTATCAAATTAAATGCTTATACCTAATTACCTAATTAAAACAGATAAAGCATTTGCTTTAATCAAAAACTTGAATTGACGCATTCAATATTGTAGCTGCTACTTCTGGACAACCAGGAAGAACGTTATATCAAGACAAGAAAGATTTTTATAATATTCTTCAGTTTACGAACTTCTGTTGACAATCGAATTTCTGGACAAATTAGTATCTAATTATAAATAGTAAAGCGACATAAGTGAGTTAAAAAAATCTTTATTAATAGAGGCTATAAATAGGATTAGTCAAGCAGGCAAGATACATAATAAGGCACAGAGTATATAGACACGATATAGGTAATAAATATGGAAGAAAGTAATATAAAGTAAATAGATTTTAATTTTATTACCTATATAGTACACCCTTCGTAGCTTTCTAAGTATAGGAACGTTCTTCTTTGTGGTATGAGTATGCATTTTAGGATAATGTCACTTACAATAATAACCTAATGAAGTGAAGTCCTACGGTAAAATAGAACATAAATTGAATAACTTCAACTGTACTAGAACGAGAGAAGCTGCAGCATTCAGCACCAACAGACAGTACTTTAAGATAATAGTCATTCCAGAATTTAAAAGCTTTGTGATTCACACTGTTTGGATCACTCATATGTATATTGTTATCTAATATAAGTAAGCCAGGTTTTTTTTTAGTATATGGTTCCCACTTAATAGGAACAATGGTATTCTGTGTAGGATCTGAAGTTTTTGCAAAACTTGTCCAGAACGACATAACAGTGTCTGATATTCTTTTATCTCTAGGATCCCATTCCTGCTGATCTGGTTTTAGATAAGGTACTCCCCAAACATAGATTAAGTCAAACAGATGTGGGACTTTAACCCAAGATGGTATGTTTTTGTTGGCAATTTCTGAACTGGGTTTCATGTCAAACCTATAGACATAAGTAGGTTTGTCTTTGCTTAAGTATGAAGCCAACAGAATTGCTGACGAAGCATACGTTTTTTCAACTAAAAGATTAATTGCTGTTTTTCTGAAAGTTTCGACATTATAGATGGGAATATCTGGTCCATAAAAAAACATTACAGAATCAGTCACGTGTTCAAAGTTATATAAGCATTCACCATCTGTGATATTTGTTGTGTCAGGCAGATCTTCCCGTATGAAACCATCTACCAGTTTTTGCAAAGAGTTTCTGTCGTACTTATCGGTATTGTTGATTAGGTCATCAAGTTCTAAACCATGTTCCATGTTAGTGTAACCAGTCAAAATTGGAATTTTAGCTTGCATTCGATTCTCAAAAACTGATTTAGGTGGTCCAGTAATGAAAGGTAGGCTGTAGTTGTTTAAGTCTTTGTCGACCAATGGACGCCAGTTGACATTTAAAGTTTGTGCAAGCAGATCTTTAGCATCAAGTCGTCTTAAACATTCCAGCAATCGATTTGTTTTTTTATCGCAACCAAAATGTGTGGCCAGTCGTTCAATTAGTTGTTGGTCCTCTTCCGGATATTTGATTGATGACGCTTGAAAAAGACTTCCACTCATGATTATGGCTTTATGAAATAACGTCCTGCAACACAAAAATTTGCATGCTCAATACACGAGACCAGCAAAAAATCAGGTAAAAATGTCATGCCCTTATAACGTTTTCAAGGTCTTGCACAAGGGAACCCATTAAAGCAAATTTTATGATTAATTCGTGTTTCCATTACAGAACGCGGCATCTGCATTAATTTAGATTTAATGTCACGAACTACGCTAAAAAAAAGCTAAATAACTAACCTGGATATCTGATTCATCATGTGAATTCCAACACTTGTGGCACCAGCACCATAACCCATAAGGCATATATTATCGGGATTTCCGCCAAACAATTTGATGTTGTTTTTCACCCATTGCATTGCAGCCTGCTGATCCATTAACCCGTAATTGCCAGGGGCTAGTTCATCCATAGTAGTGAAGAAACCCATTATATTTAGCCTCCAAGCTATAGTTACCACAATCACTCTTTGACGGTATACCAGAGTGTGAGGGTTCCAAATTGACACTAACCCCGTTGAAAAATTACCAGGGTGAATCCATATCATTGTCGCAAATCCATGAGATGGTGGAGGCCCTGATATGTGTTTTAAAGAAATCCAGTATTATAATAAAGTACTCTTTCACTTAACGAAATAGGTTTTCATAACTTAAGGGTGTAAGATACACACGTGTTTTTGTGCAATGAGATAAGAAAAAGTTTGTCCATACTATGACAGCGTTAGCTTTCTATAGCTAAGAGATAGATAAAGGTTATATAATAATATAACATCAGTTATATGCTCATCATCAGTTTGGAGTTCAGACCGTTTTCAGTTTTAAGTTTCTACCCCATTCTAATTTAAAAATGTCAGATGTTGACATTATCATGTAAAGTTTACAGCTCCAGTGAATAACTGGGTTTTCAAGAAATTATAGAACGAAAGAGGAATATTTTGTACTAAGTACACAATATAATGGTGTTGAGTGATTGTTTTTTAATGTCAAAAATCAGTATAATATAATTTGTATTAAATGGGGTTAGTAGACCGAAACACAACTTTTTAGAATTAAATGACTAAAAGCGTTTGCATGCTTACGTCAAACACCTTTAATTAATGTTTGCAATGCAGTAAAGACTACATAAAAAAATTGGCTGAGTTTCCAAGTAAAGCGGTAAAATGCAGATTTGAAGTCCCAAAATATTTGCATGTGCATAAACCAAATGTACTTGCACAGGACCGGACATAGGTATAGCGCTAACGCCATTTTCTAGCGTGTTTTTGTCTCATTAGCATACCTTGCACGCACCTTATGTTAAAGGGTCGATTAAAGGGCCGACGGTTCTTTTGTATACGGCAATTTATCGTATGCTTTCTTAGGGACAAACTTAAATCATATCTAAACGTGCGCTTTTTCTGGAAAACCGTTGCAGGAAACAACACACCATATACTGGCATATGATCGATGGCTCGTGTGAATATGCTAATTTAGGCATGAGTTTTTGCTTTACCTTAGAAGTTAATGAAGGCAAACAACCCAATTAGAATGCAAAAAAAGTAAATGACGTAAAGAAACAATACTAAGAAAAGTCTAATGTTCAAAATAAGAAAGCAGTATTGATCTAGTGATTCAGAGATTAGATAGACATCAGAGCAAATTAAAATCGCATAGTTGAGAAAGTTTTAGAGTTTTGTTGAAAACTAAAAGCAATTACCAATAAACTTCAACTACTACTCACCATTAGGAACGAAAATATTCAGGTACAAACAATCTTCACTCATATTACTACTAGTTAAGTCAATATCTCCCAGCAATTGCAAAAAATTTAGCTCTGTTTCTTTGTAGTTTTCCTTACTTTGTAAACAGGAAGGTTTAAAATCAAATTCTCTTCTCACATCTTTCCAAGATGGCAAAGGGTTGGTAACTGGAGGAGCAAACCTCAACAATCCTGTAGGAGGTTGTGCGTAAGGAATACCATAGTAAGCCACTATCTTCTGGATTCGAACTTTCGACACCTCCACCCCCAGCACTTTGCCTTGACTAGGAATATCAATCACTGATAATTGTCCTAAACTGACTGAAAACACTGCCACCAACCACAAACATACGACCTGCGTAAAAAATCTAGAAGAATTCATCATCGTTGGTTTCGGAAGGGTTGTTCCTTTGGTGGAATCTCGGTTTCGACTGCACGGTCTTGAGGGAGAGTGTTGCGTGATAAAGTTTCGCTCTGCGTTGTTTATTTGTGGATCAATTTAAAATTTGATAAAATGGGTCAGAAGGCCGCATTATTACTTTTTTTTATAAAACAAGTGTCAGTCTATAAAATTTTATTGTGATTCAAAAAATGAAGGTGATAATTTACATTTTGTCATTATATACAGTCTTAATAGATGAAAGCACTTATTGGAAACGATTACATCTCTGAAGAAGTAAAATAGAGGTGTTAAAGCATTTCATATTGCTATATATAAGTTAAAATAGAAAAATAAATATAATTATGAACACAACACTTCACTTGACAACTGTCACATCCGTTACTGATGATCAACGCTAACATATCAAATTAAAATTTGTATATTTTCTGATTATACTTTTTAATTTTCAATTGCGAACTGAGTTTGCTTGTGTGTGCCCTTATGCGGGATCTGAATCAGTTTCTACTTAACCAAATATGTTCAAGTGACTACTATAAAAAAAAAAATACTTTAAAATTACGATAACTGGGCTTAAAGGTTTATAAACTTCCAGCGTCCAGTTCAATGTTCAAATACATAATCATATTAGTAGTGTTAAAAAACTCATTTACATGGGCGGAAGAAAAACTGAATATTGGCAACATTGTACGTACGTACACAAATTCCAACCCGTGAAAGTTGACATATGATATTCGACAGTAATTTCGTGTCACTCGCGACCAAAACTGTGAACGTCAACATTCTGATAATTTAGATATGTACTCTGTAAAAAATGAATCGAAGTGAAGGAATGGTAAAAAGGCGAAATGTGACGCGAGAAAACACCGAGGGATTATCAAAAGATGATAATGAAGAACGTAAACCTAGCAGAGATGAAGAGGTGGAAGATGGAGACTCAAAGGAAACCAGACTAACATTGATGGAAGAGGTGTTGCTCCTTGGCTTAAAAGATAAAGAAGGCTACACATCCTTTTGGAATGACTGCATTTCCAGCGGATTGAGAGGTTGTATCCTGATAGAACTGGGATTGAGAGGCAGGGTGGAACTTGAGAAGAATGGGATGAGGAGGAGAAGTTTGTTGGCAAGGAAACTCATAGTGAAAAGTGACAGCACTGTAGGAGACACTCTTCTGGATGAAGCCCTAAAACACCTTAAAGAAACTGACCCTCCTGAAAGTGTACAGAGCTGGATTGAATATCTCAGTGGTGAAACATGGAACCCTCTTAAATTGCGCTATCAACTAAAGAATGTTAGAGAAAGGCTTGCCAAGAACTTAGTAGAGAAAGGTGTGCTCACAACAGAGAAACAAAACTTTCTGTTTTTTGATATGACTACTCATCCCTTGACTGACAATGTCACTAAAGCTAGATTGATTAAGAAGATTCAAGAAGCTGTATTGAGCAAATGGGTAAACAATCCTCATCACATGGACAAAAGGATGCTTGCTTTAATATTCCTTGCTCATGCTAGTGATGTCTTGGAAAATGCTTTTGCACCTCTTAATGATGATGATTATGAGTTGGCCACCAAAAGAGTGAGGAAGCTTTTGGATTTAAATTTTGAAGAAGAGGCCAATAAACCAAATACTTGTGAGGTGCTCTGGGCTGTTTTTGCAGCTTTCACCAAGTAAAGTATGTCCATTGTCTTTAAACAGTGAATTTATTGTAATCATTTGTAAATTGTGTTATGTTAATTTTGAAAGAGATTTCTTGATTTGAAAAACAATGTATCCCAAACACTATTTGTATATAGTTGCAAACATTTTGAAAGTATAAAAAGCATTTTTAGGAAAATGGGTCAAATACATTTATATTATGGTAGTATTAATATGTAGGCTTCAGTCTTCAGTACTGTGAAAGTGACTCATATCAGAGGATCTTCTAAATAAAATTCAGTTTTTTTACACTGTGATAAAATTCATTTTAAATGTTTGATTAGTGCAGTGGGTCACTTATTTATTTCAAAACATTTTTAATTCTGCTAAAGTTAGCTCTAAGTGTAATAATTGTTCAACAGTGAAAATTCCTTATTCTGATTGTAATTGAAACTGTACTAAGACCACACTAAGATTTCTTTAATGTTAGTATTAATATGAATTTTTATGTTAAAAGTAAGTGCATGTCATATACTAAAATAAATGTTCAAAAATGTATTTATATAGTTTTATTGTACAAATAATTTACACTACTTTGCTTAAATATGTACAAATTATACAACTGGATACTACTGTGAGGCCTTGTTCCTTTCCTTTAAGATTGCATTTATCTTTGCTTTCCTTTCTTTTGACATTTCTATGTTTTTTGTTCGTCTATTGATCCTCTCTTGCTTCAGACATTTGGTCATTTCAATATATTCATGGTCACACACTCCCAAGAATTTGCCTGCTGGATGCTAATAAATATTGAAATTTAGTTAAATAACAGTGGTTTCACCAACATCAAATTATTAAGCAATACAGTTGTACTATGTAAATAAGACTGCTATAGGTAATAATGAGTTTGTTTCAAGAAGAATAAAAGTAATAAACTATTAATAAATAAAAAGCTTTGTTAATGTAAAGATATGATAAAAAGGAGACAGGATTCCAAATTTTTGATACTCACATCCACTCTGCATTGTCTCAACAGCCTAATCAACTCATTACACTTATCTGTGTGAAGATGTGTAGATAAGTCGGTATGCATTGTTTTTAAGCCCTTTAATCAATTATTTTGGATAAATTACAATTAATTTATTATACAAATTAAAATCCCACAACAGAGACAATTAATTTGTTTACAACACTTTGACATTTGACTTTTACTAAGTGGAAGGCAATGTTGCCTACTACCAAATATGAAAATAGTATATGCAACCATGTATACAGTAACTCGTAATTCTGGTTGTATACATATTCGTGGTTGAATTCCTGTCTTAACTAATCTACTAGCCGCAGGAGGCAGGAGAAGAGACGCAGGAGGTTTGCATATCCCTGACGTTAGTGACACTGAAACAGCTGTGCCGTGTGTTTGTGGTACGAGAACAACGTTTGAAGCTTGTGTTAAAAATACAAAAGAAAAAAATACGGTCTTTTGACGGAATAATGATATAATTTTTACTGTGATTGCGACACGGTTGTGATGAACATGGAAACGTAAAGAACCCGTAATTTACACAGAGCAACGGCATGGACCAGTAAAGCATTGACCCTAGTAAGTAATTCATATCATCTGAAGAAGTCCTCCAGTTCTTTGTATTTTTCGCAGTGCACTAGCAACGTCAAAGTTATTTTTTTTATTAACCTTTCGATTTTGCGACTTATGTTGATCTTGAACTATCTACTCACTTTCAATTAATACTGTCGCAATTATGCTATATTGCTCAATACAACGTTTAGGTACCATTCTCTTTTAAGAACCAGATTTGTGTGTTGCTGACTGGTATGCGTAGCATGTAGGTTTGTATCAAGGTATTTATAACTAACTTGTGTAAAAAAGTGATTTTTTATTTAAAAAAATTGAGTTGACTTATATTTAATTATGATTACTCATGTTTAATAACATAAACATTTCGTTTGTTTCTAAAGTCACAATTGTTACATTTATCTTCTGATAAACTGACTGACCCAAGCTTATTGATGGAATACTAATTAACTATTGTTTCCATTTGTTGAAATAATCCATATTTGATAATTTTTTTGAGAATGTAAGGTGACTGTTTTATGAATCAAGTAAATTCAGGAAGCAAGAATTTTTGCTCCTACGTTTGAATCATCAAAAATTTCCTCCAGGCTTGTAAATTGAACAATCTTTTGTTTGAACTGAAAGAGGTTCTTAATAATAACAAGGTTAGCAATTTAGTAGTTGATAATGCTGTTAACCTCCAACAGGTAATTGAAATTAACTGTTTTTACTAATCTGAACTTTACAAAAAGACACCAAAAAACAGCACGTATAAAGTAAAGTAAACAAAATATGACCTAGAACTACTAAATTTTGTTGTAAAAAGGTTCTTGCTTCAGTAAATATCGCATGTAATGCACGTTCGATCCTGACACTGTTTAGGTTGTAATATCTATGTTATACAATGCTTTTAGACAAGAACACAGGCATGTTTTACAGGGTCCTTTGGTGTTTTAATGGCTATTGATTTTAGAAGGTAATTAATTACTCAAAGCTTTAATACTACCACAAGTTGGAGAATTTCCTGTAGTGATTTACCCTTCAAAAACCTCAACTCATCCCAAAGTTTTCCCATTACTTATAAATTTAATCTTGCCTTTAGAAGGTTTCCTTGACTACTATTCTGAGGATAGAGTTTCCTAGATTTCTTCATATTGCAAGGATTCTGGTGAAGCCATTAAGAGAAGTTAGAATATCACTCAATGCTTTAAATCCAGGGTACTTATATACTAAATTTAGGTTTGGGCACGTTCCAAGGGAAAACTTAAAAAGTGGTCCTCAAGCATATAACTCGTGTAGTTGGCATAAGAATTACTCATTAATGCGGATGATATACCGTTATCTCCAACTGTATGTTACACATGTGTGGGTATAGGGGTGCTATAGGTTGCTTTACTTAGTGTTGGGTAGACAAAAAAAAAATATTTACACCCTAAGGATGATGTGTTTATTTGAGTAGATGTTGTGGACCCATGTGTTGGTTTACAGCAGGGGAGTTTACAGTAGGCGTGAAAGTAAAAAAATCCTTCATGCTTAAAATTATTGGCCCCCTGATTATGAACGGTTTTGAACGCTTCAAAGATTAAACATAAGGAAATAGAGGTTTTAATGACAAGAGTTGTTAGTTTCATAATAGTGTTTAACGAATTAGAGTAGAAAGTTCCGTATTTTGTTGGGCGAATTATGAAGAACGGTAGTCAAAGCTTTCATGGATGACCTTTTGATAGCAGCGTGACTAACTTTAAAAATGTTAGGTTGAGCATTTTAATACCATGAATATTCGTGCTGCACGTCAATGATCAAACTATACCCTATTAAAAAATGTGTTGTTGTTTTTCGGGGGGCGAATTGAAAGTAAAAATTGCAAAGGAAGCAACCAATCGGTAGTTGCTAACACTCGAAACTGTAAAAACACGTATCCGTTCTTATTCACGTTGTTTGTGACTAAATAGTTATGTAAACACTTCTTGCAGGTATATGTGGTCTTTAGCCATTCACCTAGCATGTTAATGAGTTTAATTATGATATCATTGTTACGATTTTTGGCTAAGGATAAACCAGGCCAGGGGCGGGGCATCCGACCTATTAAACAGGGATTCTTTGCCCTTTAAAGGCAGATTTTGATTATAATGGATCCGGCATGCATATACACCTTGACCTCGCCGTTTTCGCCATAAAAAAATCGATAGTTACGCTATAAAATAACGCAGTTTAATTTTAATTTCCACTTTTATTTGGGCTAGTCACCGTTTGTTGTGCCAACATCAAACTTTCTATTTTGATAATTTAAATATGTATAGATATGATAGTTTAAATTTGGAAATTTATTCTATAAAATGAGTGAAAATTTGGTACAGTGGCAGTGGAAATGGATCAATGTTATGATTATTGATTACCTCATTGTGTAACAAAACATCAAAGTGTTAATTGGTAAATCTGTCGTCCATAAAACCCTAATTGGCGCACTTTCACTTTGACGTGAAATAATACTTGGGCAATTTGGGATTGATGTTAGAACCACGCAAAAATATCAAATAAAGCGGATAAAAGTTAGATAATTTTAGATATGTCTGAAAATACGTATTCTTTTATTGAAACTAGTGTCAGCTTATTGACTGTGAATCGAGGGGTAGACCGCCGATAATTTTTTGTACACCAAAATGCCTTTTTGCATACAAAATACCTTTAAAATACCTCACAATGCTTCTATTATTGCTCAAAATGTCTCATAGGGATAATGCTTTAAAACTGACTAAAATGCCTTCAAATGTTTACACATATGTGCCATTCTTAAATTTAGTTATACACAATGAGGAAAAAGAACAAGTATCAGGAGGTAACAATAATACAAATTATAACCCGTTTGTGCATTAAGCGAGGGGGACGGAAGTTGATTGCGCATTTGCCTACTGCGCAGTTGAATTGATGCAAAGTCATTGTCAGTTTGGAGTTTCAAACCCGCAAAAATTTGTTGTTTGTATTTAGTGTTAATTTGTTTTGTTTGTTTGTGGTTCTTTAACAGTTGAGTTTTGCAAATTTAAATTAAGTTGTACAGTGGACAATAATAATAGTGTTTTATAGTGCCAACCGAAAGTTGACGGCCGCCATATTACTCCCCCTCACCCCCTTGTTTCTGTCACCCCCTTTGTTTGCTATTGCTCCTTCCTGCTATATTTTTTTTATTCATTGGTTATACAGCAGTTGGCAGTATATCGGCCGATGCAAGTCATCAGAGAGTTTGACGTTTTGAAAATGCATTCTTATTGCGTAGCGATTAGTTGCAGGCTAGCGCGCTCTCTTTCTCACACGCGCCTTTTCAAAGAACGCAGATATAATACAAAGGTGACCTTCTTGATCTCGACTTTTAGCGAGTTGTGCCAACTGCCAGATTGCCAGTTGACAGTTTTCTGTTTTTGTTGTGATAGAAAATTGTATACTGCTAAGAAAACAACTGCTTTTAAGAACTTAAGAATCTTCTATTTTAATAGGCATTATTTATTGAGCAGTTAATAGTTAATTCGTGCGTTGGTGTGTGTATGTGTACACATAATAATATTACTTATTATTGTGGTGTTTAAGACTGAGTTGTGGTTATGTTAATGAACATGGCTTTAGGTAAACAAAGCCAGCAGCTTGTCTCTGCTTTAATATCGTTTTTTGAACCAGAACGAGATCACCGAGGCTGCTGTGAGAGAAGTAAAACAAAAATTATTGCATTAGAGTTTTTTGTTTATCAACAGTATTTTTAGTGAGTAGCCAAAGCACTTGGACTGTTCACAGCGAGCCTTATATCCCAGAAAGTAAAGCCATGCATTTCGTTGAGTTCACCTAAAATAGGTTTATATAGGCAGTCCCAACTAATTGAATCTCAATATATGAGATGTATGAACAAAGTAAGTCCCCTGGTATTGAGATAATGAGATATGGTAGTAAAAGTAAAAAAAGGTCAGGCAGTGTTTATACAACTTTGTAGTACTATGGAGATTTCAACTATAAGGCTGAGTTGTTATTTTAAATTCTAACCTGAAAATTGAAACGAAAATCGCCGAATATGATACGGAACTAACTGAAGTACAATAAGGACTCTTTAAAGCCAAGCATGGCCAAGTCTTAATTTACTGCAGGCACAATCCCTATTAGTGGCTCGCCTTATTAAAATTGAAAAAAGCATGCGCAGATGTCAACATAAGGAAGCCACTATTAGGGACAAGGCATCATTTGCACATCCATATCTCTCTAATGATAAATCTTGATGAAATACACTCTTGAAATTAATGCCGAAAAAATATTTTTTGACGTTTGCACGAATCTTCTAACTGTCATATTAACCAAGTTAGCACGTGTCAAATAAAGACCCTTATCATTTAAAAGAAACAGTTGAAAAATTTGTAATTTAAATTTAGTTAGTAGTAAAATTGTATGAACTACGTCACGTGACTTGATAATTAAATTTTTGAGCTTGCAACATTGGAAAGGCCAGTTGACATTGGCCGCATTCGTTTTCAAGCTCCATAGAGCGAGCAGAGCGTTTTTGACGTCACGATGACGTAATTTGGCAAAACCATAGATTGACCAATTGTCAAACTACGTCATTGTGACGTCAAAAAAGCTCTGCTCGATCCATGGAGCCTGAAAACGAATGCGGCCAAAGTGTACGTTCACCCGACGTCAGCAGCTTAGAAGCTAAGTAAGCAGTCATAACAAACTAAATGGGACCACTTACTTAACCTCTAAGCCGCTGACGTCGGGTGAACGTACCCATTGTCAAAAAATGGTAAATTAAATGTAGACAGTTGTTAAAATTAAAATTGCAAAATACACGTTACGTGACGTTGAAAATGCAATTCTGCATGTTCTTGCAACACTGTAAAGACCAGTTGACACCTGTCAAAATAAGTCACGTGACCTTTAAATTAAAAAATTTGGTAAATTAAATTCAGACAATTGTAAAAGCTGAAATTGCAATTATTATAATAATTTGTAATGAATATTGTTTCAACTCAATACCATTTAAAAAAGATTTCGCCCTAATAATTACATGTGCCTATGCTGTTCTGTTCAATTTTCAGTCAATTTTGTTATATTAATACACTACATTTTGAAATATACAGACAATGCCTCAAAATACTCCCAAATGCCTTATAAATATCTGAAAATGGCTCATAATGCCTTGTAATACCTCACAATGCTTCGTAATTATGGAAAAGTGCAAACTGATACATGTAACTCAAACAATTCTCATAAAACCACTTTCTGTGTGGTGTAGAGCAATATATTTATTTGTTTTGAGCAATAGTTTTCATATCTCGGTTAACGTGATTAATCACGGCACAGGGGGAGTTTTTTTGTAAACGTAATCTCTGGTTGTGTAGTTATAACTAATAAATTCATATATTACGAGTACCACTCGAGAAAGTAGGTCGCCTAAAGAAGCAAACCATAAAAACTGTTACATTATAATTCGTTACTGTTGTCTTGCGCTGGACAAAACAATAGGAACAATTCAGGACCAACCTTTGTAAATTGGTACTAGTATATCCTTGAACCCATTTCCAAACGAACAAAGGATTTCAGTACTGATAAACATATACAAACATTTTTTTGATAACACTATGTTAACCTTTCTATTACAGTAGATAAATCCTATTGCGGTAAATAACCGAAATCAAATTAGAGGTTTGGCCGGATGCTTCCATATAACATATTCCCATTGCTCATCGTTACTTTCCTATATGAAACACAGTTATGTTTGCTCGTTAATTATTAACAATCAAACAGGTGTTAAACTATCGTCATTGCTAATTTTAAATTTTTTGTCATGATTGCCACACCAAGATATTTGCACAACTATTGACAATTTTATCAAAAAAAAACAATATACCTACTATTATAATAATAAATTAAAGTAAGTTCATCCACTATAAACGTGACTAACATACAAAAGTAATTACTTCAAATATAATTAGGCCTGGTTTAAAGAAACGACTCTTTGTGAATAATTGTGGGCCACGTTGCCGAATAAGCTCGGCAGATTCAGTCCGTTATATAAACGTGACGTTGTGTAGAAAGAAAAAATGTTTCAAAACCTTTTTGCCTCAACGTCAAAACCATTTAATTGGAATTATTCAGCCAGGAAATTGCCAATAAATTATTTGTTTGTAAAAATTACATGCCCGTAAAATATGTCTTGCATTATTGTTCTCTGCGCATTTTATTAATTAGCACACAACAGGTCGATTACAGCCCTTGTTTTTATCTTTGCGACCTTTAAAATGCAACAATTTTTTTATTTTAGTCCGCTAATTTAGTTGCATTAATACTGGAGAAGCATTCCATCACAACACAAGCATTAAATTAGGGCAGAGCTGCCAATATTTGCTTTAATGGAAGAGAATACAAACAAATCCAATAGAACCCATGAAATTTTGATGGAGGCTTTGATGAAGCGCTTTAAATAGCTGGGTCGCATACTTAATATCTCATTGTTCCAGACGTAAGGAAGATGGTTCGAAGTTTGGTCCTGTAGAAGCTAAAACCCATAGAAAATGACGATGAGCGACAAAGGGGGGACCACCCTTAACTCGGTGGAATCTTCCGGATCAACCAGCCAGGGACATTGCAAAGGCCACAGGTACCATTTACAGTAGATTTCTTTGTTTACTACTGTGTTGTTCTATTAAGCAACTCTGGTAATTCCGTTAATTTAAGAGCGTTTTACATTTCAATGAGTCATAAAATTGCCAGCTACATGTTTTAATGGTTTGAGCGTAGGTAGTGTGGAGTTTGTTGTACTAGTGACCTTTTGTCCGATATATTCCAAGCCAAAATCGATCAAATATTTCCACATCAAAGGTGGTTACCCAGTTCACTAAATAGCTACGTGTCAGTTAATAAAAAAAGTTCCTTAATCAACTAGACCACTTATTTATTATGGGTAATGACATCTGGTTAATAAATATTTAGTTAATTCCTACAGCACTGACCCATTGGAATTAAGAGGAATTAACTTTTAACCTTGTCAGGAACGTTGTTATGTGCAAAATAAAGCTGGTTTAATTGTATTTGATGTTGGCTATTTTAATTCTATGTTCTTAGTAGAAGCAGATTTAGGTAATTTAAATTCAGTTTAATGCAGTATATTCTGGAAGACTGGCAAAAGCCAGATTCAGAATACACTGCTTTTTTAACTATCTGTAAGCTTTTTCATTTTTTTTCTTCTATGTATAACTGATTAGACTACACTATGAGGCAAAAATTTTGGTAAATGAAAACGTGTGACGTCCGTATTTCATGATAACCTTAATGAACTCTTGTAAAAGTGCTGAATAGCGCCTCGGGTTGATAATAACATGTCACTACAAGCTACATATACACTGAAGAAGCGCGGTCGCCGTTTTCAATCAAACGCGGCATTGATTTTCTGCTTTAAAGTACTTTACACCATCTCAAATGCTAGAAGTATTCCATAGCAAAACACTGATAACGAGACGTTTGTTAAATTTTACATCAGAATCGACTTTTCTTTAATAAATCATCTAATATTACGTCACATCACCGCTTATTTGATGCATGCACCTTTCAATTAACTTCTACAGGCGACAAGAGTCCATGTACGCAATGACCGGACTCTACTCCGAAAGTATCCCTGAAGAACAAGCGGAAACCTCCAGTGATTTGGGTACCACCAAATGTACCACCACATTTTGCCATGGAACAGACACCGTCATTAAATGCCACAGTCGAAATCCATCATCCGGATTCGATCCTCACCGTACCACCGTGCATTCTGCAGTTGGTACAATGGGCAGATCCAACGAACCACCTGTGATACTCAGAGATCTGAAGGACTGCGGTATTCTAGGATTTAGGCCTTCTTGCGTACAAAGTTTGGCTAGCATCAAGGCAAGTTTTTTTATAAGTTAAGTTCTCCGCACTAATTAATTGGCAGTGTCAGTGTAATTTTGTCGCTGATTACTGCGCCAAAATTTCTACGTGAAACATATATTGATCCGAAATAACCGCAATTCTACATTGCTGATGCTAGTTTTTGATGGATAGTTGCAATTATGCTAACGCGAACTTCATGTTTCAACTGTCATAGCCCGGATGTAAACATTATGAAGTGCCAACATTCTCATTAAATCAATTTTTTGTAATTTTTACTGCAATACCATCCACCACGTGGCCCAGATTTATTTCAGTGTTTTTAGAAAATTCTTTGTAGTTCAAAATAATAATATGCTGTGTAATGAAATACTTGTTAAGTGCTTAAAGTCATTTTAAATTTAATAGCAAGTTGTAAAATCCAATTTTAACTTCAAAGTAAAATAGTGCGTATTATTCTGATGGTAAAATTGAATATTCATTACAAAACATCATTCATAACAACCTATTGCAAGCCCACGTTTAGTTTAAAATTGAAAGTGGTTAAGTTTTTGGTTCGTGTGCACTTTAATACAAAGTTACAATTATATATCTTCTAATCAATTATAGTAAGAAGTATTATTCCTAACTTTAAAAATTTTAACTTAAACTACAAGGAAACAAAGTGTAATTTTACATTTCACGGAAGTCAGTGGTTTAAAACAATCTACTAGAAAAAGCTACAAACTACAACTTTGTTTGTTTTAGGTAGTTAATGTAATGTAAATATAATTTGAAAGAGCATTTTAGTGCACCGGAACATAAACACATAAATTGCTTCAATTTATATGTTTTGTAAAGTAAAATATGTGAGCCAATACTTGAACTTTTGTACATTTCTTTTTAAATTGAAATCTGATGAATAGATTGAGAATTAATTAACCATATTACAATTAAATCTTTAACGTAGTTTCGCTTCTGTAATGACTGTAAACAATAGATAATTTTCTAATTTGCATAGCGCATAATTTGTAGTCATTTTCACTGAATATACATTTCTTAGTCCTGATGGTGGGTGGTATTAAAAGCGCTTCCGATTAAAACTTTTATATTGCGGTTTGTCTTTATGCAACAAATTACATGTTATTTTTATTAATGTACTCAAATAATCTTAATTTATATTCCAGTTCTTTGTGTTGCTGCTTTCCTTCTTGGTAACTCTCCAACAAGCCCTAAGCTCCGGCTACATAAATTCTGTGATAACCACTATCGAAAAACGATTCGAGATACCTTCAAGTCTGTCGGGACTGGTGGCATCTTCGTACGAAATCGGAAATGTGATAACCGTGATATTTGTAAGTTACTTGGGCAGCCGAAGACATATCCCTGTTTGGATTGGTGTTGGGGCAGTGATCATGGGAATAGGGTCACTGATTTTTATGGTGCCTCACTTCATCGCGAATGAAAGTGTCGAAATCACAGAAGTGAACAATAGTGAAGAAAATATGTGCCGAGTAGTGACGGTACACGAACAGGATATGGGACTGGGGCGATTATCCTCAGGGTTGTCGTCTCCACCTTTAGCTCCTAATAATTTACGGGGGGACAACTGTATTCAAGGGAGTCCGTCTACGACTGGACCGGTACTTTTGTTTGTTTTGGCTCAATTGCTATTAGGGTGCGGTGGATCACCTTTGTTTACTTTGGGAACAACTTATATTGATGACCACGTTCGGTCTGAGAGTTCTTCAATTTACATTGGTCAGTACTATACCCAGACCATGCGTCATGCAGTTCAGTAACCTTATTATTTTACTTTCAGGTTGCATGTACAGTATGGCAGCTTTCGGTCCAGTTTTGGGTTTCCTTTTAGGAGCTTATCTGTTGTCTTTCCATATGGATTCTTTCTCTAAAATAATATCAATAAGTGCTGGTGACAGCAAGTGGGTGGGCATGTGGTGGGGAGGATTTTTATTGTGCGGTTTCCTCCTTATAATTGTGGCAGTACCCTTCTTTTCTTTCCCTAAAGTTTTGACTCATGAAAAGGAGAAAATACGCTTGATGGAGAAGCAGGCAGCAGCGAACGGAGCTAGTACAAGTGGAGCAAGCAAAGAAAAGCAGGCTAATGCTAACACTGCAGATGACCTGGCGTATGGAAAAGATATTAAAGGTCTTGAACTGAAAAGTAATCCTGATTTAGTTTATTTAATGTTTTATTGTAGATATACCAAGGTCCATGTGGAGGTTGGCGTCTAATCCAATTTATATGGTGACGTGTTTAGGAGCTTGCATGGAACTTATTATAGTGTCCGGTTTTGTGGTGTTTTTGCCTAAATATCTGGAAACCCAATTCAGTCTAGGCAAAAGTCAAGCCAGTGTCTTTACTGGTGAGTTGATTTGACCTTTGTTAACACGAAAACTTAATCCATAAAACCAACAGGTTCCATTGCAATACCAGGAGCTTGCATAGGAATTTTTATGGGAGGCTTAATCCTCAAAAAAATGGAACTTAGACCTAAAGGAGCAGTGCAGTTCGTCCTTATATCCAACACGATCTGCTTGTTGTGCTACGGCCTGCTATTTTTCTTGGGCTGTGACAACCTAAAGATGGCAGGGACGACAATTCCATATTTTAATAGCACACAGCCGTTCCAAGTAAATTTAACTTCGGCCTGCAATTTTGGCTGCGAGTGCAGTATGAACGACGTCGAACCTGTTTGCGGGAACAACGGACTCACCTATTTTAGTCCCTGTCATGCGGGATGCACTTCTATTTTTGCTTCTAATTATACCAACTGTGCCTGTAAGTTTTGTTTTGCTAGTTATTTCTATTAGTATTCTTTTAGGCTACATTTTATGGTACAAACTTTTAACGTCAAGATTTATTATTTCACAGATCTCTTTAATGATCTTGATAACTGTTAATTTTCTGTGGGCGTTTTATTGGGATTTAGGTCAGTTATTAAAGCCTTTTGTGGGTCAAAGTCTGAACGGTTAACATATTGTTAGTTGAAAACTTTAAAGTGTAATTTTATTTTAGGTATACATGAAAATATGAGCTTAAAAAATAGTTCTTCCATAAACTACGCCTCCACTTTAGAAAATGATTATTCGGAGGTTACCATAGTGCCTGTAGCGACGGCAGGACCATGTAATTCACAATGTCATACCATATATCCATTTTTAATCCTGCTATTTTTTATGACGTTTATCGTGGCAATCACGCAGATGCCTTTACTTATGATAGTGTTAAGGTAAGGTTTTTTTCACTTTTGCTTTAACTAGTTGATAAAAAAATTATTTACAGATCTGTGAATGAAGAAGAACGATCATTTGCTTTGGGTATGCAGTTTGTGATATTCCGACTGTTCGGGTACATTCCAGCGCCAATCCTATTTGGCAATTTGATTGATTCGACTTGTCTGCTTTGGAAGAGCACCTGTGGCTCTAAAGGAGGTTGGTTTTTGTTTGTGTTTCTTCTTATCGATTTTAACATTCAACACATTGTAGGTCGTTGTTTGTTATACGATATTGAACAGTTCCGGTACAGATACGTAGGTTTGTGCGCTGGAATCAAGATTTTAGCTCTTGGAATATTTTTAACCGACTGGTGGCTAGTTCGTAGAAGAAAAATGATCGATGAAGATAAAGTTATATCAGCAAATGAAATCGTGGGGTCTATCATTAGCTTAGATAAACGTAAGACAATGCAATTTCTCAACTTTTCAGTATGTTAAGTTCTCTTATAGTTTTTGCAGAAGGACTGCACAGTAGAGGTCACTCACGCTGCCATTCTAGAAACACCAGTTCAGTAAATGCGCATGATTTTCCCCCACCTAACCCCTCACCCAAGACGATGCGCTTAGTCAAAGAAGCCCTGGAAGCTCACGTAGCCGCTAAAGCGGCTGAAGAGAAAATTGAAGGACCTTTGGATAGTGAAGTCGAGGGAGGGCTTAAAAGACGTCACACTTAGTGCACTGACTCAGTTTTTAGGTGAATTTAATTTATTCCTGCCCTGTTTAGTTACTTAAATTAGTCGGTTCGTGCATGATTACCTTACGAGGCTTAATCGCGCCATCTAGGATTTTACTCACTAATATGTAATTATATAGCGACTGTCAACAAATTCAATTATGTGAGACATAACCATATATAGTGAATTAGTACCCAGATTTCCTGTAGTGAGTTCAGGTTGATTTTACCCCATATAAAGCCAAGTATAGCTTCAAGCACATTTGCATTATGGTAGAAAAAAATTGAAACACGTTTAGTGAACAATCTGAGTCTCATGACAGGGAAAATTAAGGCAATTTTATTTAAAAGACCAATGAGCACACTTACAAGAGCTAATTTGTTGATATATGGTTTGTCCTTTACTAAAAAAGTGACAGGTTCCTTTTGCTGTACAGGATGGTTAAATAAGCGATGTTGTACTGTAACTGAAAACATTTATCAAGTTCTATAAAGCAGTTTTCTAGAAAAAGGAACGAGCATGTAACAGGTTTTTACAAGACCTTAGTTGGCACCAAATAGGTCAACAAAAAGGCACCTTTAATATCGATCGTTGAAGAAAACATCAAGGTATACCGTAAGAATAATGAAATAAGAGCACAATGGAAATTATATGAATCTGTAGGTTACTATAGTTTGTTATTAAAAAAATCGCTTATTTAACCGTCCTATGCAAACGTGATATCAGTACCAATTTTTGTCTGGTGTAACTAAGGATTTACCCACTAAATTAATATAAAACTAACATTCTAAAAGCCGTACATAAAGAAGTGTCTGCACACTCAGGGATCTGTCTTGTTGTAAATAATGTCGATGTATTACGTAACAAAGTGATCGCTCAATAATAAGTAGAAACACTCCAAACAAGAAGTCGATAAAATAAGGAATGCAAAGTTTGTACAATAATCGGAACAATATATATATATTTTTACTAAAATACTCACGTAACATGTTAAGTAATAAGTTTTTAAAAAAACGACTTATATTCACGCTGATGATTGGAATAATACTAATGGCAATACGTCTTTAAACACATATCTTCCAAAAAAAATGTCGATAAGAATCTCCACACGCTTTAAATTTTACACCAAATGTACTATAGAAGTAGCGCTAGTTTTCTATTCTGACTTAGAACTAAAAATTGATACTCTTGAGAGCTTTAGAATCTCACCTGGTGTAATTTAAACTCACTTACTGTTGACCGCTATTGACCTTAGTCCTTCACGCACATGTGTCAATTACGGTTAGGAAGACTGCAAGCGCATATCAGTAGAGGTCACTAAGCATAAAATTGCAGTGAGGTTAGACTTACCTGATCAAAATCACAAGTTTGTTGATAATCAAATGGCAGTTCGTTGTCTCCACAATCTTTCAAAACGCTTTAGAACTTAATGAAGCCAAACTTTTGTTGTTGCCTTAGATCTATGTGATATTAAAAACGAATAATCACGTTCCTGCCATTGCATTCGAACTATCTGCTAGCATTTTTTAATTGTGACTAATTTTGGAAGTCTAACCTTACACTTTAAAGCAATTAAATCTGGCTTTTAGTCAATTAGAATCTATTTCAGTGAGACTTGATTAATCCAGGGTGTTAACAGTTGGTGAATATTTTCGCTATCTCGTAATTTTTGGTTTTTTTATAGTGATCTCCTTCTGTTAGATACTTAAGAAAAAAGTATATCTTTTAGTTCATTCTGATTTTTGAAACATTCCACTCTATTAAAGACTCTCGTACTTATAAAGGAATGTACTGTCATCAACATAAACGTTTGGAATTTCAAATGTTTGCTTAAGTTCTTGTTGCTGTGTCTTTTTTAAACTTTATTAACCGCAACGGCCTTAGACATTTTAATACAACATACAGTAACAGGACTTTAATTGAAGTCGAATTCCACTCTATGTTGGTGTGGGTTTAAGGGAATGGTTTTAAGAAGCTCGATTGTAAATAAGGGACTAGGAAGCAATAGATTATATATATATTTCTAACAGTGTGATCGAATTTTAATTGATATTAAACTTTATAACTTATTTAGTGAAATTCCTATACTATTTATTCCTTTTTATTTTTTAATACCATATTGTGTATTATTTTTTGTTAATTAATTTTCTCCTTTAGATAAATAAGTTCGTATAATGCGGTTTTAATAAAACACGTAATAAGAACTTAATCCATGTTTTTTTTTACCTCTTGCTTGAGCAGTTTGACTTGTGCTACTCAAGATACTATGCGAGAATCAGGTAGGTAAGTATCAGTATCTGGGAATTTCAAGAATATAAACAAACTTTCTCCAAGTCGAAATTGAAAATTAACAGTAAAACAACTGCATAAATTGATCTGAAATTAATTCTGCTAGAATGAATACTGTCGGTAAAATAAAACTACTAAAGGTCACCACAGAAATAAAACAAACCTAATATAAACTTAAATAAATAATAATTTGCATGACTCGCTTAATACATGACAGCAATAAAATCTTCCAGGAACTGTTTTAGCGTACTGTGCATTTTTAGCACATAGCAGCAGTTTTTAATCCCATATATAAACTGTATATTTTTTAGAATTACCAAAGTAATAAAATACAAGTGGGTTTCGGAGAATTTTTACTTTATGTGAATTATCAATTAGGTGTCAAGTCTTTTAAAAATACCTGCTTTTTGTCATGGTTTCCTGTTTTTGATTGAAATTGTGACCACATACACACAAAATGTTGTAGCTTTTGCTAGCAATAGCCACTTTAATTTTTGGAGCACTGTTTGACCCATGCTGGTAGAATTAAGTAGACAGGAGAACTGCAATAAATTCCATTTCTCACACTGCGAGAGATATTGATAAAATTTCATTTAAATCTCATATGTTGTCAGATTAAAAACTTTTGATTCAATAACAACAAAATAATTAATTAATTACTTCAAATATATTGACTGAAATACTATAATTTAGATAACAATAATTATTCCTGCCAGGGACTAGAATATTGTTTTTCCCGTTTACCGCTAATTACTTGCATATTACATTTTATAGATTGATATTTTCTTTCTTTGCTTCTGCTTCATATTTCTTCAAATAAACACCTTCTGGATCGTACTTTGCAGCCAATTCATCCCAATATTGGCGTTTGTTATCAATTAGGTAACGTATAACTTTTGATGCACCTTTTTTCTGGCTTTCGTTACATTTTGAGCATTCGTTTTCCAGAGCGTCGGGCAAATTTTCTAGAGTAAAAAGATCATAAGTTTTTTGATGTGCAATAATATAGTCTGACTTACTCTTCAATTCAGCGCCATCAGGAGTACATCTTCCCTTATCCAGCAGACAATTCAAGTAATTCCTCAACAATCTCTCACTCTGAAGAATTTGATCAATATCCACATCATCGTATTTGGAAGTATACTTATCTGCATATGATAATGCAGCCACAGCGATCAACAAAAACGATATAATCAACTTCATGATTTTAGAAACTTGCAGACACTTTCAACTATAGTATGTCTTCCCGCCTATTAAGAACTAATTTGCGACGTTAATCCGACTTTATATTTATATTCAATGGATGATCTCGAGGTGATATTATTTTCATAGCCGTTTTAAGTACCTATCTAATTAGCATGGTTTTTTGGTGGGAGACATTACATTGGATGCGCAAACAGTAAAGTACTTACCTAAAACGATTTTCCACCCGATGGTATTGTTAAGCGGCTAATTGTGTACCTATACATGTTTTTGACCAATTATTTTAATGGGATACTTGTGTCGAATTTTTTCGTTTAGTTGACCAATCGACTGTTTAACAAAATTTGTTTGTTAAATCATCGAAGTTATTTGTAACGAAATTACATGGAAAAGGTAATGCCAAACAACATAAACTAGGAAATAAATAAATTGAGTGTGTCATTTGCATTAAATTAAAAGCTGAAGTGTAAGATTATTTTTTGACAGTGGCCAAAAACCTAAACATAAATCATACAAAGGAGTATAGTTGATTTTTATCCGTTGCTAATTTTTGACTTTGATCTTTTTCCTAAAGTTGACATTACTTCAAAAGAAACATTTTTTCATTTGGGCTCTTCATCAGATTATATAATTATGATGTAATTAACAAATATATCAAGAACATACAAAAGTCAATTTTACTGTAACAACATTATAGAACAGAAGTTCAAAGATCTCATACGTCTTTTTAGGCCTTTTTAACATTGAAGAAATGCAGACCTGTGGTTACAGGTTACAGACACTAAAACTACAAAAAACGTCTTGAAGATTGGTCCTGAATTTACAAATACTTTTTTTAGTTTGAAGAGAGGTTTTTTAGGCAATATTTTACTGTTTTTAGGTGATCCTGTGGTGGGATTATCATATCTGATATAAATAACTTGGATTTATTTTGAAAAAAGTCCACTACCATAATGTTTCAAGTTTATTTTCAGCTTTGAGAATCTAGATGAGTTGGTGAACCAACCCAAAGCATAGGAGCGCAACAAGACAGAGGATATAAACCTTTAAACATTTTATTGTATTAGCAAGAAATACTTAAGTATGAGTGAATCAAAATGGTCTTTGTTCCATATTTTTGCAGTACACGTTGTATGGAGTAGATACAACTTGCAGAAATTATTCTGATCTATATATTTCCTTTAGGAAACTCGAGATGATTGAACTTATCCTAAAAGTTGTACTACAAAAACCCTCTTATATCTTCATAAGTAAATGAAAAAAATATTGATTCAAAGCAGTAAAAAATGTCCATCCAGACAACTAATTACTGTAATTCAAGAATCTGAAAAACAACCCCGACGTTACGTCAGAAAACCGAGGGGAGCAAAAATAGCACCCCGCTAAGTAAATACAAAATTGACGTCTACCACTTCATTTTCAATTAACTGACTTTTCTCGGAAAGAAATAGCCTACGAGTCTGTTTTATCGCCGCCTCATCTAATAAAATCAACCCCTTAAGACTACCCACTTGAATGAAGTTTAAAAATATCGCATAAATGTATTGTGGGTTGCCTGACACTAAATAGGCCTCACGACTTGGATCGATGGCCAGTCAAGGACAGCTAAAAACCCAATCCTAGATATTACAATTCAGTAAATTGTACGTGAAATACTAGTTTCTTGTACAATTAAGTTAGTTAAAAATATCGTTTAAGGTCATATATTTCTTCGTGGTACTTAATTAAATGTAATCAAATTTGAAGTGACGTATTCACAGTATGGAAGACTATTGCAATGCACATTTTAAAGAAAAAGTACATATAACGTTTGGTTTTAAGTACAATAGGAATGAAGAATAGATAGGAGTCCACACTGTGACGTCACAGTCCTAACTTTATAATTCGTCATTATAAAGAGACTGTGAGGAGGCGGAGCATAGTACTGACGTCAGTGCACGACTTTGTCCAAGAACCATCTTGCTTGCGAGGCCTATCCTGCGTGGAAGTGCAAAAGTAAATTCGTCCTCTTTAGGGCTAGACGTTCGTTGTGGTTTTAGCGTGTTGTGATTTTTCTACGTTTCGTGGTACTTAGGAAATCCTATTTTCAATGTGTATGGCTATAGCGGTGAGTAAAAGTAGGATAATAGGCCTGTCTAGTATAGTTCGATGCTATTTTGGAAAGTTAGCTATTTTAAGACGTTAGGACGGTTTCAGGTGGGTTTATATCGTTTTCAGAGTGCTTGTGCCGTTCAACTTTCTACTTTTTTTTTGGGCAAAAGTTCAGTCGGGAAGGCTATTTGTTGCGAAAATATGTTACAAATGCTTTAAAGGTGAGGCTCACATTGAGTTTTAATTTTTGTGGTTTTAGCCTAAAAATAACTTTCAGGGAATTTCTACGGTTTTTTTTGTTTTTTATCTACTAAATGGAACCCGTCTTGTGATAAGGATATTACAGTTTGTGTTATCCACTTTATAATAAATTTAATAACCACATGGTTCCTTAGTTTTTAAAGTGTCTTCAATTATTCTACTTTGGGTAAAAATTAATTAACACTAGATTTTTATTTTATGAACATATTGTGCATTTGTAAAACGTTTACATTTTTGTCAGGAATTTGCAAGTGCAAGTGGGGTTTGTAGAAGAACTCTTTATTCAACATTCTTATTTTGGTTTTCAAGCTCAGAAAACATTTTCTAGTATTTGGATTAGGAAATGCACTGTTCAACTATTGAATAGTTTTCCAACCCAACGAGAACTGAACTGATAAACTTTACCTATGTAACTATATTTGCTGATAACAATTATTCTACAAGATGATTCAGAATTCTGGGAACTATTGTATGCACGTCACAAATTTAATTTAAACTATTATGTAATGCTTTTTATTTGTTTGACAAAGCCACTTACATGGTCTGTATCACATTCAAATTCCTAATCTGATTATATTCTAATTTGTTATGATTACAATCTATTGAAAGACACTTAAATGTTTTTTTTTCCAAAGATTTGAGTACACACTACCACACTTCAATGGGTTTTGTGAAATTTTTCTTTGGAAGATTAAGAGCGTATTTGCGTATTTGATGTAAATTGTTTTTATGTTGAATTTCTTTAGTACGCTACAAATAAATGATAGGTATTAAAGTGTTTTGACTGTGACTGATTGGGACAGCAAATATTATATGCATATATAGATTTTCTTTAAAATAATATACTTAAATATGAATAAAGATTAATACTGAAATTCCCAGACAAACGCGCTAATATTTAGATAAATATTTGAAAAATTATTAAATTGAAACTGTGAGTTTTGCTACCCTTTTTGTGAAGGATCCCCGAGGGGTAGACCGCCGATATTGTGTACACCAAAATGCCTTTTTGCATACAAAAAACACTTGAAATGCCTTTAAAATACTTCACAATGCTTTATTATTGCTCAAAATGCCTCATAGCAGATTGGCTTCTCTCTCCCTTTAGGAGGCAATTTGCCAGGGGTTTTCTTTCAGCCCAGGATTTGTCTGACTCTAAGTCATCCCCAGGCAGACCTCTCAATGCTTTTCACAAAAAAGTCAAAAAAATCGATTATAGGCACAATCCGAGTAAAAATATAGTCATTCCTCGTGGAAACTATAACCCAAAAGCTCACGTGACAGTTTTTAGGTTAGGTTATTTTAACAGACAAAAATATTTTTTGTACGGTTGTCTGAAATTACGGGTTATATTTTGACGTTTAAACGAATCTTCTAACTGTCATAGTAACCAAGTTAAAAGAAACAGTTGACAAATTAAATATATAGTAGTTTAAATTTAGATTGTGGTAAAATTGTAAGAACTACGTCACGTGACTTTGATAATTCAATTTTTGAGCTTGCAACACTGTAATGACTAGTTGTCATTGTCAAAAACAGTGACGTGACTTTCAAAAGGCAGTTTAAACTTTGGAAAATTGATAAATAAAATTTGGACAGTTGTAAAAACTTAAATTGCAAAATACACGTCACGTGACTTGGATAATTCAATTTTTGAGCTTGCACCACTGTAAAGGCCAGTTGATATCTATCAAAATTAATCACGTTACCGTTAAAATGTGGTTTAAACTTTAAAAACTTGGACTACTTTAGACAGTTGTAAAAGCTAAAATTGTAAGAGACCACCGCCTACTATACTAGAAAGCCTAGAAGGTGCTTGTCAAAAATTCCAATATGGCGGGAATAGTGGTGACAGTTCGTATTGTGGAAATTGAGTTTTTTGAGGGTTAGATGAATTTTTACGGTTTAAAATCAAGACTTGAAGTTATTTGCGTAAGTTATTTTTCTTTGCTGCCGTTCATAAGTTTTTCAAGCCACATTGTAACAGCAATTCAGGAAAAAGCCCAACCGTGTCAGTTTATTGAACACTTTGAAGTGGGATGATTTTACTCCAACACTATACTCAATGGTAGGTACAAGAAGGTTTCTAGTACAGTAAACTTATTAGGTATTTGTTACATGCACAGGTATGTGAGTCACATTTTAAAGCATCCTTCATTGTGAGAGCAACAAAAATAATTTTGAATGAATGTTCTTGGAATAACATAAGAACCATTTACCATTTTTGCTTACCTAGTTCAAGGATTTACAGATTTTCTTACATTGAACAGTGTTTAAACTAGTTTGCTGTGTGTTGTACTTTCTAGGACAAATGTTCTAACCAATTTGTTTAGGCTGGACTTGATTGTGTATAAAATACATATCTGGATCAGGAATGAACCTTTCTTTGATTTTTTACTCACAACTTGCAATCAACTACACAAAATAATAAAAAAAATACATATTTCTTACTGCATACGTTTGTGTATAAAACGAAAACTGTTAACGCCGCCATTAAAAGTGACATTTTAGGCTTTCTAGTATAGAGGGCGGTGAAGAGACACATCACGTGCTTGCAACACTGACCGCATTCGTTTTCAAGCTTCATGGAGCCAGCAGAGCGTTTTTGACGTCATGATGACGTAATTTGGTGAAACCATAATTTGACCAATTGTCAAATTACGACATTGTGACGTCAAAAAAGCTCTGCTCGCTCCATGGAACGTGAAAACAAATGCAACCACTGTAAGTCCAGTTGACACCTGTCACGTGACCTTAAAAATGTTGAAAAATTGGTAAATTATTATAATAATTTGTAATGAATATTGTTTCAACTAAATATCAAGTAGTAACAAAGATTTTACCATAATAATTACATGTGCGGTCAATTTTGTTATATTGATACACTATATTGTCTACTGCTTGGTCTGCTACAAAGTGTTCCTTAAAATATTTCAAAATTTCCTTTATTTAGGGTTTATTTCGCTCAAAAGTCCAAGGAAAATATCGCAAAACATTTTGAAATAAACAGTCAATGTTATTTCAAAATGTTTTGCGGTTTTCAGTCCGAATTACCTCGAGTGTGTCCACCAAAATACTTCGGCAATCTACCCCTCGAGGATCCCTCAGTCTAATTACTATGCAGGTAGAGAAAAGCTCATTGCAAATTGTCCCAGTCTTTGACCTGGATCATAAAGTGTTCAGGGCAGAATTAGTGATAATTTCAATAAAAAATGTACCTACATTTTATTTGCGGGATATAATATGGCATACGTAGCGTTTTGAAGTGCACTGCAAATCTTCTTGGCGCCCGTTATCTGTTCTGATAAGTCGGAATACGAAGGCTGCTGTTATATCAATTTCTAAGCTTGTTTGCTGTTTAAACTAAATAAACAAACATTTTCTTCTACTCCGGCACGTGGATTTATTGGGCAGTTAAAATTGGAACCTATTTAGGCACTGACCTACTACAGTATGATTGATAACCACCTGAAAAAAAAAATAGTTGGCACCAAATTAATTAAGCAAGTCACATGTGTCATGGTGCATTTTACACTGTAGATAAAATTAATTTCGGGGAATTTCATTATTTTAGTAATCCTTTTAGTATTGTATTCCTCAGATAAGGTGTGTTAGTAATCACTAAAACTTTCAATGTGATGTACAAAAATATTTAGTTTACAGTTAATAACAAGCAGGTAGGCTAAATTTAGCTCGTCTTCTGTTTAAATAAATTAAAAATAAGTTGATTAAAGAGCGCATAATTTAGTGTGTTTTTAACAGTCAGACAACAGAGATGTTAAGGCGGACAAATATTTTGACGCTGATCTGTACAGAACTCGTTCAATTTTTCTCTAGTACGGTCCACTACGTCTCGTGAGTGTTCCAAGTCATTCAATTGAATTTAGGACTTGTATAAACACGCTTTAGGTAGTTTGGGCTTTTTAGAGCCAGTACCATTACAGTGCCCTAGGTTCCAGGTCGTGCAGTTTAGTGTTGTGCTTTAATATAGACTTCCGCTTTGTCACAACAATTTAAGCTTGGATTCGAGTAAGTACTTATCATATGACGTCAAAGAACCCAATACATGCGAACATTTAATCCTAAAACAATCCAGCTCGTTTACTTAGATCTACGCTTTAAGTTTATATATGTGAGCATGAATCAGTCGAATAATAATCTCCACTCATTAAAACCATTAGTACGTTCTCAGAGACGTGATAATTCCTTCTTGTGGCTTTATTAAATTATCAGTAACTTGATAAAATGATGTAAGTGGATTTGAGTTTTTTATATGTTGTCAAGTTAATATAGATTTCCTGAAGAGATTAAAAATTTACATTGGCCAGACCAACCTAAAAACATCATGCAGATAATCCCAGTCAGTTTACAAATTTTTATTGACTGCAATAATTCTCAACCACCTGTTCGATTATTGTTCATAATTTGCAACATACCATATGGTTATTCTTATCGCTAACAACACCACCTGACCTGCATCTATATAAAACTGGTTTCCTGTTCACATAGAAACAAACTGTTAAGTAGCAATCAAATGGTTTTTTGTTTAGGTATTTCAGACAATGCTTTCTTTGATTAGTCTATTAGAGTAAAAAGGAAAATTGCTACAAATTTTGTAGGCTTTCAGTCCAGTAAATAGCTGCGTTTCAACTTAAAACAACGAAATGAAATCACCAACCCACAGAATATTGATTTCAAGTGAATTCTCATTTCTCTCTGATGAGTTTCAGCTTTATTGATTAATAAACAGTATACTAACTTGTTAAATATTGTTAAAATAATTTTTGTATCTGGAAAAAAAATTGTTTTGTGCAGTGTTATTCACAATTATTAAACCTCAAAGATTGAAATCAATTTTAAAAGACTTAAAGTACTTTGGTACTGATGTAGGACTAATTATGTGTTATAGCACCCTGTGTATTCCATCAGCAGCTCCTTCTAGATCTGTACAGCCATTCTGCTTGTCCTACACGTGAAATTCCTTTCCAGTGCTATCCCCATAAATAAGAAGCATTTGTTGTCTAATTTCATCAGTGTGCATTACCATATGTATAGTAAAAGTTAAATTGACGTATTTCAGCCAGTAACACATAAAGTTGGTTTAAATGCAAAACATATTTCAAACACAATTTCCCTCTTTATTTACTGAATAATATTTTACTTTTTGAATAATAAAGTTATGGAATACATTTACCGCATTATTTGGTTATTATTAAATTGCATTGGGTTAAAACTCAACTCATCATTCTTTTCAATAACCTCAATCAATTTTTTGACCAGTTATCAACTCAACTAAACTTGGCAAAATAATTGTTATCCTTGATTGGCATAACAAAAATGTCACGGGATTGTTTATCCGAATATTATTTTGATCTTTCTTTGGGTTGAACAAACATTTTCTCGTCATTCACTAATCAAAAATAGAACAAAATTTTGGCAACACAAACGTTTCGACCAAGTAGTTTACTAAGTGCGCCTTAATGAAAAAAAAAATCTATCACGTAGACCTTTCGGGATTTTGTGATTCTTTTGTATGACTGCGATCTATTTTTATTAGGATGGTAAACAAAGACATTGTGCGTTTAAGTTGTTTACCACGGGATTTGTATTAATAATTATTCTTAATTACTACTGAATGTCGTCCTATTTAAGCGTCAGAACCGTGAAATTACGTTCCTAACTAATCATCTTTAAAATTTTCCATATTTCTAATACAATCAAAGTTTATTGACAGTTGCAAGCCGCCAGACAAATCAAAAATGATCACAGTAGTAGCAAGTCATTGAATATGTTATATGATATTCACGTAAAATATACCGACATAGCCCGAACAGTAATAATTTAATATGCATTGCCTGGTATCGGTAACCTTAGAACTTCTACTATCTTTATTGTTTGTTTAGGCTATAATGTCGTAGGTGCAAATTATCCCAGCATTACAATATTGCTGTGCCATTTACAATATAATTTTTTCCTGGACGTGTAGAAAAATTTGAATTTCGCAGTTTTCCCGGCCAACTTAACACAAGTAAATAGCATTTCCAAAATAAAACGTTATATAAATGTCATGAGGTTCTAAATATGAGACGTGACCAATTTAGTTCGCCAAAACGATAAAATCATTACAGATGTTTATTTGATGGAGTTGTTTATGAAGGTTAATGCATTTGGTAAAGTATTATTCAAAACCGTCGGAAAAACTCAAACAATCGTTTTTATTAACCATAATCTCTATGGTTATCCTTCAGTAACTTTGAAGTTTTTAAGTGATTGCCATTGACTGTCAGTTAAAAAAAATAGTTGCTAGAACATCACAGAATTTGTTTAATGAAATAAGTCAAGGAGAAAATTCGTCAAGGGTACCGATTACGGAGTTAACGGTTATTCACCAGTCGAGCTTTTAACTTTTATTGCGAAATGTTACTTGACGGAACTATATACTACCGTATATAATATATCGTTGATTTTTTCAAACTATTATTTTTGTTTCAGTATTTTGGCGAACCTGTTCTGGCATACATGGAGTTCCACTTGGACAGCGCGGAATATTGCCAGGCTCAACACAAATAAAGGGAAACCGGAAAGGCAAAACCTAGTTATTGAACTTAGTCTTTGCAACGTTGCCATAGTTTATTGGATTTACCTCATCAGAAAGCCAAATAAGCTGTGTGTCTAAACGAAAGTTTATTTTGCCGTTCCCATCAGCATTTCACCAAAAGATATGAGCTTTTTCTAGTTGTCTCGGTTTTATAATTTCTATATATTGCTGAAGCATATCAACTAGTGTAAATAACTACCTGGAGCAAGTTACTTAATACTTCAAGTTTACTTAAATTGCTATTGAGAGACTGATTTTTTTCTAATCGACGATACTTTCGAATCGAAGCCAATAATTTAACTATAGTAATAACAAATTGAATAAATTAGTGAAAACTAACGAAGACAAAGTAATGACAACCGGCGTCATGAGGCAGAAAGACATCCGACCCGCCCCAGCGGAAATTGAATACAAAAACTTTAGATTTTTGATTACTGACAGGCCTTCGGACCAAAACATCATACTTTACATTCAGGTAAGAATCATCTAATTATATACCTTTCATATCCAAAGAGTTGAGTACACACTACCTAATATCAGTAGGTTTTGTGAAATTGTTTCTTTGGAAAAGCAAAAGCGTATTTGCGTATTTGATGTAACCCTTCTGTTGTATCAAATTTCTTTAGTACGCAACAAGTAAAAATTGTATTTAAGTTTGTTGGGAAAATAACAACCATTTCATAATTGATGGCAATAACTTGGCTTGAAGTAATTGCAAAAGTAATCTGTACCCGGCCGTTTCAGTTGCCCTTATTCCATACCAATGTAGGTTAGTAGGTCTGCAAAAGGAACATGTACCATGGTAATTCGGACGAACCTCCATTAGCCATGCTACGGCAAGCAAAACGTATTTTTAAATCTAAAGTAGGACGTCACGGTTCACGAATGGAAACTCCCAAAATAGGAATCTTAACATCCTTAAAAGGGCTTTCATTTCTATTTATAGGTTATATTATCAACTTATTTTATAAGGAGGTAAAAAATGTGATTGAGTATCAATGTAAAAAAAAACAATAAGCGGAAGTGACGTCTAGATGAGACGACAATAAAACCAGACAACCTTTCTATTAAATTACCTGCATTGTTGGAAATGAACTGGGAATTAGATTGTACATACCTACCTAACAGATATTATTGTAAACTGCATGTTTTTCATGTCAGTTTTATTTATGGGTGTGTTTCTGATAACACAAAGTAATTAATAGAACACATACACACAATGGTCAAATCAAGTTAATGGCATTTTAGTTAAGACCACCAGATGTAGCCATTTTAGTTTTCAAATTCTTGTTTCCTGTTTTTCTAAAGGGCTATCCCCTATTCATAAACCCAGATGTTACTGTCCCTTTAATCGCTCTTAAGGTATTCTACCTGCTTTGGCAGACTAGTCCGTTCAAAGCCCTGTAAAAGTTTTCTAAGGAACCAACTCTCGAGTTGAATAAACTAAAAGATCGCCGAAAATTTTACCTGTTCCTAACTACCAACAATTTGGATTCTTAGAATCCTTTTGAACTTCAGGTATTGTTACCTAATCGCATTAGCGTTACAAGAACAATGACAGATGCCACTAAACCATTAATGATCGTTTTGCATGTCAGTCATGTAGAGGAAATGCCTTTGACGTCACGCAGATGGATTTTCCTAGTTGATTTCAATTGTAACGTGGAAATTGCCCATTTTCGATACGTTTGCTTTGCTAATTGAAGAGTTAAATTGCGGTGTAACTCAAAGCGCACATGCAAATTGATAGGGGTTTCATTTCAGTTTAATCCTCATATCAGTCGCTTTATCTATGTCAAATGATCTCAATTTTAATGACAGCATTTTCAGACCAACTTTTGTTTACAGGAACTACAAAGGCATAATGTGACAGCAGTGGTACGAGTATGCGAGCCATCCTACAAAACTGACGAGCTGAAGAACGTTAACATCGAGGTTTACGACCTTATGTACGAAGACGGGACATTTCCCCCTAACGAAATAGTTGAAGAATGGTTTAGGGTATTGAAGAAACAATTCAACGAGCATCCGGATGGTTGCGTGGCTGTGCACTGCGTCGCTGGCCTAGGCCGTGCCCCCGTGATGGTGGCGCTTGCGCTTATCGAACTAGGCTTGAAATATGAGGAGGCTGTGGAACTTATTAGAGAGTAAGTAAGAGTAAGGTTTTACGCTAGTGGCAGAACATAACTAACTAATAAGCCTTATGAAATAATTAAGTGGCCTCTGGATTGAAACTTCATAGAAAGCTTAATCAAAATCATGTTCGATAATTATAATTAGCAATCGCTTTGATGCTGCTATAGTTACGTAATTTTCGCGTAACGAGTTTTATGCTTGAACACGTGAAGCGGGGCACAAAGCTATATTCTGTAAACTAGATTGAAATGGAGAAACCCTTTCGATGTAGCGGAAAATTGCCTTTGCAGGCTCGAGCACATATTTAAATTGATATGGTGTTTTTTTTTGCCATCAAAATTCAGTTGAAGGCTGTCCTTAAAAATAGTTTCTTGTTACAGGAAAAGGCGAGGTGCAATAAATGCAAAGCAATTGGGATTCCTGGAGAAGTACCGTCCGAAGTCTCGTCTAAAAGCCAAAAACGGACGACAGAACTCTTGCTGCGTGCAGTAAACTTTATATGAAAACCTTAAACTTAATATATGTGTTCATCTTTTAAAAAACATATACAGGACACTAATAGTTTAAAAACTTATGTGGATATTCGTACGTAAAAATAAAAAAAAAACGCTTCCTTTTTTTTTGAAAGAGCAATTTCTGACTTGATGTGAAACTTAGATTGAATTACATTTGTCACTAGACTTTGACGTGTATACTTGTCGATTGGTTTCGGCTACAGGTACGTTTGCAACACTAGTAGTATAAAAAAATACGTATAAACTTGACGATGAACTCGGCTTCATCGCTTTACTAAAGATATATTATGGCAATTGCAAAAATTCGAGGCAACTTTTAATGCAATTCGAAAACTTATTTATTCAGGTACTGTTTTAGAAAATTGTGTTTTTTTCCAGTTAAGTTAGACATTCATCTCTGTATGTTTTGTTGTAAATTTTGTTCTTTGTAATTTAGTTCATTATCGTTATCTCTGACCTGTTTTTGCCTGCCTTCGTTACCTATTTTCATTGTGTTGATTGTATTCACTTCAAGTCTTATATATTTTTCCCATTCACCAGTATAGGTTTTGAGAATTTTTATTGTAAACCCTTGAAGAATATATTTTAGTATTATGGGTAAAACGTGGTATTTTATTTCTACACCCACCACTACAAAATAAGTGCAACTAAACACAAAGTGACAATTATCATATTACAAAAATGCAGTAAGCGATGAAATTTGAAACCTGAGTTAAAGATGGGAATTTGACAACGGACAAGGCCGTTGTGCTTGATATACCCGCATTTCGAAGTGATTCACCCCGTCTAGTTTGGCTGGTCATTCACCTAATGAAGAACGGGTCAAAACGGATGTGAGAATGTTTTGTACAATGAAACACGAAATCCTGACTGGGTATTTAAGCTGAATGAGAATTTTTAAGGAGTAAGACCACTAAAATATAAGTACAGTTACAAATTTATAGGAATCTGTTGATAACTAGGAAGTTTATTATCTTTGGATAACTGAGTTCCTAGAATTTGTTGTCCCTGAATATGAACAAAATTTGATTTACTGATAAAACCACCTTACTAGAATTTCTAGAATAGAAACAGGAAATTCACTCAAGGGGAAGTGTAATAGATTATTTAAAAGTATTAGATTAAAAAGATAAAGACTGTTACATATAGAGAAAATTAAATTACGGACAAATTATATTAAATCTATTTTAGGATGTGGAATGTAATATTAAAATGATATTACTTTAATGGTGCTGAAGTAAAAACATGTGGAACGCTATATGGTTATGCATTCTCAAAAATACTAAACAAATAACGTTTGAATAAATGAAAACATAAGTTTGAGGACATGTTTGGTTTGATATATTGGTTTAATATTTTTATTGAAAAAACTCGGAATGCACAAAAACAGTAGATAAATAGATATAATTGAAAACAAACAAAAATTTAATATCTTTTTTTGTGAAATATCTTTAACTGACATTTCAGGCAGATCACAACTTTACCTAGGGTGTTCTTAAATAACTTGGTGCAATTCACTTTTAAAGGCTTTGAAAATGTAAATTGTAATGCTGCGCAACTGAGAAAAAATTTATTCGCCACATTTACAAGAAAAGCTGAGATTGTTTATTGTTAATCTATATCTATAGGTATCTTCCTGTATCCTAAGACCAATTATTCCAACCGGTATATACAATCTGGTATCAAATTGAAATTTTTGACAATGCCCTTCTTATTTGCAAAAAAAAAAAAAATATTGTTGTCACATTCAGATTTCTTGACTTATTGTTATCCCAAATTAATGAACAATTTGGTGAAGACTAAACATACTGCTTAGTTTAAACTATAAAATTGGATTTATTTCCATATGGCCAGCGACCTCACACAAGTGTTCGCTCTGTATATAAAACATTAGTAACCACGTGAAACGTCTTGTAAGCACGTGGACGAAGATAGACTAACATAAAGTCGAAAGCCCACCAATGAAAACCAGTCGAAAAACTTTACGCAGCTTTTTATTCCACTGCCCGTCTGCTTGAGCTTAAACTGGCCAGTCTAAAGTCAAGTTTTTAGTCCACGTGCAGATATTGCTTTAAAAGGTTCAAATTAATTTAAAATGTGTCACATTCGAGTTGGTAAGCAAGCTGTGTCGTCTGCGCAAAAAATCGTTATCACTCTGTTTTGAATTGAATCACCAGAAACGTTAACTATGAATAAAACTCAGACCCTTCATATGTGATATATTCTTACCAGATCTTGGACTAAACCTTACACTGTTAAATAAGTGTGGTAGAAACTGAAAGCTGGTGTTGTGTTAACAAATAAGAGTTCAGTGTTACTCTATCATGCCTGGTGTCACGTGGTTCGTATTTCCTGCATTGATAACGTTGATTTTAACAACACATGTGGGTTCGGAAGAAGTTATCGAAAAAGGGACTGTGGCGCGGCTTTACGAAGAAGGAATACAAGCATATTTAGAAGAAAGATTCCCTGAATGTGTCGAAAAATTAGAACAGACCCTCAAAGTTTACCGGTGGCAGCGGAGAAACACTCAAAACTGTAGATTGAAGTGTAAGCATGAGAGCGAAAGTTCTGAGCCTCTATTTCCGGTTGATGTGGAGGATTTAAGGTTTCATGAGAAAAATGTTAGGAACACGTTATGTTTGATTAATTGTAAAATCAATAATAATGGAGATAATAATAACGTTGATCCGGAAGTTGAGAAGCTGTTTGAAGAGAGGAAGCCTTATGAATATCTTCACTTGTGTTATTTCAAGGTAAGTCTGAGCAAACGTTCTTAGTCATAAACGTCTGTCATTGATATTGATATTTTAAACTAGAAACCATCTGGAGGTTTATAGGCTACAAAATGCCCACATAAAATGCCGATTTTATTGATTGAGGCATCGTCGTAAATTTTTCACAGACAAGTAAATAATGAAAGAAATTAATATTGGTCATTCAACAAAAACGAAAAGTTTATATATTGAGAAATACCGGCTACATACAGCAAAATAAATCAGATTAGTGGGCGTACGAAAGATGAAAATAAATGTTTTTCATGTTAGTTTCATAACAGTATGAGTACGTCCACGTATTTCCTTCACGTTCTAGCTAAAGATGTTAAACGCAATATTTATATATTGCTAGCTGCAGATGGAAAACTCTAATTTTAAGTCGCTGACCTGGATTGCAAATTTGTAAAGTTGATAGAAAAAGGTTTATATTTATATCTCGCTTAGCAAGCAAAACACAACTGTTCCAAATTTCAAAGACCGAACGTGAAACAATACATAATTTGCCGAAAATAATTTCAGCATTTTAGCTTTGAAATCCGATTCTCCGCATAATCAAACGCTAGCAATTTACGCTTTTGATTATCACCCTAATACACTATTTTTAACTCCGTTTTGTTGAAACATTACATGGAGGGTTTATTTTACAGGTGAACGATAGACAGAAGGCTGCTTCTGCAGCTTTTACCTTTTTAGTCGACAATCCTGATGACAAAATGATGGCCAAAAACTTGCAATACTATTCTGGACTTCCTGAAGTTGATATGAAAGATGTTATTAACTTTGAGGCTAAGGTAATTTGAATAATTTTATGTAGTTATAACTGTCTTTTAAAACAACTGTTGCCATTGCTAGAAGAGATTTGATAATTAGAGATTTTAGCTCTTGAATAATGATACTTACAGGATTACGTCTACCTTTACGTATATGGTTCTGATGCTTACGAAAAAAAGGACTGGGACACAGCAATAAATAACATGGAAGAAAGCTTAGCTTCCTACTTACATGCTGAAGACGAATGCAGAGCTCAATGTGAAGGACCATTTGACCCTGGATGGTACCCAGACTTTGTCCCAGCAATAGCCAGTATTTTTTTTTTAACTGAAACTTTGTCAGTAAACTATCACTAATATATTTCAGATCACTTCACGTATGTCTTGAAGTGCAAAAGAAATTGCACTGGGAAGTTGGGATCATTAAATGGAGAGGTTTACAACGATCTATTTGTTAGTCATTATGATTATCTGCAGTATGCTTATTTTAAAAGTACGTTACCCTTAATCTTTAACTGTATAGTTACTAGGTTGAGATTTTAGAGGGTAAACTGTACGAAGCTTGTCAGGCAGTGGCCAGTTACCTTTTGTTGGCCCCTAACGATGAAGCTATGTTAGCTAATATGAGGTACTACCAAGGATTGCCTAAAGTTCAAGATAACTTTTTTGTACCTAGAGAGGTAACTTAGCGTTACTTTAATACTTTACCACTCTTGAGCAGTTTGCAAAATTATTTCATCAACAATTTTGTGTTCCACCATGCTGAGTAATGAACATTTTGAAACAAAAATGAAATAACTGATGGATGGAGCTTTTCCTCTCTATGTTCTAAATGTACTTAACGTAAAACATGATCAATAGTTTTACCAACCATTAGAATGGTAAGCTTTATAGAGCGGTCACCACGTTTGCAAGACAATTTAATCTACCACACACCTGTCTATCAAATTAATAGTAGTCATTTTGAAGTTTTACTTGTGAAAAATGGTTGAAACCTTCAAGGGTGGTAAATTCTTAACTTGGATAACTGGTACACAACTTGTTTCAGGAGGCAATTAGATATGCTCAAAGAGACACTTACGAGCAGAGAATATTGGATTATATAAAAAACGAATTCAAATTCAGTAAAACTTCCCAACAACTCAAAAAAGAAGCCTTAGCCAAAGTGAGTTAACGTTACTTACTAATTTGTTGGTGTGGGGTCCAAT
Source organism: Ips typographus (assembly GCF_016097725.1). NCBI lineage: Eukaryota > Metazoa > Arthropoda > Insecta > Coleoptera > Curculionidae > Ips > Ips typographus. The sequence continues at coordinate 8,814,248 of NC_138437.1, read as the reverse complement.
TGCTGCACTAATATAGCATGATCTGGATTCTAACATTTCCTTAACTTTTAGGAGGATGCTTCTGATACTGAATCGACTGACAATGACATTGAAGATAATTTGTCTGAATGACGCTTCTATCTTCTCGGTTACTTTTTTGTAAATATTGACCTTTGGTTGCTTTTTTCTTCCGCCTATTAACTGTGTTCTTTTTTTTTGGAAACCATTGTGCCATGTATATTGATTCCTATATTATTTAATAAATATTTTGTACACCAAGAAGCCTGTTCATTCTCCTGATTGTTAACAGAAGGTAAGGAAGGGGAACTATAGCAAAAACGCCACTGATTTAGGAGGGTCAGAACGATTTGCATCGGACGGATTGATTTCCTTGGATGATTGTAAAAAGTTAATGTTCATTGCCAACAATTTCATGAGTAACAATGATGGATACAAAGGAACAGTGGGGCTTACGTCTCCTCATACTAAAGATGAATTATTCCAGGGAATCACACTTAGCAGAGTGGGGTTTTTAGTGTATATAGGGCTACTACGCCCAACTTATTTGCAACTGATGCTCAGGGTTACAGAACAGATGAGGAGTGTTCTTAAAAAGAAATTTACATTGGAAGAGCATTTGTACTTTTCTTATACTCATTTAGTGTGTAGGTCTGCCTTGAAACATCCAGGTAATAAATTTAAAAAATAATTTACATAAAATACTTAAAAAATTCTTTGAAAAGTTGGCAATAGAACAGACTTCAGTCATAAAATCCACGCAGATAATTGCAACCTTTTGGGGGAGAACAACTGCAAGAAGGAGTTTCCAGCTTTCTTTTGGAGGGATTACAGCGCTATTTTGTACTTAAACAACGACTTTAAAGGAGGAAAGTTTATGTTTTCGGCAGACTCAAAAGGAAAGCAAATCCAGGTAACTTAACCACAACATACAAAAAATATCAATCAAATTACACGCAACTCTCATTAGAGCTACATCACCCCAAAATGTGGTAGAATGGTGGGATTTTCTTCAGGAAAAGAAAATCTGCATGGGGTTACTGCCGTTCGAAGTGGAAAAAGGTGTGCCCTAGCTGTATGGTTTACTAAAGACCCAAAGTATCAAGAGTTCGATCGGGATGTTTCCCACTATATTCTGGATAATGATGTGTCCTTCTACCATTTTTCTAGCAAAGACGTTAGTGAACTCGTTTGAATTTAAGGTTGTTTCGTTACCTTTTGGAGATTGATGGTTGTACTTAATTAATTATTTTATTCTTTGTTTTTTTGTAATAATATATTTTAATACTTGTTTGGTACTTGGTTGTTTTATTGTGCTCAATCTTAGGACTTGATGATATTATATGATTGTTCTATATTAGTTCTTTCTTATATCTATATTAAGCAAGCGTATCAAATAACTGAACTGAATTACATTAAAGCAAACCGTACGTGACATTTCCTTAAATTTTTCAGATTTGCTAAAAATTCAATTTTCTATTTTTATGTTTGTTGGCCAGTTATTGGGTGCTTATTGTTCTTAATGATTTCCTTTATGCAGGTCTGGAGAAACAACGTTCGAATAATTGAAAATAGCTTGTTTTGCATTTTCTTGTCTTTATATAAAATGTACAGCAATCTTGAAGATCCATTTTATTATAGTTCGTTGATCACACTTTTGACAAATTTGTATTTGTTGACTTTAAAAAGCTGTATAGTAATTCTTCACATATTATTGATATTGTATTATTACTGTAGGTTTATCGCATAAACCCTAGAAAAGACTACAAGTTTTTCTGAACGGTAAAGCTAATAATTCTCTCTTTCTCCATACCTAATACTGGAGTCTTCTAGGTTAATTAATAAACTTGGAAAACAGCTAACTAATTTTTTGTTTATTATACTTTAATTTAGCAACAATAAATTAATTCAGGACTGGGAAAATTTACTCAATATAAATATTTGGAAAGTAGGATTTAGGGAGATAAATTCCTCATCAGTTCCTGTTTGGAAAGCAAAGCTGGTCATGATCATTAAAGCATTAAACAACAGCAATGTAATAAATTTTAAACTAAAAGTTCAAATTTATTCAGTCATCAGTGGTTTGTAAGGAGCGACTTGAATTTAGTGGGGGGTCATCGGGCACCGATTTTCGAATGTCTATCAACAGGGGCGCCGGCTCCAATCGAAAAATTATCAATAGGACAAATCCAGACTAAGTCGTGGGTGTGCAATTGCGTCATCCACGTTTTACGTAAAACCTTCTCTTACTCATCCTCCAGCCCCTAAAACTCTCTGATCTGAGCTTAACCCCCTGATTGAAGATGCTTGCTGCTTAGACTGCTAGGCTGATTTCGTATGGTTTGAGATGGGATTCTAAGATTAGAGATGCTTTTAAATCTATCCAGGAAAGAAAAAAATGTGTGTAACGCCACTGGTTAGGCACGGGCGTCGCGATGCGTTCCGATGCCATAGTCCACGGTAACCTGGACGTAGTATCCGTCAGTGCGGGACTTATATGTGACCGGTGTGGTAAGAAGAAAACCATGGAGGTCTACCTCAAGTCCTCATGGTTTTTGCTGCTTCTTGGATTCGCTCTTATAGCTGCCACCTTGCAGGGTACGTTCCAGAATTAGTTTTTTTACGTGCTTAATCCGGGGGTTAATTAAGTCGCGTAGGACTTGTGAAATCGCTAAGTACCAGTGCTTTTTAAGTGAACCTGTTATCCAAAATATATCTTAGTGTCGATAGTGCATATATGAGAAATATACGTAATTATGTAATAGATTGTCGCCATCGCTTTTCATGGGTGCTATTTCATGACATTACGTTATTTTTGGATCGGCAGGTTGCTAATTTTAAAATTCGCTACAAATATATTTTATTTAGCTATTAATAACAAACTCATCCTCTACTACCCATAACGCCCTTAACACTCCTTTAGACTATTCATTTAAGTTTTTCCTGGTATGGGTGTTATTTGAGGGTTGTATTCACCACTCCTCTCTGTCACCATAGAAGGCCAACTACTAGGAGAATATGTGTGATAACGAAAGTAGTGTCAAATAATTTCGTTTTGAGCAAATTAGCTGCCAGTGGCCCACAGTTTTTCAAAAACAGGCAACACGCCAGATACCCTAGACTTGTTACAGATTTAGAATTTGACTCGAGCATTTTCCTACATGCCCTTGTTTTTATCTCAAACTCAAATCTTCTATTCAAGGCCAATTTTTCCTACTATTTTTAATATTACATAATTTCCCACTACATTCATATTAATTGCTTCACTCACTCACTATTACACACCATATGAATCTCGTAACTTAAAAAAAAATGAAAACGTACCGTTTCATTTAACCCGCTGGCACCCATTTAGACCTAAAATTAGACCATTTTATTTATTTATAAGGTGAACCTAGCGCTAATACCTGGCGCTAAAGAAATTCTATATTTAACAGTTTAATCATCATCTAAGGGCAACTCGCGAGTTGAGTCAGGCATCTCATTCGCGGCTGCTATTTAGACATCCTATTATGTCAATTTGGGTCATTAACAACCCAAACGAAAAAAGCTGGCTTAAATGTGACACAATAATTTCGCGGTTAACGATACAGGACCTATTCCAAAAATACAATTTGCGGCGTCCATATATCATTCTTCTATCGTATAAAATGAACAGCTGTTTTTGTGGCCTTTTGCCAATAGATTAATAAGTTAAAAAGCTATTGAAATCTTGATATTGTTTGAAGTTAGCACCAGAAGATCCTATCCATTATCCAATTTGTTCCGGGCTCATTTAAAATTAAAACTTTAATTGTCTTTTTTTTTTAATTCGGGGCCAATTTGGCGGAGGTAGAATATCTTCCAGGCGTACAATTAACTCATGTGGAACGCCAGGTTGATTTCATTGACCATGTGATACATTCCAGAGTTAAAAGTTTGCAACCCACGTCATGAAACGCTGTCTTAATAACAAAACTTTAAATCAATATTTAATTTCCACGACTGTTTGTTTCGGCGAATGTCTATCAACAGTTCGGATTACTTTGTTGCAATTCACATGCGTTAGACTCGAATATGTTTAACAGATATACAGAATCATATTTAAATTCAGAATCAAATAACATTTTGAAGTGTAAAGGTTGAATGGGTACTATTTGTACTAAAACGTTTAAAAAATTGTGATATTTACAGAAGGTCAAAATTTGTAATTAAAATAAATTAATTTATTAGTTAATAAAAATTACAATGACAATTGTCTCACTAGGGTATAATTATAGTCCAAGTAGATTAACATTAAGGGACATTTTAATACTAAACATTATTTATAGTAAAAATCAAAGTCACCACGTAACAATGTAATAGACAGGTAAATTGTATCTTGTATTAATCTCTAAATACAGACCTTTCTACCTTGTTTTTTCTATAGCATCAAGACTATTCATAGAACCTTTGATGCTTATGCAAAAAAAGGTTATATGTACTATACAGAGAACATAATTTAATGTACTATGCAGTTTCTAACAAAAGATTTTCCCATAACATTAGTCTAACAAGTTCAGGTTTTATAAACGCAGTTTAGCAAACCTTTTTATATTTAAGGCTGTCAAAGACGTTGAACTTCTTAAAAGTTGAAGCAGTGAAAAAGCTGTACTCTGGTTAAATCATCATCAGTTTTAGAAATTTTGTCTCACGTTCTCCCCTACATTGTGCTTGTTATATGCAAATTTTAAGACAACGCATTTACCCTTTGTAATTTGCTTTCACTAGATGACCAGACCAGTAAACACACATATATTATTATATATTTTAGCATCGTACATAATACAAGTGTTTTCATTGCACAGCTTAATCTTAACAAACATTTGTCACCGACCAAAGTCGAGGGCGCAGCGGACAAGCGCAACCACGATGGGCGGATTATAAGATGGACTGCCATATCCGCCCATCATAGTCGCGTTACGTTGAAAGTTTTATTGTAAAACAGGGAATGTTCTCTTGTAGAAACCACTGACTGTCCGACACCCGAACAAGTCTCGTGTACGAGTGGAGTAAAGTGCAATGAAGATGGAGATTGTCAGAGTAATGAAAAATGTTGTGCGAACGCGTGTTATACGAAACGATGCATACCAACCTCGAAAGGTTTGTTGATCATCGAATATCACTTCGCTAAATCACAATTTCATAATATTCCAAATAAAAGTTATTTTTAAATTGTTAGAAAAATAATAGACCCCCGTAAAGCTCGGTATAAAGGCAAGCGCCGTGACGTATTCACTAGCATTGGAGAGGCAAATATTCTATTTCTTATCCTTTAAATATACACAGTCCGCGTTATTTTCAGAACCGCACAGTGGCGGCACATATAACAATACCCTATAAATTTATCAAAATTATTTACATTTTTAATCAGGCGTGCAAGGTGACCCAAAGACTGACGGACCATCCGAAACCGACTGTCGACCTTACATCGAGAAAGCTCTGAAGGAGCTGGAGACTGGTGAGGCCGGACATGCTCAAGAGGAACCTTCAGACAAAGACGAGAGTTCTGAGGACGTTCCTACTGTAGAAATCACCGACGACTCCAGCCACCAAGAAGAGGTGGATGGAGATGGAAAAGCTAGTGAAGAAGATGACCACAGCACCGAACAAGATGCCACACAGCAAGAAGCTGTACCAGAGGTTTGTTCACCTGACATATCACACTTTAAATTTATAACAATTGAAATATAACCAGAGTGCCGAAGATGACAAAAGTGAACACGACTCAGGTGAAACACCCGACGAAAAGGTATCACCCTCATACAAATCAAACACCAACTCAAACACTCTTATTAACTACTGTTCACAGGAAGTAGAAAAAAGCGAAGAAAAACTCGAATCCGAAGAAGAAACGAAGACTGAAGCTTCGAAAGAAGAATCAGCCGAACAAACCGAGGTGGCAGACCAAGCAGTAAGCGCTGAAGACGAAGGTGTAGAACAAGGAGAAGTTCAAGCTAGCGCAGAAAGGTTAGAGGAACCCGAACCAAGTATAGTTAAACGAGAAGTACCCGTCGTGGAACCGGTGTCAATTCAATCTGCAGCAGCAAGTCAAGAAGATGAGAGTGGTGAAAAAGCAGACGCTGACGAAGGAGATGAAAGCGCTGAAGCTCCTCAAGAAGATGAAGAAAAGTCCGCTGAAAGCAAAGAAGAAGAACCCCAGCCTAAATCTAAAGAAGCAGTGGAATTATCTAGCGAACAACCTGATGATGGAGGTTCTGAAGAAAGTGCTGAAGGAGGTTGCCCTCCACCAGAAAAAGTATCGTGCACAGAAGGAGAGCTTTGTGCAAAACATAGGAATTGCGGAGAAAACCAAATTTGCTGTTCTAACAAATGTTACCGAAAGCGTTGCGTTGAGGGAACTGTACCTCAAACTGAATTAGACGCTGAATCTGCGTCGGAAGAATCCGAAGAGGCTAAAAGTGTAGAAAACACTGAGGCCCCTTCAACCCCTGGTAAGTCATGTTTCAACTGACCATGATTTCAATTTGTCGGCAATTTAATTCCAGAAACTGGTTGCCCATCACCTGGCGAAGTCTCTTGTACAGAAGGAAATTTATGCAGCAAGCACAAACAGTGTGGTGAAGATCACATTTGCTGCCCCAACAAATGTTATAGAAGAAGGTGTGTTCCTGGAACAGCCACTTCTGCCGAGCTTGCTGAAGAATCTGATGAAGAGTCCGAAGAGGACAAAAAGGAAGAAGCAGTGCCTGAGAAAACCACACCAAGTGACGCCAGGCAAGGTAACTAACTGTTCGATATCATTTCAGATTTAATATATAATCAAGAAATTAAATTAGATACTGGATGTCCTACTCCTAGTGAAGTTTCTTGCGTAGAAGGAGACTTATGCAGTAAGCACAAGCAGTGTGGTGAAGACCAAATCTGTTGTCCAAATAAGTGCTATAGGAGGAGATGTGTTGCTGGTAAAGCTACATCAGCAGAGCTTGCTGATGAATCTGATGAAGACTCAGAAGAAGACAAACAGAAAGAAGAGATTGTTGAACAAGCTACATCTGGTGGTGATAAGCCAGGTAATAAATTATATTCTTAGATCTAGTTCACTTTTAAAAAATACTTGAAACAGATACAGGATGTCCAAGCCCTGGTGAAGTTTCTTGCATCGAAGGCGACGTATGCAGTAAACACAGACATTGTGGTGAAAACCAAATTTGCTGCCCCAACAAGTGCTATCGGAAACGCTGCACTCCAGGAACTCCAACAGAGGAGGATTTGGCAGAAGAAGAATCCAGTGAGGAGGCCCCAGAAGCTGACGCTAAAGCTACAGAAGCTGCTTCTAGCACCTCTGGAAAAGGTTTAGCTTTACAATAAATATTGATGGTAATCATAATCACATTAACGTTATAGACACAGGCTGTCCAGATCGTAATGAAGTGCCTTGCGGAGGAGAACAATGTCTGAAACACAAACAATGCGACACGGGAGAAATTTGCTGTGCTAACAAGTGCTACAGGAAAGTTTGTGTGACTGGCACTGCAGGCTCTGAAGAAGAAGATGAAGAATCTGAAGAAGCAGAGGAACCTGAAGAAACTGCGGATGCTGCATCTGAAAGTGTGGAAGAAGGTACTTGTGTTTTTTTTATTACTTCCAATAGTTACATTTTCAACATTTTACAGAAGGTGGTTGTCCTTCTCCCGATAAAGTATCGTGCACAGATGGAGAACGATGTGGAGAAGACGAGGACTGCGACAAGGGCGAAATTTGTTGTCCTAATAAATGCTACAACAAACGTTGCGTACCCGGTTCCAAGGATGAAGATGAGAATGAAGAAGAGCTCCCACCTCCCGTGAAAGTACCACCACCTAAAGTTGAGCCGAAAAAAGAAGAAGAACCGAAAAAAAAAGTGGAACCTAAGGAGGAGGTCAAGCCTAAAGAGGAAGTGAAGCCCACAACGGCTCCTCCACCATCTCCACCACCAGCACCTATAAAAGAAGAAAAGAAACCTCCACCAGCACCCAGTGTTAAACTTCCACCACCTCCACCAGCACCCTCCAAACCAATCACCGTAGTGGAGCCTGTAGTGGAGGAGGCAGATGAAGAAGAAAGCGCTGAGGATGAAGGTAAGTGTCTTTTTCCGGTTTCTAGGACTAATAACAACTTCTAATGTTATTAAAGAGGATGGAGTACCAGTAGAAGATCTTCTGCTGGACGCAGGAATTCCCAGTGAACTCAGGACCAGAGATCACGTGGAGCACTTGCTGAAGTTGGACAAAGAGTCGTCGAAACTAGAACATGTGCAAAATCGCGTATATGAAGAAACATTGAAAGAGCTTAAAAAGCTGTACGAGAATGCTATTAAACCTTTGGAGGTTCTGTACAAGTACCGAGACTTAAGTAATCGGCATTTTGGTGACGCTGAGATTTTCTCCAAGCCTTTGATCTTGTTTATGGGACCGTGGAGCGGGGGAAAGTCCTCAATTATTAATTATTTGACTAACAATGAATACAATGACACGACATTAAGAACAGGTAAGGGTTTTTGTGTTTCTATTAACCTAAAGTATTATTTCCAATCTAACGCTGGTTTTTAGGCGCTGAACCATCACCAGCTTATTTCAACATCTTAATGTACGGAGATGAGCCTGAAATCATAGATGGAACTGAACTGGCAGCAGACTTCACCTTCTCAGGACTACAAAAATTCGGTCAAGGTTTGGAAGAACGTCTTCGTGGAGTGAAACTGCCTTCGAAGCTTTTGGAAAAGGTCAACATTGTGGAGATTCCGGGAATTTTGGAAGTCCGAAAACAAGTCTCCAGACTATTTCCCTTCAATGATGCTTGTCAATGGTTTATTGACCGGGCTGATATAATTTTCTTAGTTTACGACCCATCCAAGCTTGATGTAGGTCCAGAAACTGAAGCCATTCTTGACCAGCTTAAAGGAAGAGAACATCAGGTTTGTCATAGAGAATCTTTCATTGGGGGTTTTAAAGATATGTTTTGCAGACGAGGATTATCCTAAACAAAGCCGATCAAGTTAAAGCTGAAGAATTGATGCGAGTCCAAGGAGCACTAATTTGGAATATTTCTCCTCTGATGTCTTCACCACAACCCCCAGTGATGTATACTACGTCTTTGTGGTCAAGGCCTTTTGAGCCTTGGGCACCTGTAAGGCTGCTTCAAGCTCAAGAAAGGGCATTTTTGAGAGACTTGAGATCTGCTGTAGATAGACGTGTTGAGAATAAAATTGCCAGTGCACGTAGATTTGCTGTAAGTTAACGTAAATTACATTAGAGTGCTTTTGCATGATAGTGATTTGATTTTTCAGGTTCGTGTTCGAAACCATGCTAAAATGGTGGATTGCTACTTAACTACTTACTACAACCACAAATCTGTGTTTGGCAATAGAAAGCAGGTGGCTAACGAAATTATTGATCATCCTCAGGATTATCACATTTACGAAGGTTTATCGACCTTGACGAATATTTCCCGATATGATTTGCCCGATCCTGATGTATACAGAGACTTCTTCAAACTTAATCCTTTGTATGAATTCCAGCAACTTTCAGCTACTTGTACATATTTCCGAGGTAATTTATTTTTAACTAAGCAGACTGGTCTACATATCTGCAAGCTATTTTTGAATTTCAGGCTGTCCGATTAACAGGCTCGATATAGCAATAGCCTATGATCTCCCTGAATTAGTGGGAACATACAAAAGGCACTTGGAGGAAGCCATCAACAACGCAAACAACCCTCCCAAAGAATCCTCTCCTTCGCCATCAAAAAAGACGAAAAAAACGGCTCCTGGGAGTTGAAACCAAAACCAACTTAATCGATCAACAATCATATACACCTTCATGAAGGAAGAATGGAATTCCTAAAGGATGAGAGGAGATGTCAGTGCTGCCATTAGATCGTAAAATACGTAAATAAAAGGAACTGAAATAGTGTGCACATTGTTTCATTATAAAAAGACTTAATTCGATCAGCCACGCTTGCCTTGCCCTGCCGCCATACTTGTGTGTTGACCGCATTTACAGTTCATGCATTCGGAGTGTTTTTAAAATAAAGAGAAAATAATTCAAAGAGAGTGGGAAACATATATATACGCTAATAGGTTAAGAAAAACGATATGTCATACTGGGTGTACAATTTCTTACAAAATTTTGCAAATGTGTCTTATATGCGAGGCACGCGCCTCATTTATATAGTGATATAGCTAAGCGATTTAAGGTACTTTTCCAGCAGTGAATCGCCCTCACTTTATAACGTATGAATTGTATAAAATAGTGTAAGATTATTTTGTGTTTACCCTATAAAACTGGTCGACTTTAAGTGTATTTAAGTACTTATAGAATTCTATTTTTATTTCCTTTTTTCTTTTGTTGTATATGAAACGAATGGACACTGTATGAAGACAAACTTAGATTAAGTAAAATAAATATATTTTCATTTGTACTTTTAATTTTTTTAAACCGAACTGCAAACACTCTAGTAATTAAACTTACTTAAAATAAACACACTCCATAATCACTTAAGTGCATGCACTCTATAGCCAGTTAATAAACATTTTCATTTTAATGGTATTAAATTTGTCAATTGTACACCCCGATTTATGAACAAATCGACAGAAAACCGACAAAGTCACTAAGGCCTTATGTTCCAAAGTAAAAATTTAGTTCTCGCAACGAACATGAGCCAATCATTTTTTTACTGTTTAAATAAAACGATTGAGGAGTTATTCCTTCAAAAATAGCAATGATATGCCCAATTTCTCAGTTTTACTGCAGACAGTGTTAAAAAATTAAAATACCTTGATTCAATGTGACCTAAAATAACAAAAAAAAATTCAGTAGTGTATAAAATAGAATTTTGGGCTGTTACAAGAAAAGGGATGATAGACACGAAAATGTAAATACTTCGAATTATATTTAGCCTCAATATTTGAATACAGTAACATACATTTATATATAAAAACAAGAAGTGTTTCATCATGTTGTATTTATACAATTTTTTATAATAATTATTATATTGGGAAGAAACATCATTGACTCAATTCAATACTCTAAGAAATTTAGTGATTTACAAAATATATAATATATTAACTATATGTATATAACGCAAGGATTGAACAGTAAGCGGTCTTTTTGTCAATTTATTGCAATGTGTAATTTCCTCAAAACCGCTTCGTAGTTTGTGCAAAAGGCATGTGCAGAAATATATATAGCAGTTCGCATTTACGCCATTGTAAAATACAAGTTAAAAACAGTTTTAAAACATCTTTTAATACATGTATATATTCATAATTTAACAGATCTCACCACGCAATAATTTTTAAACTAAGTACATTGAAACACGTTTTAAAATCCATTTCATCCAATCCAATTTTCCAGGTATGACTCCAAAAGATTGTAGTCCATCAGTAAATAAGTATTATCTAAGTTTGTTTCCTATCAGAGGTTTTACATTCTAGATGAAGCCAGGCAAAATCAAAATACCATGTGTCTCTAATTATTCATGCTATTGCACTAACTGATATTCTGTTGAAATAACAGTTCAGGTATTTCAATCAATGTTAGTGTGTATTAGAGAAGTTTAGGTTACCATTAAGAATGTCACAAATACAGGTTTTACCCAAAAATGCAGTTGTGATCCCTGTACAGTCATAAAGACATTTTTTTGATTTTAAGTAAAGTCGTATTAATTGTAATCAGGCTTGTAAAATTATGCCTCCTTTTAGGACAAGTAGACTATTTGAATAATTATAAATTATCCACTAAATGTTTACTTATTCTACTGTAAAGTCAAGCTGTGTTATTAGTTTATTCCATTTCCTGATAAAGCTAACCAAAGATTGCAAAATTTAAACATTTAGTAGATAACTATCAAGACTTTTAAATTAAAACTGAAGTAAATTTCACCTGATCTATCCAGCTCTCTGAACAAAAAATTGAATAATTAGAAAGTCATCCTGCCTTTCAACTGTGCTCCAAGAACCAGTTCTACTTTAATTACATTATTAACAATACTTGATGATAGTCATCGCACTAAATAAATGTATTTTAACCAGAAATTAGTGGCAAACTAAAAGCCAACATAAATAAAAATACTTACAGGACAACTCGCGACTAAAAGCGAAATTGATGCTTCCTGGAATAACGTAATAGAAAGCGTCTTGAGCCAAGTGAAACACTTTTGGACGCACAGTCTATAAAACGCTCTTGTTTTGAGCGTTATGGGACTTTTTGATTAAGCTGTGATGTATAGAAAAATGTTTTCTGTCCAAATGGAGCAAGTGAACTTGAGCAAAGATTGAACTTACCACACGGTTTTGGATTAGCATTCAATAACAAAATATTCAAATATTCATTTAATAAGCCATAATAAAAAGACAGAACTATTTATACAAAGTAAACTGAAAATCATTGATAAACATAAAATTCAAAAGCTTGTTCTAAAATGCATAAAATAACGACACTTCTGGAACATTTAACTACGTTATGTACTTATGTAATGGTGTTGTGAGGTTAAAATCTAAGTGACTTTTGACAAAAATGCAGAATAATTAATACACATACAGGCAACTATTATGTACAGGGTGAAAAGTACGTACCTTTGCGTGCTGAAACAAAAAGCTTTACGTAATATACAGCACCGAGGATAGCGTGGAAAATAAGGTCACTTATATACGATTAGAAGGAAATCCGTATTAACAAAGAAAAGTGCGTCACCCTGTGCATTAATATACAGCCGTACAACTTTGCTTATAATTTAAAAAATACACAGAGAAGGTTTATATGTTGTTAAATACTTTTCGCCTACACCCTGTACGCTAATGCATGTAACTTTTGGAAGGAGAGGTACAAAATTAAAAATGGATTAAACTAGGATAACGTACTAGAAATATTGTCAAATAAATTTGTATGTTAACACCACTGCTTAATTTTTTTTAAGTTAAAAATATAGTTCTAGACATTTCAAGTATTTTCCACTGGAAGACTTAACATACATTACGTTTAAAAGTAGTTCTAAATCTCTAAACATAAAGCTTTGATTCTCATAAATGTTCAGGTTAAAGAAAGTTTCAAAATAACTAGTGTGAGAAACGTTTACACTCTAAATTATACATATTACGATGAAGAACACCAGCTAGTTAAAGCACCAAGGGGATTACTATCACAATGACGCGAAGGTCACAATCTACACTGGGAACATACGCCACTGCTTCAGTGACACGAAAAAATCAACGTTGAATCTAAAATTGTATTGTTTTATTACGTAAGCAGTGGTGAAACTCGTCTTAGTAAACCCTGGTTGAACCAGGTTTTACCAAACGATCCATAGATTTAACTGCGATTTTGTAGGCAAAGAAACTACTTCAGCCAATTACCACAGACTTCCGGTGTTTGCTGGTAAATTATGTATTGTCCTATAGTAGTGTCCCGAAACCCAAGGTAGCCGGCGCGGGTTCTTCTAGTGACCTATTACTTCTATTTGACACCACAAATTGGCAGTATATTTAAATACCCTATCACTAAAATTGCCTCTAAACCTTTTAACTCTGCTTTTGGAAAATTACAGACAAAACGACAACTTTGTAGAACACTTCCATAGGGCGTTGTTTAAAAATCATTAATTTTATATTTACTTTGTTTTACCGCGAGTCCGCACTTGCCTTACGCTTCTACACTTTTGCACCCTTTTAAAGTCTTTGAAGAGTCTCTTTTTTTTTTATAAATGTACTTTTTGGTTCCAAGTGACGTTATTTTACAGCAGCGTGCAGATTGATTTCTTTTTCTTGTTTTGTTTCTTCTCCGGTGACTTTTTATTTATTTGTCGCACTAAATCGTAAAATATCTGAAAAAAAAATTTGTCTCCTTAATTACTTACTTCTTAATTACTTTTAAAATACCCTATTAACAAATTAGTGCAAACAAAATTGAACTTACATCATTAACATTTATTTTTGCTTTGGCAGAAGTTTCCATAAAGGCACAGTTGAACTGGCGAGAAAGGGAGTTTCCTTGCTCCTTGCCTACAACTCGCTCGTCCTCCAAATCACATTTATTACCCACTAGGACCATAGGGACGTCGTCCGTATCCTGAAATGTAAATCATAGTAAATCGCCTAAAAGTGACAGCAAAAAGCCATTTTGTTTTTCATATTCCACCAAATTAAATGGATCTAATTGTCAATCAATAAAACCAATCGCCCATTTGATTAAATAGAAATTGCGTTAAACAACTCAGTTTGTTTATTGCCCTCCAATCCATTGTTAATGAAAACGCCTATTGGGGCGGTTATTTTTCATTTTCCTTACACCACGTGCTTAATTCTCAATTACGGGCAAATCCCTTCATAAGCCCAAAATAAAGCTTCGCTACTCGATACGATCAGGCTATACTAAACCGGCCTAATGTCTTAATAACATTGCAGAAATGGGGTATTAAATTTAAAGCCACAACTGAAAGTGTATTATTATTATTATCGGCTTAGGGCCTCAATTTGCCATTGTTTATACATAAACCTGCTTTGTTGTGTCTGGGGAATATTTACTACCGTGAAATCACCGCGCTAACTAGTTAAGTTATTGACCAGTTCGATGGATCCAGTTTAGTCCATAGAGCTTATGTGGATGGATGGGGGGGGGGATAGTTCTGACTAGCTGAGTTGTTACCTGTCAATAACATGTCTAAAGCTGGGTTTATACAGCGCACAATGCATAACATAGAAAGTTGGCTTTACAGTAATGCCTACTGTCGTTTATACAGCGCAGAACACTTGCACAATACCGCATAGAAAGTTCATAATTTTTAACGCAATTCTTATGCGAAAACAGCTGTACGCATGCGCAAAATTTTGTAATGTCATATTTTGACATCCGCCGTCCGTCATCCGTCATTGTATTGTGTTATTGTTTTGTTTATGAATTGTGGATTTGGATTGTTCAAGAATTGTGGTTTGTTGTTGATTTTGTATTTGTGATTTTTTGGTCATTTAGTGCAATAAAAACAGTTGAAGTGTCTACGGAAAAAACAGAGTTTAGTGGTAACAATTATCTAGAGCTAATTAGTTTCTCTTTACATCAAGAATTTATTAAACAATTGCAGATGGAACCTTGGCAACAATTGGGGCTTCTACTCTTGATGGGTGCCGCAGCTAGAGCATTAAGCTTAGATATCAAGAAAAGGAGAATACGGAGGTTTAAAACACGACCTATGAATAGAAAACGCAATGAACATAGTGTTTTTGAAAAAAAATAGTTCAGTTTTCAGAAAAAGATGATACAGAGCAGTTTTTCAAATATACCAGAACTGTTCCATAAGTTATTAGCTCTTGTGGGGCCATTCCTGCAGAAAGACAAGACAAAAAATCCAATTAGCCCAAAACAACGTCTTGCCCTCACTCTGCAGTAAGTATATTCTCAATTCCAAATAAAAATGTGTAGTATTGCCAGTTCTGTACGTTTTTCAGATATTTATCAGAAGGTTGTTCTATGCAGGAAATAGCATGCAATAATAACACATGAACCTTGCCATCTTGTGTTGCGAGTGGTGGTTGGAATCATCAGGGATGGCATGGTCGGTTTGTGTTGGCTTTCTAAATATGGAGAATTCTAATATATTGTTGTTATTAAAAATTTTTTTTTTTCACTTTTCCAACTTTACAACAGCAAGCACACCTTTTTGTGCAATGTTATGCATTAAGTTATGCATTGTGCGCTGTATAAACCTAGCTTTAACTGTTCTGAGTGATAGTTAAAACTACTACTAAAATGACAATATTCCAAAAGAAAAATCTAAAAAGAGCTTTCCGGGAATCACTGAAACTATTCACTCAATTAGAATTCTGATAATCAACCCACTCAAATTATAGGCCTTTAAAACAAGATATGTATTTATCCAGCGTAAAATTACACAAACACAAAAGCTCACTAATGGATTTACTTAATTTGATATGCTCACAATAAAATACATGGAAAACCTATTTCGAATTACCCAATAAGTAATTTCATATTTAAATTGGTAGTTTCATAAGTAAAATGAGAGCATATGCGCAATGCATTATCACTAAAAAGGCCCTAAAACTCATTCCAACTATTGATTATTTATATTCAGAACATTATCGAATCGACAACGTTCTCCAGGACAATTTTTTTTTTTTTTTAGAAATATTCAATCTTGCCAAGAAGCAAGAACTAAAGAAAACAAGTCCTAGTGAGTGAAATGTAAAGCAAACTATAAATATATCAACCCTATCGCAGTTTACCGTAATTACTTGATACGGTTAGAACAAACAGGTCCCAGAATAACAATTTTACTACTACTACTGTTGTAAATACCAACGAAATTGATTAGTATTGTAAGCACGGAGTTCGAAATTCAATATTAAACTTAAAATAAGAAAGTCCATTTCCGACGTTTATCCAGCAATCTCCCACCAATAATTTGGAACGACGGGAAAAAATGAAAAGCTGACGTTTTATAATTGGAGGAATTACAAAATACCGAGATAACATGGTTCGATTGGCTTACATTCGATTAACTCTATGGAGATAAATTGCTGTAACATGGCCGAGAAAGGGAATGAAAACATGATACAAATCTGGCAATTTCTAGTCTAGTAGTTTCATATAGAGATAACCAATTTATCCTAATTCCTAGTAGTGAAAAAGTAACGATTATCATAATTAAAAGGGCGCTGATAACGTCGATCAGGTTAATTTGCTCAGGCAATGTACATCCTGAAATTATTTTTCATTAGGGCGGTTCTAGGTAAACGAGCTTTCCAGTTAACTGCTTATATGAGTCATTGAAAATGGGTGGGAATGCTTTTGGTTACACTAACCAGAGTTATTTTGGTTTTATTATAAAAGGCAGAGTTACAAATACGACACAAACTCACTAAAACAATGACTCAAAAAATCCGGAAGGCAGATAATTAAAAAAGAATGCAATTAGGTAAATTACAACATTATACGCCCAGGTATTTACGACTAAGTAATGGAACTGTATTTAATCTGTTTCCTAAATTATGAGGCTTAATCAGTATTTAAAGATAAAATATGGCCATACAAGGACTGGGCCCATAAAGTATCATCCTTGCCTTCCAAATTCGATCTTGACGTGACAACCAAACTAAAATGCAAAAGAACCCCCTCGATTCGACTTTAAACAATACAAAAGGTTATAAATAAACGGCGTAGTGGTAGTAGGATGCTAAACGACTAAAGAATTTGGCGCCTTGAATATTGTCGTTGCTGGCTTTCATCAAACAAATTAATTCTGTTAAGTGACCAACGAACCAGTTCTAGAATCACATTAAAGCAATAAACAGACTACAGTGCAGTCAATGTCATACAGTTCAATTTGAATTTCTATTATATATGAATTTTCCATTTTGCTTATAATATAATTTTGGTGTTGGTGTAACCATCAACTAAAACAAAACAGCTAGAATTGATAAAGCATTTAATCAATTCACGCCCGGATATATTAGTTTTACTGGTAGATTAGAACGGGGTCCCGTTTATTATTATCATAATAATACTGGCTGACATATCGCTAATTTTGGTTTATTTTAATTACCCACATTCTTATAAAATTCATATCGCAAAACCAAATTTGCAACCCGTAAGAATGGCATTTTTGATGATTCCTACCAATTTTAAAAGTGATTCACATTTAAGTGAGTCATTAAGTTCAAATGATTTATAAAAACTCAACTTACCTTGACTCTCAGAATTTGCTCTCTGAGATCCTGGAGATCATTAAACGTTGACTGGGCGGTAATAGAATAAACCAGAACAAATCCCTGGCCGTTTTTCATATACAAATCTCTCATGGCAGTAAATTGTTCCTGAAATACATTTTGTCGTTTAAACAAAGAGTAGCAACTTTCAGCCGTTCATAAATTTGCAATTACAGCCTACATCTAAATACGAAACTTTTCCATTAGTGTATTATAATATAGAGCCAGATTTTCCATACAATCTCCTACCCCTAAACCTAACTCTGTTAAAATCATTAATTTACTAACAAACAACCGAATCGCCTGATCTTAAAATACATTTCGACACAAAGACCAGTTCAGAATTTTAATATTTTCAGTTTGTCTGGAAAGGGAAATTATATACTACCTGAAAAGCACTGGAATTGAAAGAAATTGCGGATTAAATTGCAAATTAAGCTCCCGAACCATACACTCCGGCTCTTTCATCAGAATTATTTGTATTATTTTTAATTCAGTATACAACCATTAAAAATTAAATTTTTATTCGGAAGACAAATTCCTAAAAGTCTACAAATATTAAAATTGAATAAGAAATGAAAATGTCACTGACTTAAGTAGCTCCCTAGGGAGCTAAGAAGTTCATTTTTTGAAATGTTTTTAGTTTTCTTGATGAAAAACGCCTGAGAAAATTTTATCCAATTATTTCTTCAGAAATTGGATAAACACGGGGGGCCTCAAATACAAATTCAGTCATAAATGGATTATATTATGTGATATTACTTAGAAGCTACTTCAAAAACTGATATTTGCCACATTTGAAATGTTTTCCTGTCTGCAGTCCTAGAAACCACTGCAAAGGAAATGACTAAGATTTTAATCTTAAAGCAATTATTTGACAAAATTGCCTTGTTTTGTTGTGTTTATACCCTTTTTAGTCTCCTAAATGATCAGAGTAGAAGTTGTTTTGAAAATATTCTGTGGCTTAATTACGTATTTTCTACAATTAATCAATTCACTTTGAAGTGAGGCAGGCTGTATTATGTAAACATGCAACTAGCTTATATTATGTTGACTTTGGGTTGCATTTACCCTATTCAAATGGTTCGATTCAGGACTGAAAGCAATACTGAATTATATAAAGGAATCGAAATTTCCAACCAAACAGGATATAATTAAATGACATAGCCAATTACTCATCCACTACAGATATAAATTAAAAACGGATGATAAAATAGAAGTGCAAAATCCAATAGTTATAGTGATCATTAGAGATAGATGTTTTAATTTGAAACTATAATAATAACACTATGCTTAGTTAGTATATTCATGGAGAAGCTCTTATGTTTTAATAATTTTCTGAAAGCTCATTTGTTGCAGAAACATTTTTGCAGGCATACACAGAGTGTAAACAAATGCAAAACCAAATTACTAATAATTTGACTGTCACAGTCATTGTATTTATAACTTAGCTATTTAGATGAAAAGTCTCCACTTAAGATTCTGCAAGAAATTATTTCAATTTCCATGGACAATACTCAGGGTTCCAACAAGGATAATCTAGAGGTAGAACTTACCGTTCCTGCAGTATCTAAAATTTCCAGCATACATTGCTGTCCATCAACTTCCACTTGTTTCCTATAACTGTCTTCTATCGTAGGGTCATATTTTTCTACAAATATTCCTTGCACGAATTGTACTGTTAACGCCGATTTACCTACACCTCCGGAACCCAGTACCACAATTTTGTACTCTCGCATTTTGTACGATTTTTCTGTAACAAACAAAATAAACTTACTCAATAAACAGCCTTGTAGGGCGCAATGAGTACAAACACAAACATCCACAATCTAAAAACAAAGGTTACACACAGGCCACCAATCTAGACTTAATTACATAAAAAAGTATGGAGACTATCGATCTGAAACTTTATTTCGTACACGTGTGCCTGCTTTATAAAGAATCACAGAAATTGAATTTCAGGTGAGTAAATAACAGCTCTGGATGCTGAAATGTTTGAATCCAATCAATGAGCTTGTTAAACTTCCTTGAAACTCTACAAAAACCCGGGAATATTTTCGTATTCAATTTAAAGCAATGAAGACCTAATAAGACAGCTATTCAGATTGAATCCATGTCCTGCCCTTCAAATTCTAATTAATTTAGTGACAGCCACTCTATGTATTAAATGGAGTGTAATTATGTCCTCACCTCCCTTGTCTCTATGAATTAGAAATCTTAGCATGATGGCACAAAGTTGTAAATTACCTCATTTAAACTGAAGAGGTTTTAAGTCTTTGTTGCATTATAATTATTGAATAAGCAGTCTGGAAAGCTAAGCAAGTAAAAAACGTTTTTCCTTTAAGACTAAAAATATTCATATTTTGGTTTCCAAACTTAATCCCCCACTATAAACCAAAATTCAGCCCTAGGCTGATTGTTGGTTGGCTAAGAAGCTAAACTTGCTTTATGAATTATTCATGGTGGATTTAAAGAGGGGTGATTAACAACACACATATTTTCCATAAGGGGAGGGAATATTCTTGATGCAATTACCAATGAAAAACTAATTAATTGAAAACAATTAACAATTTAAATGACTAACTAGCTAACAAACTAGTAGTAATTAAGGCTTTAACATTACTTATTCAGAAGACAATATTCTCAGTTCATTCTCCAGTAGTTCATCAACAAAGAGTACATGTACCAAAATCTTTCCATAACCATGACAGTTCCCTATAAAATATTGCAAATATAATTCTTAAGAAAACTAAAAATGTGTGTTTCATTAAAAACAACTAAATCAATGGAAACAAAAATAACAACTTACTAATGTCAAAACATTGAACAAAGATGCCTCAAACACACAATGCTGTCACAAGAACAGTTTTAAGCTGTAGTAACATAAACCATCTTGTTTTACCAGAATTTAGTTAAAATGACTCTAAACACTGACACCAAAATTCATCTATTGTTGATATACTATTTTATCACATCACCTCAAACTGTTAGGAATCCCCTTAGTATTGCCATAGTACTCTAAAAAACAGTAAAATGATACTAGTCCATATATTACCTTGAATGGACATCTCATTAAGCAATTCATAGAAAAATAGTCATACTTTGAGTTAAAACATTAGTCACTTTATGTTTCATTCAGAAGTGGTGGTGTATACTATTAAGAATGTTTATAATTGCAGGCACATTGTGTAGTAATGAAACAATCGGAATACATAGTATACAAAGAGTGGCAACATTTGCTCTAAATTTAGTTTTCAAAATGAAATCAAAATAAACATGGCTCATTGAGTTTCATAGGGACACAACTAACAAAAAAAGATTGCTTGGCTATTGTGTCACTAAAAAGTTAACAAAGTCACATCAAGTATATAGACACTAGCAACTACACTTAACTTAATGAATTTCAAGGTAAATTGGCTTTAATGGAATAATGAAAAATGTTTGTTTCTAACCTCATGCAAATTTAAAATAGTTTGTTAGGAATGTTAAGAAAGGGTTTCTGGTGACTGTTTATGTGGCCTTAAAGGTTCATTCAAACTGGAATGAATCATACTAGAAGCAAAAGCAAAACAGGAAGGGAGATTTCAGTTAAAAGCTGCTGGCTACAAACTAATCATTAATTAGCACCATACAAATATAACAATTACATACTTTTTCGCGGGGTACTGTGACTTTAATAGACTCCGAGATTATAAATACACTTCACAAAGACGTCGGTATATTGGCGTGAAATAGTAGTTCAAAATCCTTTTGATTTACACTGTCATGGCTCAACAAATACTATTCTTATAACTCATTTTTCACACTCACTGTTCGGGTTTCTGGTATATTTAACTGGTATTGGCTGGTACTTGGGGTTGATTAAGTATGTTTTGAACTTACCGTCTTTATTTAAACCGTTAATAGTACATCGGGCGAAGCCGAATCTACTTCAAATTACTCTATTTGATAAATATATCACCGCTTCTACTCCTCACTACGTTGCTTTTCCACGAGCATTAAGGCGCATGCCATGTTGCCACGTTCAATTTTTCGCACCCAAACTCATGACATGTTTTCTTATACTTCAAATAGGTTCCACATCTACAGCAGCTGTAATAAATTTTTTGCAGTTCTATAGAACATTACGTTATTGTAAATGTATCAACTGAAAACTTAAACACTTGTTTAACGCCTTCTAGACGTAGCAAACGAAATTTAAAACGTTAGATACTAAAAGCTAAATTTGGCAACAGTGGGCGCATGCCGCACCCGAAGGAAGCTTTCCAGCGAGGACTCCTACGTCAATAAACCACTAGATGGCTTTGATTGATTAAAATAACAAATTTACTAATTAACGAACATTCGAATATCTTGAAATTTTTTGCGCCACCGAGTAGCAGATCTAGTTTCAACTCAGACGCGTTTGATGGTTTGATACAGGTCTGAAAACGCACAAAATTCAAAACAATTTCATACAGTTGGGTTTTTTGTTTTTTAAGATTTCACACAAAAACCGTCCAATGTCTTTCAAGCATTGGCATTCACGATGTCACTCTTACGTCACCGTGTAGGCTATCACCACTGAAAAAGAATTGTGACGTCAGATATAAAATCAAGGAAATTTATATGACTAATGTAACAAATTTGATCACATTCGTGGGAGTTCGTCCGAAATCTGTAAATTGTTCCCGGAAACCGAATATAATAAAGAACTATGCACAAATCTATTTAATATAATGACAAACTCTCTATTTTTGCTACAATAAATTATAGTTAATTTAAAAATTTCAAGAAACATTAAAAAGTCATCTACAAACATTAAAGATTTATTAAGTCATTCAACTGAATGTATATGTTATTCTATGGAAGACGGTCAAAGAAAAATATTGACCGGATTAAATTACAAAAATTAACAACTAAAATTGATAGCAATATTAATGAGAGTAATAATAATAATAATAGTGATGCACAACACGTAACAATGACACATAAATATTTGAACAAACACTCTCCTTACTGAATTTGGCAAATATTGGAGAACCAGAAAGAGATCATCAACAAGAAGTTTTCTTCAGCTACCTTTTCCACTGGCGCCTGGCCCTTTTGGTCTTTCTTCCAGTGATGAAGTAAGTAGCGTTTTAAGTAATCCAGGTCCCCCGACTGACCTGGAGAGCTTGAAATACCAGCAGAAAGTTCGGAAGTGCGCTTCTTAATGTATTCGTGGAAGAACTGCAGCTCGGAATAAAGATTTCTCTTGTAGTACACTGCTTGTCCGGCGTCCAATTCTTTAAGCGTCAAAAGAGATTGCTGAGCTATGAAAAGCATCAGCTTGTCCGCAGTTTTCCGTGTGCTTTCGTAGTTCAAATTGTTGATCCACGGGTCAATCATACCTAAAAAGTTTTGCTTATTAACCAACACCACCGTTACTTGAAATTAGTATTACCGGAGTATTCGTGTAAGTATCTCAAAAATGAACTGAGTTTCTGGTCAGGCATGATATCGCTAGGATCCTGGTGTTCAACAAGTCCAATACACTCAATAACATTAGATTCATCAATGTCGTCGTTTCCTGATCTTAAAGAGGATCCCATTTCGCTTCTCTTTTGGTGTAGTTGATTTAAAGCCTTGCACAAAAAATGAGCAAGACATAACAATTTCCCATAAGTTAATTCGCTTGGAATTGGAAGCTCAAATCTTGGCACGCTAAAGTCATTTTGGATCAGAACTACAGGTTCAGTTAGTTCGGATATGTCGAATAAGTTTAAGAGATCTAAGTTCAATTCGTACAGACAGGAGAAAGCTAAGCCCAAAATGCCCAGTAACCTATTCAGAATAACATCCTTGTAAAAAATCCTTTATTAAATGGACCAGAAGTTTACCTATCAATCACCGAAATCATCAAGTCATTAATTGGGATTGAAAACTGTTCTACAGGCGTCAGTTGATCATACTTGTCCAAGCAGTAAAACTCTATATGCTTAGGTCTCAAGCATAAGTAGATGCACGAGTTCACTACTTTTCTTACTCCCAACTGAAATAACACCGTAAATAAACTAACAACTAACAAAACTTATCAACTTGCAGTCATTTCGATAAACGCCTTGTTGTAAAGACTTCTCCACTCATTCTTCCAGTTCTGTAGAATTTCGACGAAAAGAATCAAAGTCTGAGATAACAAGTCCAAAGCCTTGAAATCCACATTATTTTCAGGAAAAACCAAAACATGTCTAATAAGATCTTGATTCAAGCTCAAAAAAGTGCAGCAGCACTCTACAGCGCTAGCTTGAAACTTCCTTAAGAAAGCAATGTTAAATTTCATCAGCAATTCGCAGATTTCCCAAGCTTCTCTCAGTTCAACTAAGTCCGCCTTGAAAAAGTATTTGGTTTATAGTTCAATTTACAGCATCATGTATAAATGTCAAAGATGGAGGTAGTTCAAAATTGTAATTGAAATTTCCTCTGGTTGTAGTGATATTAAGACTAATAGTCAAACATTTTCATAAAAAGCAAGTATCTTATTGTCAATTTGTTATTGTTCTTCTCTTGTTTTAGCATAAATACGTTTTAAGTACTACCTTCACCTTACCCCGATTTTATCTTGTACAACTTACCACCCTTACCTTATTGGATTTTCCGCGTATGTAAGTATTAATTATCGGTTCAATTCGATCAAAGAACTGGAGCATATTGGCCTTCAAAAAATCAAAAGCAAGGCTCGACTGGACATACAAAATTAGGCTGAATACTGACAGCTTTGCAGTTTCGATTGCTTTCTTGTGAGCCAAAATGCGACTGGTGCTATCGACCAGCTTAAGCAGGTATCTCCGATTGGAAAACCAAATACCAAAATCATCGCAGTCCTTGTAGGTCAAGACGCAATTAACTATGCATAGGATTAAAGTCCATGGACCCAAAAGCGCCCTTCCTAAGTCAACATCTTCTTTAAACTTTTCACATGCGTATTCAATGTGGTTGTACTCAAAATCAACAATAGTGGCAATTTCTTCCAGCAACTGGGCTAACTGCTCCTGATTACTTGTGTAGTATGGGGTCAGTTGCTCAACAACTTTATATATGCAAGTCAAAGATGCTTTTTTGTCCAACAAACACATGCGCTCGTAATGGTTTCGTATGATTTTGGCAAATTCGATAGCATTTTGAGCCACTTCAGACATATGATCTTTAAACTGTACTCCATACATGTTAAAAACAATTGTAGCAAATTTGAGCCAAGTGCTTAGAATGTTCTCATAAACGATTTTCTTTAAAATTCCTTCCAAAGCCAGCTTTACGTATGAATATCTACATTCACTAGTAGGGTAAATTCGGGTTTGATTATGCTTGTGACTTGTTACAAGCAATTCTGTAAACACTTTTAGAAGTGATGCTCTTTCCTGTAATCAATGGTGGGTTACAGTATTTAATAGGTTGAATGCATGAACACATTAAGTGTAAGTTACCAACTAACAAAACAAAATTTCTATATCATAATGTTATCATAATTCTTAATTTCTTTAGGTGTCTCTTACAGTTTTTTATTTGCACATTTTATCTAAGTAATTATGATGTGTAATTTATAACAAATACCTGTAAACTTTCTTCATTAAGGTCCTCATTCAAAAACATCTTGTACAAATACTGCTGAAACAACCCCATCTGCCCATCATCATTCAAGAACTTTTCCATTGCGGTAAAAAAGTTGTCTTGCCCTTCAGGGTCCCTCAAGCATATAGCGTACTGAATGGATACAATTTTAAACAAGTGAATGTACACTGAAGGTTTCTGTTCAAACGGTTTCAACAAGGGATCAGTGACCAAAGCCCAAAAGTCTTCTGATGACGTGATGTTCTGAATAAGATGTTGTTTTTCAGACATCCAGAGATTGGCCATGATGTTCAAAATTCCCAGTTGAAGTGGACTTTTCAGATACGCCACTGACTGAAATTGAAAATTATGGTAAAACATTGAAAATTGTACTGTGAGAAGAAAAACCTTTTTAATGTTTTTCAAGTAGTCCAACATGAAATGTCCCACAGTATCTCCGACTATACGTTTTACATCAGGGTTGTACCATCTTTTAGAGGATTGGATATTGAAAAATGCTGCCGTCATGCCAGTTTGGTGCATAATGCAGGTACTGATGAGGCTCAAGATGTTTAATTTAATTTCTTCATCCTCCATTGGATCTCTCAATCTTTCCAGGAAAAAAGTTTGGATCTGGTCGTAATCAACTTCTAAGCAAGACATTAAAGGAAGGTTTTCATCCTAAAAATAAAAAATTTTAAAAACAAAGCTTAATTTTTCTACGTCACGTCGTTACTTTCGCTAGCATGTGCACAATTTTTCCAGCCAATAGACTTAAAGTGTTTTTGTATGGTGTAACGAAATAGAAGCAAGCAACTTTAGCAAATTTGTGAGTTCTAGAATCAATTTCACATTTTGTGTCAATCATGTTACGCCTGCATTTGAACATTAAGAGAAGCAAGAGAAGTTGCAGTCTAATAGTTTCCTGCAAAATCAAACTTTTCCCAGATACCCAGTTGTGTTCTTCATGCATCCATGTAGGAAAAGCAAACTTCTCCCTGTCAATAAGGTTGTAGAATTTATCTATGATAAACGGATCATTTATGAAAGCATTGTGCACTAGACGGTAGAGTCTTTGTTTGCCAGCTGACTGACGCTCTTCAGTGTGACTTTGTAGAACGGTAATAAATACTTGAAGACATCCTGAAGGTTATTGTTTTTAAGTTAAATTTTCATATTACATGCAAGGGTACAAACCATTAAGAATTTCAAGTTTATGCAAGTCTTTTCCTTCCCTATTATCCCAGTATTTCTGATACGCAAATACAGTATATAAAAGGTACCACACTCCACCGTAGAGAATGTCTTCAGGAGGATTGTCCATCTATAAACCATGAAAATTTACAAATCTAATTTTTAAAAATATTGGAAACAGCACCTTTACGATATGAACGATTAGATCAACAAACTCTTTAAGCAATCTAGGGTGACTCATGTCTTCTTCCTCTTTAAGAAAATCATATAAAACACAATCATAGCCACTTTGGAAAAGTTTTGGCTGTGGTAGAGCATTCTGGTAAGTAACAATAGGTGGAAATAGTATCTTCTGGATTACTGGATTAAAAGAATCGTCAAAATCTATATTCTGGTATTTAATCAAAGCGCATTTAGCTTCAAAGTAAACGAAAAACAATTCCATATTTTCCTTAAATGAGTTTTGGCAATAGTATGTGGGAACACAGTCCATTTTGCGTAAAAGAGGTCTTATAATTTGATCCAATTTAAAGTCTCCCCTGTAATGTTTAACAAGATGTGTCAAGAATCTAGTGCATCGTGTGACACAGAAAAGCATGTTAGGATTTAGTTCTCGTCGTTGGGATGCACCCAAATATAAACATCTTATGAATTGCTCCATAACTTCAAAGAAGCTACATTTAAAATGAAACTTCATTACTGCTACTTTAGATGAGATGCATTTTTCTGCCAATGCCCCCATGGGGACAATAAACTTTGGAGCATCAGGAAATAACGCTGTAGGTTGGCTGATTAGAGTTGAATTAGAACTGAACGGCCACACTACATCTGAGCAGAATGTGGGACAGTTATGCAGTACATTAATAACCTTAAAATGTATAAATAATTCCTTATATAAACAACAAACATTATTGAAATTAATACCTTCTTGTAATTTTCTTCAGATACCACAATAGCTTCAACCATTCGTAAAAAGCTGTCAAGCTTATATGGAAACCTTTCAAGACCCAATTTGAAAAACACACCCAAGTGTTCTAGAGCTCGCAGTTTTGGATCTCTGTACAACATGCAGATTATGTCAAGACCTCCTTCTTGTTCCATCAAATAACGGTGACTTGGTATAAATTTAACCAACTGTTTAAATATGATGTTTGTAGTTTCTAGTACTACCCTTCCTGCCTCACAATTCTACATTTACAACATCTAGTCAAAAAAACTTGTTAAAATATTATGCTAAAAACATACATGAAACATTTCTGATGTTACACACTCTGCAAAACTTTTCAAGATTTTTTTTCTGAACAGAGTTTCTAAAACTCGCCTTGCCGGTTCAACATATTCTTCTGCTAAACCGTGTTTAAAAACCGACCAGGCAAAGAGTATGGTTCCATTGTCGCCTTGAATTTGCAGCAGCTCAACCTCCGTCTCAATTTCCTTTGGCAACATTTTGAAAACATCTGGCTTCAGCCTATAAATGATTATAATACACAAACTTCCCCTGTTACTAAATTAACATTTACCAATATCTGTGAAGTAGTCCCAAAACCACTCCAGTTTCCGCAATCCTAATATCATTAAAATGCTTCTCTTCTAATATAACTCCGGCTTTCAAAAAAGAAGGGTGTCTTCCAAAATTATGCTTCAAGAAGATCGTCAACGCTTCAGTAAGCTCATCGCCATTTAAGCGAAATTCCACAAATTTAATAAGTTGTATCATCAAAAGAAGCACCTCAACCTGCTCATAATTATTTCGTATCACCCACTTATCAAGAATATCCTCAGAAACCCTGTGGCTCTTCTCTACGTCAATTTCAATAAACAAAAACTCCAAACTCTTTAAACTATTAGTCCACAGATCTCTTATATCTACTTCCTCAAACAAACTACAAAACTGATGATGGTAAATGTAATTTCTGTCAAAAACTTTCTCAAGTATAAAGCGTATGGTTTTCAAAAAATACATCCGGTCTGAAGTGTAAAACATCCAGAGGTGTTGAATCAGCAATATTGTGTCAGTTTCTGAGCTTATTATGGACTTCAGCTCAGTAACTTTACCGCAATACCCAAAAATTAAAAAGTTACATATCATAGACCATGCCAAGGAAACATCCAAATCCTGGAAGAAAGACGTAACTTTAAGTTCGTAAGATTACGTTTATCAATGTCCTGACAAATTTGAGTTTGAACAGTTTTGCAGATGAAACCTTTCGGTCCCAGTTTATGGAAGCAGCTAGTATGTACTTGTAGTATTACCCTGACAATTATAAATAAGTTTTTTATTTTAAATATTGTATATTGTACGTTCTTTTTAGAGTACCTACAAATACATAACTCAAATCCTAGTATGTCAAACCTTCACTGAATAAACTATCAATAGGTTTGTTTACCTTAACATAATTAAACTGCCCAGGGAAAATCGATACAGCAAAATTTTTGGCCATTTTTATCGGCTTGTATGTCCGAAATGCCTCAGCCGAATTTAACAAACAAAAAAGGTTTTGAAAGGCAATTTTTTCTAGAATCATGACTGTCATTCTTATGTCCTCAAAAGTGATATATAGATTCCTTCACAGATATATAAAACGTGCTGCAAATTTCATAACTGAGATAATTTTAGAACATTCTTATATCATTTTATGGGCTTGGTTGATATCTCGGGACATGTTTGAGGGTTTTTCAAATTTTGGTCTACAAAAGATGGTTTCGGAAAACATGCAATTTTGCATGGGATACGTTTACAACAGAAATACTTTTATTAACCAACAGCCTATGTCCCTAGTTTCACTTTTAATACAACTTCAAAGATAAATCTTTTTATTAAAATTATCGTCAGTATTCCTGCAGTACAGGGTAACATTAAAACCTGTAAACTTTTACAACCAGTAAACATGTAGTGTTGATTTATCTCTTTAAAATTAGTCCTAGTTCGTAGTATTCCCAGGATACAGAGTAAATTATAAAAAAGTATGTCTTTTTCAAGACCCCGTAATTTCTTTTGTAGACCAAAAATTTAAAAACACCTTAACATGTCCCACAATATGAACCAAACCCATTATATGATTAAATGTTCTAAAATTATTCCAACTATCAAAAGCACCCGGTTGAAATTCAAGAAAATTGCAGCACATTTTTCCTTACCCTGTTTATCCCTGAAGAAATCACTGTGTCAAAATAAATTCCTGTCTCTAATTCTACAAAAACCGGTCTCTTAAAAACCTTTTTTTTAAATTTTATTTTCATTAAATTTGGCTGAAGCAGTGAGAAGATACAGTTTATTAAAAATTCACAAAGATTTATATAAGTGTTGAAAATAATAGAAAATTTTCCAATGTATGGCACTAAATTTGGTAACAGTGATAACAAATGGCATACTCCATTATTTTAAAAATAGACACTTAAAAATGTGTTTATCTCCCAATTTACTAAGCTATTTGAAATAATAAAGGTATTATGAGTATTGGACACTTTTTATGCGGCTTGCCAATAGTTATAGAGCAATGCAATTAAAGTTAAACTTTTTATGGAGTTAATAAACAAAAGTTCTACACTATACTTGATGGACTTACAAAACAATACAAGGTAAATAAAGAAACTGAATATAAATCAGTATGCAATCATATTATAGATGGCTTTAACTCCTGTAAAACAGTGACTTATCAATACAGAGTTTATACCTGGAACACTAATAGTGCTATTATATTATAATTCAGACAGTTATTTCAAAAAAGAGATTCAATATATAACATAAGTGATAAGCTAGTCACTATGCAGACTGTTGCCATAAACCAATAAATATAATATTAACAACAATCATAGTTTTGATGCAATAATAAACAATATATAATTTTAATTTAAGTACCAAAA
Source organism: Ips typographus (assembly GCF_016097725.1). Classification (NCBI taxonomy): domain Eukaryota; kingdom Metazoa; phylum Arthropoda; class Insecta; order Coleoptera; family Curculionidae; genus Ips; species Ips typographus. Next base: position 8,783,893 of record NC_138437.1, on the reverse strand, counting down.
AGTATGTTGTTACACTGTACTACCACAAGACTATTAAAAATTATTTTTTAATATAATATGTAGTTATTAAACAAAAATAATGTTTTTCTTGAAGTAGTGGCAGTTTAATAGTTAAAATTGTATGCCTGGAACTGCAACCAATGTGTATGTAAAGTGTCCAGTTAGCCCATGCAAACTTTACTATTCAAATACTTTATATAACAGCAAATTAACTTAGAGAACCAGTGCAAAAATTAATTTTCCTCAAATTTGCTCATGACATTAATAAAACAGACAAGAAACCATAACAGTTTGGTAAACATAGCTTGATACTCTGCAGGTCTATCTACATATCAACAAGTGTAACTAACTACTATATGATTTCAGTAACAAACTATATAGACCCAAATGCATTAAAACCTACTAATTCTTTGCTCATTCGATGAACAAAACAGCACATTTCATCATCTTGAATCACCATGGAAGTTGCTGATTCAGATTTCCATGTCTCAAAACTTTGCTTAGTGTAAACCTTATAGTCAAGCAATATTGGAATTATACGTTCCTCACACATCTCCAGGACTTCGTCCAGGACCTCAGTAATAACATTTTGATTACTCCCTGAGATTATTTGGTATAGTTTTTGCCAAACGCTATTAGAAATATAAGGTTCCAACTAAATGCATTTGTGAATGTAACAACTACTTACGGCAATGTATCCTCGGCCATGTTCACTTACTACTAAGTAAAAACACTACCACCTGAATTTTAAAAGCGCATTAGATTATATTAAAGACTTTTTTTCTCAGATTGTTGTTTTGGTTCGTCTAACCTATCCTAAGCAAACCTAAATCGACGAATATTTAGCGGCTCTCACATCTCTCAATTTTGTTTGTGTTTGTGACATTTGTGTGTAACACTGATCTATAGAGGTATTCAAGTACACACCTACTTCACTACGTTTACCAACTTAAGTAAACAGATAACCCTATAGTTCAAAATTATCCATGTTTTGACTATTTAAATGTTGAATGACAACAAACTGTTAGATACTAATACTGCAAAACCCTGCTAAAAATATAAAGAGATAAAACTGAATATATCATCATATGGGTAAAAAAAATATGTTAATTTGCTGAATTAAATAGCACGCTTTATACCTCTATTTTTTTTTAGTTTTGATGTAAGGTGCGAAAGTAAAATACTGATTGATTTTTTTTTAGTAAATATCACATGACCGATAATATGGCACCTTTAAAACAGCCACGTGATAAGACTTTCATATAATTTCTAAAACTCAAACAAACCTACTGGCTCAACTGGCTGACAGTTGACTGATGTCAAGTCAACGGTATAACGTTTCCCCGGTTTTGTTGAGTGTTGTTTAGTCAAGTTCCTGTCTAAATTAATTTTGTTTATTATTTTGTGTTGTCTATTTTTCTTAAATTTTGTATTGTCGTATTTTAGTGTATAAAACAATTTTATTAACTGGATATCAGCTGTGGAGTATCTCATAAACTGACGACATGGTAGGGTGCCGATGTTCCTATAAAACATGCATGAATACTACCAAATCAGATACTTTGCGATTTTTTCATTACCCAGTAAAATATCGAGAAAGATGTACTATATGGATAGAAAAAACTGAAAAACCAAGTTACTATGATTTAGAAGAAGAACAGCTACGAAATAAAGTTGTATGTGAAGTTCATTTTGAAGATAAATGGTTCCATACCAATCAGAGAAGAAGGCTAGTTCAGGGGGCTATACCAACACTAGATGGAGACAACTTGGCTGATAATAAATCAAAAATGGACGTAGATCCTGTTTACTTCCCTTCAAATCAATATAGTGATGTTAAAGTAGTTCCTGCAAATGATGATGGCACAGTTTTTGTCCTAGACACTGACAACATGTTCACTATTTCTCCAAAAATTCAGTCTTACATTATCAAAAATGGAATTCTTGTACCAGCAACATCTAATGGAAGCTCTTCTTCACTACCTGGAAAATTAATTAAACCACCAACAAATCGCTTTATTAAACCTTCTGATAAAGATAGTTATATCCTGGAAGCTGAGAAAGAAATAGCAAACATCAATGCACCTCCTGGTGCTTCAAAGTTTTTAACTAAGGGAGAATTTAATCAGCAAGATCTGGTCAGAAAAGTATTAAATAGAGAAAACCAGAATGATGACTCACAGGATAGTGTTACCTATGCAAACCCTGGAATTCAGCAAATGAAAATGAAAAACAACTCATCTCAAAGTACAGGCAGCAGCACCATCACAAGACCTACTCCATCTCATACAAAATCATCAGTTACAAAAAATTATCTTAGACAAATCAAAAGGCACAGCCGTGACATTGCCAACATAAAAAGAATGTTGAAACAGAAAAAAGTGGCTGAAAACCCTAAACCTGATGTAAAAATGATTCTGAAGGAGCTGCAAGAACATCAAGTTCCACCTAGTTTAGTAACGATCATAAGTCTTTTACTTGGTAAATTCAAATCTTTAACATATGAACAAGTAATCTTCAATTTTTCTTTTCAGGTGTCAAAAGTGACTTGGGTGATGAGGACATAGAGTTTTTCACTTCTTTGCATAAAGTTTCACCTGAGGTTTACCAGTTGCTTTCAGATAAATATAAGTGGAATTTACCCAGTGTTGATGTAGTTGTTGTGGATCAGTCAGAGTAACTTCATTTTATAAATAAATTTTTTTTTTTTTTTCTTTTGCATATGTAGGTATATGTAAAAAAGTTTGTATTTGTGCTATTAAAAATTTTAATCATATATTTGTTTTATAGTTTCTTTGCTACTAAATTGTAAATTTTAGTATCCTGTTCATGTATTTTATTTTTTGTTTAACTGTTGATTTACAGTACAATTTTTTACATATGGAAACACCTAAATTCTTACATAAAACTTAAACAAAAAAAACAATAAATCTGACTTATTTAATTATTATGTCCAGACTAAATTAAAGTGTGTTTGACTAAGTTTATTTTATTTTTCTTTCGTTCATCTAAAAATAACCATTACACCAACCAATCCTCTATCAATGTCCTAAACAAAAAATGTTTATTACTTCAAATTCATCTAATTATTTATAAGTGTCATTTTGTAAAGGATTGGATTATTCTTCCTGAATTTTTATCCAATGAGCCAAAACATCAATAGTCCTACTGCTGACTTTCTCATTATTCTTCTCATTGGTTCTCTCAACCATTTGAGAAAAATTATCATTACCCAATCCAAGCAAATCAGTTGTGTCTGCCTTTTCACTAACACTTAAGAGAATGGTAACCAACCCTAAGATGAGACCGAAAGATGAATACAATTTCCATTGCCGAATTAATTCAGAAACTGGAAACAGCTTAACTGGATCGCTTCCTAGAAATTTTAGAGTACCGGATAGTGATGAGTAGTAATGGTTCAAAAGTTCTTTGAAGTTGTTTAGTTCCTTTTGAGATGATGAGGAGTAGAGGTTGTAGCTGAGATCCCAAATTGGTGGTCCTATCATAGCAAGTTGAAAATCAAGAAACTTTGCTTGATCTGGTTGGGCTTTGTCGGTTTCATCCTGTAAGAAGCCAATGTAAATATAGTTTTAATTATACAAGTATTTTCCATAAATAGTTGTAGGTATATCTAAAACTGAATATTTAGATTTACTAACATAAAAATGATAATCTATTAATAACGTTATTTTGTAAGAGGTTTTATGAGCTGTGAATAACTTTATTGTGTTTCTCTTACATTTTTACTCTCAGCTTATTTTGTCTTTAACCAAATAAATAAAATTTTCCAAATTTAAACAATTGCTATGTTAGAACCTTAGACATTAAGTACTATTCTGTAGCACTTGGTGAGTGCAACATATCAGAGGGTGAGAAAAATGCCCCTATATTAAAATGGCTTGAAATGCAAAGACCAAGTTTTAATTAAACTAAATTCCTTAAGTAAAGAATTTTCTTATAGTTTGTATCAATAATTAAGTCTGGATATTTATCATACCATAAACATTGCCATCTCTCTTACCTTATACTTAAACATGTGATTATTATTCCAGCAATCACCGTGTAGAATTATAGAATTTTCTTCTTTCAAGCTTAACACTCTCTTGAATTCAAACCAAAGACCATTAGGAACCATTTTCTTTAATTTGGCGATCATCTGTACTTTCTGAGCATTTTCCAATACTTTCCACATATTGATCTCTGATTGTTTAATAACATTTTCCATTACACCGGGCATAAAATACAAAATTAAGACATCAACATTTTCACAAACTTTATTAAACTTTTCTGTATGCTGATCTCGGTATGCCATATTTAATCCATGCCATTTGCCATAGTTCGAAAATGTCATCATCAAATGATTTAAGTTCATTGGTTCGGTGCTAGGATAAAGCTTGTAGCCTGTTGATCTTAAATCTTCAAAAATCAACACTCCTGAATTGGTAGACTCCATACAGGAGTAACAGCAATGTGGTATGAAAGCATTTAAGACATCCAGACTTTTTTCTCTTTCAAACTGCTTTAAAATTGGGATCCAAGTGTTAAAAATGAATATCTCCCTTTCGAATGCCACTTGGACGGTGCTTTCATCATTTAACTCCTTTCTACAGCACTTTAAAACTAAGTGAAGTTCTTTGGTTTTGTCTGCGATTACTTTGAAAAAAACTATTTCACTGGCATAACCAACTCCTTTTTCTGATCCACCTTGAAACTGTATATCAAAATTGGAGTACTGGTTTTTGAAAGCCTTTTGCAACCAAATGGTAACATCACTTTTGAAGGAGTTTCCAGACATATTTGTATCTTGATTTAGTACCAAGTTGAGTACCTAACTATAGGCGATTTACTGCGTATGTACCTATTATAATAAATCTTTCACTACATACATCCGGTAAATTTGAAATAATTGCAGGACAGGGGAACATATAAATTAAACCGTGCACAGAACGAATAGGATATTTTATATTGAGGACAGAGCGCGGATAAATATGCAGTCTATTACCGAAAATCCATTATATACTAAAATGTGGAGTGCTAAGAATATAGGCAAGGTATATCACACTTAGATGTTTTGATTATTTATTTATTTATTCAAGTGGAACTTGCAATTGAAACTGCAGTAGTAAATCATCTTTATATTTATTGGTGTAATTTTTGACAAGTTTAAAGAATTTTCGTGACTTTGGTAGATGTTACGCTAGAGCAAGAAAAATAATTATATGTAATTTTCGACAATATCAAAATTACTGGGCCAGTAAAATACTATTTCAAGGTAAAGTTTGTTTAGAGTAACAAGCTTAAAAAGCTCTCAGGGTAAGTTTTTAAATGTTCATCAGGAATTCAATTACATCATTATATATTAACCAACTTTCCGATAAAATGTCAAATATAGCATAACTATAGCAGGTAAGTTGGTGAATGCGCGGGGTTCAAAATATGGGCACGATTCCAAATTTGTGACCAATGTATATTCTAGACTAGTTAAACCACTTTTTTAATTAATAAATTTTTAACAATTCCCAAATTAATTTAAATAATAAACCACTAAAACGAATCGAGATTGTAAAGCAAATGAGGAAGAGTGAAAATGCTGAAAACATTTGGCACATTGATAGAGGATTTATGCCATCAATGTGGTTGTTTAGGTTGAGTTTTTTTGATATTGTTTAAAAGAAGTTTCCATAGAAAAGTGTTTACTTGTGTGAGTGTTTTATTGTATGTACAACGTTACTACTAAACTATACTTTTAAGTTAGGTGTATGCGCAAGGGAAATCAAAGTCTAGGTTTCTTCTTAACATTATTTTTTGTAATGCCTTATCGACAAGGCTGTTTTCTAGTTTTATAGACCTTGACCTAAATATTGAAAACCAGTGAGATTTATCAATTTTGAATTTAGAATTTGTCATGAACTAACGTATATTAAAAAAAAATTAAGACATACACAACGGTTTTTCTATGTCTCGAAAAACCGTCACAAGAAAAAAACTGGTTTCAAGAAACCGCTTCTCTAGGTTCACTAGCAAACCTTGCCGTTATGATAATTAAGGGCACTATCTGAATAAGGGCCCGCGTTTTTTTCTGTCCTACCCTTATTACAGTTGCATCTTCTTTGGGGCACGTTTTTTATGATCAGGAGCGACGATTCACCCTGTAACTAAAAAAAACAAAACCTCAAGGTTCTTTAATTTTGCTATGCTTAATGCAAAAATGACCATACAGAGAGAACTGAACAACGTTTTGTGTTGTTTCTAAGTATAATTTGCATAGGTGAAACAGAAAGTTCGCGCGTGCCAATATAGGTTGACAAAGGGGTTGATTAGTGTCCCCCTTAGTGCACATATGCCATTGCACCCCTAATTCCTTAAGGGAAAGCTGCAACTGGGATTGTCTTGAAATTGGTGTGGACCCTGTGAGTAAGAAAACGGCAATTCACAGCTGCCTGGAAGGCTTTCTTACATCTGCTCCATATTTGCCATGATTTCTTTATATCTAAAATAGGCAAATTAGGATGTCATTGAACTCGTTCTTAGGCTCTAGAGGAATTGTGGTGTGGTCTTCTGCGTTTTTTCTAAGGTTGGCATAGTTGAACTGGTCGGAAACATAACGGAAATTTTTATAGCGGCAACATGGACCCTTAATTGTAATAAATAAATCTAAGGAGTTCCCCCATCAAATATGTGTCAATAAAATCGAAAAGTTACACCACCGTGTCATCCAGTGGGTTGAAGTATTTTTACTTCAGTCCAGACTAAACCCATTTTTAGAGACAAAACAATTAAACAACCCTTCTGGATGTAAAATGTGATTTACGAAAAACTAAAACTGAAGTAAATTACTTAATAGTTGAATTACAAACCACTAGCATTGTCCCACTAAACAACCTATTGGACCACTGCATTGCTAGCGCGAACAAAACAGCTGCACATATAAGGGTAAAAGGGCACGTGCCCTAGACATATTTTCTTCCAAGGGGTAAACGTACTTTCTTGCCCCTGCATCTCGGGATAGGCCTTATAAACCTCAAAATTTACGAATTCTAACAAACAGAGGGGTGTTTATTAATAGCATTTTTGATTTTCGGAAGTTCAAAGGTGCGGTCTGAAGGAGGAACGCGGAAGCTTTCAGACTATCGGGACAGCTGGACACACAAAACGGAATCTGGTCTGGTTAATTCAATGATAAGAGGTTTATCAAAGTAAACTGATTTTGAAACTCAGATGAGTAGTTCTATTTTAGTTAAGTATCTAAGAACATAGTTTTTTGTTAATAGATATGTTCCAAATTAGGGACAGGACAAGGTTAGCGTCACAATTTGCGTCTAAAAAGCGTCAAAGGGCTCGTTGATGAAGAAAAAATCATAAAATTTATAAAACACTACGTTGACTTAAACAATTAAGAAATAAAATCAGTTCTCTGGAGAGACATCAGCATTTGTCAGTTACCGAATAACGTTTATTGACAAACTATTTTTTTGACAATGACATTGCTTGCCTTTATTGAGACCTAAAACACGATCTTATAAAACTGTTTTTGGTTTTGTAAGCAATTTTTGGTGCTATTATGTACAATAAGCGTTATAATCCAAATAAAACCGAGGGGATTTGTGTCTTTTCTTTGTAAACACCCTAAAACTCGGACATCCACTTTCTCACAGAAATATGCAAAATCAATTTTTTGCATTCCCACAGTTCTAAGGGCAGATGCTTTTCGTAGGGCTGACCGGCTTAATGGTGATAAGAATTTGACCGAAAATGTGGTTGTTGTAATTTATGCGTTGGATCTTAATGATCTGCTGCGCAATAACGTTGCTTTTTTACGTTATAGTCTGACTGTTATCGAGTTTTTCAGGGTAAAACGGAATTATTTGGTTCGTTTGTTTTCCTAACCGACGCGGGTTTGTCTATATACATTATGTGGGTCCGGAACAACGACGCATCGACATGAAACGGGCATATGGCGTCGCCTAAACCCTGTACACTCAACGTCGTATATATGGGATAACGGACCATATAAACCTGATACGTTATCCCTTCTGAATGCGCCCTTATGCCATGGGAAATCTGCACATGTTTCATTTAATCGGTGATCGATAAATAGTCGGTATGATTCATTTCTATTTTACCTTGGGCATTCACGAAAACCAGCAGGCTTATCATAATCTGAATAAATATTTTACTTTTATTGTTCAATTCAACTAGCGCAAGGCGTCAGTTCCGTTAAGACGCTTATCTCACCTTTAAACCAACTGTTAGCCGCCTTACTTCTCAAAAAATGTAACTTACCAAGGATTACAATGCCCTCTTTGTGTACAAGCTTTTGACATTACGTTTATATAGGAATAACAAATATACTAGAAGTATATTAGCATTAAACAACAAAACATATGTCTTTTTTTACTGTATTTGAAAAAATATTTAGTTACCAAAAGGACGTTCTTTTATGTCCGTTATTTTGAAGCTGATAACACGTGAGACAAACCGTTATCAGCTTTATTTTCTAAAAACCACAGTTTAATTATTAAGCGAAAATCTACATATCGAAAGTGTTTGCTTGTGGGAATATTTGGCAGTTTTTTTGATAAAGATATTTTTAATTCATGATCTAATGCATTATAGTGTAACGAAACCCATGTGAATTTCTATACGAACCAAAGATCAAATATTAACGACAACTATTAGTCCTCTAAGGAAATAAGAAAATTAGTTGAATTAGTAAAGTATGCATTAATAACCATGAATACTTGACTTGACAACTATTTCATTGTTAAGTTCTAGTGTTAACTAACCAAAAATTGTCTCTAAAACTTATTTTTGTTTATCACCAATATAAATTATAATGTCATATCCCACAAAGATGCTGAATGTTGTCCACGTTTCATACCTCTTCTGGTTAAAAACGCAAATTTTATAACGTTTTGCTAAACGACATTAGTATTTCAGTTGATGTCAACTTATTATATATTTATGGAATCAGAAGAAAGAATCAACTCATCAGAAAATATATAGTAGAGTGTTCCACCACCCTGTGTAGTGACTTTTAACGTTTAATGTTTTACTAAAACTGATTGATTTTTGTTATTTAATATTAAGTCTAAAAGTAACACACATTTTTGATGTAGAAGTAAATTTCTGTGAAAGGTTTAACCAAAAACAGCCATTATGATCTTGCATTCAAAACTAAACAATGTGAATTATGCAAAGAACCCTGCAGGGTGTTATCGATTTGCTCTCAACCCCATTAACGGTTCAAAGATTCTTAAGGAATCTTAAGAAGAACGTCTTCATGCAAAATAACACCTGGCATGCGTCTAACGGTCAACAATGTCTGGTATTGCTAAAGGCCGCGCACACACACACACACACCCCTCGATTTCGTACGTGCACCCCCTATCCACCACGTGCCCCGTTAAATTGTCGCATTCATCCCCGCCTGAATAGGGACTAATTATTTCAACAATTAGAAGTGGTAGGGTGGCTTGGTTACGCCGTTAGGTGTACAAGTTTAACTACTTCATTTTTTAAAAAATCTTTGGTGGTTGAAGTGGTCCATCTTGTCTTGATACCGTCTAAAAAAGTCCCAAACTATTAAAACCGTCATTTCTGCTTTGGGTGGTGATTTATATTATACGGTGTTAAGTCTGAGCAAAACACACATGGATTTAATAGCGGAAAAAGCATTTAAATTATGTCATATTTTTTAATGGTTTTAAAGCTGCATCCTTTTAGAAAAAAATGTCTAGCGTTTCACACTTCGTAGTAAAGAGCGAAAAAAAACGACAAGAATAGCATTGCGTGAGGTCCTTAACAGCCATTCAAAGTGCTAGTAAAAGGACATTTTCTGCCCTACTATAGCGAAAAACCACGTCGCTTTAAAGGTACTTAAACATCAATGAACCAACATGGTACACCTTTGTAAAGATGTTTTCACAATTTCCGGTCTTCCTTGAATGTCAGAAATATAAAGACCTAAATACTTGACACCAACATGAGAAAAGCTACAATTGAATTGCCCAGGCAATTTCGCAGAAAGCGTTGATACTTGATTTTTTCTAAAGAGCATTGACAAATCATAAGCCGGAAATGATTTCGACTTCTGCTCGCTAAATTAAGTTGCCACCCTCACATAAAGGGTTGTTAATGTTACTTGTGGTAGCTGAAATCAATTCATATTCGTTCAGGTTAAGGTACAACCTGTGTGGTTACCCACTGGTGGTTGATTTAAAAACATAGGAAATGACGGAAGGTGTAGTTCAAAAGAACGTGGCCGTTTTGATTTGGTACTACCTAACGTTCTTATTGTGTCAAAGTTTAAGAACCAAAGTTCCGCCGGATGCGTGTGGTGCAAGTGGACTCGCTTTGTACTCAATTGACGTGTCCCTTTGTCTTTCAAGAAGGGCAGTTACTGACGTCACCCTACTGGTTCTACATAAAAAAAAAACATTCTATAAATTTACTACTGTAAAGAAAATTCCTCGGAGCTTCAGACTTGCAGCTCAAAGGGCCGAACGTGTGTTTAGCCGGATATTTATCCGAAGGAAGTCGCAGGAGACTGCATTGAATCATCCACGTGCATAATTACGTATTGCGGCCCTTTTCTTATGCGTGTTTCCGTTTCTTTTATTGTCACGCGTGCAGTTATGCAAGTGAAAAAAGTCTTTGTGGAACCCAATAAATGCACAGTTCCAGACTTTTGAAACGATCAAATTATGCTGCACATACACATTTTATCAATCTCGTTATAAGGAAGTTACAATTTGATATACACACATACAGTAAGCCACAGCTTTGATAAGTAATTCGATATAGTGCAGGAAAAGAGTGGTACCATGTATGCTGGTTTTCACAAGTTTATCAAAGATTTTCCAGAATTAGTCAAAAGTTGAATAGTGAAGGTTAATATGATAAGTTTAGCACGGTTCCACTTAATCTGGTGGATAGCATCTAGTAGAATTTAGAAAAAACATCTTAAAATAAACTTAGATAAATAGTAAGTTATTAAATATGTCATATTTATTTATTAGTAACTTCAAACATCATAAATATAGTCAAAACCGTTTATTATCATAAAATTAAGTTAACTTAAACATATGTTTGAATAATGTGTGGTAGAGGATATTGTTTCGTATAATTATGTAAAAAAAAATTGCCAACATTTATTAAGTTATGGTTCCCATCCTTCAAAGGTTCTTGTATTTAATTTGTTATATTTGGTTTTTATAATATTCAAAAGTGAAAATATTTCAGCAGCACTTCCATGGGGCAAAACAAGAATTGTTTTAAGTAAAATTAATAAATTTTTGAAGAAAAAAACTGTAGATATTTTTTGAAATTACATTGCCGTTTAGCACTAGGTGCAAAGTAATTATAAATATTTCTTGCAAAATTCTCTATACTTAATTCGGCAAATAAGAGCAAAATAAAATATTTAAGCTCAAACGAGTGAGATCTCGCTCTATTTTGGAAACTAACAATTTTGTATTGAATTATCTGTGTTTTTTTAAAAGTTGTATTGAAGTATCCAATTTGATAGCAACACTGTAGTAGAGTCCCTGAGTTTTTTCTGACTTTGTTCTGTTTTTACAATTTTTCATTAACAACCTCTTAATCCTGCTAGTTCTATATCGAAAGAGTAACATTATAATGAATGTTTTAAAATTGATCAACATCAATACAATAACCGTGAAAATGGTTTAGTGGTACCACTCCAGCCTACACCATACCGCACAAATAATACGTTGCACGTGCTAAACACAAAAAAAGAGGGCCCATGTACATGGCTCTATATAGTGCAAAGAGAAAAGGCGTTGTCGGTGCAATTTCACCCCCTCAACAATCAATATGCAGTCTGGTAGTTGAAAGTGCATTACCCTTGTCCCCTATTATAATATCGTGTGCAGTACTCGAGTACCATATGCGTTAGTTTGGATAGTCTGCTCCCCAGATGTGTTACGTTTTAAGTTTTTCAAGCAAAGACATTTTTTGTTTTTGTTTTGATAAATCTGAGATGCATGCGCAGATTGTCCAACCGGTTTTTTTTAGCTTGGTGGCTCAATCTTAAATATAAGTAAGGTTCTGGAGGTACCTACAGACTTATTTTTGGTCATTTAAATGTCCGATGAGGCGCTTAGATTTTACTTTCATTTGAGAACCACCGTGACTTGATTTCTAACGAATCATCTTCAGTTTCAGGTATAACGCTGCAGTGGCGTTCACCGTCTGGAGCACAAATTCTTGTGTTAGTAGTGATGCTTTAACGTGGTACCATCAAGTGCTAAGTTGGCAACGGAAAACTGAATGTAACCTGCAATACCGCAAAGCAGAAAACCTGTTAATCACTCGGTCAGAATGTGTTAAAAAAATATTGGGTACGACCATGACTTAATATCGAATACAGGTACTGCCTGAGGGAATGCCGCGTTTGTTTTGGCGGGAAAATCTGGCTCAATGGCCGTCATGATGTAAGAAGAATTCACCTGAATAATAAATGGACTTGGTTTTTTTTTTAAATTCAGATTTAATGGCCAACGCTTTTACGTTCTATAATTCGACTTCTTCGAAAGTCTCTTACATTTTAGATAGTGTTCATTCAAGAAATAGTGTCGCCGGATCTTAATGACTTTATGACCCCGTCATACGGATCTCTGGTTGTTTTTTTTTACTGTTTCCGTCGTCTTTTTTTATACAAGGGCGTAAACAGCCGCACCTAAAAATGCCTCAAAAACGTTTAAAAAACCAGCCATTGTTGCTTACATTCACTTGGTCTTAAATCTTGATCTCTATCAACAGTTTAAAGACGCCGAGCTGTGCTCTGCTGGGTCAAAAGGCACTTTTAGGACCGCGATCCTAATAAAATTTACATTGAATGCTTCGGACTACTCGGAATTACCTAACTAAGGAACCACTGCTATAAATATAAATTTCCGTTAATAAAGCCTTTATCCAACTTGAACTATACTGTCAACTTTTTTTTTGCTTTTAAATATTGATGTAATGGCAACAGGAAAAGGGATTAATAAGAATACTTTGTTCCAGTTTAGTTATCCAGTCAGTTATCTAAATATTCATGTCAAATGATACAACTGAGTGTTGTAGCTCACATTATACTCTTTATAGTCATAAATGCAGGATGTTTTAATAAGAATCTCCAATGATTGTTTTAATTTCATAAATAAAAAGACCAACCAAAAAAATTTAAATCAAGTAAATAACGTCAGCAAGTATGATTTTTGGTTGAATTTTGAAAAATATTATATTTTTAAACTTTCCAAATGGTAAAACCTAATTTTTTTATGTGTGGGATATTATATTAGTTTTGTTCAAAATTACAAACTTCTTTAAGTTGTCATAAATGTAACAAATTTGATTATAGCCAAAATGGCTAAAAAATGCTAATGGTACTGCACATTCTGAGAAATTACCAGCTGGCTTTGTATAAAAAAAACCAATTTAAAAGAATTAATGGTTCCTGTACTCTTTTCCACAACAACCTACTGTTTGCCATCTAAGTTTTTTTACTGAATTTTTGCAAAAGGATATTATGATGTATATTTATTGGTGCATGTTTCCTAACACGTTTTCGAGTGTTATTTAAACGGAAATAAACAAGTGAGAATGTCCTTCGGTGTTCGGGTTAACCGGAGCCCAAACTGCTTTTTCTGGTTCCAAATTCTTAATGTAAATTATCGATCTTTATTTTGTCTGTCGACGAGCTGGTGAAGATATTTTGTTGAATTTCAAAGTTCTGCAGATTGTCTACTTTTTCAAAAACATATGTACATCAAAGGGCAAATTTATACACAGGTAAAATCAGCACAAAAAATCCTCTACTTTTTGAAATTTAATATCTCGGAAACGTGAAGAGCTAGAGATACCAGTTTTGGCTCATTTTGTAATATTTTTCAAGCCTAATTGATAGGAGTTTAAACAAAACGACTACGACCATTCTAAAATTGGAAAAATGCACATTTTATCAAAACTGCAATTTTGCGGGTGGTACCCCAAAAAAGCCTACCTGGCGCCTGTTAGATTATATTTGTGTCTAGTACCAGAAACAGTAATTCACCTGTGTTGTGGGCTTGAGAAAATCCGATAGACGGAAATGCCATATATTTTACTTCGTTATTTAAACATCTAAGAAAACATGTAAATGGCCGGTAAATGCTTGTGTAACTATTAGATATTCCACGGGACGTATTTATTTAACAACTTGTTTAGAGACGTTCTAGCAGCTTATAGATTTGATTCAATAATCCTTGATCCGGGACGACATATCAATGAGTCCAGAATCCATTCATAAATCGACAAATTATGTAATTGTACGTTTTTTAAAAACAAACTAATTCGTTAAATGAAATGTTGCGTGTTTAGCATATTCAGAGCGCAAATTCCTCCTTAAGTGGAAGTAATTTGCGGTTTCCGAACCAGTACGTTAGGAATTAGGGGGCATTTTGTTTATATTATATTATTTAGTTACTAAAAAATTGCAGAAAATTACTTCTTAGTACTGCCTTGTAGCAACATTTTTGGGCCAGAAGTTTGCAGATTAATATGTTGTGAATAATAGTAGAGCTTTCATTACCTTTTTACCGCCCTTTTTTCACTAAGAAGATTAAATTACAATAAATATTAAAACTAAAATGAATGTGAATCTATCTATTTTGAATGGCAAAAGGTACAAAAGTCAGTTAGGTACCAAATCCCTATAGGCAAAGATAACGCAAAACCTCTGCTTTGTTATCATAGAAAAAATTCTGATCTGGTACACAGGAAATCCAAAGATATCTCTCATGAATAAATAGTGTCCTCATTGAGATAAATATACAGTCAGAATCAAACCAAATGTTAACATCGAAGACTGTTATGAATGGAAGATTTCTTTGGTAGTTGAGTGTTAGAAATCCGGTTTGAAATCATGTTATATGGTAACCATTTAGAAGAATTCGGTGGTACAAAAATTCGCTTTAGCATATCAATTAGGTTTTATTCAAGTAAGCAAACAGCAATAAGGTGATTTTATCAACGATCAGCTGGTATTATAAAAAGCAAACTCGAATTATTCTTCTTAAGTAAAGCAGTTCCCACAATGAAACATTTTTATCGCATATGTTGCTTATCTGGTTTGGGCTTAAGTCACATTGAGAGAACTTTAAATCAGCTGTTTTTCAAGGACGACCGTTAAAAATCGTGACATCGTCGTCGAAGTTTGCTTTTCATATCACGTATATACTTGCTGTGCCGAAGATAAAGTATGCTGAAGAATTCTTTGAAGAAAGGAAGAAAAAGACGCTTCGAAACAACCGAAAATGTGTGGTTTCGCCAACTCCGTGTGCGGTGTTCCAAAAATTACATGCCCAAAACTACATACTCTCACGTAATTAAAACCTTTTTTTGGATAAATGCACAAAGCCATTTCCGAAAAGTACCTGCTTTTAAGGAATTCCCTCTCTAAGTCGTCGAAGGTACCGTACCGAATTTTTAGCGCCCTTAGTTTTTCAAATCAGATGGTACCTCAAAGACGTACCTACAATTTTAATTTATCCTTGACATTTTTAGATTACTTCAGTCAAAAATGCTGATCATTCTGTTCGAACATCATTAATCAAACCCACACTTTGATTCAGATAGTGTATTATAACAGGTAGTTGAAAAAGTACCTTAAAAAACTTGATTGTTGAGAACCAAGCGCTACGCCAGTGATTTTTACGAATTCTTCGTCTTTTTGTTTGCCCATTTCTATCCTCCCACTACCTGACACATGGGAAAATTTAAAGGGACGATTTAAAGGGACTGTTTAAAGGGCTCTACAAAAACCCGTCAATCAGCTGATTTCTGAAAACTGTAAATAAGGTCGGTACACTTGTTGTGTATACACAAAACGGTTCTGTTTCTTCTGAACCATATGATTCCAGTCTTCGTCTGACGCCAATATCTTCTTTGTGTTATATGTCAATTATTTAAGTTTTAAAATTGACAAAAAGCTAGAAAATTGTTATTGTTACGCCAATGAGTGGAGATTCCCGCACAAATGTGGTAGACAAAGCGAAATGGTGGGATTTCTTCTAATCTATAGCTTGCTTTCTAACCGTCGAGATTAGATAATTGATGCTGGCAATATTGAGACCCGACCTCCTGAGTGGCAAAACGTATTATGTTTTAAATGATTTAAAACACATTTTTAAAATAATTAAGGGCTTTTTCATGGGCAAGAATGACCTATAAATAGAGTTTCAGCGGTATCTATTTAAGTTGTCTGAAGCTATGAAAAATTGCAGTGCAAGGCTATAAAACCACCCGCTGATGCTGACGTGCTCAAGGTCTTCAAGGCCTGGAATATTCTGATTCGCGGTTAAACCGAACTCTTAAAAATTCTACAGCGGCTTCGTGTAGTTTCCGGTGATAGACTGACATTCCTATGAGGGCAAGATCTTCAAAGAACGGCTATGGTTGATATGCAATGCAAGCGCTGCAAATTAATTTTTGAAGGGAATTGAACAGTGCCACCCTAAAAAGAAATTAAAAGGACCAATCTGGACCTGCACGAAACAACAATATTAACTAATGATTATCAGATATGACCCAGCTTCGCAGAAGACGTTGCCTTGAATTATGTTTGCTGAAACCCAACACGGTTGCCGTTATTCCACTAAATTTGGTTCCCATGACACCACCCTTCTACTCATATTTAACTTCTTATCTCTAATTTTGTTACTGACTCTCTGATAGCCCGAAACACAAACTGTTAATCACTCCCTTAATTAACGCCCTTACAAGATAACCTCCCTTATGTGACAGAAGATTTGGCAACCCCGGGGACAAGTTCTTTACAAGATGGGTCAAAAAACTAAACAGATTCCCGCCTCGGAGATTCTTTGTAGTCAGCTCAGCTGACCGAGGTTCCCAGGCATTTAAAACCGTCTAGCTATGCGGGTGGTTGCCAAGACAAGTGAATCGCTTTGGTGCCAACAAATGGGCCTTTCCGTTATGTAATTCTTCGCGATTATTTATGACTTCGATTGATTTAATTTCCTATACGCCCTTTAAATTTACGAGGAACCGCATATAATTTACACAATCACCATCAATTCCATGATCGATCTTGTTACAAGGTACTTATTCCGACACACCACGAAGTGTGATACTGAGCTTTTGGGAAAAATTACTATATCCGAACACTTAAATTATATGGGAAAACATTGCAACGGATTGAGTGGGTTTACACTGTTTTACTTAATGGTCCTGTATTAACTATGGTAAACTACTTCAAGAGTAGTGTTGAATTGAAGAGTAAAACATGAAACGTTGGTGTGGTAACTATACAAATTTGTAAACAAATATTTTCCCAAACATCATTTAGTATGACTTGACCACATCTAAGTTGTCCATACAAGTTTTTGTAAAAAATTCGTTCTGTAAAGATTTTAGATAAAAGACGAAACAAGCATAGAGGTAAACGTAACCAATGCAAGTGTCCAGTGCAGCATCCTCGAGTGAAGAAAATTATGATGAGGCGAAGCAAGGAAGGCGTGGTTGCTTTTCTTCGTAACCGACACAAAGAACGATGAACTTCACTTAAGAGTCTAACAAACCTTGTTGGCTTATGTGTACTTACGTTTACCGCAGAGGTACTTGCAGTACCATCATTTAGGCTTATCTGTGGTACTGGGGAATGTTTGTGTTATGCAACCGACTTACTCTTTACAAAGTTAGGATTAACGGGGGTTTAACAGATAAGCTATGGAGATTGTAGTTAGTATAGTAGGTGGTACTGTGAGACTGTGTTTGTAGTCGAGTGTTTTATCGTGCCCTTTATGTAAGCTTATTTAAACTAGATGCTGGGTTCTGTAGCAATAAAACGAGAAGAATCGATAGTACCAGGTCGTTCGCCTAGGAAACTTGTTTCTCAAGTTAGATGCACGTTTAAATATTCAAGGGCGTACCCATCTTGCTGCACCATTCAAGTGTTTTCCGTAAGGAGAAAAGATCTTCGACTTGGCCTGCGTGTTATGTCAGAAATGGAAATAAGACTGGTTTCGTGTAGAGTTTAAGAAAATATGCAGATGCAGAAAAGTGGTACTGTTACTTTAAAAGTTAACTAGAAAGCAAATAGAGTCGACTGCGACAATCAGAAGAGCATACACCAAGTACGTCGACCCTGGTTTGTGTAGTTGTCAGTTGGTCTATGAAGACTTCAGCATTCTCAACAGAATTTCATAATTCCACGAACATCCTAATCCACTTCTTAAACTGTCAAACCTTTGTATCGCAAAGAAAGTTCATTCTCATTCAAAATCGCTTATGAGTACCTGCTTACTGACATTTTTCGAGTAAATATTTAAGTAGTTCAGCTGGAACCTTTGACTTGAAATGCCGCCTAAACACTTGTTAGAAAAATTATTTAAAACAATTAGTAGTAGTACAATTTGACGGCCTTTATCACTCAACACCCCTGGAATGCGTGTAAAATAGCAGAAGCGTGGGAAAAAACTAACTTTTATCGATGTCTGCCAAATCTGGACTAGACAGTCCAGGTGTTGAGTTAAATCTGGAAATGCCGACAGACATCCGTTTGCTCCAAATGTTTTGATTTTTATTAGGGGAATAACCGTCAGGGTAAAAAGGGGACTATTTTTAGTCCTCACCCGCCAAGGGTGTTGTGTAAAGAAAACTAACAGAAGTTAATTTAAGATTATCGCCTGGGAGTCTAATGCATAGTTTACTACTATATGCCATTGCTATTTTAGTTAAGTCCCAGGCAATGTTTGTAAAAAAGTGTCAAACTAAGGAGGATCGCAAAATCTCTAAATATTACATTTTTTTTACTAAAACGTTGTTGATTAAAATACTTTTCACACTAGACAGATCTAAAACCTTTCACCACCAAACAGTTTGGTTTGGTTGAATCAAAATATACCTAGAATCCAAAAACACATAGAATAATACACAGTTAATAAGCAACTTCCGGTATAACCGGAATTGCCACCATATTGCACATTCCATTTCCATTGGACCATTTCTGCTGAAAATGCGTTGGTCAACATTTCTTCCTAAATGATTTTGATGCTTAAGGGGATCGGTAAAGACTTTACGTTTTTCGATCGCGATGCTTGGCCTACGTGTAGAAAAATATATTAAAAACAGTGTTCGTTCTTTGTTTCTGTCGATAAAACTACGGCAGTGTTAACGCAGACATTACTGTTTAAGCGACGATGCTCCTAGAGTAATATGGAACAAAGATGCAAGATTTTCGCTCCGAAATTCGGGCAACTTTTTAGTCCTATCTTTTAACCCAAATTACGACTTTAATTTTTGACTTATTTGCGTGATTTTTTTTAAATTAAATAGCTAAAGGTTTGGGGAATGTGCGAAAGTTATTTTTGTCACCAAAAAAGTGTTGCAGGTAGGAAAAATAGTGACTTGAAAATTATGGTAATTTTAGCATTTTGTTAAAATGCTTCTAAATATTTTAATTGACGTACTATTAAAATTATATTGACTTTCACACATTCTAGCAAATGTCTTCTTTCATAAATATAATAATTCAAAAATAGCAATATCTAGCCTAGTTTTTTTTTAATTTGGGTTAAAAGATTGTCATAAAATGCATTTGCTTTACCGATGCCCTTAAAAGTGTTCTTGTAACTAATTTGATCGGATCTTTTTTGATAAATTGTTATAAATATTAAACCAACCTTTGTTACATATATTAGGTAAACCTTGTCAAAATTATCATATTAACATCTACCTGTTTTCTTAGAAAAAAAGTCCCACCCTATTCGGGCGGTGGATTTCCATTATTCAGGTGACTGTCAACTCTATCCGCCGATCACAATAGCAGTTTTATTTTTATTTATCCTTTTATAAAAGATTTGGTTTTTGGGCCTGAAAATAATAAATTTTGCTTATGACAAGCAAATAAAAGAATTTTTGTAGGAGTTATTAGCCAAAATGGAATATGACTCCCACAAGAATTATTTTGGAACAATCGTGTATCTTGTTCCAGTAAAAATTTGGTTGTAACTATGTTTTCCTAAAACTGATTAGCATATTAACCGTTAAGCTCAAGGAGTACAAAAAAAGCTTTGTGAAGTAATCAAAGGTTAGAAGACAAGAACTAACCTAACTCGTCCAAAGGGTGTAAAAAATGCTGCTTTCGGCCCTCACACAATAAAACTTGCCCCGTTCGGTTGGCTTAGTGACAGTTAGTTTTTGTGAGAAGCCGCTTCTTTTGATTAGTAACTTTTGGGTGGGTTTTCGTCACAATCCATCATACCGGCATGTTTAGAACATAATTTGTTATGATTTTGCCTACAATATCTAAGGATGTATGGTTTGTTAATAATCACTTTTTCTGTCAAAGTATGGTAGCCGTAAATCAAGAAGGTTAGAAGTATTTAGGTAAGGTTGAGCCAGAGATTAGATTACTCGTACAACATTCACATCCAACTACCATTGATATGTTTCTAATAAAAAGGGCTTGAAATGTCTGAATGGAGCTTGTATGAATGGATTTCGCGCTACTTTTTCTCACAGAAACATTTCGATGTGTGGGCCTAATGTGGCAGAAAAATTCCAGAGCCAACATCCTATGTGAACTACCGATAAATTTGTCTAATCTAAGATCGGAGCTTTTTCAGACTCGCACTTTGTTGTCGACCGGATTTTTCTTGTGGGGTTTCGGGTCTCTAAAGGCGTTTAGAGGGCGGAAAGAAGCCAAAAGCAGAAAGCACTTGTGCATAAAACACGCATTGATTTTTCAACCTGTTCCCAGAATCCAATAAGTGTACTAAAAACATTTCTTCGGCCGTTTCCTGTGTGGAGGGTCTATGGTTAGACCACATACGTTATTGCTTTTGAATCGTTCCGTCTTCACATCACCCATAAACTGGTCTTATTTGAAAATGGCGGCCGAGTGGGTGTGAGAATACACTGTTATTGTTTACCACAGCTGAAACCGAGACCTAAAACAATAATCCACGGTCCTTTTTACGTTGCTTAATGAATCGAGAATTTTATTACCCTGTTATAAAAGGGCTAGTAGTAAATTTGCAAGCATGTTACGGACAAACAGGACTGGTTTCCTACAACGTTTAGTTAATGAACGCTATTTTTCAATTCTTTCCTTCAGCAATTTGCTTATCAATTCGTACGAGGATGATTCTTCAACTGAGGACAATACAGGCAGTAGGTATAAAGGGACTTGAGAACTTCGTCTTTATATCCTTAGTAATTAGTTTTTTTAGCTTAGGGTCTTACGGGATCTGCCTGGTCCAGGTAACATTTTCGTATCTCAAAAATCGGCACAGGGTTATACTAGATGCCCAAAAACAACCAGTAAACTGATCGACTAACCGCCACTTTGCCACGACATGTGGGATATATGGCAATATGTAACTAAATATATCAACAAATCTATCTAAAGCGGCAGACTTTATCCATGTAAATAAACGCCAAGTTGTTTATTAGTAATACGATTCTAATTTTTAGTAGTCACTGTTCTACCAAATTATGTCATCATAATTGTAACGGTTTGTTTTCTGAAATTGTTTACAGAAACCATAAAAAGGAGATCGTAATAACGAAGTCGTGGAAAACAAATATGAAACATTTTAGAGAGATTATCAAGACATTACGTAAGGGACATTACAACAGCAGAAATTTCTAACTATTACCTACTCAACTTAATTTACTGAAAATTTCAACCTCCTCCAGTGCTAAAAAATGCCTTTTTTAAAGTCTGGAAAACATTACAGCATAACCTATTGAGGAACAATAGGTAGTACTGCAATTTTTATTATGTGATGGGTCGTAAATTTAAGGTTGCTGTAAAAATAAAGGTTTGTACATATTGTAGTTGTGTAGGACCTCAAATAGTAACAAAATGTGTCATAAACGCAAAAAGGTCAAACCACAACTATGTTACTATTAAACTTAATATAAAGAAACACACTTTTAGCCAGATGTCATCATAATAGCTACGTGAATATATCAATATAGACATTTTAAAATGCTTCCTAGAAAGTAAAACTAAAAGAGTAATAACTCATTTTGGGATTGAAGTCAAATGAATGAAAAATAAAGCGTTTCTCCCTGCTGTGTTAATTAAGAAAGTGTAATATGGTTGTCTAAAAGCCAGCAGACGTTCCATTTTTGGGGTTGTTTACCATTTAAATTACTTCATCCATGAACACAGTTTTACGCTATCCTGGGTTGTTGTAAATCACCAAAGTTACAATTACATCATAAATTTCGACCGAAAAAAACGCGGGAATAGTGTGGGAGTATGGCAAAGTTTTTGGTTCGAAACTTGAGCCGAACCTATTAAATCCAATTTGGAATGTCTGAGGTACCAGCCTTTTTTCCTGTTGAATGGCGGTTTCTTTTAGAAGTGTGTTAAGGTAGGTAAACATCGCTTTATAACTACTATATGACAGTAATTAAAAACCACAGACCAAGATGCCAACATCTATTGATCCGATTGATTTGTTGCTACGATTCCTCGAAAGGTAGTGCCTTTTTATTTTAACATCCTGTAGTTGGCCCTTTTTTAGCATTTTTGTAGTAAAGTATCCTATTATTAGTTGTCAGTGGGATATTTGATATACTTAAGGTCTACTTGATATGTCTGGCGCCTTGAACCTTCGCAATTTAACGGATTTTTCAATCTGCCGATGGTCTTTGAGGTTATCACTTATAAACAGCAACAATAATAATTAAATCATTCTCGGCTGTTTCTGTACCGTAAATAAATGCAACAAAGAAAGAGTGTTTACATAGCCGAGCAAAACGTCGAGACGAAATTTATATATTGGGAACTTGTCGAGTGTATGATTGTTTTGAAAGTCCCTTTAGTTCGTTAAACATCTTTTGGGAACGGCATGGTCAAGTCAGCTGATTTCTTGGAACCCAGAACCATTATTTAAGACCGGCGAGGACATTCTAAGAGACCGAAGACTTCTCGAAGGAGCGCCCATCGCCGTATATAATGTGATCGGTTTCCTAACGACATATAACCTGTTCCTCGAAAGCTTTTAGCTTTTTGACAAAAGGAATGGGACCTGTTCCTTCTTCTTTGTGGGCCAAGCTTTCTTCAAGACATATTGGGGGTGCGGAATAATAGTCAAAAGTCCTATCAATAACGTGGGAACGTGAAATAGCCACTTTATCACTAATTGTGCGGTTTTTTTTTCTAGTGATCCTCTGCCCTGATAGTTTTGGAATAGGTATTTAAAGGTCTTAAACACCTATTTTGTATCATCTTCCTCAGTGGGAGGCCTACAATTTTTAAATAGTTTGAACGAAGAAGAATTGCTTATAAAGTATATCAATGCTCTAGCACTATATCTCTACAGATTCGTCAGACTGAAGTGAATACTGTACTGTGATGGGTATCAAATTGCACTCCATAAGGAGGACAAACCAAGGAAATAACACTTTTTTAAGCTAAATGTTTTTTATCCAAAAGAACAGGTTAATCCAAAAAGAATGTCCTGGATGTGATCACAGTAGTACATCTTGGCTTTCCTGAATTTCCAATCATCAATTGTTTAGGCTTTTGGAGATTGGTTACATCTCGATGATGGTTATCTTTAATTTATCAAGACTTTTTTGTTTTCTGGCAACTTTCTTGGACTACTTCAATTTTCATCAACTGTTCTGCTTCAAACCTGTATCTTAATCTCTCTAACTTGACGATCACATACTCTAACGTTTACTTCCCATCACTATCCCAATTTCCCCGTAAATCCTCATTTAAAAGGTTAGCAAACTGTACACACAACACACCGATGACAAGTTTGACATTTCTGGAATTGAAAAGAATGAATGAACGTCAGTATGCCAGAATTGTACATTCTTATCTTCTTATACATTGAATCTTCAACGCCTTAAAGATTGATATCTTAGATTTGTGAAAAACCATGACAAGGGTGTTTTACCTTGATGCTCAGCTTACGTTGATAATTGGTTTACAAGTAAATTAGTACAGGAAAATTATGTTTTTAATAAACAATTGAGTATTACATGTTAACTAATTTGTTAGCTGACCAGAAATAATGAGAGCTAATCAACCACCTTAAAAGGAATCTGAATTGATAATAATTGCGGACAGCATTCCATTTGCGATTCACTTTTGCTGATCTTGATCCAGCGTGAGAATCATCCGATGTGGATGGCATAAATTGACGCAGGAATTTTCTTTTGAGTTTTATTTCTGAAATTTTAAATTTAGCCAAAACAGGTGAATAAAACGGATACTGAGGTAAAAATTCGAATAGGCAATACCTGACCATAAGGGATGAAAAAAAAGCTCACCGTCAAGTGCCATATAGGGCTTTTCTTTAGAGCTATTGATTGAATGCCGCCTTTGAGGTATTTCTCGGATATAATCAACATTATAGTTACGTAAAACCTAAAAAGGCGTTACTAAGTATACCATAAGTATCCCGATACTTGTTCGGAGCACGTATTTAGATCGGACATAACGAGAAAGCAATTTGTACGTAACCGTCATTCACAAATACTTTCTTTGATCCATGTTTTTCGACCGCCGTGGTTTGTTTTTTTCTTCCCGCACGCCCTGTATATTGGTGGGATCGCGAGATAGAGGTGGTCCTCATCGAATCTTTTATTTCGTCTCGTCTCGACCGCCGCTTTGGAATGTGGTTCTACCAGAATTCTCTTCGGCTTTACGGCCGTGTAGTACCTAGGACTAAAGGCGAAAGCTCAATTACACCATTTCACCCTCTCGCTTTTAAATTTAGATTTTCTTTAGGCTTTATCTTTACGTCCTATCTTCTTCTCCTAGGTGTTCAAGATGAAGCTTTAAAGCCACTTTAATTTTGTTGTATATTTAATTAGTTCCCAGATCGTTAGCTCTATCTGCTTAATTCAGTGCCCTTTAGAAGGAACCCAATATTAACATTCAGTCCTAATTTTTCATTTTGCATATCAGTTTTAGGATCTTCAAGGTGACCTGGACTGCGATTTCATCTACTATCAACAAAGGTCATTTTAGGAATACAGCACAATTTCTTCTTCAAAGCAGTCATGAGAACGCTTCTCTGGATTGATCTTGCAACACAAGGTCGATTTTAATAAAGCGGTCAAAATTGTCTCTTTCTGTCCGTTGCTTTAACCAGTT
Organism: Ips typographus; assembly: GCF_016097725.1. Lineage (NCBI taxonomy): Eukaryota > Metazoa > Arthropoda > Insecta > Coleoptera > Curculionidae > Ips > Ips typographus. The sequence continues at coordinate 8,758,755 of NC_138437.1, read as the reverse complement.
AGCACGGTGAAGATGGTAAACCGGAATTTCATTCTTATTCGTCCTCGTATCACTGCATAATCTATGTCTTTAATGTATGGTTACGACCGGATATTAAAAATGTTAATGTGATAGATGTCATAAAAATACCCAGATTATAGTCACTGTAATTTATATACTTTTAATTCAAGCATCGAAATAGGATAGGTACAGAGTGAAAGGAGAAGAAACGGATGATAGGCTGGCCTGCCTTATCTACATCAACCATGCCTTATTTTTTTATACAGGGTGGTCCAGTTTTAAGTGTCAAAAATGTGTGTGTGTGTTAAAAATAAGTTGACTTGCATTGTGCCATTTTTCTGAAAAACGTTTCCTAAGGAAGATACAGTCCTCCAAATTTCCATTTAAAAAATCGTTTTATAGTTTAAAACTGAACAGTGTGAAAGCCCAAATTTGTACTGAATAGTCTAAAAACGTGCTTTTTACTATTAGGAATGGTCTTATGATTCGCTTTCTCAGACTGCCATCCTGGTTGAGTGTCTGAAACTGGCATTCAAGAACTAAAAAAAGTCCGGAAATCAAGACAAAGATTGTATTGTGCATGAAACTCATTTTTTACTACTAAAAATAATATAAAAGTTGACTTTTAATGCTAGAACGAACCTTACTAGGACTAAAGAGAGTCCAAAAGTATATTTTCAAGACTTTAATTGGTGTACAACTCAATTTTCTTCAACTTTCAACAAGTCAAGAAGTAAATTAAATTTTCGGACTATTTTATTTCTAAAAATTAGTTCTCAAGACTATTATTGTAGCACCACAAAATTTTTTACTTTTATTACTGAAGAAACTTGACTTTTGGAAATAGTCTTAAACTCGATTTTTCAGTCTTAAAAAGCACTAAAAACAGTCTGAATTTCTTAGAGATGCTACAATTTATTGCACCTATGAGTGTAGAAGTCAATTTAATAGTGAAGAAGCTTGAAATAACATTTTCAAGATTATGGTCAGTGGACACACTGGCTTTTAGGCCTGATAAGTCAAAAACTTTGTAAAGATAGTCTTGAAACTCGATTTGAGGCACTGAAAACAGCCTTAAAACGCTAAAAACAGTCTAGTTTATTAAGAAATACCCGAATTTTTAGCACTGAGGTGTCTAGAAGTCGATTTAATAGTGACAAAGCTTGGAATGCCATTTTAAGTCTATGAAGAATGTAAAAATTGTTTTTTAAGGTTGCTATGTCAATAACTTGGTGAAGATAGTCTTGAAACTCGATTTTCCAAGCTGAAAGCAGTTTCGAAGCACTAAAAACAGTCCAGAATTCGAAGAAAATGAAAAGCAAAGTAAAAAGCACGAAAAGTTCGTTTTAAAGACAATTTTCATGAATCTAATGTCAATGTCCTGCATCTAAGACTAAATTATGAAAACTTACTTCAAATGCAATTTTTAAGCTTCTGATGTCACTTTTCATTAGTTCAGTCACATTTTGGGGTTCAAGTCAATTTTTAAGGTTAAAATGTATGAATTTGTAGTAACAAATTCTTGAAAAAGTAGTTTTTATGTCTACAAGTCAATTTTTAGTATTAAAGTCTCTCGATTTGCATGAAAACTGTTTACAAACACAATTTTTAAGCTTCTGAAATTTTTATCTTTTCTAATTCAATTTTCAAAACTAAAGTCTTTTAGTTTGTCTGGAAACTGTGAAAACTGGCTACAATAATATTTTTTAAACTTCTTAAGTGAATTTTCCATTTCCAAGACAATTTTTAAGTTGGGTTGGGTTAGTTTTGGGTCTTTGACCGTAATAACGTGTAATAAAGTGCTTGTTCCAAATTTGATCAATATTGCTCCAACGGTCAGTTATGACAAATAAAACGATTTTTTAAACAGAAATTTGAAGGACTGTATTTTCCTTAGGAAGCACTTTTCAGGAAAAGTAGGTTAGGAACTTATTTTTTAATTGGCTATGGATTGGTGAATTATTGAAATTTAAAACTGGACCACCTTGTATATAATATTGTCATTTTATGCTGACATCATCATCAATAATCCTCAAATAATATAATCATGTCAAGAAAAGTGAGTACTTTACTTTAATAACAAGTATTGGCAACGATTAGTGCGGGTCAGAAACCAAACCAACGCATGCGCCTTATTTAACAGTTTTAATCCTTTGGGTTACTGTTAACTCAGTCGTAGTTTTCTAAGGCGTGAATGAATTCGAAAAATGCGTTGTAAAAAACTCCCAAATTAAGTTTCGATGTCCATAAAGCAATTTAGTGGTTCCAAGGGGGCAACCAGTCTTGGCGTATCGGTGTTGTTTTGTATGGCTTCACGTGATTATGAATATAATGCAGCATCATCATCATCATCATCATCAACATCATTGTGGGATCAAAATAAGAATGCGTTCGGTGTCGATTCTTTTCCTCGTCTGGTTTTTTTGATCGGTGTCGGTGCTCAAGGTAAATTTTCCACTGTAAAGGGCCGCCTGGTTATCGGAAAAAATGTGAATACGCGAGCAGCGTATTAAAAGGTTTAATACGACTTTAAATCCCGCGATAAATCGAAATTCCTTCAATAAACCGGGACGATGGTTCTTGATTTGATTGATCGTAATTATGGCTTAATGGGCGGTTCGAGGGGCAACAAGAACCAAAGAGCATCGCGAGCGTAAACTCTTACTGGAAGGATGAGACCCAGCTCGTCTTTGTAATATGTAATTTATGAATATTATGTGTTTCGGGCAGGTTCTCGGAGGTCTTGCTTTACAAATATTTACCGAATTTCTTTCATAAAAGCCGACTGCGCAGTGTAATTCTATATGTTCCAAGGAGTCTCGCTAAGGCTTCGTGATTTAGTTACAGGGGACTGTAAAGATGATCTTAATTTGTTACGGAAATTTAATCTTCCGTTGTTCTGCTGCTGGGGTGAACTGAAACTTCCGGCGACCAGTGGTCAATTTTTATAAGCGAAAACCCGCGTCTTGGACCCTTAAAAATAACCATTTGGGAACGTGATGGAGCGATATTACAACAAACCGACTCGGTTCACTAAGCAATTCAATCGAGATGCGGTTTAGGTTTATTGCAACGCAGCTGAAGTCGGTGCAGTGTAAATCACAGATTTCGGCTACAAAAAATAATTGGAACCTACCGCCTGAATTAAACCCTTGAATTGTGAATTCGGTTATTAGTTCACCTATATTTCAGCCAGTGCAAAAAGATTCTAGTTTCAAAAAGAAATCCATATCTGCATATTGTCCATAAGCTCCCTGAGACATGTTATTTCTGCATATACAATGCTGCATTCATATCAGTTTTTTACTTCCACATTTTACAGTAACAAAAATGTAGTTTTAGTATTTACATACATAGTTCGGTCAAACAAAGTTGAGATTATTGCAAATAAGTAATATTATGATAGTGAATATTCCCACGTTGCAGAAAAAGTAAATTTATAACACAGAGGGTTTCCTTATACTATCCGTAGTTATAAAGTAAAATTTTCAATTCTCGGGAATTCACTGAGAAAGTTTGCTCAATGTAATCAAATACGGAAACGGCAGTTAGAAAAGCTAAACAACATAAAAACACTGTCATGGGGGTTTTTCTCGATCTGTATTCATACCTACACCTCCAGACAAATCTACTATACTATTTCGGTTCCCAGCTTCCCTGTGCGGTTTAAACAGGGCGAGTTCCAGTTTGAATTGTCGAAATTAGTTCCGGAACTACCTGAGTCGGAAGTTTCGGCGAGTGCTAAAATAAAACGTTAAATCCCAAAGTCCCCCGTACCTGATATGGGAATAAATGATAAGGTATCGAAGAACTAAAAATTATACAAGGGGGTTACAAGTAACGCCAGCAGCTGCTTTAACTTAACGTTCAAGATTGCCAAATCCGACCAAGGGGGCCACTCCGTAACAATACGGCACGAGCTAAGAAATGATTGTAAGTAACACAATGTCTGTATCTGCCTCAATAAAAATCTTATATGAGGGAATTCCTTTGGGATCCGAACTTTAGGGAGACAAAACGAACACCTTTAAAGCCACTTCGTAACTGACAAAAATCCCAACGACCAACAGACTCAACGCATTTCTTCTGTCTGGCTCAATCGGATCTTTAAACATTCCTATAATTGTTTATTCCATTCATAAATGTGGTAAACACTTGTTTGAATGGTGTAGCACAACCACCGTAGGAACCCGACAAAACGTTTTACACAATGAACAATGTTGTATACGTGATCTTCATTACTGTGTAATAGAAAAACAGGCTATGTGTATAATATGTTTGGATGCCACTTTGAATAGCAAACATACTTTTAAACGGTCTTTCATGCTTCTAAGAAGGCTTAAGACCACCGCAATATGTTTTGTCTAATTCTCACTTTCAGTCATCATTCATCATTTACTGATTGGACTTGTATCAATATTTGTAGTAAGTGCTTTTTCAAACAAATGTACTTTCGATAGTTTATGATTGACTTTACAGAGTGATTCATTTCTTTCAATTTGTCTATTGCAGAAATGTAAAAGCACTCATTTTCTAGAAACCTGAGAGAAAATAAAACCTTGCTCCCTGTAGGCCTTAAAAAGTCATTTATTTTTCTACTCCTACAGGGATATTGGTTCATTGCTTAACAGTTTAGAGAACGGATAAGTAGGCAATTGCCACCGGCTGAATATGGAATCCTAGACTTTCCGCAACTGTGGGGTATGAAATAGACCAATTACAGCTAATCTTGAAATCTGAATCTTGTTGTACAATATACTATTATCAGACTGTCAGATAAACTCACATTAATTCTTCTTTATTGTCATATATGGCTATTGCTTGGCAGGCTCTCATTGCTTATAGTAGTTTCTATTATGAAAGTAGTATGTTTGAAGCCAATTTGAATTTTGTCGCATTATACTGTTCTACTTGTGAACGTTCTTCTGGATTTTTTTTCTCCTAAATTTTCGTGATGGTGATTTTCCCATTAAATATCTTCGTGTTGCTAATTCAGATTGATTATTGGCACCATCTCCTTGAACAGAAATTTTCAGAACAGAAGAACATACCACATTCTTAGCCAAGTAGACGGTGTAATTTCATTTATGTGGTAACTAACTTCTACATTTAAATGTAAACGAAAAATCAGACAGTTGAGAGTTGCTTGAGAAAGCTTCAATAATAGAGCATCCCAAAAGTTACATTTATTTTGAAAGTTTCTTTATGATTGACTTTACAGAGTGATTCATTTCTTTCAATTTGTCTATTGCAGAAATGTAAAAGCACTCATTTTCTAGAAACCTGAGAGAAAATAAAACCTTGCTCCCTGTAGGCCTTAAAAAGTCATTTATTTTTCTACTCCTACAGGGATATTGGTTCATTCCTTAACAGTTTAGAGAACGAATAAGTAGGCAATTGCCACCGGCTGAATGTGGAATCCTAGACTTTCCGCAACTGTGGGGTATGAAATAGACCAATCACAGACAATCTTCAGCGTGCGATATGAAATAGCCCAACAGCAAATCTTGAAATCTGAATAATATATAGTCTGATAAACTCACATAAATTCTTCTTTATTGTCATATATGGCTTCTATTATGAAAGTAGTATGTTTGAAGCCAATTTGAATTTTGTCGCATTATACTGTTCTACTTGTAAACGTTCTTCTGGATTTTTTTTCTCCTAAATTTTCGTGATGGTGATTTTCCCATTCAATATCTTCGTGTTGCTAATTCAGATTGATTACTGGCACCATCTCCTTGAACAGAAATTTTCAGAAAAGAATAACATACTACTTTCGTAGCCAAGTAGACGGTGTAATTTCATTTATGTGGTAACTAACTTCTACATTTAAATGTAAACGAAAAATCAGAGAGTTGCTTGAGAAAGCTTCAATGGTAGAGCAACCAAAGAGTTACAGATATTTTAAAAGGAACGCGTGAAAACACGTTTGTGGTGCACCAGAAGAGCACAAAGCGGTGAAAAGAATACGACATTGCGGTCATCTGACTAATTGTCAGATGGCCAACATAACTTTAAATTGGAATTCGAACTCTTCGAAGAAACTTACGCCATACGTGGTAAAACAATTTTTGATTCACAGGTTGTCTGACCGATCAAAAGTCCATACGGATAGAGTGAGTTGAGGTCAATGCTGCGTAAATAAAGTCTAATAGTATTTTATCTCTAGAGCGAGCTTTAGTTCGCCAACTGGTGTTTTCCTTTTCGTGTCGGTTACTTAAAATCCTGCAGCATGTAGCAGGAAAACCATTAAACGGCTTTTTATGGTTTTTCAAGCTTGTTGCTAACTACGTACGGGAAATAATAGTATACTGTTGATTTAGACGTTATGAGCAGGAAACTGCAACATTCCACGTTTTTAGATAAACATAATGAACAAGAGACTTTAAACAACTTAAAAAAACGGGGTATATAATATTGAAAGAGAAGAAAAGGAGTAAACCTTAACACATAATAGTACCGCCAACAAACTAAGCGGCCTTTGTTTTATCCGATTGTGTTTCTTGAAGTGCCCTTTGGGTACCCCGGCCATCTCGTCCAGTACCACCTCGGATTCTTTCTCATATGTGCAGTGGCGTACCAATTAAATAACAAGTGCCATTGAAAGTGCGGTCAGTACCACAATGCAGGAGTGAAACGGTCGTAACACTGCACTAATTTAAGATTCATTCTTTCGGTACGTCGCCCTCCTGCGTATAATTAAATAGTGCCGGGATGCTGGTTATAGATATTTAAATTAAGAGAGGTCGTTTTAAAATGTTAGGTCAGTCTTTAATGTACGCCTTTGTTATTGTTTGAGCAAGTGGAATTAAATACATTGTACGTCTGACACCCTGCGCAGAATCTTGACATTCTGCGCTTTAAGCTGCGCTTGGCGAGCACACAAGACTTATTGCAGACAAGCCGTAAAGATAAGTGTCATTAACCAAGTAATTGCTTCGACAAGTACAAGCGAAGAAAATAAACAGTTTCTTACTTTATAGATAGCTTACCAGCTGCTACTGTTGACGTTATACACCACTTTTAAGTATGTCTGTGTTAAGTGCTTCGCCAGATTGATTTCCTTCAAGTGATGCACTTTTGAATTAAAGTATCTGAAAAACCGTGTGAATTGCAGTTTCAATAACAATGAATTTAAAAGGATGACAAAGATTAAGCATTCTTCTTAGAATGTTAATAGCAACTGTCTAATCTTGTGGGCAGGACCGAGTTTTTTCTAAATGGACCTAAAGCGCTTTCTAGACACGTCTTAAGAACAATCACATCATCTATCAATCTTCAAGGGATGATTAACTAGGAATAAGTTGAAGACAGTAATAAAATTCCTGTTCCAGTAGTCCATCAAAACTATATCGAAATGATGAGAGGTAATTAACTTCAGTTTAAGTGCCAAACACGACATCAGCAAGTTGCAAATTGATTTAATTAAGTGAGAAATCCTTAAAACTCACCACTAACCCCGGATAAATCTTCAGTCTTCGGCAACGTCGGTGTCTTTAGACTCTTCAGCATCTCGCTTTTTTCTTCTTCGAAACCTATCTTCATCTCACTCTTTGGTAGAATGCGCGTCCGTTAAATCGGTAAAAGGAAGACCAATAAAAAGTTAAATGGTAATAAACCTCGACTTACGTAATTACGACGTTTTACTGAGAACTTCCTCCGGTTAAGGCTGGAAAATCGACAGTGCTGTACTTATAGGGTAGTCAACACGCTGTATGTACTGTAGGTAGCATAATAGTACCATGTGGTACTCAAAAATTGAAATTAAATGAAAGTGGGTGTGTATCGAGAAAAAACACGAACCAATCTTGTTTATTTTTATTTATGACCAACAATATTTTGTCGAATTATAACGAACTTGTTAAAATGGAAATTACCCGGTTTTGGCACAGACGCCGCCGCCTGTTGATTTGTCTCCCATCAAAAACCAGATTTCCTTAATTTGAAAGGTGTTGTCTTAGTTGTATGTTTAAAATTTCAATAATAAATTTGTTTGAAAATCCATTTCTACACAAGTCGTAATAAATCCTAAAAATTTTGGTGTAACTATTTACTTACAATTATTAACGTAAACAACTTTAAGGTAACGTCCAGTGTTATTTATTGGAACCCTTTCTTTGAAAGAAGATGTAAAAATAAAGAAAACAACCCTTCTACCTTATTAGAATTATACCTAAAATAGACTGTAACTTGAAAATTCTTTGTAAAAACAAATTTTTGGTTTTCGGCATATCAAGAGTTGTCCCCGAACAGCCGATCCTGTAGAAATTATATAGTTACACTATTCAGAAATATTATGAAGTTTTAAAATCAAAATATCAACAACAAAAACAAGTTCAAATAATTATAATGATCTAAATGTTTCTGTTTTCATTGACAGCAAACGAAATCACATTATGCTCTAAGAATTTATTTGTGGCATAAAATAAATGTGTAAAATTAGTCTAAAACCCGCTTTAAAAGCAAAGGGTGGCTACAAAGTCCATCCAATATGTCGTGAAGACGTTATAGTTTTGGCGCGTGAAAATCACAAACTGAATCAACCCTCAAGACGAGGGGAAGAAACATTTGCCAAGAAATAGCACGTGCTACCAGCAATGACCCGGCCCCTTCAGTCGACTAGAAATGCTCCTATAATAATATTAAAAGTCCATAAATTTGAATAATTTTATATGGTAACTGAACCACATTCTAGGGCTGAAGGTTTTGTGTCGCGAAACTCGAACGAGCAACTTTGGGTGGTGGAACGTGTCGTTTAATGAAACTTAAACCCTTTTGGAATTTAAATTCCAGTGGGATTTGAATACTAGCAAATTGTGTATAAAACATCTGGTCGTGAAATCACAAGAACGTTTTTTGAAAGATTGTCAGAGGGATAGTAAATCACAGATGGAAGTAAATGTGACTGGAGGATTTACAGTTCCGGCTGTAAAGTTTATGGAACCTGTCGGTATAGGTAACGTTCAATTAACGTGGCCAAAAAGACGTTTTTAAAGTTGTAAAGTCTGTGACAAGATGTCGTACCCGTTTAAAACTGGTCAAAACACCTTAAAGAATACTATAATTTTGAGAAGAATTAGAGTTGCTAAGCTTGACCAATGTTTAATACCAAGAGGTGTGAAATGACAATGGCAAGTATTTTAGGAAAATTAAAAGTTCCATGCCATATACCCACTGAATATAATAAAAACCGGGATAAGGTAACCTTTTCGGCGATAAAAATCGGCGCCTACCACGAACCAAATTCTACGAAAAAATTATACGACTTTAATATAACCGACATGTCTGGCAAAACAGTGTGTACACCTTTGTAAGAAACCAAATCTGCTTATTTATCAACATTCTTCAGTTTCACTGATATCCAACCAATTCCTAGTAGTATCCCTCATTTTGACCACGGCAATAATATATTAATCTAATTTTCATCCTTGGGACCGAGTTTCCGCTTGCTCAAGCAGTTTCTGCTGCATTCAATCCATCTTCAGGTCCCACGCAGTACCTGCGATACTTGCAAGTTCGCCCATGTCTGCAAGATACGGGATACTTTATGTAATGTTTGAATGAACTGGCAGATTTATTTTTAGCACAGTGGTACTGGGGTCAGGGAGAAAACTCATATTAAATGCACAGCCACTTTATCTGTTTCTAAACATTTGCAAACCAAATTAAAGGTTAGTGGGTAATCTTTACATCTGGAAACCGTTAAAAATTTGGCTTTTTGCTTGATAGACATGAAGGTTAATAATATATTTTGATTTAAATAAAGTGAACCTTAACGTGTAAAGGCATTTGCAACTTCCAAGTTTTAAAATTAAGATTAATGTCTTGTGATAAAATTAGTATGTACTATTTCAAGTTGAGTTAGCGTGGTCATGTCCAGCAGATAAAACCAACCTTCCAATGTACTGAATAACCAAACCGAGATAATCATAGTGCTTAATTTTGTAGAACACCCACACTTAGGATTCAATGTTAATGGTATTACCTTGATTCTTCGTGCGTTATGCATTTGTATAAAATTATACTAACTGAATAAGTTAAGGAGGAACGTTACGACAGGCGTAAATATTTGACAGGAAAAAGAGTATTCACTATGTTTAACTGCAACTTTTTAAATTTATAATGAATTACACCAGGCTTTACATAGTGCAGCTCTGGATTTAGAAAGTTCTCTAAAATGCTGACTGGAGACTTTTTCGAATAAGCCTTTTGAGAGATTAGAGAAGTCAATTAGGCCCAAATTACGGTTTGGTGACAGGATTATTAAAAATATAATAACTAGTAGGGTATAAAACAATTATCAACCTGGATAGGAAATTTAAAAAAACCTTTTTAAATTGGAATTAGTATAACTGATTGGATTAATAGAAAAAATAGAGTTATAGAGCAGAAAATGTATGCCACTGGCTTGACTATCCAGGACCGGTATCCGGTAATTATTAATACAGGGTCAGCGTATATAAAACGGAAAAAGCAAGTGCGCTGATAACGAGATAGGGCAAGAACAAGGTGCACAAGCACGGAAGGTAAAAGTTGGAGGTTATGATCGCGGGCATTTCTGTTAATCGAGGGTCATGTGGGCCATACAACGGAAAGGGGGTGTCGCGGTTCACGACTCTCATCCGACCGAGTCGGCATCTGCCCCTTCACCTTATTTGTTTCATGGTTTGTGCCCCCTACGGCTTCTCTACTTTTTACCTTATTATCATTGGCAATTACATCTTTTTAATGCCACCGCTCATTAAACTTTGCCTTCAACCTCCAACAGTCTTGTCAACGATTCTGAAACTGAATCCACCCTCTCCAACTTAATAAAACATCGAAACTAGTCTTATTGAAAAGTATCATAAATTATGTCAAAATTTAGGACTGCCACCCTTAACATTCTTTTATTACATTTTGGAAAATAATTAAGTACAAATTTTGTTTCCGCATTCAGTTTGTTCCGGAAATCTATCATACCACCAGAAAAGCAAAATGTTTCCTATTTTTTAATTTATGGCCGAATTCCAAAATTTGTTCTATTATTTACTAAATTTACGATCGGTACATAATACCATTTAAATTATATTTTGGTTTTATGTATTTTTAAAAATGTTTAAATTTTAGTTTATTAATAAAGGCACTAGCTGTTGTACTCCAGCGTCAAAAACTAAAAGAGTAGTAAGTTAAATTGACAATGAAAAATGTACAGGGTGGTCCAGTTTTAAATGTCAATAATTCACCAATCGATAGCCCATCAAAAAATAAGTTGACATGCATTATGTCATTTTCCTGAAGAACGCTTCCTAAGGAAGACAAAGACCTCCAAAGTTCATTTTAAAAAATTGTTTTTGCTACAACTGTCAGACCGTTGGATCAAATTTGGAACAAGTAATTATGAAATGAGTAATCGTTATTTGATGTGAATGACGCTCACTGGATATTATTCAAATTTTGACAAAAATGTCTACTTGGGTTATTGTATTTTTTACTTTAAAATGGTTCAAAAAGATTCAAATCTGGTCATCGGTGAGGTTTAGGAGTTAATTTTTGACACTGAAAATTGTTTTTTAAGTCTGTTATGTCAAAAACTTGGTAAAGATAACCCTAAAACGATTTTCTAAAGCTGAAAGTAGTTTTAAAGCCCTAAAAATAGCCCAGAGTTCTAAGAAAATGAAAAGTAAAGTACAAAGTCGTCAAGTCAATTTTCATGAATCCAATCTCAATATCGTGTATTTAAGACTATTTTCAAGACTAAAATATTGAAATGTATTTTCAAATTATGAAAACTTACTTCAAATGCAAATTTTAAGCTTTTGATGTCACTTTACATTGGTACAGAGTCAGTTTTTGGTGTGCAAGTCAATTTTCAAAGTTGAAATGTGTAAATTGTGTGTGTGTGTGGCTTGAATTCAATTTTTACTACTAAAGTTTTTCAACTTATCTGAAAACTATAACGACTGACTACAAAGACAGTTTTTTTAATACTCTCAAGTCAATTTTCACAGTTTCCAAGTCAATTGTCAAGGCTAAAGTCTTTCAATTTGCCTGAAAACTGTGAAAACTGGTTACAAAGACAATTTTTAAGCCTGTAAAGTAAATTTTCACCGTTTCAAAGTAATATTACTGGTTAATAAGTCAATTTTCAAAACTAGTCTTTCAATTTGACTGAAAACTGGTTACAAAAAGCCTCTAAAGACAATTTTCACCGTTTTAAAGTAAATTTACTGGTTAATAAGTCAATTTTCAAAACTAGTCTTTCAATTTGTCTGGAAACTATGAAAACTGGCTACAAAGACATTTTGCTTCCTAAGTCAATTTTCACCGTTCTCAAGATAATTTTTAAGTTGGGTTGGGTTGGTTTTGGGTCTTTAAAATAACTCCAGCGGTCTGACAGTTATGACAAGAACCCGATTTTTTAAACTGAACTTTTATGGACTATATTTTCCTTGGGAAGCATTTTTCATGAAAATGACATAATGTATGTTAACTTATTTTTTGATGGGCTATCGAATGGTGAATTATTGACATTTAAAACTGGACCACCTTGTACATTAGTCGGTTATTTTAATTTGTCTTTTCTTCACTTAGTTAAGTTCATATCAACATGCACAGTTAATCCATTATTACTCTAGTCACCCCCATTTTTGATCTGTTACAACATACTTTAACTGTTTTTAACATTTAGCTGAGAGTTTCTTGAATGACACCAGTTTTTGTCCAGTTGGGGTTTAATCCCACAAACTAAAAAAAAAAGTGATCTCGTATTTTAAGAAAAACTGGTTTACGCCCTTGCGTTGCGTCACTGCAGGGATGTTTACCCCTAAGCGAGGGGTCAAAGTTTACCATCTGGTTTAAGGCAGCAACCAAAGACGAACCTTGAAAAATTTTTGCGCCAAATTGAAATTCCAAGAAAACTGCTTTGAATGTTTTTCTTGTGGTTTAAATCAAATATTAGTTCAGGTTTATATGCCTTCAATATTACATAAAATCGCATTGTTCACATTCATATTGCAGTGCAAATATTTAGTACTTAAATGCCGTTCTAGGTCGATGTTTCACAGATTCTACATTATAATTTGGTTATGAATTCATAAAGTGTTATCTTAAAGCTGGCCTTCAAATCTGTTTGAAAACAGTTAAAAACATGACATTTGGATCTCAAATGGTCAATTACAAGGCTGGAGTTTTCATAACAAAAGCGTGCTTTATTCCCGTTTACACTAATACAAAAAACGTTCCCATTCTGGTCAATTATTAGCATTTTAGTCGGGGTTAAGTTGCTCTAAATGAACTAATTTAAAACAAAGCGGCACATGTAACGTTTCTAGTGAAGGATATTACATATTAAGTGCGCCAGAAGCCATGTGTTGGGACCAACGCGGCTTGATATCTGGAACACTTGTGTTTTTGTTTTAACTGCCTTTAACGACTAATAATGTGCAGTGTTTATTTGTATTTTAGTTAATTTTTTACATCTTGTACCCACTAACCTTTGCAATTAAGGGTCAAAGTTTATTTGTTGAATTGAAACTACACTCTGTATGCATTTAGAGTTAAGGGTGGTAACACAGCAATAATCATTCTCTAGACAGTTTGAATTAACTAATTTATCCAACTGGTCCAGCTGTATCCGGAAGCACCTTGTTCATTCAACATTGTCCAACACTGAACTTAACAAAACTCCTCTTTGTTTAATAATATTAAATGGTATCAAAACATCACAATGCAAAAAGCTTCTCAAGACCATAAACATGTCTGTAAATATTTAGTAAATTAACTCTCTCTTTCAGATAATAGTTTCCGTTTAGTTGCTGATAACAGAATTGTTTTTTTTTTCATTCAATTATTTTAGTTTGCTGCTAACAGTTCGCGTATTATTCAAATCTGGCCGAACTGAACCAAGAAAATTTTGCATGACCCAGATACACCGCAAGATAAAGTGGCAAAGGTTAATTTTGTATAAAAATATTTATCACCGATTTTGTCCTATATATTTCATAACAACGTATTTTGCAAATTATTGAAGGATTGAAGGATGTAAATGAAGAAAATTACAGTTGAATAATGCTTGAACTAACCAAAGTAAGTTGCTGTGCTGTTGAGCATCTTGTGAGTTCAATTTTTAAAAGAACCAAAGCATCAGGGTCTACCACTAAGAAGTTTATAGAAATTTAAGAGAAGTAAAAGAGGGGAACTAAATCAACTTCTCCATCACTATTGAAGAGTTTTTTGAATAAAATTTGGGCCATCTTTTAAAATTGTGAGGATGTCCCAAAGAAGTTTCTTATTAATATTAACATAGTTTTGTTTGTTGTTATCAAATTTGGCAACTTATTATAATTTGACAATGGTTTCGAAAATAGTGATAGTAAATAAGTCTGTTTCAGCTAGGTCTCAAAATTACCATATGTAACAGCACATGCGGGTTTATTCGTTTTGGCGCCCTGATGTCCCGCGTATATCAACCCCAGTTTTCCCCTGTGTTAAAAATTAAGGAAGGGTGTCGCCCCCTCCATTTCCTAACTGTAGCGTGGGGACTGGAATAAAAACAGAGTATACGATACCGTCGTAATAACAGAACAGGACGGGCACACTCGCTCGTTCGGTACTGGGTTGTACGGTTGTGACTTTAGTTCACCGTGGGCGCGCGCGATATTTTGGTTCCATGGTAGTGTCATATCCGTTAAATCAAAATTCTAGAACATGTTTTGCGTGGGTTAAATAGACTGTCAAATTTTGTTTTATCATTTTTGTGATTGTCCAAGTGCTAAAATGTGGGATTCATTGGGCGATTCTTGTGATACTTGCGAATTTACAAGGTATGCGATGTGATTCACCTTTTTTATAGCGGTGAAAGTGATATTCGGTTTATTTACACCGGCACTAGCCTTTTAAACTTTAAATGCCTGCTGCAGCTCGGCGTTTTTAGATTTGTTCGCATAGTAATCAATTAAGAATTCATTGAAATAACCAGTTACTGATAACTGTGGGAACAAGTCTCTAATCAGCTTGTGGTGACACCCTAAAATGCTGAATGATAACAGTACCTTGGACATTCAGCTGTGCCAATAATAATCACAAGCTAAAATTAATACTAATAAATATTATTTACAGGAAACAAACTCATCAATCAGCTTCTTCAGGAGATCAATTCTTCAAAGACAATTTGAGTCCAACAAAGTCTGAAGACTTATCACTCTTCGAAGGTGGTGTTACTGTCCCAATTTCTTGTGGCACCAACTCTTCACCCAACTGCCCTTCCCGAAGGCCTTTAGATGACATCGACGCCTCTTCCCTTGATTCCGGGTATGGCACAGGATTTCAAGGAGATCATGGCAGGTTCCTGTCCTATGCCTCCCCTAGCAGGGGGTTGTCTGCTTCCTTCGGTTCAAGCTCAATCTGCTCTATGGAGGATGATTTTTTTGAAGATTTTTCCGAAATTACTCCGCTTGAGAAAAACTCCACGCTGCCCAAGGATTTTAATAAATTGATTAGTGACCCTTTAGTGGTTAAGCCTCAAAGGTCATCTCCTAAAGATACGGCCATAAGACCACTATTTCGGCGCGCTCTTTCTTTACAAAATCCTCTTAGCTCTGGAAAAAACAGTAGAGTGCGAACTAGTTTGTTTGTTGATGATGACAAAGAGAATAAACAATCAGCTAAACGTCCAGAACCTCCTACAGAGTTGGAATCTCCAGGAGTGAAAAGAACTAAACTGTTTGGGGAGTTTTCAAGCCCTCAACCCAAGGGATCTGCACCTTTGAAGACCTTATTTACCAGACAGTTTTCTGCTACAGAAGAAAGTATTAAATGTGCCGTTCAAAGGTCGTCAACTGATCCAGATTTGATAGCTGACTTTAGCAGAAACTACTGTCTTCCTTTGACCAATGGGAGGCATAAAGATCTGAAATCAATCACTCCTGAAACCTTGGCGCGACTAATAAATGGCCAATTCAATGATTCTGTAGAGTCTTATAAAGTGATTGACTGCCGATATCCGTATGAATTTAAAGGAGGACACATAGCTGGAGCTGTAAATCTGTACACCAAGGAACAAATTGCTGAGTTGCTGCTTGAAACCAGAACTTCTTCTCCAATGGGAAGCAAGAGACGAATTTTGGTGTTCCATTGTGAATTTTCAAGCGAACGAGGGCCTAACTTGTAAGTAAAATTTTTTTTTATTAAAAATTTTTGACTAATTATTGATGTAATTATTTCAGATACCGTTATTTACGCAAAGAGGATCGTACAAGAAACATCAGCGACTACCCTTTGCTCCATTATCCAGAAATATATCTTCTGGAAGGTGGCTATAAGAATTTTTTTGAACAATATTCAGAGATGTGCTTCCCCATTGCTTACAAGGAGATGCTCCATCCTGATCATGAAGAAGACTTACGTCATTTTCGACAAAAATCAAAGACTTGGAATGCGGACAGTCGCCAAAGACCTGTCAGGGTTTTTAAGAGATTGTAATATGTTAGGTTCCGCAGCCTTTTATAGTACAAAGTTGTGATTTGTTTAAGAGCAGGTTTCCACTTTCCTTAGCTTTGTTACAAACATACACAATGTCAATTTTCCTACCCTTTCTTATCATATTGATAGTTATAATTTTCAAGACAGTCTTGAGTTTCTGTGTATATAAGAGAGATAAAGTAGCTTCTCTGTTCCGGTCATTTAATGAAGGACTTTATTACGCAATGCTACTCAACCAAAGTTTTCGTTTTTTTTTTTGTTTCGTTTTATTCAGTTAACTTAATGGATTTATTTTTTATTTTAGTGTTTTTTTTTTAAGTGCAATTTTCCTAGCAATACTTTGTGATTATGCTTTGTCTTACCAAATTTGTTACACTCGTCATTTGATGCTGTAACCAATTTATGGATTAGAAATAGCATCTTATATTTATTTCAAATATTTTTTAAGTCTACTACTTCAGTATTTTTAGCATATTTTCGTGTGTTCGGAGCAAAATTCTAGAGGCGAGACATACTATAATCAAACATATCTGATTTGGGTATTAAACAGACTGAAATACTTATTTAAGGCTCGTCCTCTACGACTTTTGCTTTTTATTTATATAATATAATATTTTATGCTACAATACTTACAAGTTTAATGTACATGCAAATGTTATTTTAATTTATGAATAAATTTACCCTTTTATTTGAACCCACACAACTGCTTGACTTATTTTACCTTCTTCCATTACTATAAATAACTCAGTACCAAATTTGGGTACCTCATAAAACCAGCAACACGTAGTAATAATTGTTACCCTGCGTAAATTACAATAAAATTAAACGCCCTTAAGGCAAGAAGCTTCACCCAAATCAACTTGTCGTGCGTAGGTACCTGACGGCTTTATGTGGTACCTGCTCCTTTTAAATGTGTCCACTCAATAATATTTATCTCTACACCTACCTAAAGCCTATTGATCTTCACCTTTTAGGTCTTTTGTGCTCTTTCAGAGTAAATAAACCGCAAAAAGGCGTACCACAGTGATTGGAGTTATATTGCTTTTATTTTGTTTCAGTACAAAATTTATACTACATAAAACAAAGAAAAGTGCTTACGTTTAATTAGATTTCAATGATTATTCCAGTTTCCAGGCAAGAAACCGTTATAATCATTAATTGCCTCAGTACAGTACAAAAAAACATCCTGGGTATGATGTATGGTATACAGTGGACCAAATTTGGTCTTTCAAAAACCGTTATGAGTTAGAATATTGGGGAATTTAAAAGCACCTTTCAGAACACTCAGTCCACCTTTTTGTCTATAAGATTGAAATTGGTCCAATTTGATCCAGTTAATTTACCATCAAGAAACCGCAAAGACATTTTTGTGGTTGATTATTGTACGATCCAAAAATGTGTGTCGTTAAATGTATAGGGGTGATTAAAAAAGTCAAAACCGATGTAAAAATAAACTCCTTAATTCTACAAGGTGGCCCTAACTGAAAAATGTTTGAGAATTGTTAGAGAACTTTGAGATTTTTAGGAACTAGGAATCAAACTACAGAACTGTAAAATTGACAAGATGCACTGTGTGAATGACAAATTGATGTGCAAGAGTTTTCCAGAGAAGTGAAGTTTTTAATTGAACATCCTGTACAAACTACAAATGGTACGTTTACATCATTTTGATCAGGAAACTATTAATTGTTCTTCCTAACTTTTTAGAGACAGTTTTCTGTTTTGTTGTCTATTCTGAAACAAACTTAATTAAACGATTATAAACAAACTAGATTGAAAGGCTGAAATAAGGTTTTCCTGTATTAGAGTCTGCATTCAAACAGACAAGTAAACATACTAAATCAATCAAAAGCATTTTAGCGCCCAAATAAGCCGAATTCTTCAGTGGGCCGTCCCAAAGCCGAAAGGACACTTCGGAAGACCTCAATCCCCACCACCCTAGCAGGTAGAGGGATGATTTGGCGCCCTTAAGCAACCCATATAAGCAATTTTATTGCCCTTAGAAGTCAGTTCCTTGCGCCGTTCCGAGTAGTAAACATCTCTTCGACTAAGTGAATGTATTTTTAAATTACCGACCATGAATTTCGAGGATAATTTTGACAGTAATATAATCGGGCAGTTTTCTTGCTCTGAAAGGTAAGTTACACTTTTATGTTTTTAATAAACCACTACCACACTTACTCACACACAACAAACAGTTTAAAACAAAACAGAAAATAACAATATCACTTTGTTATTTCAGATCATTATCGCTCTACGACACGAACTCCAGAGACTCAGGTTTCGAAGATCCTCCACTAGAGTGTTTGAGTGAAGATGCTTTCTTAGAAGAATTTGCTGAAATTAAAGTTTCTGCAAGCCCTATCCTGCCTACAGACTTCAGCAACTTGATTCAAAAACCCATTATCACAGTGACAGTAAGTCCTAAGCCAATTTTCCGAAGAGCCACCTCCCTAGAAGAAAATGTGAGTCCCTTAAAGAAGAAACTTTGCCAACGAGACAACACAAAAGGAAGCTTTTTAATCCGAAGGAAAAAGTTAGTGCGAAAAGTTCAATCTGACCAATGTAGTGCTTTGGAAGTGCCCCAACCACAAAATCAACTGAAGCTTGTTAGTTCTGAAGATGTGATTAAGACAGCCCTTCAAAGGTCTTATTCAGAACCAGACTTGATTGCTGATTTTAGTAAAAATTACTCGCTCCCTCTTGCTCCTTCTCGTCATCAAGACTTAAGGGCCATCGACAGCAGTACTTTAAAAAGATTATTAAATGGTGAATTCAGTGATAGTGTACCCTCTTTCAAAATAATCGACTGCAGGTATCCTTATGAGTACCAAGGAGGTCACATCGCAGGCGCAGTAAACCTTTACACCCACGATCAGTGCTCAGCTCTTTTAGAAGAAATAGCGCGCAGTGCTTTAGCAGAAAAACCCAGCATTTTGATTTTCCACTGCGAATTTTCTGCAGAAAGAGGACCAAATTTATACAGGCACTTGAGACAGGAAGATCGCAAATTTAATGCTAACATGTATCCAGCTTTGTGTTTCCCCGAAATGTACATCTTAGAAGGCGGCTACAGGAAGTTTTATGAAGAAAACTCTAGTATGTGCTCCCCTTCAGCTTATACAAGGATGCTGGATCCCGAATTCAGCAAGGAAATGACTTTCTTCAGACAAACATCCAAAACTTGGAATTCCGATGTCAGGTGTACTGGCAAGAAAACCATGAAGAACAGAAATTCAAGAAAACTATTTATGTGATTCCAGTTTGCACCGGAAGTTTCTCTTTTTATAGTGCATGCGTGTAAATATTTTGTGATCGAGGTAAGAGTATCCGAATTTTCCAAGAAGTGCAATTATTTAGAAAGGTGCAATTGACTGGAAGAAAACTTACAAAGGTGAAAATTTGTATTTATGCCAATGATTTAGTGACTGAGAGCTTTACATAGGATTTTAAATTATATGACATATATTATTGTGTGATTTCGGGGACGCTTATAGTAATATTACAAAATATGTAAGATTGTAAATAACTCATAATTAGTAAAGTATATTTGTGATAATCTATGAAGAATAAATATGCAATTATAATTTTTATGAGAGCTTTATTTACAAAATTTGGTAATTTAAAAATGTCCCACAATTTCTGCTAATCTAAACTTTACTGGTGAACACTGATATGACCTAAACTGAATATTTATTTAAGTAAAAAGAAAGTATGAAGATAATATTGCCTTTCCTAATAAGTTTACTACAAGTCTGAATTAATTGAAGTAAGGATTGAAAGAAACTTAAATACAGAGGCAGTAACACCTGCAAAGTAAACGTATCTAAGTGTGTTAAATGTTATAAAAGATGACAATACACTCACACATCAGGTTTATGAATGTAACTTATTTATCAGACGTCTGATGATGTGTTTGTTAGTCGAAACTTTACGACTAACGTTATGATATATATTGTGTACTCATATGGGTGTGATTCAAGAGGTTCTTATTGAGTGTCTACTAGAGAATCATGAATGGGTAAACCAACCCAGATTTAAGCTGGCTCTAAATTATAGCACAAGGCTGCAATGTAAATGTAATCAATCTTATAAAAAGCCCTATGGATGTTAGATGCGGGTTGCCTATACTTTCATGACTGATTAGTGCACAAAACAGATGGAGTCGTTTACATTGTTCTCAGTGGTACTTTACCAGAAAGTTCTGGTATGACAAGGACTTTATAAATAGTTCTACAAAGTGCTTTTACGAAGTCTAATATTTTCTTACTACTAGTTGGGACGATAACTCTGTACAGTGGAGAAAAATAGTAGATCTGTCTATAATAGAATATAAGGGAGATTGACAGTAAAGATGCGGGTTGCCTACACACTTCCGGTTAACTATAGCACGGACATGACAACAAAATGCATGAATTTACATAGTTCACAGTGGTATATACTTCATACTGAAAAATCAGATATGAATATTTCTATATGAGTGATATCAAAAAAGTCTGCAGAGTAGACGTAATTAGTATTATGAGATTACGGACGTTTGATGCGGGTTAACAATAAAATAGTCACCCGGTTGATTAATATGGAGTGAGTAGTTTTTTCTATATACTAGTTCTTGAACAGAGATTTTACGATATAAGGCAACCAGAGAAACACTACTAAAAAGTAATTGGTGATAAACCAATTAATGTAACCTGAGTAAACTCACGTTCTCAGGTTGCAGTATATCAATTCAAACTTTTAAAACAGCTTTCTGTACCACAGTATAATCTTTATGATCTAACTAGAATGTATGGCAGCGATGAGTTTCTTGACTTATGGTGGCGGAATAACTGTTCGGAAGAATACTCTCCTTCTTGTAGCAACCTACGACTTATATTATGTAAACGAGCACCACGTACACGTACATGTACAAGATTAGTAAAGTATAAGATTTAAATACATTACTAAAGCCAATCAGCACATAAATTTTACAAAAAAATTAGTTTAAGCACAGCTAGTCGTTGCTTACAGTTTTGAACAGGAAATAAAGGCTACAGTTTTTGAGACCTTTGATCAAAGAGCAAGTGGTATTTTTTTCAGTATGATTTTTAATATAAACAAAACATAATTAAGCCTATTTTTCAATACCTAGCTATTAGTAAAAAAACTTTGTGAATTGTAGGGTTTGGAAAATTACAGGAAACTGTGTTTAATTGCAAGCGCCCTCTAAGAGTGACACGTAGTAAACATTTATCTGACAATTCTATTTTATAATCGTTTAGCAACTTGAGTGGTAGTCACATGACCGCTTTATCAGGAGCCTTAATGAATTCTCGTGACCTACTGTCTAGGTCGTCTCTCTAATCTAATATTGTCCAAATAAAGATACCGGCATCCCGCCTTCATTTAAATAGCTGTCACGATTTTAATTTAATTTCAACAAAAAAAAATTGTTTGGTTTTTGGTTAGGAGGTACCAGCCGATGGTACTTTTTATCACAATTTATCAATTGATCCTTTGACACTTATTATCACTAACTGACTTCACGTAGCATCCCGGCAAATGAAACATTTTAGTCAGTGACCGTTTGCTTAATACACTAAAAACTGCATAATTTTTTTGGTACTAGTAATTTTGATACAAAATGGGAGGTAGACACTCTAAAATGGATCCCATGGATGTGGAGGTCCCTGCTATTGAAGCCCTATTAGAGAAGGATGGTTATTTGAAGCCTTATGAGGCTGAAATCCGTCGCCGGTAAGTCTTACCTAAACTAGAGGTCAATGAAGGGCATTGTTTATTTGTTGATATTCTTCTTCTTCTTTTGGTTTTACGGCCTTAAGCTGCCAGGACTATAGGGCTTGTTGATATTAAATTATTAAAGTACTGTAATAGTTACTTGTAGTTTACTTGAAACTTCCCTTAATTCAGATATGGAGTGTTTAAGGATTATCTTGAAGCAATTGACACAAATGGAGGTGGGCTGAATGAATTTACACAAGCATACAAATATTATGGCATGCATGTGCAACCTGACAATTCTATTATATGCCGGGAATGGGCCCCTAGAGCCCAAGCATTGTTTCTAGCTGGAGATTTCAGTATGTCCTGTTTTCTGCATGAAAGTGCTTTGTTGATATTGAATATTTGTTTTAGATCAGTGGGACCGCTCAAGTCATCCATTTAAAAAGTTGGATTTTGGCAAATGGGAGTTGGTTCTACCTCCAAACTCTGAAGGACTTCCTGCCATCAAGCACTTGCAGGAAGTAAAGGTGACTTTTTAAACTGCTTGCTAAAATAGGAATAGTATTTTACTGGTTATTGGTTTGTAGTTGGTTGTTTTGACTGAAAATCACTCTAAAGAAGATAGGTTGTCTCCTTATGCTTCTTATGTAGTTGAGCCACCAAAAGAGCAAGGAACTATATACAGACAGCTGTTTTACAACCCTCCAGTAAATGAGGTGATTATAAATTATCCTACTTTATGTGCATTTAGTGGTAATAAGAGGGTTAATTACAGCGCTATGTATTTAAAAATCATAGGCCTCAGAGGCCAAAAAGTCTGAGGATTTATGAGTGTCATGTAGGAATTGCTACTCAAGAACTAGGAGTGGGTTCCTATGATAATTTTACAGACAATATTTTACCGCGCATAGTAAAACAAGGGTACAA
The DNA here is from genome assembly GCF_016097725.1 of Ips typographus. Lineage (NCBI taxonomy): Eukaryota > Metazoa > Arthropoda > Insecta > Coleoptera > Curculionidae > Ips > Ips typographus. Next base: position 8,735,640 of record NC_138437.1, on the reverse strand, counting down.
TGCCATTCAAGTTATGGCAATCATGGAACATGCTTATTATGCCAGTTTTGGGTATCAAGTAACAAGTTTTTATGCAGCTTCCAGCAGGTACATTTGCCTCTATTTGATTTATTTGATTATGTAAAGTTAACTTTTACATAGGTATGGTACTCCAGAAGCCCTAAAACGCCTGGTTGATAAAGCACATGAATACAACCTCACAGTGTTACTAGACATAGTTCACTCTCATGCCTGTAAAAATGTCATGGATGGGTTAAACATGTTTGATGGCAGTGATTCTTGCTTTTTCCACTCTGGCAGTCGTGGCACTCATTCTTTATGGGATTCAAGACTTTTTAATTATATAGAGTTTGAAGTAATGAGGTTTTTGCAGTCCAACCTGAGATGGTGGATGGAGGAGTATCAGTTTGATGGGTTTAGATTTGATGGTTGTACATCTATTTTGTATCACTCTAGAGGTAAGAATTATGTTCATACTGTAAAAATGTCATGGTTATTTAACCAGATAAGATAAGAGAAGTATTTTCACTATAAATTTTGATGGGACAAAGTTTATAAATGATTTATTACTGTAGCTTCCACATTTTTAAGATATTGTGGGTCAGTTTTATTGCCTCAATTTAAGTTCAAATTTTTTTCTGGTTTTATAAAAAGTTTTGGTACTGGTTGTTTTTAATAAAACTATAATGACTTAGTATGGGTTTTATACAATTTTGTGGTTAACAGGTCTTTTACTCTAAATATTAATTAAGTATTGTGGCATCAAGGGGGTTGTTCCTAGACTTGGGGACGCCATTTGTACGTTCTAACTGATGTTTACACAACTACTAGTTATAAGTATCTTGAGAGCGTACCATTAAAATTGAAACTGGCGTCGTTCTTGTATTTTCTGATGTTCTGCTGGAAGAACCTTAAGAATTTAAATACTTAAGTATGTATAACAAAATTTATGGAAATGGGTTTACAAAACTGCATTTCAATACATGCAAATCTTGGAAAAAATGTCTTTTGGTAATTTACAGGACTTTGAAAATGCGTTAATAAATTCAAATCTACGGTTTTGCCGCGTGTATGACGTAGACGACTTTCAGCCGTTTTATTGGCTGTCTGACGGTTCCCAGCATTGAGCTGATTTATAACCTCACCTCAAAGTAAAGTCGGAGTGGAGTCCGCAGAGTGCAATGTTGCCAAATAACACGTTTTATGGCACAACACGGAAACTTTCTTATTTTACTGGACAAAAAAGTAATTTGGCATTATTTTTAGTCTAGTGTTATTGTTAGAAACTTAAAAACTGTAAACACTGAGATTTTTATAGAAATATAGACCGCCATTTATCGTTTCTAATTTGTTTTGAATAGAGACAGATCTTTATTAGATTTAACTTTACAAATTGGCAACACAAATGATAGGCTCCTGGCAGCTAATTGGTTGAACACTGTCTACGTCATATCTTGCGGGCGTTTTAAATGTTACTTTAAAAATTTGAATGTTTTTATTACATTTTTATTATGTTAGACTTAGTATTTTCAAAAATGTGAAATAAACATATCACTCACTTCTTTAATTCAGTCTTACCCAAGATTAAGTTAAATGTGGTTCAACGTTAATGTCGTTAAATGTGGGCAAACTGCTGATTTCAGGAATTGGCCAAGGCTTCAGCGGACATTATGACGAGTATTTCGGTTTAAACGTTGACACTGATGGTCTGGTTTTCTTGATGTTGGCGAATTACACCATACACACATTCAACCCTCAAGCTATTACTATCGCTGAAGATGTGTCTGGAATGCCTGGTACTTGCCGTCCAGTTGACGAAGGTTGTTTAGGTTTTGATTACCGTCTAGCGATGGCAATTCCAGATAAATGGATTGAACTTCTCAAGAAGTACAAAGATGAGGACTGGAATATGGGTACTGTTTTATTAATTAGTAGTTGAAATATGTTGACAAGGTTCTTACAGGTGATATTGTTCATACGTTAACTAACCGGCGTTGGATGGAACCGACCGTAGCTTACGCAGAATCTCACGATCAAGCCCTAGTAGGAGATAAAACTATAGCTTTCTGGTTAATGGACAAAGAGATGTACACTCATATGAGCAAAAATTCCCCTCCTTCTGCGATAATTGATAGAGGGATAGCTCTTCATAAGCTGATCCGGTTTATTACACATGCGCTTGGAGGTGAGGCTTGGCTTAACTTCATGGGCAATGAGTTTGGACATCCTGAATGGCTAGACTTTCCAAGACAAGGCAATAATAATTCTTATCACTATGCTAGAAGACAATGGAATTTGGTTGATGATAAGTCACTTAAGTATGAATATTTAAATGAGTGGGATGCTGCTATGAATGCTACTGATAACAAGTAAGTATTTTAGTTTAGTTTGTTAATTATATAATTAGAATACTTTTTGAATAAATGATCAGGTTAGACAGAAAACCAAATGTGTACTTTTTCAGATATAACTGGCTTGCTGCATCACCTGCTTTTGTCAGCCTCAAACATGATGACGACAAAGTTGTAGTGTTTGAAAGAGCTGGATGTCTTTTCGTCTTCAATTTTCACCCTAACAAAAGTTTCGTAGATTACACGGTGGGAGTCCAAGACGGAGGAGCTTGGAGGATTATTTTAAACTCTGATGAAAACCGGTTTGGAGGTTTTGATAGGATTGACAGCTCTGTTCTCGCCCATGCAAGTGAAGGAGGATTTTACGGAAGAAGCCACTCAGTCAAAGTAATTTCAGTTTGAAATTTTGAGGCTAACAAACTACTTAATTTGTGTGTTTTCAGCTGTATATCCCCAGCCGTACTTGCCTGTGCCTTACCAATAGAGATGCTTAGACTGCAGCGTTTGGTTTACTTTATATCTGACAGCGTCAGAATCTCTTTGTTTAGTGGAGATCGCCATTTTTTTGTTATTTTAGTTTTTTGCTATATTATTGTTAATAAGATGAAAGTAAAAAAATGTTAATAAAAATATTATTATTTTTCTACAAAGTGTTTTTATAGCAAGGGAAGAGGTAAATAATCAAAGTGAAGCAGAATTACCTAAATACCACGCTTTTAAATTGGATTTTATAGAGGACTAGAATACGTTTTTTTCTTATACAACTCTATTATTCGGTACTAAAATGTGTCACGAAATAAATCTGTGTTTTTAACAAAATTTCATTTTTGCTGGGCCTAACCAAATAAAGGTCCTTTGATGCATTTACCAGACTTGACAAAATACTAATTTATGAAGTCATTGCTCTATTTGTGTATATAATGTCTTGGAGCATAACGTTTTAGTTAAAACAGGAGAAGATTTGAAGAGAGTATAAGGGAAAAAAGATCACAGTCCAGTTTTGACAAAAATTGTGAAGCGTCATCTGCTTACAGTTCTTTTCCTAAATTTAACGATAGTATAGTTTGAGTCGAAAACAATTACAGCCCTTGCAATAAAATAAAATAAAAACTTCAAAAATCTTGCATAAAAACTAAATACAAATACTTTGCCAAGAACGCAGAATTTTCTGTATACGGCAAAGCATAAAAGAAAATGTTTTTGCTGTTGGTTTTTTGAATAAAAAAAGGAAGAGTGTATTTGTATTAATAGTAGTTTAAATATTTTTGCACTTGTAGTGCCTTTGTAAAAAAGTAAAAATGATGAGAATCCAAGAACTCTGATCGTTCTTGCAATAAGTATGAGTTGATGTTTTTTGCTAATCATTTACTATAGGATATGATGGTAAAGACCTTTCAAACTACATGACGTATGACAAAATAGTTACTTACAACGTTATAGTTAAAAATATGTTCCCAAAGTCTGTAAACTTTGTTTTTCCTAGTCCCACAAAAATTTCTTTTGTGACTGATTTATTTTTTCCTGTACTCTTAATTTATCTTGGAGTATAACACTTTAGTTAAAACAGAGGTTTCCAATGAAGGACCCTGAAATTATATATGTACCTACTCTCAATTTTTTGGCGTACCTACTTAGAACGATAATCAGACATTGTTCCAAATTTTCTTGTTTTATTATTGAGACTGATTGGTGTTTAGAACTGCATCATCATCTTCAGTATAGTTCAGTTCCCGTAAAAAATTTCTTTTGGAATCATATACGTTTTCCAACACATATAGTTCTGTGGTATCACAATATAGTTCTCATAGGTTAAGACAAGAGCATATTTAAAAATGTTATTGTAATTTTGGCAATATTTGTAAAAGAGTAACAAAATTACAATAAGGGATGAGAAAATAGGGTTTTGACTAAGCTAGAACCATCTAAAGCAACTATTTTAAAAATGATTAACAAAAATGACACTTTAAGAGCCTTTAGATCTGCGATGAAATACAGAAAAACACACAGATATATTAAAACAATTAACGTTTATTTAACCAACTTGTTTAGTACACGCATACTGAACAACAATGGGTTCTGTGTGTAGTGGTTCCAAATAGTCGAAAGTGGCCATGTATGAAATTGATTGAAACCCGAAAGCCCTTATAATATACAAGGCTTTCTGAGCAACAATCAAAATCAAACATGACTTTAATAGAGAATGCGCATCATGGAGAAACCAAATCTCACACTGAAAGAGAAGAAAATTAAATAACAATTTAATAGGGTTAAAACTATACCTAAAACACTGGTCCTTCTACGTCACTGACGTGCCAAAAATTTCACTCAGTGCTGCATAAAACAATTAACAAAACTAAATCCTAACATGACACCCCTTCCTAAGGGTGATTTTTACACTTTGAACTTGACATTTCCTTTTGAATAAGTTAACGGGTGGACAACCCCATCTCGAGATGTGACATCCCTGTTATTGAGATTGATAAGGGTGTCATTATATTTTAATGCAAGGAAAGTTTTGGATTCGACTTGTTGATTCAGGATAAAAGGGTGATGGCTAATTAAAAATTAAACAGTTTTGTAATTTTTGAGTGTTTCTAATAGCTCGTTTTATAACTTTAGGCTAGACTTTAATCCAAGATTTATTAACCCGGATCAATTTATAAAACTGACTCTTAAATAAGGAATAGAAATGAATTGTCAGGAAAAATAAAAGCTGGACAGCACTAGACTTACAACTCAAAAATAAGGCACAATAAATAAAATACAGTAGATATAATAAACTTTACTCACCTGGAACTAAATCTGAAAATTGTCTTCTCAGTTAAGCACCAAAAGCCAAACTACCTCGATGGCCATTCTGACCATTCTGGGGTAAACAAGGGAAGAGGCGGCCCTTAAAACAACCCCCGCATGGCTCCGCCCTCAGGTTTCAACGCAAACCCGAGTTGGCGCGGGGTTAAATATTTACCACCAATCACAGCCGGTTTGCTAAATTTTCACCAAAACCTGGAAAACGTTTGGGTATTTTTAGAAAGGTTTGTTCCACTCCTGGATAAAAATTGTGCTTTTATGCTACTCAAATATTACGTTATTTGGTTTGAGTACAGTTTGTTAAAACAATTTATATTTGTTTTCTTGGATTATTATAAATGATTTTTTATGTTGTGGAAATTATATCCAAGGATGAATACTACACTGCTATAATATTGTAGAATTTAAAAAATAATTTCAGGGTTTAAAATTATATATTCATAAAGGGAAAGGGAGAGATTTAGGGTCAACAAAACGTAACGCGATTGGTCAAAGTTAGAAGGGCGCAAGCCAATTGTAACAGGGCTACAAATGCAGCACCATTCCACTTAAAATGCATCCTTTAGGAATATTCTATTGACAGTTTAGGTATATATGATTTGAATACCAGTACAAGCAGATAATTTTATTATTATTAACGAGTGGATTTTTCTGAAAAGAAATTAAAATTACTTTAAGCAACACTACATAGAATAACACTAAAGGGCTTGCCCACCCCAAAATTAGTGTCACTGAAACTGCTAACAAAAAAATTGTAACGGGCAATTAATCAATTTCCTAAAAGACATCAAAAACTAAACCCTGAAAGCCTCCGTATATACCTATTGAAATAAAAACTGAAAGTCATCCCAGGGTGCACTTTCACCCCCGAATTATTTCATATAAAACCTGGAACCGATTTGTTAAAGTTCCCGATTAAAAACCTCTATTCGGGCGTCGCAACCCCTAAAAAAACTCTAAATAGCTTCCCCATTCTTACATTTGAAAGAGTAATCCGAGAAAAGGTGTGCGGCAGCTGTCAAGCCGTTATTGTCAGTTCTTTTTTAGTCGGGCACAAGACAACTCTGTAAACAGGGTTGGTTTCATTGTTTATGCTAGATACCGGGATGAGAGATCTGAACGGGACCTTTTTTAGTCCCTCGGGTTAAGTTTGAGCGATTATTTGTATCATACCTATGTCTTAAGAGAAATAGTTCAGTATTTAGTACTTATGATTTAAATTTTCCAAAAAAAGTTCAATATATCATTTTTGTAAATATTGAAACAAATAAATATTTTTCCTACACTATTTGAAAAGTTCTCTTTTCAAACTTATACAATTCAGTCCTTAAAGGAATAAAACCGAAAAAACAAAAATTGAAAATAATGAAAAACTATTATTAAATTGCAAAATCTAAAAAATGTCAGACTATGCAACATTGAACTTGTGAGGGTTGTAGCATTTTTTAACGCCCATTTTACGCCGGTATTGCAACTGAAGGGTAAAATCAATCTAAGGGCGCAACCCCTCGTTAAAAACCGCGATTTACGCCATGAAATACAAACATTATTTTCTGAATTTTGGCTACATTAAAGAAATCCGAGTTAAAATGGTAAAAAAGTCTCATTTTAATTTGGTTTTCAAAAAACTATATGATTTGGACGTTTTGATATTACAAAAGACGTTTTTAATTAAAATCAGTCAGCTTATTTACTAATCATAAAAAAAAAATAAGAAAGTTTATAAAATAAAATTTGTATTAATTGAAACAAATGTAGAAAAATTGAACAAGACTTTAAACACCTACACTTACCTTACCTGTTAAATTTTAACGGCCAAACCACCCCCTCTAAAAAAGTTTTTCCTGGACTGCGCACTAAATTTTCCGCGCGGAAAATCCTTGTAAGCACTTTCACTGATTACGTCTCCAACCACCTGTAAACTGTAGACTATATATAGAACTGGTAGGAAATGAAGAGCTACTCTAACCGAAGAGTTGTCACATTGACAGCGTTGGTTCAACTGGGCCCATCAACCCATTGGTATCCGACTGATTGCGATCTTTGTTAGCAAGATCGCGTATATAGCGAATGTCGCACCTGGAATTCACCCCTCTCACTAAAAAAACCGGCTCGAATGGTACATTTGGGGAGGCTTTTTTGTCAGAGCTGAAGAATAATGGAATCTGAGACGCGCGGCTACCCCTAAATCACCCTTTTTGGGGTTGATGATGCTGCTTCAGCCGTTACACCGTTGCTTGTCGTCTGTCCGTCTGTCTTTCTGTGACCCCGTTTTCGATTTACCCCCGTTGCGAACCGAATTATTTCTCACATAATAGACGGAAAAAGTCCCTTTTTTAAGTTTTTTACCGGAAATTTTTTTCGATGACAAGCTGTACGAAATTTTCAAATTTAGGTTAGGAAATGTAAAGAAACGGTGGTTCTGCTGAAAACTTTGCTGAGTGGGTTCTGAATTCTACCCTCAAACTAAGAGTCGTGCAAACAACGGATATTAATCAAACAAATTACATTTGGTTAAGTGCCTTATAGGACTTCACTATTTTAAAGCTCCCTTTTAACTGAAGTACTGTAATCAGAGCTTCAAATCGTTTTGAGAGCACTATAGCTATGGCATCAATGTGCAAACTATAGCTACATTTTGAGGGTTATGCTTATCTTTGTTGTTTTTAGTAGTATTTATTATCATCATTTCTGAATCACTGCATAATACGTCAGTACTTTGTTTCTTACTTTATTTTGCCTTACTCGATTTTTATTTTTGTTTGTCATTTTTCTAGTGTAAATCTGAATTTGCATTTTAAATTTCTCGTTTGTTGGTTTAGTCAGCATTTATTTTTATGTTATTGTGTTATCTACAGGGTGTCCTACGAGAAACATCGATTGATATAATTACCGAGAGGAAAGTTTTGAAGATTTAGTAACGTAGTTATAAAGTCAGCATGCGATATTTCCGGTTTTACCGGAAGTGGGTTACTTGTTTGTTCTAAATGAAACACTTTGTATATTATTTTATTTTTGAATACTCCTATCGATTTTAAATATTTTTCATGTATATTTATATCTATATGCAAGGCTTGTCGAGATATTGACGTTTGGAAAAAGAACATTTTCAGATTTTGGAAAATCTGGTTAGGAGCCATGACACTTCAAAATAATTAAGAATGTAGTTTTTCAAACCTCAATATCTCAAAAACCGTAGCAGATAGGCATAAGATATGATATATGAAACATATTTGAAATCGATAGGAGTATTCAAAAATAGAATAATATACAGGACGTTTCATTTAAAGTAAGCAAGTTGATACCTATTTCCGAAATAACCGAAGCTGTCATAACATTGAAAATATTTTGGAGTTGGATTGTGCATGTTGTCAAATTTTCCAAACCCTTCTATCGGTAGTTTTTCTTATATCAAACGACGTTTTTTCTCGTGAGACACACTGTAGATATGAGTTGCACAATGAATAGTGCATTTTTTGCCAAAATTATTCTGCACTGATGCTGGTGAATAAACTGAAGATTTTCGAAAGCTAGCCATACTCTAAAAACCACTTTTTAAATAATATAATATAAGTTCAACAAAAAACCATAAATTATATAATATTCCTAAAATCAAAGAAAATCAGGATGACAACTGCACAAAATTGCATTATTCCATCTTCATTAATTTTCACAGTAAGAACGGACATAATAAACTGGCGTGTAATATTATTAAGTTTACATCATTGCTATGGGACATATCTAGTTGTTTGCTGATATTACTTGGAACATTTTAATCATGCTAGAAAACTGATTATGGACATTTACAGAAGGAAATATATTGGAGCTTTATGATATCAACAATCCCGATTGTAGCCAAAACAATAACAATTCCTTAAAGCCATATTCATACCATTGTCATTCAATACTTTTAGATAAACGCATATAGGTTGGATTTTCCATCGCTTGGTATTATTAATTTTTTTTATCAAACGTTGTTTCAGCAAACCGTCTCTAGACTTCACTAAAAGTGCATCTAATTTCATTCTTTCATCAAAGCTTTTCTACAATAATCCAGAAAAATGGTTTGGTTTTTTGGTGATTACGACAAAAAAGTTACTGTAAACGAGGAATCCGAGAAAAACGGCCACACCCAAGACGACCAGCAGAATATAGTCATATTCAAAGGCAACCTCACCGACACCATGAAGATCCAGATTTTGAAGAATCGGCAATTCGCGGAGCAAATGTGCAACAAGAAGAATACCTGCCAGTGTGTGAGATATGTAGGATTAACCGTTTATGTTATGACCGTCCTGTATATCATGTACTATGTGTTGGATTTGGCTTTTGGGAAGAAGAATTATTAAGTTGGTTGTGTGAGCTTTTTATAATTATTACCTAATAAATGTATTGAAATATAATGTGTTGATTATTATTTAGATAGAAAACAAATTATTGGGACACCAGAAAAAAGTGGAATGAGAAAGGGGCTCCAAACCCCAAACTATAACACCTTGTAGAGTTGTGCAAAAAGTTGGCATATCCAATGATGTAAAGCATAATATATAAGATGTATCTTATAATAAACACCTCAAAAACTGTAAAAATTATAACTGTAAATATATTTCTGTATTTCTTTAACGAAGCATTTTTGAAATATGGTCTAATATTAGGCTTTCACTTTATAAATTTTAACGTTATGTAAATTTAACACTGTTTCTGCAAAAATTCCTTTTATTAAAGGCAATTTAAAGAAAATACTAGGGTCAAAGAAAGTGGACTGGTTTTTGAAGCTAATCAAAACTTGTTGGTACTTCGCAGTTCACCCATCATGTGTGTATAGCTAAACGTGCAATTCGTCCAATTTTGTGGTAAGTATAGAAATCCCAATAGCGGCAAAATAATATTGATAGATTTCAATTAAATTTCTATTATCCAATGGTTAATTTATCAACCCCTCTTATAAATAAAGGATGGTGAAATGCGAGAGCTTTGCAGTTGAGCTAATTTTGGATTGCGGCAGACCTGGAATAAATCAAAGTTTGGCCAATTTGACTTCGTTTTTAGCGAGAATATTTTAACAAGCTGGTTTATATACAGGATGAACAATCAATATCTAAATTGTTAGTTATAGTTTAAAATTTCAAGTAGGGAGGAGTGAATAAGAAATAAACATATACTCTGCAATCTACCACAAACTAACTTATTCCAATACTTCTAAAAATAAAATTAACTGAAAAAAGACTAATCGAAGCCATTACCTCCAAAGTTATAATGACAAGGGGTTGAAGTTATAATGACACCATTAACAAACCTGGCTCAATTTCAGCAAAGTAACGCTTGACATCCGAAATCACTCCATATTGCTGAATTATCAAGCGCTGAAAGCTGAAACGGGATATTCCTGAGTCTGAATTATGCAGACTGTCGCTATACTTGAACTACACTAGCCATTAGAGCGATTAAACTGCAAGTGAAGCTAAGAAATATTTAAGAAGAGTCTCATTTTTCCATTAAATCAAAACCGTGAAGGTTCAAGGCGGAATTTCATAAACTGTCCTCCTTAGGCACTGGACCTGTTAGCTATAAGTTTGAAATTTAAACCACTAATAAAACATAGATTTCCTAATCTTTGTGGGTCTAGTATTGTAAATACAGTGATTCGATCTTACGTGATTTTACTGCTTTAATCGTCAAAAATCTTTATCAAATTTTATGGTGCAATATTCTAATTAATAATATATTAATACGTACATATATAGTAATCAATGAAAAATCGATGTTGATAAGCCCGAAATTTTTGCCGTTAGAAAGACAAAAGCAGTTCTGCAATCAAACAACATTGTTGTAAAATTATGACGATTAATTGACGGAGAATCATATATACTGGGGTAAGTTATTGTAACCTTTTAGAAAATTGCAATAAAACCATACATTTTTCACATATTGATGACTGTTTAGCCAACCAGAACATTTAATTTACCATTAACTTGAATAAATGTTGTGAACACTGTTTACCGTCAGTTCTACTATTAAATAATTTTTACTAGTGCACATAAAAAGGAAGCAGGAAGTATTCATAGAGGTATGCAATTTTTTTAATCACACATCTAAAGTCTTTAAATATCATACGATTTCTTGAAGTGGATATTAAAAACAAACAGTCGTTTAAATTCCAATCAGATCGATAATTCAAAGACATATCGATTGTTATTTCTACAGTGTCTAGTCCGGTATTTAACGCAATCAATTTTAATGATTCTTTATGGTTTAAATTTGAATATTAAATCCAGCGTTTTTATGCTTGTGAAGTGATTTCAAGCTTCGTAATATATAGGTAAGTGTTAGTATGAACTTTGATTGTATGATCTAAATAATAGGTAATAGGGAAAGCGAAGTTTAAGCACTATGATAAAGCTAATCAGATATCATGCGAATAGGAATATTGAGGCAATTTAAATAACGATACTGATTGTTTACGAATATTGTCTTATATTTGTTTAGTAAAGTATTGAAGTGTGATTGATGTTTGATCAAAAGTAAATAAATACGATTTTTTTTTATAAAGAATAACTGTAATTTTTACTACTTCACAAAAATTGGCTTTGATTTTCTTAATTAAACTAAATTGAATTGCATAAGTGCAATTTCTAAATGCACCTATGTAAATACAGATTGACATGTTAAATCGAGTATCCGAACGTCGAATAGTCCAATTAGCCCAATTTGATATGCAAGGGACAAACGAGCGAACATGGGATTGCCATTAAGTTCATGGACTATTTATGTATTCACGGGTCATATGAAAATTTAAATATAGCGAAATATCAAACTGTCAGCAGGAGATATTCCGTAAAAATGAGAACTGCGAGGGGCATTTCCATATTAAAGTGGCCCTTCGTCTTTTGACATGCGCTGATTTAAATTATGTTGATTGACGGTTGCAAATAGGTTTAATTACTTAAATGGAATAAGCAGTTTTTGAATGAATCTGAAAACAATGCTCACTTACAGTGAACGTTGATAAGGACGTCATTACCGTAGCAGATAACTAGTATACAGTTAACGTTAATGGTGTAATAAAGCGTGGTAGCATATTTTAATAACATAACAAAATAAGCATAAATAAAGTGCAAAAGATTCTTTTATAAATTGGTATCAATTTTATTTGAGATGTTTAACTGGCCCTTAAGACGGTGGAAATACAAAGGCAAGTTAAGCATAATTGTTTACAAACCCATTTAAAAACTCATAACAAACATTTTCCAGATTACTCTCGTCTGTATGTATACAATTTTTTCTATAAAAAAAAACTAAATAATAAGTCTCTTTCTTTAGCACCACTATGGACAATTTTGAAAATGGCGTCACACCCATACCTAATGACCCTCAACCAGAACAACACAACAAATGGACTAAAATCAGACCATTAGTAGCATATTGGATTCTGGGTCTATGTAACAATTATGGATATGTTGTTATGTTGACAGCTGCTGCTGATATTATCGGGGAAAGTAGCCAATCAAGTGTAAGTAAGACTTAAAAGGGGAATTTTTGTCCGTAAAGTCGCAAATTTTACAAATATCGTGACCTTTAAAAAGTTAAAATTTATTATTAAACTACTAGCTGTGTTATAAAAACATTTATGTAAATTTCCTGGCCTTATCACATGAACTAGTACAATGCTTATAAACGAAATGGGTTTCACATTCAAAACGAAGCTACACTATACATAATTAAGCAAACTTAATTACAAATATACAGTATTTTATTGGATGCAGTTGATATAAAGGTTACGACTATTGAGATCGAGCATATTAATTGAAAATTTAAAGGTCATAACGTTACAGTGTTCATTTATTCTATAGAAAATGTAGAAAAAATAATGGTTTGTATATAACTCCCATCAAACTCAATACTAAAAATCTTACGATATGAAACATGTGAATTGTTTTTATTTTAGTGTATCACCCTGTATACGATATTTCTGCATTATAAAAAAACAGGATAATAAAATTATTAATCTTTGCAGCATGGGCTGCTATAGTAAAATGGCGTGATCGATTGTACTATTAGCGATTTAAAATTATTACTCTGAATAGAGCAATAAATTCCAATTAATTCTCTGATTCTGATATGATTATTCTAACAATTTCATTCAGTTGGCTTTTAAATTCAATGGCTGATCTGGCTTTTGTTTCTATTTCAATTTCCTGCAACATATTAATTCTAATCTTAAACAAAAAAGACTTATTGAACAATTTTTATGTAAATGGAATCAAGTGCATGCTCAATAAAATATAAACTATATTAGATTAGGCTTATTTACAAAAGAGATTATTCAAATCTTTTAACTTCCTCTTATAAACCAGCTTAACAATTAAAATGCAAATTGTCATTGTCATCTCAAAAAATTTGATATCATTTTAGGAAAGCAGCAAAGTGCGTGAAAACTGTACATATATGTCTACAGGAGCAATTCTGCTAGCAGACATCTTACCATCTTTGCTAATCAAGTTGCTGGCTCCATTTTTTCCTTTCTTTGTTCAGTAAGTATGATTTACTTCACAATCACAAAATCTTCAAATTAACGATTTGTATAGTGTGAGGGTGTCGCTATGCATACTTCTGGCAGCTGGAGGGTTTATTGCTGTAGCTTTAGGAGAATCAATTTTTGTCTCCCTTTTGGGAGTTGTACTCACCTCATTCTGTTCAGGTTTGGGAGAAGTCACTTACCTTCAGTACAGTTCTTTTTATAGAAAGTGAGTAAGGATGTTCTAATTATTTTGGTACTTGATTAAAAATGAGGTTTTTGCAGAAATGTGGTGTCTGCATGGAGTTCAGGCACTGGAGGAGCTGGTGTAGTAGGAGCTCTCTCTTACGCTTTATTACAAAGATTAGGGATGAAAACCACTTTACTTTTGATGCTAGTTATTCCAGTTTTAACCGCAGTTTCGTAAGTACTTGCTTGTATTTAAGTCAATCCCAACGTATATGTATTATATGGAAAACAGGTTTTGGATCATTTTGCCGAAACCATCAAAAGATGACATAGCAGCAGCTCTAGAAATTCAACAGAAAGTTAATGAAGACGAACTGAACAATCCCAAAGCTTCCGTAATGAAAAAACTTAAACTGGTGCCAGGTTTAATGAAGTATATGGTTCCTTTTGGGCTTGTCTATCTGTTTGAGTACTTTATCAACCAAGGAACTGTATGTTTGACTTAACTAAATCTTGAACAAGCTTTATTGTAGTGATTTCAGTTTGAAATCATCCAAATACCCAACTCGTCCATATCTGAATCATCACAATACAGATGGTTGCAAGTGACTTACCAGGTTGGGGTGTTCATATCCCGATCCTCTGTAAATTTGTGGCACATTAAACAAACCTGGATTATGGCAGTTTTACAGGTTATTTAATAGAATAGAAATTTGAAAATTTAGTTATTTAACTGAGTTACTTTACAGGGAATCAATGTAATTATATTCACCACAGAAGCCATTTACTACTATATACCAAACTTCTATATTGTTGTGGCGTTAGTGCTTTGGGAAGGTCTTTTAGGAGGGTCTTCTTATGTTAATACATACTACAGAATTACAAACGAGGTAAGGAAAGTGAAACTGGATTATACCTAAAGTTTATCCAAATGTTATTTTAGGTTGAACCTGAAAATAGGCAATTTTCAATGGCTATTACCGGGTTTGCAGACAGTGCCGGTATTTCATTAGCTGGAGTTTTTGCTATTTTGGCTCATAATGCTATATGTAATATTCCTCTTCCAACTTAGTACTTATAAACTGACATGTAAACCTAGTTCCTATAGATCAGTGAAGAATGATTATACAGTGTGACCCATTTAGAATGGAAACACCCCTATAAAATTTTAGGTTATTAACCGATTTCAATGTTTTTTTTTTGAAATAATTAGGAATGAAATGTCTATTACGGGAGAAAATTTTAAATATTTATTTCAGTTTTCAGGTCATATTACGATACTTTTTCTTGATAGAAAATGGAGAATTTTTATTAGCGATTTTTTTATTGAAAAAATTACTACGCCACTGGATCTATAGTGCTTTCAAATAGCTGTGACCAAAATTTCATGAAAATCCATTCATTAATAACAAAGTTATGACAAATTAAAATTCAAAAATCCTCTAAGCTAACGGTCACAAAAGAACACCCTGCATCAACTGTTGCCATAGAAATGGTGTTACTATTTATTTGTTTATTATTACTTATTAATAAATTAATTTCTAAAAAAAAAATCAAAAAAAATCAAAAAAAAAAATCAAAAAAAAAAATTAAAAAAAAATCAAAAAAAAATCAAAAAAAAAAAAAAAAAAAAAAAATTGGTCACAGCTATTTGAAAGCACTATAGATCCAGTGGCGTAGTAATTTTTTCAATAAAAAAATCGCTAATAAAAATTCTCCATTTTCTATCAAGAAAAAGTCTCGTAATATGACCTGAAAACTGAAATAAATATTTAAAATTTTCTCCCATAATAGACATTTCATTCCTAATTATTTCAAAAAAAAAATCATTGAAATCGGTTAATAACCTAAAATTTTATAGGGGTGTTTCCATTCTAAATGGGTCACACTGTATATAATGCTTATATGTAAACCTGACTACAAAATCTTGAAAGTTATACAAACTTTTAAGTCTGAGACACAGTAATTATATATTAAACAGTATTTTTCGTAAAAAAATGTTGAATGTTAGACATTATTTACTATAGTTTCTTCTAGAATCTAGATTCTAAATATCAGGAAGATTATATCATCCAGTCCTACCCGGGGGGAGCGGGGGTTATTTGTCGTGAGAATATTTAATTGTAAATGTAGAAACCCTTGAGCATTTGAAAAAGTTAAAATATTAACACTGGGTTTCCCCTGTAATAAGAAACAATTATATAAAATGTAATTAATTTATTGGCACATACGTTCATGAATTACATTCATAGCTTTGTTATTTTCACTAGCCTTCAGCCTAGTGAAAAGCATAAAGCTGAGTAAAGGAACAGTAAAACCGCATAAACATGCATTAAACATTGAATAAACATTAAAACTAAAAACACAACAAAAAAGTGAGATCAAAAGTATTTTTCTGCTTGACATACACTAAATTTGTGTAGAAGTACACGAGTATTAAACGGCTTAGTTTTTGTTTAGTATCAATAATGGAAGAGCATATTAATACTGACTGACGTTATTTTAAACATTTAACATTTATATAATTGGAAGGTTGGGGGTCATGCATCAAGAATAAAATGGAGTTAATACTTCTTGGCTCATCACATTCGAAGTTTCAATTCATTGCCTGCGTATGAAAGAACACCTTAAAACATATATAAAACAAAATAAATTCAAATATAAAATTAACAGAAATCAATAACATTTAGTTTGTACTATGGCCTTTCCTCCTTCTTCATACTCTTGTTTTGAAACCCACATTTGCTGGAAAGACCCTAATGAACTCAAAATAGACCCACCAGTCCAGGCTCCAAATCTCCTTTCTGAAGTTCCAGGAGCACTAATCACTTTTAAACGCATACTCTAAAATACATAATTAATCAATAAAACAATAATAATTTAATGACAAAACTTACTGGTGGGGTTTTAGAGGCAAGATCTCTATTAAGCCGTTCAGTAAAACCTTGAAGACTGGAATTTCCCCCAGTGACCACAACATTTCCATACATTGCCTAAAATCAATACCATATAAAATCAAAGATTATGACCAACACTAACGACTTACAGGTCGAATATCAATGTCACACATCCCCACACTGGTGGTGACCAATGAACCAACACCCAAAATTGGTTGAATACCTGCTTTAGCTCCATTGGTGGGGTTAAACAAAGGTTCAGGAATTTTAAACCTTTCCACTCCAAAATCCCGGTGGTATCCATTAGGAAATTCATAATGGGTTGTAGGCATGGTTTTTACAATTTCTTCATCATAAGAACAGTCAGAAACTTGAAGGATAGTAGCTTGGAAATCTTGCATTACTTCCTGTAAAAGTTGCAATATTTGTACTAAATTGAATTCAAGAAGTTCAATAATAAATAATATGTTGTAGAGTAGTTGGGGTTGAATTTTTAGTTTTTACATCTTGTACTATAATCCTTGCCTAACCAGTAATAATAGCATCTTAAGTATCTGGGAAAAATAGTGCTAAATCCTTGGTTAACAGTTAGTTTCCTTGACTAATAATGGGTAGACAGTATAGTTTTGTAGATAAACCTACCTTAATCATGTAGGCAAACCAGGAATCAGTTAAATTATAAGGAACATTTCTTCTTTGCCAGCTCGGGGGTTCTTCAGGCCTGCCAACTTCTTTGGAAGCCACAAAACTTGGAGGTACCAACTCCACTCCTCTTTCTTGTAAATATATCCTGGACTGTTCACTTAAATAGTCTCCTCCAACCGGTGATTTAACTACAGCTTGAGTTAGCACATACCTGAAAGTAAAAGGTTTTTTTTAGTTTTAAAGGAAATTCTAAAAAATAAAACCTTTACACAACACTTTTGTCTTTCTTTGTCATTCTAACAAGATTAACAGTAGAACAATTTGTTAGTCAAATATTACTTACCCATCATGTACAGGAACAGCTGAAGTATGTGTTGCCCCACTGTCTAAAACAAGACAAGTAGGCCTGCCATTAGCAAAAGCTGCCAAACTAGCATTTTTAGCTAGGTAAGCAGCTGGTACTCCATACTTTTCAAACATAAGTTCAGCCATCTCCTCACGTTTAGGTGAAGTAATCCATGGAGGTTCAGTCAAAAGAATTGGATGGTCCCTAGGGACAGCTTTAAGAGCTGAGTAGTAGATGTAGTCAAGAAAGTTTTCAAACATATCCCAGTTTTCCACCATGCCATCTTTTAGAAATGTGCTGAGTTCCATTTCTAGTTATGATTTATTTGTATTACAATGTATTGAGTAACTTGAATGTCTTACCAGGTCTCCAAACATGTATGGCACAAAGGCCAATGTTATAATGTGTGACAGGAACAGAAACTTCATCTTCAGAGTCTAGCCACACTCCCACTGTAGTGGGAATGTCAACTTTGGGGCAGTCTTCACCAGCATAACCTGCTCGAACACTGTTATGGCCAATATCAAAAACTAGGGCTCCTACTTCATCTATAAAGTCAAAGTAAATATGATATGGATGTGATCTATTTTTAGTCAAATATTATAAACCAAATACTAACATTTTAGGACTTCTAGGGGTAACACAGATGCACTACATTTGGGGACACTACTGGGAACTTTACTACTACAAACAAATTAGATAGGAAACACTAGCATTTACCTCCACCATAAACGGCTCCACTCATTTTTTTGTGCAAAATATAAATGCTTTGTATACCTTTTTATTTCATTTTTTGCGCAAAATATACCGGAAAATTTTTTCTGGGTTGTGATAAACGGAGCTGTTTAGTTTCACCACTGCAGAACTGGAACTAGTATCCTCCTGTGTACAAATACAGACTTGTAGTGATTAAATTCAGACTTTTTCATTCATAAATAGTGATTAATTAGTGTTTATCAGTAAATAAACTGACCTGTGCATAAAATTGTAATGTATTAAACAGCATAACAAATCTACTGCGCAAATGCAAATACCAAATACAATGGCCTAGCAAAAAGCCTGAGAAGACTTGGCGGGACATTCAAAAACGTCATGCACTGTTTCGAAGCAGTAAGTTGAAAAAGTAATCATAATTTGCTCTTATTGATAACGTTTAAAAACATTTCAGAATAACTGTCGATTGTGTGTTAAAGTGTTTTGTTGTGTTAACTGTCGTAAGAAGCACGAATCGAAAGTGCATAAAGTTGTTCCTGATTGTGATTTGTGTGTTTATGGACAAGTTTCATTTATTACAATCGATGACAGTCTCTTGCTGCACATTAAAAGCTCACATTTGCCTTTAAAGTGCCTTTTCTGTCTTAAATTTTTTTCTTCAATTGAAGAGGTATTGCAAAGGAAAAAGTGCTCTCTAGCTTATCTGCACCACTCCAAAGAAGATTCTCCTAAAACTCCATTTAAGCAACCACCAGATCTTAATGCAAATGATCAAGATAGTCCAATTTTAAACGGTCTACAATCAAAAGACGACTTCCATCACTTTATAAATTTAGCCACTAGCACCCCAATGCAAAGAACCCAAGAGCAAAAATTAATGGCGTTTGATAAAAGCAACAAGGAACCCTTAACACCTGTTGACAGATTGGACAAACCAATCAATATCAATAAAAGTATTATAAAAAAAACTAACTCTTTGGTTAAATGTGACAGCTCTTCCAAAAGGAGAGTGACTTTTGGTGAACCATCTGAATGTAATTCAGTCACCAACAAACCAGAAAGTGGAGGTAAGTTGAGTTATTGCACTTATTAACAGGTTGATATAAAACATTGATTTTACACTTAAAGGTACAGCAGGTGAAAACATTAAAAACTGCGATGAAGACAAAAATAGTAAAGCTGAACACACTACACATGAAAAAACTGAGTTTTACTCTACAGCTACACCATCATCAGGTTTGTTTGGAGATTTAAAATAATAATTTTGGTTTAAACTCTTATTTTGTATGTAACGTTTTAGCAAGTAACTGGGAAACTTTTAAGGAAGACCAATTTTACAGTGCTAAATCTGTCATTCAGTCCATCAGTTCAATTAAGGAGAAAGTTATTAAACAGGAAATGATTACAGCTGGTTCAAGTTTAACACCCGGTAAGCACCATAATGGAGTTTTAAAGTTGTAATGCTCCATAGAGGAATCAGAGCAATATAATGTTAAATTGATGTTAACTCAATTATAGAAAAAATATAATTAACTTTTTAACTTGCTTGCTCAATTTCAAGTATGCGCTCCTTCTGCATCACGGTTGAGGTCACGCAATGAAATGCTAGCTAATAATGTTGAGGAGAGTAATAGTGAAGCAGTTTCTATGGATATTATTAGCTCTCCATTAAGTACGTATATCATATAACTTAAACAGTAACTTATAGTTCAAGAAATATTCGCAGCTGTTCCGGTACCACCTTTCGAAAATCCACCTCAGACATCTGAGCATAGTGAATTGAAGAATCTAGGATCTGATGTTGTAACCGTTGTGGATTCTATCCCTATTAAGGCTGAAACCCTGCAGGAATTAAAAAATTCTCCCAAAGGTTTTATTCCAATTATTATTGTAATAATTATTGTATCCTTATAAATTTCAGAAGTAACAACTGAATTGGAAGAAAAACACTGCAATGAGGAAAGTCCACTTGAAACCACTGATCCCAAAGAAGATTCAGACAAAGAAAATTATCCGGAACAAGAAGTTCAAAGCCCACACAGCAAGACTCTGTGGATAAGCGCGCTTAGCCCAACCGACTCAGCGTTACTCAACGATAAAGAAGAAATTAAGGAGTTTTCCCCAAAACAAAAAGCGAACTCACTTGCTGCTCCCACTCCCATTATGAAAAGGACCGATATTCAAATGAAGTTTAACCTCCCATCTCATTTCGCATCAACTCCTATAATGCAAACCGGGTTAGTAAAACTAAGACAGACTGAAATGATTGGAGAAATGTCTACCAAAATGATGGGTCAACCAACCCCATTTAAAACACCACAAGGAACAATCTTTTCTTTGTCTAGAGTGAAAGGCCTCGAATCATTTGACACTCAAGCTGGAACTTCTCAAGAAGTCAAACTTGTTCCTGATACATTCTGTCAAGAAACTTATCCTTTAGAGAAATCCATGGATGGCGTGTCTGTAAGTTCCATGACCGAATCTAGCCTTTGGTCATCCATGACTCGAGTTATGAAAAGTGTTTATGAAAGTTTCACTAGCAAAAGCCTAGAACACCAACCTGTTAATAAGTCGATGTCAATCAAAAGACAAATCTCGGAACCTGATGCGGACGTAGATTTTCTGGAAGGCCATCGCTTAAAACGTTTTAAATTCACAGACATTAAATGTAGAAGACCCATCAGGAGTTCTAGGGCTTTACTACCTACAACTACAACTACGTCTTTAAATCAGCCAGTAGCTTCTTTAGAAATTATTAAATCGGTCAGCATGTTTTACAAGGGGCCGAAAATTCAATGTGATAAAGCTACACAAACTGATGATTATTTGATGTATGGATATCAATCCTCAAGTTAATTTTGTTGTGCAACTGTTTTAAACGTTTTGATTGAAGTATATGTATTAACATGTGTGCTAAAATGTTATTATATTCATTATTTGATGTACCTATACTATTTTTGTTCTGTATATATTTCATTTCTTTATCTTATTAATAAAACACGTACAATTTTAATTCTGTCTGTTGTTTGTCTGTCTCGTCCGCAACAAATTTGTACTAAAAAATAGTAATTTACTATAGTGCTTTACATGTAACAAGGATCGTTATTAATGGTTAATAGTTATAAAGAGAAAAATTTTTTTGCTATAAAAATAGAACTGTCACATTTGTGTCAAGATGTAAAAAATACAATTAAAAATAAAAACTTATTTTAATTTTTTATTAAAAATTAAACCAGAAAATAGTTCTGACTCCTATTGATCTCTAATACATACCCTATCCAAGCGTTTTCCGTCAATTGTCAAAAAAACGCCAGCAACGCCACCCGCACGCTAGCGGTAGCGTCATGCATCACCGCATTGTCATTTGTCCAGATTCTCCCTCCATTTTGTTTCACATTCTCTTTTCATTTTGGGTTAGCAAAGTTAGTGTCTGCGTCTGCGTGAACTTACTTACATAAGACCCACGTGGGATTTTGTTTTCATTTAAAACCTTGTTAAGAAGAAATCTCAGAAGCCAAAATGAATCAGCCACAGTTTTCACTATCCCAAGACGAGAATACTCTGACTATTCATATTCATAGTCCAAACTGCAATCTTGCCAAGCTGGAAGTAGCTTTGAATGATGAGGATACCTTTTTGTTCAGTTGCAAACCTTATTTCTTGAGGCTTACTGTGCCGGGAAGCATTGTAGAAGACGAGAGATACAAGAGTTCATTTGATGAAGGGACAAGTAAGTTTACATTCACTTATGGCAAAAAGCATCCTGGAGAAGAATTTTACAATCTACAAATAATCCCTGCACTGTTTCCACCAAAAGTGGGAAATTCCTCTGAAGCTTTAATACAAGTAGTTCCAAAACAAGTTGGTATTTTTAGTGAGGAGGAGTCCCACATTGACTTAGAAAAGGAACAAATTGAGTATGATAAAGGAGACTATCGCTTTGGTTTTGGCCAGATGATAAAGCACAAATACGCATTGGGAGAATTTTTCTCTGAGTATGAGGATACTTTTGCAGTTGACCCAAGAGAAGCTTCTGTTAGAGAACGTCATATCGTCAGAATTCAGATTGAACAAGGCAAGTTCAATGTTGACCATTACCTTGCTGACCTTCATGACTTTGAAAATATTAAAGCTTTAATTGACCTAAGGAGCCCCTATGAAAATAGTGAGATTGATCTTTTATTCCAATGGACAGAAAGGGAGACAAATTTCCTTCGTGAATTAGAAACACCACCACAATGCTTGGTCCATGAGCAAATTATTTATGGCTTTCATGGCCTTGTTGAACTCTTGTTTGCCTACTGTTATGACAAAAGAATAAACCAGTTTGAGGAGTGCTCTGAATCAGCTTGGAACATCAATACACTTGCTGCTTCATTGTGCTGGCTTGATGTCTTCAGAACCCCCAAAGATTCCATAACAACAGGATTTAGAAGGACCTTGATCTTCCCACTATACCGCCACTTTGACTTAAGCTACAGAGTGTTTGAAGATCTCAAATGTCTACTTTGTCTTCCTGAAAGGCATTTAACTAGAGCTTTGATTGACATGTACTACATCTTTCAAGGAAGTGATAAACACATTTTGAACCAGATTTTCATCAAGGATTATCTGCTCTTTGTCATGAAGTGGGATCCAGAACGCTGGAGAAGTGTTGTCGAAGATTACCTTGACTTTGATATTCAAAAGGATGATGTGGGGCTCAATCTGGTGCAAATTGAAGAAAGTTGTTTGCCGTGCCCTATGATGGCTGGTCTGAGCCTTGAAAATGGAGCAGATAGTGATGACTGCTCTTCTTTATCTGAGTATAGCTCAGATGACTCTTCAACTTCTTATGAAAGTTTAGTTTAATGTCAATATCTGTGTTCAAATAGCATTTGAATGTTTTTTTAGGTTTAGTTTACATTTCATTATTTATGTTTGTGCAATACCATTGTTTATTTTTGTCTAATGTATTTGGATAAGTTTCATATTACTGGTTCTCACATTTTTGACATTAATAATATTTGCAAAGTCCAGCTTAGCTTTAGTATGCAATGTAAGAAACATGGCATTTGAAAGTTCCTATTATGTATTTTAGTCTTAGGTTCTTTAGGTTTAGTATTTTTGTTTGTAAATTAATCAAATATTTTTTATCATTTAGTCTGTAAGTTCCATTGGTGCTAACAAAATGTGAAAATTTGATGTAGTTAATAAAGGTAATAATAAAGGTTTTTTCTAAAATTGTGGTCTTTATTGTGTTGTCCTATTCCCTGGAATCTGAGGTTTTGAAAATGTATTGTTGCTTTCAAATTAAGTATGCATACCATTAATTTCCTCCCTGGTTTTGTTTATTTTACGTGAATCAAAATTTACCGCTCAGATTATAGATGGCACCACCATACTCATCTATTCCGTGCAACTGTGTACAGATTTCTGTAATTTGTCGTAAAACATCAATATAAAACGTCAAAGTCAAAAAACTTGATATGATCAAAACAATAATTTTTATTAAATAATAACAGAGTTTCTGTGTTTGTTAATTAAACAATGGTGAACAAATGTATGAGACAAAACGCTTAATATTTGATTTGGGTTGGATTAAAAATGTCGAGAATTCCAAATATAGATAATTGCAGTGTATGCAAGATTGTCCATTGATTAGCTGCTGACTGACTTATTTGACATTCCGCCAGTATACACGGTGAATTGTGAAATGAAGTTTGTAGCACTTACGTCGAAGCGAACTTTAATTTCCGGGAGACTGGAGTGTTGTGAATAAAATCAGGATTAAAGAGAAATCAGTGCGTTTCATATGTTGTGAAGTTCCCAATAGACCAAAGACAGTAGTGGCCCCTTTGGGTTTAGTTTGTTTAATGTCATGCAACTCGCACGCTGCACCAAGGAGAGATATGTGTTTATGTGGCACAGATAATATTGTTTTTCACTTAAACGGCATAAACATGGCTACTATCGTATTTTTTTAAATTAAAAGTGATGTTGGTGGTGTGGAACTACAGGGAATTCCCTCAGATTACAATGATTTATCCTTGCTCAGGTATTTATTTTCACCTTTAATGTTTGTTTTCTTTGTCACCCTCATTTAACTAGGACACCACAAGGGCTGTAGCCTTTGTAGCCCAATACTGTTTATGGAATGTTTACCACGCAGAGCCTGTTATTGAATTAGTAAACACCCCTTTCTCATTAAGAACTATTTAATTTGTTACAGTAAAGGCCCAGGTAAACCCTTTATTTGAGAAAGTAGAGCAGTTAAAAGCCAAACATCAAAATCATACATCAGTTTCCCACTTTTTAGCTTGAAGATTCTCTGGTCATAATTTTGTCAACACTTATTATCAACCAGTACTAATAAGATTTGAAAACAACAAATGGAATGTAAATCACAGGTGAATTTGACCTTTAAAAGTAATTTCTGAATTTTAAGTGTCAAATTATTTCAATATTGGTTGCACAAAAACATTATTACAACTGATATGTTGATGTAATCATAGAATTCAGCTGCAACCATTTTGGGAGAATGTTTGATTATCACATTCAGTAAGTCATTAAAATAGTTAAATTTTTATTGAAGTGGAAAGCTTATACATATTGTGAAGGTTTAATGTCAAAAATATATACTTTAATCAGTGGTAAAAGTATCAAATACTAACCTGTGAAGGGCTATTACTGACATTATTTAAATAAGTTGACACAGGTGGGTTTATGTTTATTTAAGTTTAGTATTCAAGGAAACACCAATTTCATGTTTTAAACATGTAAACATATATACATTGTATTTTTTTACTAGACAAGGAAAGATAACTAATTTAATATTTATTAGATCAATCTAAGACATTCATGTTTGTTGTTTCAGAGCATATTATTTGGTTCCAACACAAATTTTGTGGCTGACAGATTTATATCTTAACCTGGTTTTTAGTTATTTAATTTTTAGTTCATCATCTGATTACTCTGATTTCTTATACCTAATATTATTAAGTTTTTTACTCCTAATTTAACCCTAACATTTAATACTGGTGATTTGTTTAGTAATTTTATATTTTTGACTGAAACCAATGACATGAAAATATAATTTCATTATATTAATTATTTGTTATTCTAAATTTGCAATGAAAATGAGTCATAAATTTATCAGTGATTTCTAGAACACTATGAGTATCAGTTACTGCATTCATTGTTCAGTTATTTCTAGATAAACAATACTAATCACTCATAAATACAAAACTATTTATGTCCTAGTATGAGGATGAGTCAAATGCATTAACCCAAATTGATTTAGTACCAAAAAATTAAGTGTATTTATAGATTATAGAAAGGCTGGAATATATAAAATCAGAATCAATGGAGATTCAATCAGGTAATTTGTATTTTAAGAATCTAGCCTATAGATTTACAGCAAAAGATGTGTTTTATTACAAATGAAATGTTTAAAGGTGCAGTTTGAAAACCTATAAAGCTTCCATTTAAGCCTCCATATATTTTATACAGACTTTAAAATCTAGCTTAACAGATCTTACATTCAATGCCAGAGAATTAATGAAAATGTGAAAAACAGCCTCACCCACTTTGAAGCAAACATAACCAGAATAATTTATTAACAATTCTGTTGACAACATTAATTTTGTTGCTAATATCCATCTTGATCTTGTGTGCTAATACTCAATTCCTGTCAGGGTGTATTTGTCCTTCTAGAAATTCCCCACCCTCACCTAACTGAAAAACTTCAAGGTGACATGGTTATTAAAATAAAAAGGTTATCTCAAACAAAAAACCACAGTCTGAAATTAATTATTAAAGTGGCCTTTCTTTCAAAAACCTACTTTCAGAGAGCAGTCTAAATTGGGGGTGCTTTTAACACATAATTCCAGTCTGGCTTTTTTTGTGTTTTTAATTAAGAATTTCTTTGGCAAACATTGAAAAGTCAACAGAGCGATCTTTTTAAAAGTTGCGACAGATATTAAAAGTAAGCTTGGTTGGTTACTAACTCAAACATCCTTGAGTTTCTGCTCAATTTATTTAAAAATTGAGTCTTTGAAACGTGCTTGCGCCTGTAATTGAAATTATTCAGTGGAAGTTTGAATTAATGGTTGACAAACAAATTGGAAAGAAGTAATATCTGCCTGGAGTAATTTGATTCTAAAACTAATATTACTCAAACCAGATTAAACTTTGGTAATGGGCAAATTTGTTGTACAAATTATAAGTTAAACAGCCCTAGTTTATTTGTGTAGTTGGAGATTTCTTAATCCCTTGCTCACTAATAAGATATGCATTTATGGTTGGTTTTTCTGTGGCTAGTTATCAATGTATGGATCAATATTTATCAACTTTTTGATTGTTATACCTTCTCGGATGTGGTTATAAATTTAAAGGTATTACTTATTTGCTTCATAAGACATTTAGGCTTTAAATGCTTATATACACTTAAGTAATTAAGGAGGAACGTCACAGATAAAAAATGCCAAGAAAGTAACTTATGTGTATTAGGAGTTAATCCCTTAAAACCTCATTCCATTTAATAAAATAAAATTTGTTGACCTTAAAAATAATGACAGTTATCACGTGACTGATTTATTTATATATAATGTCAATTGTCAAACTAATGTATTTTTTTTTTAATTTTAGGACCAGTCCGCTCTTTCAGAGGCGGAACGCCATGAGCATATTCGGCTGTTTGTTTCCGTGTGCCCCGCAGTTAAGCTGGAGGAGCGCCATAGAGAGTGAGCGCTGCATGTCAGAGCGAATGGGGGCCAGTGCGTCGGCGTCGCAAGGGGCCGATGGATTGGGGCTCAACCAAGGCCTAGGGTTACCTCCGGGTTTAGAGCCTCCCGGTTCTCGAGAAAAGAAAAAACGTGTTACTGGATTTGCTACGCTTAAAAAGAAGTTCATTCGTAGACGACGGTTGGTACTGTTGTTAAAATTTTGTTACGACTCGTGTTTTGATTTTGTATGTGATGATTCTTGGACAAATGCATTTTGTATGTAAGCATATTTCTAGTGTCTAACCAGAAACACAAATTTAAACTCTCTGGTTAGAACTTATTGTAATATTGCATACCTGTTGAACATTTAGATCTATTAACAGTTTATCCACTGCACGTGTTTACGTTGCCTAATATTTTATTTTCTATTGACAGTTCACGTTGTCCCAAGGTAAGTTGGTTATATAAGTGTTATACTTATTTACATGAGTATTCAGAGCTGCTGGATCCAGATGGATTAATACAGTTTCACTTGACAAATCAATCCAACCTGAAACTCGTTTTTTGAAGTAAAATTTATTTGTACTTTTTAGCTTTCTGTCTCAGCACTTCACACTTAATTTAACCAAAAATCATCACATACAGTCAGGTATCAGTTGGATCAAACTAAAAATTGAATTGGTTTTTGTTATAGGTCGTCTAAAGCTTGTGATCATGGTAGAATTCTAAGGGAGCTAGTGTCCGATTGGAGTCCCTTAGAAATATCTGCTTTATTGGAAGAATATGAGGCTCTTCAAGCCCTCAAAGATCTCTGTGTTCAAGCCGAACTGGCTAGACCACCAGCGGCCACTTTTAAACAAGACTTATCAGCGCTCTTCGATTTTAAATACTGCACTGATGCTGACTTGGTGTATCGAGGAGCTTGCTTTCCTATTCACCGGGCTCTCGTGTCGGCCAGATGTCCTTACTTTAGGGATCTTTTGGCTGGGTGTCCCGGATATGGCGCTCGAATTTGCTTAGACCTTCGATCTCCTTCAGTGGACGTCCAGTTGTTTTCGGCTTTGCTTAGATATTTATATACTGGTAAGTGCCCATGTGAATTGAAACTTAGAAGGTAATCACTATCAATTGGGTCCATGAGTAATTACTAGGGAATGTAAAGTACAAATTAAAATACGAAGATTATTTTAGAAAACATGTAATTCCTCATATTTTGTGTTACAGCATAATATGTACTTTCTCCTTTACTTGTACTTAACTTTTTAATTATTAAATATATGTGTATTTTCAGGTGATATTTGTCATCACAACGGCAACTTAGACTTGAATCTCCTTAGAAGACTGCGGGAGGAATTCGGATCTCCCAATCCGTTAGAAGACGACTTGCGATATCTCCTCGAATCGGGCGACCACGCAGACGCGGCTTTGGTGTTCACCGAAGGCGCGGACGGTCCGCTTGGTCCACGGCCTGATTCAGCTGGTTCGGAGTACGGGTTTAGACCTAGATTGGAACTGCCCTGTCACAGAGCAGTACTAGCTGCGCGGTCACCGTTTTTTAGATCGCTGTTAGCTCGACGCGCCCGTAACCAAGAGGAAAGACAACCCACTCGAATTGTTTTGGATGAGGGTGTTATTCCCAAGAGATATGCTCGAGTGCTTTTGCACGCCGTTTATTTGGATCACGTGAGTTTTATTTGATACAAATTAGACAATTTTGAGAAAATTAAATCATGGGCTCCTGAAAAAACGGTAATTACTTCTAAAGAAAACTTAAACCCTGTTAAGTCGCCTTGACGTTTTATGTCATTATTTTTCTATACTTTTAAACAGCATAAAACTTAAATATAAAAATACTTAATATCGTTGTGAAATTTTAACTCCTGGCAAGGAGGCGAGTGTCACTTTGTAAAGGTCTTAAATCCTCTTTCACCTGGAATTTTTAAGAGCTTCTTAGACTTGTCGGGTGCTCTTAAAAAGTTCAGATTGCGGATAGGTAGTTACAAGCTCTTAAAATATTGAGTGGGAAGCACTTTTTCTTCTTACAGTAACTAAAATCTCTGGATTTTCAAACTGTATACATAATCTGAAACTTTCTAAGAAGCCGTTTTAATATACCCTTAATAGTAGAGGAAATTTAAAACTACTTTACAATTTAAAGGGATTAAACCTGCAAATATATGGACTAGACAAAGACAGAGATTTTGTCTGAAAAATTAAAAATATGTTAAGCCGTTTTCACCATTACATTGAATAGTCTAAATTCCTACATGACTTTATTGTAGTGTATAAGAACGTGTACTTCGTGACACTGGAGTCGATTTCTCGTTCAGATAAACGTTAATGTTAATCCGCCTACGAAACAGCGGTGTCTCTGCATCAAATTTCGTCTAAATCTTTTACTCAAGAGAAGTTGAAGCATGTTATATTAGCCTATAAAGCAAAATTTATAGGATTAGTTTAATATTCAGAATGACAAGTGACTGACATACAAAAATTGTGTGATTTATTAATATACAGCTTATTGGTTGTTTATAGAACATCATAATTTTTAGGTTGATCTGAGTTTGATATCGCGTGGAGGTTGTGGTGGTGGATTGGGGGAAGCGCACGCTCTTGCGCATACAGGACGGGCAAGACCTTCCCCCTTAGAAGAAGCTATGGAGTTGTACCAAATAGGGCGATTTTTGGAACTGGACATATTAGCGCAAGGTTGCGAGGATCTTATATTGGAAGCGTTGTCTTTGGACACATTGCCTGCGGTTTTGCAATGGTCTAGTCAACCGCATGGTTCGGCTTGGGTACATCGACAGGTAAGCTTACTCCATATTTTATTTTTGTTACTTTTTCCT
This sequence comes from Ips typographus, assembly GCF_016097725.1. Lineage (NCBI taxonomy): Eukaryota > Metazoa > Arthropoda > Insecta > Coleoptera > Curculionidae > Ips > Ips typographus. The sequence goes on along the minus strand of NC_138437.1, from coordinate 8,705,618 downwards.
ATATCAGAACTGAAAACGGTTTTTTTCCACAACTTTAACCTTTGTAATGATTCAAATTGGATTTTATTTGTTGAAATTTTGTTATAATTTGCTGATTATGCAGTACTATAATTGAGTTTTCATATACGTGCAACTTTGTTTAATATTACACAGTAAAATTACACTCTTATTTAAAATAAACACACGTTATTTCAATTAATTTAACTAGATATTTTAAATATTTGTTGTAATAGTCCTAGTTTAACTAATGAACCATTATTTATTTACCATGTAATGTGCTAATGTTGAAAAATAACAAATGCAATATTTTCAAACCAAAACAAACTCCAAAATGTTAATGAGTTTGGTTTTTTTGCTGTTTGAACACTGATCAAAAGTAGGTTATTTACCATATGAAAACAAATAATAACGAATTATTCAGTTAAACTCCTACGAGAAATATCCTTGAAAATGGAAATGGGAATTGAGATAGCGGAATGATCACAGTTAATAAGATCCCTTTCCTTTACCATTAGAGAACTTATCATTTTAAGTGGCTTACATTTTCTTTCTGTATATTTCGCAATTAAATCAATACCGATGACGTACGTTGGCTCTTTTGAAAATAAGTCTAGGAAGATAACTTAAATATCTAAAGATGGCATATTTACTTGAAAGGGATGGAAACTAAATGTATTCATAATACCTTATTTGTACCCTTTTAGACACAATGATTCGTTTTTATTGATAAATGATGGGATTATAGGCTCTCCACTTTCTCCGTGAAGAGTTTCAGCCAGTCTCACAGTCTCCAGTGTTCTATCAGCTTGACAAGGAGCATATAATCGAAGTTCTAAAAAGCCCGTTTTTACAAGCCAGTGAACTTGAAGTACTGCAAGCAGTCTTGAAGTGGGGAGAGCACGAATTGATACGCCGAATGGAAGATCGAGGTTTGTATTTTATTTGTATTGAGGTATAATAGTTTGATTTGATTGCATTTTGGATTAATTAAGTGTTTTCAGAACCTAACGTGGTAAGCCACACAGCACACTCTGTAACGAGAAAAGGCGTGAAAAAACGTGACTTAAGCGACATTGAGTTGAGAGAGATTTTATCAGACTTACTGCCCTGGGTTAGGATGGACCACGTGCTGCCTCCAAATAGCGAAGTACTGATACAGGCGATCCGTAGAGGCCTGGTGAGTACTCCACCTAGTCACATGATTGGAGGTGAGCGCGAAAACTTGCGAGTCAACGCTTGGATTCGTGGTTCTAAAAATAACGGGCTTTTCGTGCAACCTCGATTGTTTATCCCGTATTACGATGAATTGAAAGTCCTGGTGGAAGACCAGTTAGTTCAAGAAGCGGAAATGTTGCGTGGTAGGCGCGTTCGCTGTGGCCCGGATCCGGATATCTCTTACATGATTGAAACTCGCGGCGGTTCTTCAGGAGTGGATGTTTTGGGCGGTGCCCCACCAGTACCTGATGCAGGCGCCTTGAATGCCATGTTAAAACGCGAGCAAAAACTCAGACAAGCTCCCGGGTGCCAGTTGGCTTTAAGCATGCCATTGAGTAGCCGGGTAGAGATCGGCCGACAAATAAGACTGCGGGTAGTTAGGGAGTTTAATCTCCCTGATAACGTGGCAGAAGCCTTAGAAGCTTATCGCGTAGGCACTCAGACCGAGGAAGGTTCTTCTACAGGACGAAGGAGTCCTGCGAGGCGGAGGTTGGCCACTCCACCTCGTCGGATGCAAGAACCTCCAGATCGATTACCGGATGTCGCGATGGGTCCTTCGTCGTTGGGACCACCTCCGGCTCCTTCCGAATTACGTTTAGATTTGGGAGACGGTCCCCCTCCGCGTTCCGCTTATCGGCTGTATCCACCCGGACCGACTTTTGCTTCGTCCGCTCCAGTACCTCGTTTCTTATAAGATCGATAAATGGTAATTGTTTCCCCTTCCTTATTTTTTTGGTTGTTCATGTACTTGTTACCTTCATATTTCAGGAAAGCAAGTTGAATAGATTTGATTTTTGATTTTTAATTTCAGTGAAAATTAATATAAACTTAGTTTGAAATTCTTAAGCATTAATAAATTCGATTTAACTTCTTCAGAGTTACAAATTGTTTTCTGTAGTCTCTATAGCCTGAGGCTAATAAAACAAGATTGACTTAAGCATAAACAGTGGTTAATAAATGACGTAGGAATACAGTAGTTACTGTCATGAAAGTATTTTTGACTTTTGCATAGAGCTCTGTTGATGACGAAGAAGTTTTTCCACTAACCTTATTAAATGTGGAAATTACAGTTCATTAAAACTTTTAGAAAATAATTATTACTTCAATAAATTTCATTCCCTTAATTTCAGTTGCTACTTAAAATGCATTTGACGGGCCAGAAAGTAAATAATGTAACCGTCTTCCTTGTTAAGCAAGGAGGACAGTTACGTCATCATCTGTGCTTGTGATCTGTTGGATGTTGGGTTTTCAAGCCTGTCCTTATTAATTTAAAAAAAAACAACTTTGAAACAAAATATGACTTTAATCCACAAATTAATTTTTGTGTGTGCCCATTGTGTAGCATTGCTATGGAGGACCAAATATACTTTACTAGCAATTTCGGGCTCTGTTTTGATCTGAGACAATATACAGTGCGTTTTTTTTAACGCGCAACATAGGATTTTACGTGTTAAATATTTAAGCCCATGTTAGACCATGTAGTTTTGGAACTACAAGTGTAAAACTTGACGGGTGTGTGTTTAGTACCCTGAAGCTTAAGTAAGTTTACCAATTCGGTCTAAAAAGTGTTTACAAACTAACGAAAAATCATCTTTCCACGCTCCCTGTATGCATGGTACTTGTTGCTTCTGATACTGGTAGGGCAGGTAGCAGGTAGAGTGACATATTTATTTATAACGTCAAAAGGGCATTTTATAATCGTTTGGGATACTGTTTGGTTTCAAACGGAGGTCACTTTGAAAATTTATTATAAAAAATACTTCTTCTGTACTTAATTCTTGATATAAAGTTAATATTCGCATTTTGACCACCCTGTTTTACTTTCTACACCAAATTTTACCTGCTACCTGCCCTACAAGTACAAAAACAACAAGCACCTAAGATACATACAGGCAGTATGGAAAGATAAAATCTTTTCGAAAAAAGATGATTTTTTGCGAGTTTTTAATCACTTTTTAGACCGAATTGGTAAACCTATTTGACTTCAGAGTACAAAATAGTCACCCGCCAAGTTTAACACTTGTAATTCCCGTAAAATCCTATGTTGCGCGCTAAAAAAACGCACTGTATGTATGTAAAATTAAAATTATTGCTTTAAATAGAGAACAAGTGAGTTTTTCATATATCACTATTATCACTACTCTTTACCATTCAGACTTGAGAGTGCTTATTGAGCTTAATTCTAATTTGGGTTGTGTCAGGGACCATTTTATGTACAAAAAATAATCTCTCTGGGTCATGCAGGATGTTAAAAATAACAGTAGTTAAACAATGTTTTATCAATATTTGTGGGTAACATGTAGAACAACCAAAAAATAACTTTCTCTAATAAAAGTGTTCAAATAATCAAACTCTGTTAAGCTACTCATCCGTATAAACTAAGTACACATTTTCGAAACATTTGATGTAACTCGTATAGAAACGTATAGTAATTCATTTTTAACCGGCTAAGAATATATCAAGAATCTTGTACGGGGTGCCAAATAAGTAGTGCGCCCCGACGTAAATGTCCCAACTGTATATAAATATATAAATATATATTTAAAAAAATCTGTTGCGGTAAATCTGTGATTCTCTCTGAAAAAGTCGTAATTATTGATTGATAATATTTAAATCTGATCGGATTATACGTTGTTATTACTCTATCTTAAGGATAATTGTATCGTGTGTGGACCAAGAGTTTGCTAGATTTAGCATAAAATTACGAAAATGCTTGCAATCTGTAGGTCGTATTATTTTGTAGAGTTGCGAGTTTTGAAACTTTAGTGCTGATCGACACTAGGAATAGACGTTTTTCTTAGTGTTAGAAGAAAGTTTAAAAACTTGCCCCATTGATGTTTATGTATAGGGTGATTCCAAACTACGGTGCATCTTTTCAGTAAGTGAGACCACTCACCAATATTTGTCAATCATTCAATGATATTAGACTCCTACACAATAAATTGTGTCATTCTACTCTATAATCAAATAGTGTTAAAGTTTAGCTATACATCCAAACAACATTTACTATACTCTGAGAAACTAAACACTATTTTGTGTCTGTAAGTCTGCTTATGAGAAAGAATATACCCTAGTTTGTTATAGAAGCACCCTATAAACTCATATAGAGTCCAGACGGCATTTTTCTGTATCAACTATACTCCAAAGTAAACATAGTAGGTGTTCTTAAAAAATACTCTCCTGAAAGTGGTCCTCAACATCCCACGCTGTACAAGTCTAAACGTGACGTATAAAAATCTGTATTAATGTACCTGTGTATGTTGTCTTAGGTGTTGCTATATTACTGTTGAAGTTGTACATAATAATCGTCGAGCAGGCTTTGTTTTTATAAGTTTAAGTTTGGATGGGAACTCCTTATCTTACATTGATGAAGCCTGAAGTTAATTTTAGCTGTCCCTTGCGCTTTACTTTTGTACATTTAATTGGTTTGTTAGCAGCTGTCCAAACTGAAACCAAAAATTATCCGCGTAATAACAGTTTTCATCAAATTGTACCAAAAAAGACTGGTTGGACAGTTGGTCGAGTTTCATGTCGCTCTATTAAGTTGGTGCAATACGTACTTATTCCATTGTATTTATAATTACGATTTATATGGCGTACGTTAAGTTAATCGAAGTAAGTTTAAATCGTTTTCTTTTACTTATAAGCAGAGCGTCGATTGTTTCTGTTATTTTTGTAAATTTTATGTTTTAGTGGATCGACATGTGGAAAGAAAAATATAACTGAGATAATACGTATATGTACTGTACTATATATATGTACTCGTTGCTTAAATATTCTGAACTGATTTCGAATGACTTTTAAGAGTACTTAAAGATCAATTTTTCAAGATGCAATTTACTTAGAAGTCTCCTTGCGTCAATAATAAGCATATGAAGATCAATAATATAAAGAGATTTCGTACTTTACCAATTCAGTTTCTGGTCAAACACCGCGTTACTTCTATGGCGTCTTGATGTTGCTTAACCTAATCGTAATTCGTGTATGGTGGTTGTGAAGGACAACGAAGCCATTTATAACTAATTTTACGCGGTACTCTTATTTTGATTAAGTTCACGATCTATCTGTGATTTTTGTTGCTATTTGAAGTTTCATTATCTTATTAGGGGCTGTGCTCCGTCTCCATTTTGTGATATGTATTTGTAATATACCTTTTGTAATCTCGTTCTCTTCTCTTATTGCGTACACATATATCGCTGTCGTATTTTAGTTAAAAGTAATTTTTAAGGCGACATTATTATCCTATCGTCATTGGGTCTTATCAATTGTATAACGAAATCATTTCGTTTTTTCTTGTGTGAGAAATGTGTTCAAGTAATTACCGAACTAACGTTAGTAGATTTTGCTTTAGCCCTTGTATCAGTAAGTCAAGTCAGGAATTGGTTTATTTCTCTCTGTATAGGTAAACTGAAATAAATTGGCGATAACCTATTTGCAGTACTTTTTCGAAACAACATGTAACAGTATCCTGTTTAAATGACTGATAGCGTATAGTGATGGAACTGTTAAATGTATATATGTATTAATTTACATAATAACTTAACAACCTGACTTACATATATTTTTAAGCAACAATTTATTTTCCGGTCTGCAGCTAAACACTCAAATATCTGTAAGTACTCACTTTGTCTAACTTCAAACATGTTTCCATTAAGATATTAACCATTCATGCCATTGTTGATAAAAAGCAGTCGCGTACTGATTCCACATTTGTAGTAGCCCTGTTTTGCGGATGGCCCTTAATTTGTTGCTTGTACACTTCAATATTGTTACGCGATACGTTAGTTGTAGCTTTAATAATTTATTTATCTCTGTAAATAAACATTACCTATTATTGAATCTGAGTTTTATTTGATTAACTACCTGCGTATTAATAGAGCTGATTTTTTGTTTCAGTGTTAGTTTGAGTGTTGAAGTACTCCTCCTATTCTGAACGAGTTAATTTATAAATCGCGTAAACTTTGATATACTTTCAACTTGAAAAAAAAATATTTTAGTTGTTTTTCGAAAAAGAATATCAACCACTCTGTAAGTTAATAATTTATTGGGCTTCTATCTACGGCTTCAATCATCAAGCCTTAACGTAACAAAATCACAATTAATAAAATTGAAATCATAAAAATGAGGTCCCGGTAATTGCTTGTTTAATTACTGTTAGATGAGAAAGTGTGGGTCTTTGTTTTGCATTTGGTAAATTATTATATTAATCTTGTTCTAGATTAAATTGTTATTTAGGTAGTATGGAGTACCGTTATTAATTTGTTATAGGTGATCGGAAGTATCGAAGTGATGATTCTTTGAAGTTCATATTAACTGTTCTCTGATTTGATTAGATGAATGAGGAATTGTTTTAATTAGTGGCAACCAAATTAACTCTTTGAAAAGTGACCTCTGGCGTTTTGGACACCATATTTCCTAGTTTATTGGTGACTTTTAAACTTTTTTACACAATTTTGGGATCTATCATAATTTAAATATGCAAAAACTGGGGCGGCTAGATAAGGATTGTCTACTCAAAATCATCTAGTGGAAGTTACTGGGGTTATACGGACAAACATACTCTTCGGCACTCATCTTGTCTTTGTTTTTAATTTTTCTATTACTACTCCTTATTTTGGTTCCTGGCAAACTTTTCCAATCATATCAAGGTTTTGTCCCACATATTTTTAAAAGAAAACACATTAAGTGTTTGAAATATATGTGTCCTATATATGTACGAATTAAACTTTTTCCTCCTTCACTTTGGGTATTTTATTTAAAATAAATTGTCTAAATTAACAAAGTGGACATACATGATGGACATATATTTATTTTCGAATTCACGATGAGTCTACGTTTGGAACTTTCATAATCAGAACATTTGGAAGCGTATTTGAAAAATGTTCGAAGCGATTAAACTTTTATCCGGTGTACGGGCGAACGTAATGGTAATTTCGCATTATCCCACGGGAAATAAATTTTGCTGGATCTTCGATATTTTTTACACAGCTATTATTAGCAGCGTTGACGATAAAATGGCCTCGACAAGAATGAGAAGCATTTATTTTAAGACAAGACATCCCAGTTTTTGTAAATGTATTTCGGATGCCTCTGCGAAGAAACACAAACGATGATATATTTATTTGTCGAAAAAGGTTTTTGATCTTTTTTCTTTTGATTCGGACGTTTTTCAGGTGCGAGAATTCATCTTCCTGTTTCCACCTATACGTAAACCGTCCGACGGAAGCAAAATCAATTTTCACACGGCTACTTAGCTTCATTCAATTAATCTTTAAATTATTCGCCTGACTTACAGTGTATACTTCTTCCTTCAGCAAGGAGAAAGGCCTATATGAGGTTTTGAAGCAAAATCTTATTAGCCGGTCTTGCGTTTGCAGTGATGATAATACTTTCATATATGCATAAAGGTAGGATTATACGGCCAGTTATTGATACTTATATAAATTAAAATTTAGTTTCTTCCACTGTACTAAGCGAGAGTCAAAAATTAATCTTTATTAAACGTTACTCGATGAGTAATAAAATCTGCCATTAACATATTTTAATTATTGCATTTGCATTATGAGCGTACCCGCGGTTTCTCTGCTAGTACCTTCGAGATAGTCAGGTACCGTACTGTGGCACAAGCATTTTACGATACTGCATTCCAAATTCCATGTCGAAGATGCTTCCTAACGTGAAAGTAGTATTTCTCGTTGGCATGTAGGTTGATGATGGTTAAGACTGCATTCAGAAGAATGTATATTGATTTTGGTTTCGCAAATAGCAATATACTCACACGATACAAATTGTGCTACAGTTGTTCATTAACAGAAGAAATATTAAAACATCACATGAAATATGCAAAAACTGTTTTACTCAACACAAGCCAGTCCCCCTGAAATGTGGGATGATTAGTAAATACGAACATATAAGTCTAGTAAAAATGTCTGTTGTGAATCCTTTCACTTTCTTGTGGATTTGTGTGAAGATGACTTACGCAAGGATGGACATTTTTGGAATTTCCGCGTATCTAACGGCTATGTAGGTGTCGAATAGATGGTTCGCTTCTACTGATGCACCCATAAAACGGTTACGAGATTGTCGACTTTCATTTCTAATATTATTACATTTATACCGCTAAACTCATTGCGAGGAACAAACAATTACACAACTAAAGTTTACTTTTTCATCACAGAAATATGGGTATAGATTATTCAAAACCAAAGCTATTTTTTCTTTTTCATCTTTGTGTTATCTTCTAACAGCAACCACAAAAATCTCTCTAGTGGCAAACTAGTAAATCTTGTCTCTCAGTAATAGCGGTACACGTATGGCATCTGCCTTAAAAAAACCCTATCCGAAAGTTGATGGCCACTTAAGTAGTCCTAATGACTAATAAAATTCTAATCCCGTCAGTGTTTAGTTTTGGTACTTTTATCTCCGATATTCTTTAAGATGCAGTTCCGCCGTACTCGACCAGAAACCAGAATTATTATTTATGGTAACACTTCGATAGAAGGTTGGAGTGCGTTGTCTAGGTGAATTCGACCTTCTTGTTCCTTTCTGATTAGCCTTATCCGGTGCTTAATAGAAAAATGCTGGTCCCCTATGCACCCAGTTTTTGCATATTGTATAAGTTGGTACGAGTACTATTAGTTATATTTTTTAGATGCTAATTGCAATAAGGGCGGCTATTTAAAAATTTATAGTCGTGTGTACACTGAAAAACTCATATAACTTACCTATATTAATTATTTCTTCTGTTGAAGAAAAATGGGTGGGCTTTCATAGATTAAAAAAGACACTTGGGTATCTGCAACATGTTGACAGCAGGCTTTCAAATAATAATAATAATTAAAATTCTGGTGTTTTTCGAAAGACGTTTGCCGGTAACATTCAGTTTCACGAAAATGGTTCAAAAAGCGGCCTTGGGTTTATTAGACACCTGGACCCTGCACCATGTGTTTTCAAAGGGCATAATAATGTGTCCATCTTTCTTTAAAGTCTACCTGGACCCTTAGGGGAATCCTAGCAGTTGGCTTTTTAATGTACCTTTCTAGGAATTGTGCATTCTGTCAGGAGGTATTGTTACATTGATTTTTGTCGGTGTAATAATAGGTGACTTCTAAAGATAAAAGTGAAAGACCATATATAGAACAAAAAATTTATTAAGATAACTTTAAATAACATTATTCACATGAGGAACAAATACAGCCGCTTCTCTAGAAACAGAACAATTTTTATAGGTACATGCTATAAATATACACAAGAATATATTACAAAACGTCTTTACTATTATTAAGTCTTTTAATTAACTTGCCCAAGGGTTTAAGTACAACAGAACTACTTCTAAAACTACTTCACCAATGAAAGCTTCTGGACAAAAGTTACTTACGAGAAAAAAAACTACTTTCTACCAGAAGCTGAAGGAGAAATAGTTCCATCAGTGGTAGTACACCCTGCGTTTGCCTAGCGTTATGACAAATGCTCAATAACGCCATAACATGCAAAAATGACTTAGTTTACATTACAGGAACATTGTTTCTTTGTTCGTATTAAGTAAGTACAAAATCCGATTAATAGACAAAATATCGTCACTAAAAACTGGAACAAGGCTGGTCCGCTAAATTCTAACTCTTAAGTCCACTGGCCAAGAATAAATACGCGAAAGCAGAATCTAGCGAAGCAGCTACTTTCTAATCAGACTACAGTATGAGGGGCAGTCACAAATAAGAAAGTTACATATCAATGCGCTTTCTGGCTTTAAAATGATTTTCAAAACTTGCTCCCTAAAATATTTTAAAAATCACTTTTAAGGTATCTAAGAATCCGAAAGACTAGAGAAACACTTCCTTTTCTTTGTTCAGTGAATTGGTCCCGAAAGCGTCATTTTTGTCTCACTTCAGTCAGGTTCTGAGAAAAGTTATTCTAGTCTAATTGATTGCAAATATTTTTTTAGACATGACACAAAGTTGTATAATATACTATCATAAAGAAATAGAGTGTATAAAAAGTTGTATAAAAAAATGTCATACAACAAAAATAAACAAAACGGGCGGCATAAAGTTCGAAAATCATTTTAAGCTACATTAACAGTTTCTAAATGTAATTTAAATTAACCTAATTATACATACAAATACCTCACTAGTAACTAACCCCTCGGGTGAGTTAGCTCACTTAAATGCATCACAAGAGTACAATTAGAAAAAACTGTACCCGGAAGTACGATGCGCGGGAATAAGACGACGTGCTACAGCCCTATCTTTGGTTTCCGACTGATCCAGTAGCCAAAGACTTAATTTACAGGACACTAAACCCTAAATATGTACAGTATGGACAGAAAAGCGCTGGATCAGTCGCTGGGGGACTGAGACGACGAATCACCCGTTCGCAACGCCTTCGATCTTTCCGGAAATGAGTACCGCCGGGAATGACAAAGGAATTTCGAAGCAAATTTTAATACAATAAATTAAGTCCTAAACTAAAGTGAGGAAGATACGGTACCTCAAAAAGTGCTCGGAATTGGTTTCGGACCTGCGGAGACTCAGAACCGGAACACAGCAGTCATGGGGGTGACGAAACCTCGAAAGTTTTCGTCTATCACACCTCGGTGGCAAACAAACCACCGGGAACGGGGACTCGAAAATGTTCTTCAACCACAAACACTGGAGTATCCTTTGATGGCGGGTCGCTCTGCGACATCACAGATAAACGCTTAATAGGTTCGTATTCGGGCTCGTGAAGTTTCGCGACCAAAAGGGCCGACGCGCGAGCTGCCGCCACAGCGGCTGTATTTGCGGCTGTACAGGACTCAGTGTTCAGTTGTTTTTGCGAACGACTTCGCTGTAGCCCATAAACAGGCCGTCCGTCAATTACTTGCTGCTGTTGTTTGGGAAAAGGTTCTAAATCTCCTACTGCTGTGGCACTAGCTGCTTCTTCTATGGCGTTATTGGTACATTTACCCCAAGAATTCTTAATCATCCTAGCATCACTGGCCATAGCGGCTCCTCTTTTAGCAAAACTGCTATTAGCTGTATTTTGCTCGTTTTGTAATCTAGCTTCCTCATCAGCTCGTGCTTTTTCTTTTTTACGTCGCTGTTTAAGGCAGGCTATAACCCCCACTGCGACTAGAGCCAAAAGAGGGACAAAAGTAGATATTGTGGCAATAACCACAACGTGTTCAGTAGTTAAGGCGGATTCAGTAGAAATCCTGGCACTAGATGCGGCTCCTCCGCTTGTTTCAGTACAGTCTTTACCGTGAAATCCAACGGGACAATGACATTCATAACTTCTCTGACGGCCAATGCAAGTTCCACCATTTTTACATGGTTCATTCCGGCACTCATCAACTTCAATGCTGCAATCTTTTCCTCCAAAACCTGGAGGACACTTGCACTGATAGTCATTAAGTAGTTGTTGGCAAGTGCCTCCATTCGCGCAAGGTTTGGTACGGCAATAGTTCACGCGTTCTTGACATAATCGGCCAACAAATCCCGGAACGCACTGACACCGAAACTCGTTAATTTTGTCTATACAAGTACCACCGTTTAGGCAAGGATTGCCACCGACACAATCGTCCACGTCGACTTGACAGCGATCTCCAACAAATCCAGCGGGACAGGCGCAACGAAAACCGTGCGGGGCTCCTGGAGCTTCGGAACACACACCTCTATTCTCACACGGGCTGGGATCACAAACTCCCAAACGTCGATCGCAAGTGGGACCCGTAAATCCCGGACGGCAGCTACATCGAAATCCTCCAGGAGCATCAAAGCACGTTCCCCCATTCGAGCAAGGAGATCCTGAGCAGCTGGGAGAAGGTGGAGGTGGTACAGCAGTTTGGCATAGAGAACCTTTATATCCTGAAGAGCACTGGCAAACTGAAGTGTTGCCATTTTCTGACTTGACGCATGTTCCTCCGTGTAAACAAGGGGTTCTGGTGCAGTCGTCGGTGGGTGTTTCGCAATTTTTACCGCTAAAGCCCGCTGGGCAGTTGCAGGTGTAACTTCCTTCTCCGGTGTTAAAGCAAGTGCCTCCGTTACGACATGGCAGGTGATTGGTGCAGAAGTTGAGATCTTGATTGCAGAACAAGCCTCCCCAACCATCGTCACATAAACAGTCCCAGGGTTTAACGCAGGAGCCGTGCAGGCATCCGGGATAACGTTGGCATTCCGTACAGAGAGGACCCTCCCAACCAGGTTGACAACTGAAAGTAAAAAAAAAATAGAAATTAGTTTGGGTGTTTGAACACTGAAATTACGAGGTTTTTAGTCGAAACTGAACCTTTGCACCGGTTATGTAAACTTGTATAATTTGAATTTCATAGCAATTGCACGTGCAGTTGTGCAGTTTAGCGGTACGTGAAAGTTCTTTACCATACAGGGTGATTCACCTAAAAGTTCTTCAGAACTTGATTCTAAAAGTCGGATTTATAAATAAATAACGGTCACGTTAACTAACCAAGCGATTTTGATTATTTGACTCGTCATCGGACTAGAAAATTTCAATTCTCTTATTTTATTGTTCTGGATGTCTTAATACGTTTCTAGTAAACTACAAGCAGGGGTACATAGATGAGGACTCTTAAAGTTATCCCATTTTTTTTAAATATAATTTTTGGTACCACTATAGAGAGTTGTAAGTAGCGTGAATGGACTGGTTGGCTAAAAATAAGAAGGAAAAAACCTGATGATGGAAAAGCGTTTAGAATCGGTTAACAGGCCCGGGTTCGCGATTTTGTTCGGCTGGCCGCCGACCCGCAGGTAACCTTTCCTTGACCCGCATACTTGCCAACGGGCAGCGTGGGAACCAAGTCCGTGGGCGTGCCCCCTCTTCGCCTTCAACTCAGGCTGCAACTCAATGAGCCGCCGCTTCTTTAGTGCACGATTAGAATGGCTAATGCGGATCGGCGATCGCCACCCGGTGCCTGATTTCCGCGTAAACTTGCACCTAGGATGTTTCAAATTAACAACTTTTCAATCACCGAACCGGCTATTTTCGTTCCGCCATTTTACTACTAATCGAATTTCAATATTGACTCACAGATTTAATCGAAACGCGTTTCTGTTGATACAAGGTGAATCGACTATTCTTATGTTACCAGTACATTACAATAATTACGCACATTAACATTTAAATGTCTTGACTGTACCACCAACCAGGAGCGAAAGTAATATTATTGTAAAAGGAATTCCACAATGATCAGAACTGGCTGAGCCACTTTTTCAGCTGCATGAGTAACTCGCGTACAACGGGTATCATATTTTCATTGTTCACGTCTTGAATTAGCTTGAAAAACAAAAAATACTCACTTGCATTCGTTGGGTTTGTTGCAATGACCATGTTGTTCGTCGCATCCTGGCAAACATTGAGCTGAAAGCAAAAAATATCTAATTAATCTATGCACAACTAATAAATTCAATAAGTAAATATAAAACTATACAGATAGACTCGTTGCAAAGTAGTTGAATGATTAAATGTCAAGCATTATTAATTCTCTTCGGGCTATTTTATGCGGAACACCCTGTAGACAGACAGGTATGCTGCGATCGTGGGAACATTCGCCGGCTGAACGGCTGAATACTCGGCAGCAAGTGAAGCTCACGTCTTAGATCTCGCGGTCAATTTTTTTGTCTTGCGTTATAAAATCTCCATTTTTTGTCGTCTTCTTTGTGTTTATTTTAACATACATATCAATCGAGCTTTATTGATGGGAAACTTACCTTTTGTACAGTAATCTCCAGTCCATCCGGCTAAGCATACGCGTTCTCCTGTAGGTGAACAGCTGTAATGTCCAAAACTATCAGCACGTGGTCGGCACACAGTTTCACAACCCTTTCCGTAATAATGGGGTTCGCATGTTACTCGATATTCAAATCGTAAAGTCGAATACTTCGAACTGTGAGTGTCCTCTGTCCATTCTTCGCTGACGTCCAGATATCGTTGGCGCATTAGTCTGCTGACCAGGACTGAAACAATAAAATTATTCTCAATACTTTACACTATAATGGGAAAGATATTTTTTTAAAATTCTCGAGTAGCTAAAGCAAACAAAAACCAGTGTCTGACGGGCCGACGCTAATCTATATCCCAGAACAGATTTATACAAAGGTGTTCTAGGCGATCTTCAAACAAAATTCCGCCTTATATTTATTACGATAATAAAATTTATAATAGGAGATAATTCTGTTTTTATTTCCCATGGTTCCCATGTCCTAGACTGGCAATCGCATAAAACCTTAACACCCGGAATAACTGTGTCAAAAATTATTATTTAAGAGACTTAAAAAAAATATCTAACGAACTTGTTAAAAAGGTATTGATGAGCCATCTATAGAAAACTTTATCTTGATAGTTGCCCTCGTTCGCTTTTTAATCAATTTTGATAGGTAATTAAATTTTTAGTAGATGTTTGCAAAGGCCATTAACCCACTTAATACAGTGACCAGCCAAAAAGGAGGTTTAAAAGAATAAAGACAATCTAATTTTTTTTCCAACAGTTTTGCTGCTTATACTGGATTTTGCATCCTTATATTGAATCAAAAGTCTGTACTAAAAGAAGAGTAAGAAACGAAAAGTGGTTCAAAAGAAGGAGAGCAAAATACACCTGCGTCATATAGCAAAGCATCCTGTCCGGAGAACAGCTGTATCCGGTGGTACAAAAGGCAAGAAGAACACCTTTAACCATTCCCAAGATTTTTACTCCGGTCTTGGTCAGATTCGAGACCCGATTAAAGCTGACTAAATTGTGGGTATATATTTAGAGCTTCGTTAACAAAACTGGTTAAATTTTAAGGATGGCTGCATTAATTAAACATTCTTGTAGTTTGTGTAGAAATATATAGAATTTAGTGTTATTCGTTCTAGGTCAATAGCCGACGTAAGTGTGGTTTAAAAAAATTAATAATCATTAGCATTCAAAAATATGTAAAAATATGCAAACCGTTTATATTTCAAGAAGGAAATCAAGTCGGTTTTAGCCTATTTGGAAGAATGATCTGATCACTGGGTCATTGGTTATAATATTTATATAAAAAATCGATTGTTATACTTGAAATTTTTCAGTTCAAACTGACATTAATAAACTGCAGAAGGGTTGTTCAAAAGGAAGTACCAGATTGTATTCCACAAGTTGGGGAGAAATTTAAAAAGGACAGGACATCCGGTGGCGTACACACCAACCTATCTTAAGACGTGAAACCGGGTATTGGATAACAACTTGTTATGAGGTTACTCTATTTAGTAGGTACCGGTAAAAATGCGCATATTATCAATTAATAGTGGAAGTCAATTAGAATTTAAATAAGTCTTATCTAAGTAATAAAGCTAATATCAAATTACTGTTCGAAAAAACTGGTCTCCATAAACATAAAAGTTTAAAACCAAGTCGGAGTTTTGGACTCAATGCATTTTAAATTTAAATCCATAGTGCAGAAACGCCGCAAGCAATATGACGCTTCTTGGGTTATAAAAAGATCGGACTTATACCAGTTATGTTAATGCATAAAGGAATAAGAGCATTTCTACATAAAGATCGGGATCATTACCGAGAGCTTAATGAAGAAGGTTCACACATTATATTATGTTGCTTCATAAAGGATATCGTGGACCCCGGAACAATATATTATAAGCTGCTTAATAACTGAGCATTGCAATTAGATATATGAGAAGTTTTGTATTGCTTCCACCGTTTTTTTAGTGAACAGTTTTATTGTTTTGCTGGGCACACGCTCAACCATTTTTTTAATTAATTGCAGTAAACAAGAAAATTAATTTAATATAAACAATGCTACCGAGCTTTCTCTGAACTTGTTTTGTTTCTAATTAAACGTTTTTAGAAAATATTTTCCCAAGATTTGGATGTCACGAAATTATTTTTATTATAGTAATAGGAACTCTTAAGGCCATTGTCCCATCTCATATCACACTGTAAAATTCTTGTATATGAGTGACGCTAAATTTCAGAGTCACTCATACACAAGTACCTACTTTTGTGCCGTGTCTCCTTGTGCCTGTATAGCGTTTATTTTTCCGTCTCTATCGCAAGCATTTATTTACTATTTCTTTCTTCGCATTAACGAAGGTCTGTTAATTAAAGGAGGAAAACCTGTCTTGCCCAGCTTATTTACTCTAGAGATCTACCAGACACCGTTCAATACGGTCTTCGAAACTCTTCTTCCGTTCAAAATTATGATATTTATCACTCGAGGTGCGCGGTAGACTGGTTTGAACTATTTGTATGTTTTTACTCTAGTAACTTGATGGGTCGAATTAAAAACATGCTTTTTTCACATCCACTACAGGATATGAAGCCTCTTAAAGCCGCAAGAAGTTAAGTGTATACATATACCTAGGAAAGATGGTTTACGTTGGCCTTTTCCTCTCAAGACATTCTATATACAGCTGAAGACTTTTATTGCCCAGAAATTGTCTGAACAAATTAGTATAATACGCATTGAAACAATATTATAAATTGTGTGCCAGGGGTTAACAGAATTAATAGTCTGTCAGTAGGAAGTATCATCTGAAGTAGGAACACCCAAAGGTAAACGATGAAGATAGGTAGACAATGACCCATTTAATTGTCAAAATACCAAAAACAAACAAATGGCATTTCGATAAGACTGGCTGGGATAAAAGAGAGTCTGTGATGCCCAGATAAAAAACTAAGCTCAAGAAAATGACTAAGCCCCAAACAAATGGCTGAAAAACGTCACTAAGTTAGGGTTATGACATTATAATCGGTCAGAAGGGAGTTTGGGATCTATTTATCATTGTGCCGTCAACTGCATAGTTGTACGACAGTAAAAACGGAGGGAGGGGAGCGCAGAGAACGGTTACTCTGTTCTGTAGCACCTGGCCGGTTCTTGTGTAAACCGGGGATAGGGCATACTATACCGCTTTAAATTTCACCAACTTTATCGTGCCCTTCGCAGACCATTTTAATGTTTGTGATTAGGTAATATGGCACATTGCAAATATTTATCTTTAAACGCGTGCCCCCTTTCCGTTTGATTAACTAACACGTGATTCAGTCAGAATCGACTCAAATGTTCAGGAAAATATTCACAAAAAAAAAACAAAAGAGTCAATTTTGGCTTACTGATGTGTTGAAAATTCAGTTTTTTTAAAATAGAGACAGATTGAATTTTTGGAAGTACGGAACAAAATATTTATCTTCAAATATTTGATCACTTTATCTAAAACCCACTGACTGAGCTTTGCAGTGAGAGAAATAATTGAGAAGAAATATAAAAAAACAATGACATAAACACCTAAGAGAAAAAGTTGAAGGGGTCTTGGCAGACCGGGATTGTGCATATACAAATTCGTGGAAGCGTTTTTATCAATCGCACAGAGACTTTCTTCGGTGTATGTGTTGTAAAACTAAATAAATATATGGCACGGTATAGAGCCACATGCATAACAGCTGTCAACTGCTCTCGCTGTATGCGCAGCCCTCTTCCTGATAAGTTAAAGGTTCTTCTTCCGGTAATATTTCTCGATGAGGTAGTCGAGTTAATTTAGTCAGCTTATCGTGATTTAAGTCACTTGTTAATATAAAAGACATACCTTCAGAGTGAGCAGACTGGTTCCCATGCCAAGCTTCGACGATCAACGAGAAGGTGCCCTGCAAAAATATAAATTTGATTACATATTTTTTGTCTACATTGTATATGCTTATACAGAAAAATAAAGCGACTTTCACTTGTTGCTGCACATGCGATGCTGCGATCACCTGTTCATTTCCCATGATTGAGCAGATGATAAGTTATAATATAAAACAACAATTATGGCGAGCACCAGTTTGAATGAAAAAACGAGGATGATAAAAGACTTTCATGGGAAGAGAACTCGGTACGCGGATCGACCCATCATTAATACGAATTAGCTTTGGCTTAAAGAGAATTCAGTTTCAATTTTTCAACTCTGTTTAACATATATAAACGTTCTGTTTGTATACATCTACAAATTACAAAAACACACCGCCGCCTCATTAAGGCTAAGAAAACGTGTGCGATGAACTATTTGGCAAGATGCCATTTGCTCTAATACACCCATTAAAATGTTTATTTTGCTAAAATGTATACTCGAATTGTTTACTAGTAATATCGAACACCTCAACGCCTTTATAAGCACTTGTTCTGGCACTACCTCTCTATGTGGGTGCTCATTACATGACTGTTAATTATTCTTTTACTTAAGTTACACAGATACGAACATAGTATAGAAATTCTCTTTAATTGTGGGTGTGCATTAATGAAAATCAGTTGCAATACAGAGGTGACAAACGCTTATATAAGTGCTGAGGATTTTATGTAATTGATAAACGACTTCACCTTCGGATTTAATTACTAAAAAATTTAGATAGTCGCAAAACTAGGTGGGTATGTCGAAACGAGCAAAAGGTTCTCTGAAGCGTTAGCGTATTGTAGCAATGTTGTGGAATTTACTATTCGAAAACGCGGAAATATCTTCTTCGGACCCACATAGCCAGTTACGCTTTCCAACTTCGTAGTTTTAGCGAAAATATATATTAATTAAATTCTTTGCAGCAGACCAATGAGTACTGTTACTTGAAGACGTGAGCATACATATCAGAAAATTGTAAAGCGTTCCACTTTGTGCTTTCTTAAACGTGTACAGTACAAAAGCTACCGTATAATTAATAAAAAGAAAACAAAAACATCGATAAAGCGATTCCCAAAAACTGACCGAATCAACATAAAGTTAGATCAATAAATCAATTTTAATTAATTTCCCAGCTGTGCAGTGACAATGGAAGTGCGGTTCCCACGGCTGGGTACCTGCCTTTCGAGTGCCGAGACGGTCTAAGATACTTAAAATCTTTTAGCGGAAACTGGCGTACACTTCACGCAGCTATTCTGCATTTATTTATTCAAAATAAATATCAAAATACCTACCGGCCAATTAAATGAAAAATGAACAGCGATAGGATTAGCAAAGCCACTCTGAGGATCCTCTGCAGGTCCCGGTCCGAGTTCAGTCGTGATGACATCTCCAAAGGTGCATGGAGAATTTGCATCAATCTTTACTTGGTATTCCTTAAGGCATATTCGGAAACGTGGCCTGCAGTCTCCTTCGCATTCCAAACCAGAGGGTCTTCCTGAGCAACATCTACCCAGGTCATCTTTTCCAGCTTGATTGTCGAAGGATAGTAATCTTAGTTCGAAAACCCCTGAAGCAGGAGTCTGAAAACATAAAATCTTTCTATAAACTGTTACAAAAACTTACTGAAAAAGTACATTTAACAACCGACCACCAGGTAAAGGGATTTTATTTCAGGTGAGAATGTGACACCTTTTGGGACACCTCTACGTAATTCTTGGAATTTAGGTAATTACGAAATGTGACTTTCACAACCAGAAGGTCTCATGTCATATGCTCAAAATTACTGCCCGTGACTATTCATTTCAAAGACCAAATGTTCCGTAATTGATTTTTTAGATGGGTAACATTCTATGAAATAACATATGGGTAGGTAGCCCGCGACCCAACCGCCAATTAAAAATTAACGGGTTCCCAAAATAGATTGTTATAAAATATAAATAAACAATTATGATAACTTCGTAGCTTTTATTCAACAAACCAGCTACTACACTAGTATTCCATAAATTATCAGGCCGGTTTAATAGGTAGGTTGTTTCGGCTTTCTGTGAGTAACCCAGATAATATATAGTAAACATGACGTTGGGTCTGGCAGATGTTCGAAAAAGTCTTACCGGGGGCTATAATTCCGAGCATATAATATTATGATGATTTTTTCCACAATGACATTTTCAGCTGATTTTAAGACCATTTGCGTGCCAAAATACATTAGTTTATAGTGGGATGTTTAACTAGAATGATATGTTGAACAGCTACAGTTTAGTCAAATTAAGCTGTCAAACCGGCTACTGGAAATTTCTGAAAAAATGCTGACATGCCAATTATGTAGTAACATACTTAATGTGCCAGGTTGATAAAACTGGTTTTCAAAATATTTGATAAAAAGGAAAATTTAACTTAACTATCTTTTTTCCCTCTGTCCCAGCATCTCAACATTTTAACCAAAGATAATTTAAGACACTACATATATCATGTATTACTACTGTAACATGAGCTTCAGAAAATTGGCAGTTCAATGTACAGAGTGTTTCAGGTTTTAGTTAAAAAATTTGCCAAATTTAGAATATCAACAGTAAAATCTGTTGTGCAAGTTTGTGCTCTAATTTATAATACAAAAACATGCATACTAGACATATTCAATCAATTCACATTGTTGAACAACCCTGTACACTAACACCAAAAAAACTTCTTTAATAAAACTATCCAGGTTCAACTTTTCATCCCTTAAGCTTAAAGTAACTGGGTGAACTTTCAACTTCAGGAATTTATCAGCTGATTCAAAGTAAGGTGGTTACACAAACAAACAACAGTTAGTGCTTACTGTGTTCTATTGTTTAGATTTAGCCTTGTAATATTTTAGAACTAGGTACTGTACCTACATTAAACAGGGTGGGAACAATACAGGCAAAGATTAATGCCACTAAAGCTACCACTTTAAGTGCTTTTATTTGTTAAACTATTAAACAAAAGTTAGTCATCACAAAATGTGGTAGAAAAACTTTATATATTTGCCAGCAAAAAACCTAAGCTTGATAAGCCATACAGTGGGTTGAAAATGTGTAGAATCTGTTAATATTTGGCAATAAATTTCAAGTTGCCCAGGGTTGCTTAAGGAGAGATGAAAAAGAATCATTATAAGTTTACAAATTGTTCACAAAATCAACCCACTGCATTGGATTCCCTGGTTTATATGAGTAATGTGATGTGTGCCCTATATGTAGTAGGTATATGCAAATACAGAGATCTGGTCAATCATAACCTACAACTACAAAGTCCCAAAAACACAAATTATTTGATAAGAGTAATAAAAATATTATATTATAGGTACTTCTAGAGCCAGTATTACTTTAGGCTATTGTTTGCTAATAAACCCACCTCAACTCCCCTGTGCTATAGGGACACCCTTTAAAGGGTGCCAGTGGCGTAACAACCCAGATTCAGTTTTTTTTTAATAATTAATGAAAAACCATAAGCACAACTAAGGGTAATGAAACAGAAATTAACCTAAAAAGTCTTAAAGAAGACATGTTTCCCATTTGCAAAGAGCAGACGTATTGTCTACTCCTTCTTTACTATTGAACTTTATTTATTGGCGTTTTCGATTGGCAAGTTTAGTGCAAAACTAATGTATCTGTATCCTGCTCTATCAAATGTCATTGAAACAGTGTGGCAATACACTGGTTTTGCACTAAACATCGAAAAATACACGCATTCTGCACTAGATCTGCAAATAGAAAATGAGATTACTGTAATAAATAAAATGAAATAACAAACATCCCTATTGGCCTAACCTAAATGAAACAAATACTAATAGTCGAACGGTGGCCAAATATTCACGTTATACCGAACGTTATACATATTGTGTGTGTGTGTGTTTAGAGCTTTAAAGCATGGTAAGCGGAAACCATCATGAGGGTGCGAAATGACGGTTAAGTTTTTTAGCGCGGATTTATAAAGTCGTGTACACATGTGGCATTGAGACTGTGACCATGTAAATAATATATCACCGTCTCATCTTGACATAAACGAGCATCTTAAGTATATTTAGTTAAAAAAGAACTTACCTGAGTGACTAAAGAAAGTCCAAGAAGAGAAAAGTAAATCCAAAACATGTCGATAGGGATGATGATGTAGAAACGTAGTCCAGAACACGGACGAGCTACAGCCTCCAGGTGATGTTACCTCAAAGGTATTCCGCAAAGCGCCATAGGCTACGAAAAGAAGAATAATCACTGTTCACAGAGTTCACTAGAAAATCACTGGCGGTAAGGTTATCCACATAAAGAGCACAAGCACAAGCAAGGTTCGAGAATAAGGGTTGTATTTTAATGAGCCGGATGGATATGTAACCCCATATTATATCGTACACAAAACACTGCGAGTTGTTCACGTTCGTCGTGAAATGTAAGAACGCTTCGGTAACGCGTGTTTGTTACGTCCGTGCTTTCTTTCGGTTTTATGCCGACTGAGTGAACGAAGAGCGTTGTGCGAGCGTGTGGTAGCCGCCGGTGGTGGGGGGGCTCTCTAAGGGGTACAAAGCCCGGTGCTTCCGTGGTGGTACTGGCACCCGCACCCGGAACTAGGGATGCCCATCTTAAATCGACTTTTTTGGAAAATCGACGAAATACCAAGAACGTATGTACTACCCGCCAAAAACTTAAACTTTGACATCTGTCATTCTGTCAATATCATCTCACAGAAAAAAAAATTTTGAAATCATTGAGTTTCATTTGCAAATTTAAACAAATTTTGTAGTATATTTAAATTTCTTAGTTTTAGAAAACAGGGTAGTTATTAGTAACGATATTAGCTGGTGTTGAGATTTTAGAATGTTTCATTTTAGAGGGTCATGCCGGCTTATGCAACGTGTTGACAGCAATCACATGACTCCTGCATAACGTTTGATTCGAGTAATCACGTGATCTGTCGAAATGTGCGATATTTCTTGTAACTAAACAGTTAAAAAGCAATAAAAAATATTTTTTCTTTTGGAATGAAAAGTTTATAGAAAATTTTAATACCAAGACCTAATAATTTAATGCCAAACTTCAACGTGTGAGTAAAAAAAAAATTAAGTGTATTTTGGTAAACCAAATGATGTCTGTAAATATACAGAGTTTTCAATTAATAAAAATATACCTAGGGAACTAGGATACTTATCTATACTTTATTGTAAGTAAATACAGGATGTCCTAATAGAAAAAAAAAATAGTTACTGAGCCAATTTATCATCATCATATCAAAGTATACTTTGTACTATGTATACAGGGTGCCCCACCGGAAACTAGTTCATAAAATAACTTTTTCAAAATGACATATATAACATATTTTCACTTTTGAGGTACCACTGTACAAACTGTTTTGCTCTATCTTAATCTGATTAAAGGCTATGAGACTCCAAAATCTCGAAAACAGTTGAATATACAGGGTGATTCCAAAGTTGGGGCTTTCCCTGCACCTACGAATAGGACTTCAAAAAACAATTTTTTTTTTTCTTTGACGCTTTTTCGAAATTTGAACAATAACGAAGATACAGGGTGTCAAAGTTTTACTGAAAAAAAAACCAAAATAAAAAATAACATAAATTTAATTTTAACTAACTACAGGTTATTCCTTATCAACAGACATAAACAAAAACAAAAGATTTCAGCCGCCTTTGAACTAAGTTTTAATAATTTGACATTTTAAATTAAAACAGCATTTAATTTTAGGCAGGCATTAAGACGGTTTTTATTTTTTTACTGGGAAAAAATAATAAAAGGGGTTTTA
Source organism: Ips typographus (assembly GCF_016097725.1). NCBI lineage: Eukaryota > Metazoa > Arthropoda > Insecta > Coleoptera > Curculionidae > Ips > Ips typographus. The sequence continues at coordinate 8,682,023 of NC_138437.1, read as the reverse complement.
TTTTTAGAATTGAACAAGGAATTCAAGAATAAATTTTATGTTAAAAAAAAACCAGTAGGGTAATATTTTTTTCAAAAATGATTTAAAAAAATTGTACGCGCGCCACTGGTAAACGCAAGAAAATTGTTGTTTTTTGGAAAATTTCCTTTGCACAGAGCTACTGACACCTACAAAATTTTGTTTAATTACTTCAAATGGTTTGGCCAAAATCATTAAATTTTTATTTTTTCAGTAAAACTTTGACACCCTGTATCTTCGTTATTGTTCATATTTCGAAACAGCATTAAAGGAAAAAAAACGTTATTTTTTGAAGCCCTATTCGCAGGTGAAAGGAAAGCACCAACTTTGGAATCACCCTGTATAGTGGAGTTGGTATAGCAACTTCGTAATTAACTAAACCCTGAATTTTTGAAAAAGTCATATTTGTAGTTTTTAAATTATCGACTGCGGTAGTTCTATCCTATGGGACACCCTGCATATTTGGAATAAAACATCAGGGTGGCTAGATCAATTTTGTTTTACTGAATTTGGCTGTTACAATATTGATTATATTTTAGTGCAGAGAACAAACAAATTTTTTATCATCCTGTACTCATTAATTAATTTATTGAACTTCTGAGTGTATATTTACAACATTTTAGAAACATCCTGTATCCTGTATATGAACAATTATTTACACTTAATAGTCCAAGAATGCGATTCAACTAAAACAGATCAATTTCGATTGAAATTCTTGTGCGTAGGATACAATTTATGATTCTTACATGAAGTAGGTTCAAATAATATCGCCAGATTTTGATGAATAGAAAGTGAAAATTGGATTCAACGAAGAAAGTAATTTACTCATAGAACGGTGATTACTCGGTTAATTATCTAATTGGTCACTCATAAAAAAAAATCATTTTATAAAAATAATGAAAGCAAAAATTAGATGCACGACACCATCCAGACAATATTTGAGCGTTTTTTCGACTTCTCAGTAAAGAAAAAAGCACGCTAATCGTATTTTCCCCAATAATCCGCCATTAATCCGTAAATGCACAAGCGTTAAATGCGAGCGGAAATATCACAGTGATTATTCAGAAAGAATGTTAATCAGTGTTCACTGTGGTGAAAAAAGCTCCGAGATTAATTGTTATAACTATATTTGTCTTACTTTAATTTCAGATGGATTATTAGTTATTGGTAAAAAACGCGGCAATCCGCCAAGCTTAAGACCGAAAAAACTGCATCGGGCACGGTTACAGAAACTAAGCTTTTATGTAATTTCGACTGTTTCTTGTTAAATAACAATTTCCCCATGAATATTACATTTGCAAGACTGATCATTTTGTGGGTTTTAATTCTTCAATATCCCTCTCTTTTAATTGTTTTGTTGTTAGGTATTAGAATATGTAAAGGTAAAATAATTTTTTTCTAGAGAGGACACATTTTATAATATACTAAACCCCTTATAAATTAAAAGTAGCTTACCCAAAAAATGCTTTCCCTAAGTCACTGATTTTACAGTGCACAATTCGATATACAGTCACTGTAGTGTTTTAACACTGATCACTCCTAATTATCCTGATTATCCCTAAATTTTCTAACAAACTCACGAAAACGACACGTACCGAACAAAATTCTGAGCGCATCTGAGTCATGGTTAAGGTACGAACCCCATTGTAGTTATATAACTTTTTTGCTAAACTAAAAATCGATACCGTGTTGGATTTCGTAAACATCAACACTGAAATTGCTCATATGCTGTATTTTCTATTAAAATTTATTTAATTACATTATCAGTGAATCAAGAATAGGCCTAAACAAACACTAATACAAGAAGCGTAAATTAAGTTTATTGGAAATTAAACAAGGGTTCCAATTACCCTGCGGCTGCGACATAAAACTTGTTTATTTACCCAACTGACTTCATTTGTATTCGGTAATTATTGTCACTTTCAGTAACTAATTAAAGGTGAAGTTTTTGTCAGGTATTGTCGACCCCTTTAAAGAAAAGAGTTTCGAATTTCACCTGCCTGTAAAAGAATTGACTATAATGTAGGACCGTGTCAAAAAATTGTGGGCGGGCCTATCTGCAGCAGATTGTACAATACAATGAAGACATCCGAGTAATGCTGCAAGTAGTCTAATAAAACCAAATCGCAAGTACTTCCGGGGTGGTTCTAGATTTCCGGCCGGAAGTAGTCCTTAAGAGAACAGTGGGTCATATTCTTTCCTTCCTATGGGATAAGCAAATATTGAGATTGCCTGTCCTTCTGCGACCTGTGTGAAAAGATTGAGATAAAACCCACCTTTCGGGGGGTTATTTGCTTATTCTAGCCCCTTACATTTGGTGAAAAATCTGCGCTTTTACCGCCATTGATTTCTTATACTTCAAGGTTTAGAGTAGACCCTCAATGCTTACTAAACTCCTTCATAACCTTGTCTAATTGATACGTATAAATGCCCTTTTATGCCTGGCAACAGTAATTCGTAGAATTAAACGTTTTGGCACAGCTAATACAGTTATTCTCATAATATTAGAAATCCATTATACTTCACCTAATGGAATGTTTTCTATTTAAAGCCTATTAAATCGGTATTGATTGCATTGACAATACAACAAAACAGAGTTGATACAACATTGAAAACCGTTCAACGCATTATCACGTCCGTAGGCATTCTTTTTGTTGTAGCATACACCTAGTTACCTTTCTGTTAATTGTCCAATTGTTAAAAATGGAAGTTATATCAATTTAGGCTGCTTGTGCATTGTCGACGATTAATAATTTTCGGGTTATTGATTGAAAACTGTATTTTTAGACGCCAACAATAAAACCATGCAGGTACCTCCCAAAAATGGCTTTATACATGTATAAAGCAATATATAAATAACTTAATTAAGTTAAAATCAACCTGCGTATAATCTAATGGGATACACATGCAACTTTTCATAATACTACGATATTGATACATATTTTTTTAGAAATTCTTTTTGATGGTATTAGCAATGCCATGCGGGTTCGTAAAAGTCAAAGGGTTCTCGGGCAGATGTGCTAAGATTATCAAAGCTCTGCAAGCAGCTGATGAGCGCCAAGGTCCTCAAATTAAAGCTTATTTGTTTCAGCTTCAGTGGCGGGACCCCTGCATTTTGCCCCGGGGTTTCGTTACTAATGTTCATTTGTCGAACGTATGTTCTGCCCGATTTGTGAAACTGCTGCTTTTTAATTCGGCTTTCCCAGGGTTCTTTCTCCACCAAAAAACTTGTCTATCTTTCTTATAAAAGTTCGTGCTTCTGTTCGACAGTTAAGGGATTTACAAAAGAAGGGGTTAACATCGGATGCACCTATTTTTAGACGGTTTAAAATAGCTTAGCTACCTATAGTAATTTAGTAAGGATCTAGAAAACAGACATTTACTTGGCCTCTTTTTAAGTTAAGCGCCCACTTTAAAACACATTAGGACTTTTCCAATCCCGCTGAGTTTATTATGTTTTCTTCCAGTTCATCTAAAATCGGATATTCCAAATAAGTAGTTGCTTCGTTACGTTTGTCTAAGAAATCAACGAAGAGCGGTTTGTCGATTTTCTTTTCAGCATTTCGCCTTATAAAATGGCTATTTTCAGAACTGTAAAAATATAAATAGGACAGTTAGTTCAATAATTTTTAGGATACTTTTATATGAAATACCAAGAGTTTATTCACAATATGAATTTTTAACATGAATGATGTTTTTCTGAAATTTAAAAAAAAATACGTTTCTTTCAACTGGAACACTATATATTTTAAATGAACTGTCATCAAGGATACCGTGTTAATTAGCATTAGTTATCAAAAATGTATACCCACAGAAATATTTACGAAAATAAAATTTCTGCAGTGGTTTGCACTTTTCAAGATAAAAATAGAAAAGCGAGGCATGAAAACAATTAATTTAACTTGAGTTACAACATCAAATTTAGGCCAAAGTTTTACCATAAAACCTCGACATTTATTTTCGTACTTCATTTTTAACGTTGATATATTTTTTGGCGCCGACAAATCTGTTATAGACTACCATCGATCATTGCAAGTAACTATTAAAACTGAGTTTCCTGTTCGAGATTTAAAAAAATCCAACCACCCAACATATGCGCCAAAAAGCAAAAATAAATCATTCCCCACTTTTTTTAATTTAAATGAGCAGTTGCCCCAAAACAATGATTTCAGGAACTAAAGCAGATGTTACGTGAATTTACGGTATCTTTTTAAAAATCATGGGCCACATTTTGAGCGACCCTTATTTTATTTGGTAGAGGTACACCTTTTCTTCCCCTGCAAGGCATCTTCTTTGATTGCCTTATAGCAGATTGAAGGCCTTCGATTTGTATGCAGTATTATAATGGTTTTATAACAATTATTGATTGATTATTTAACACATTTTGGTGTTTTGCTCATCTTATTTCGGCTTCTTGTGTACTACTAAATTGTTTTTGTGAATTATTTTCTAACTGACACATTTACATAATAAAAGGTATGTCAGTTGACTTGAAGAAAGTGGTTAAGTTAAGCGTGGGAACGAGTAAATAAGTGGGATAGGTAAGGGAAGAAAATTTGGGGCAAATCAGAAATATCGAAGCCAAAAATAGGCGTACGAGGGAGGGTTGCAGAAAGAGCAATGCAAAACAGGCCTTGAGTGACGCAAGTGACTTTATACAGCTGGCGAGCTTAAGGATAAACCACCGGGTACTTCCGGAACGCCTGTTGAACGTAGTACTACCACTTGAGGGATGCAAAATCCGCCGGAAGCAGATTAACGCCGTGAATTTTGCGATTTGGCCAGCTTGAAAAGGTGGAGGTATAATTTACGACATACAGTGAACGAGCAAAAATTCTCGTAGTAGAAGAACGTTGTTAATTTATGCTTATTTCGCAAGGAAAGAGCGACATAATTGTCCGCAACATTTCAATGACAACAATATCTAATTAAGTTCTCCTTGATTCTAAATGCCATAGTGTGTCAGCCAGCAGGGAACTCTCCTTAATTTTATTGCATCGCTTTACAATAATATAATCAAAATTATGAAATCCCAAGTTACACTTCCCACAGTCAACAATTTTCTGCAAAACATGATATAGAAAGCGTGGTAGGTGTGACATACTATTGATAATATTCACGACGATCACCTGGGTTGAAACATTAAACTGCCTTCCATTGTACACCTTTTTACCTTTTCGAGAATTGATGAATATAAGGTTCTTTTGGCACGTGGTTCTGTTCCTTTTTTCGTCCACAATTGGCAGATGGCACCCAAAAAAACCGTGAGAACCTCTTTTCTCTCTATTACGCCACATTTAACAGGGCATATGTCGAGGATGCATTGAGCTTTTTTTATTCTTAAACAAAACAATTTTAGATTGAATCGATCAGTCAGGATGACTTAGGTAAATCTCGACATAATGATTTTCACTTTTATACACACTTTGACGATTCAGAATCGGTTCATTTAGTCATGCAACCTTTATCCTTCACAGATTCCACATTTATTACACTCGAATCGAGACATATTTTTTAATGTTTTCCCATGCTCTTTACCAAAACCACCCCGACACTCTTGATTACACCTTTACTAGGGTGAATGAAATGCACATATTTTAATATAGATCAAACAAATAAGAAATGTTCTTGACGTGAGTCTATAACGAAGATGACAGGGTAAAAACATGGCTTGATTTTATCTAGGATTCAATCTCGATGTCTTAGAACTTAATATATTTATTTAAACGTCTGGAATACACGCTACAACGTCTAGGTCTCCACATAAATCATTTATTACTCCTGGTTTATTTTCATAATGGATATTTTAATATTTAAATTACTATTCGGTCTTCAATTAAGCTTCTATTTAACTTTCATAGAGGTAAATTGTCTTGTTCAGTTATTTATAGTTTATTCACAATTCTTACAAATTTTACTCCATATTTGTTATGTCAAATCGTTTTGATTTTTTAGGAGAAAATTAATCAGTGGTTTATGCAAGACAAGCATTTTTAGATCACTGCAAACAGAAAACTATTATAAATCAATAGACAGTCTATCCTATGAAATAATATTTTCTAGTGATAGTTTGGACATTGTGGTTTTTTGTCATTGTGGAACCCAGAATTTCTAATAATATTTTTTGGGCTATATGGACTCGTAACACAAATAGTTAATTACATAAACATATTTTCGGGCGAACTAAATTCTTTTGAAGATCATTGGAGTTTGAACTCTCATTGATCTTTGGGGTTGGGGTACCCTTATTTCTTAAGATCAAAATTTCAGGTAGAAGCTTAAGAAAAGGTTTTCAGTTGCGTTTTATTAATTTTGCACTAGTGACAGTTATCCGATAGATAAAGCGGCAGCTGCGAGCTGATCAGTGGTCCAGCCTGACAGGCAAACTCGGCACGTGCCACATGCCCGCCACATGGCTTTAGATCCAATTTGCACGGTGTCCATATTTCACCCACCGTATCAGGTGGTGGTCGTTTCAAAAATCTAATCTCGACTTCCGTTAATGTTTCACCATAGGTAGCATTTGTTTTTGGTGAACTCGTCCGAATTTCACGCTACGTTTCCTTTGGGAATTGAACTAATATTTTATTTAGTTTCGAAAATTAATTAATGGGTATCTGTCCCAACGGACCAGCTACAGTTCATTAACTATGACGTTCATTTGTGTATGTGGAATATTTAAACGACGCCATTAAGAGCAATCAAATATTTTATATTCCAAGTCCGTCGAGTTTTTTGGAAGTTATCTGGATCTAGATAAGCATAAGAAAAGGATTAATTTAGTTAAAAAGCTGACAGTCAGGTGCATTTTTTTAAGGGACGATAATGAAGAATTGGTTTATAGTATCAGGGCCCGGTGGGTGAAGAGGTTTTTTCCTAAAGAAACCCTTCGCGAGAAAGAACTACTTTATCATCAACAGGTGCCTTGAGTCCTTTTTAAGGCTTTGGATTGGCCATTCCCACGGTACCTCGAGGTTTAAAACTGTATTCAAAATCTAGAACGACGTATACCTTTCACCTGGCATCTAGTACTACCACTATCAACTTTAAAAGGGTTGAGTAAATAGTGGTTTGCCAAAGACGTGGTAATAATATAAACGAGATTGAGAAAGGATGAAAATAATAATTTGTCCTTTCTGGTTGCAGGTGCGTCAAAAATCGACGCTGTGTCTTGGCAGGTGGAGTAAAAAACCAAAGTCAATCCCCTAGATTTTACAGGTGCCGGTGCTTTAATAATTGCCTGGTAAAAAGTTGATTAATAAAGAAGAACATTTACGAGAACCCAATTAGAAAAGACCCAACTTTACCAAGCCGGTTTTTGAACAAAATGACAACGTTTCGTTGCAGAAATTAAATAGTTTGCAAAAAATTCCGATACACTAATTATACCAGCAATAATTACTTCAGATTGTAAGCATTTTGCATTGCAACAGCTCCAAAAAATAACTTAAAATAATTTAATTGCACTAAATTGTATACTTGGCTTTAGCAACCATTGTAATGATATGGAAACTTTTCTGTAATACACAAAAATGGGCAGGAAGGTAATTTTGAATTAATGAGGTTAGGTTTAATGACATCCTCAACTGCCTTAGGTCTTATACTTTCCCATCAGAGAATTTCAGTTAAACATTAACCAAAAATTTCCAGGTTTTGAAAATCGAAAAATTTACGTACTTCAGTGCGATCATAATTAATTTTCATCTAACATTTATCTAATTTAATCAGCATAATAATGTACAGGGTGATTGGTTGAATTTTGATCACCCCCTTAACTTCCTTAATTTTGATTTTAGCAAAAAAAGTTATATACAAAACTAGTAGATATTTAGGTCTACTATACTCTTAGATAAACAGTTATTCTACAGGGTGTCCCAAATTTGAGTAAAGAACCAAACTTATGTATTTTTAAATACAATGACCAACTTTTTATACGATATTTGAATTCTACCCTAATTGATGTAAAATGTCTGTATCGATATTCAACTGTCTCCGGAAAAACAATTGATGTAAAAAATAACCATAAGAGCATATGTTTACATAATATATACAGGGTGGTCCAGTTTTAAGTGTCGATAATTCACCATTCGAAAAAATAAGTTGACATGCATTATGTCATTTTTCAGAAAAAGGCTTCCTAAGGAAGACAGAACCCCAGTTTCTATACCAGAAATTTCTCCAGAAATTTTTTAGACTATAAGTAGTGTAAAACTGATCATTCAAGACTAAATAGTCTAAAAACTTGTTATTTACTACTAGGAATTGTTTTAAAATTCGTTTTTTTATACTGCAATCCATTGTCGAGTGTCTGAAACTGTAATTTTTACCACTAAAAGTAGGCTAAAAGTTAATTTTAAAGGTAGTCAATTTTCTGGATTAAAATAAGTCTAGAATTCAATTAAACACTGCTAACAGTTCAAATTAAATTTTCTTACTATTTCAATTCTAAAAAAATAGTCTTCAATACTAATATCGTAGCATTTAGTGCCAACATTTTTACTTTCATCACTGAATCTTCAATATATTCACTAATATAAATAGTTTGAAACTCGATTTTTCAGTGTTACAACACTAAAAACAGTCCGAATTACTTAGAAATGCTCCAATTTGTTGCACCGATGAGTGTAGCAGTCAATTTAATAGTGAAGAGGTTTGAAATGACATTTTCAAGACTAATGGACACTGTACAAACTGGCCTGAAGTCAAAACCTTGTGAAGATCGAGAAGAGCCTTAAAACTCTATTTTTCAGGCTAAAATCAGCCTTAAAGCACTAAAAAAGTCGAGATTTGTAAGAAATGGTCGAATTTTTAACACTGAAGTGTCTAAAAGTCTGTTTAATAGTGACAAAGCTTGAAATGGCTTTGAAAAAGCATTTTTAAGTCTATGGATAATGTTAAAATTATTTTTTAAGTCTGCTATGTCAAAAACTTGTCGAAGATATTCTTGATTTTCCAAGCTGAAAGCAGTTTAAAAAACCCTAAAAATAGTCCAGAGTTCTAAGAAAATCAAAAACCAAAGTAAAGAAGCTTGAAAAGTTAGTCTTCAAGTTAATTTGCATGAATCTAATGTCCATATCCTGTATTTAAAACTATTTTCCATACTAACGTATTGAAATGTGTTTTCAAATTATGAAAACTTACTTCAAATTCAAATTTTCTGATGAGTCACAAGTTTTTTGTGTCTAATAAGTCAATTTTCAAAGTTTAAATGTGTGAGTTTGTAGTCAAAAATTCTAGAGAAAGTAATTTTTCATGTCTATAAGTCAATTTTGAATACTAAAGTTCTTCAACTTACCTGAAAACTATGACCACTGGCTACAAAGGCAGTTTTAAGCCTCTCAAGTCGATTTTCACAGTTTTCAACTCAATTTTTAAGTTGGGTTGGGTTGGTTTTGGGTCTTTGAACGTAATAACTCAGGTATCTAGTAAACGAAGTTTCAAATCAGAATTTTATAAGAAGTAGATAACCTGACTAACCTACTTATTTTTTCAAACTGAACAAGAAAAGTAAAAAAAGTGTAATTTTTGAAAAATATCTAGTGAGTAGGAAATAAGGCCGAAAATGAAAACAATCTTTCTGTAGCTATGCCACTGGACAGTTTTGATAAACGTCATTAGGAGTATTAATTTCATAAGTACTTGTTCCAAATTTGATCAAAATTGCTCCAACTGACAGTTATGACAAGAAACTGATTTTTTTAACTGAATTTTAAACGACAGTATTTTCCTTAGGAAGCATTTTTCAGGAAAATGACATAATGCATGTCAACTTATTGACATTTACAACTGGACCACCCTGTATATATTTTTTTATTTTTTTTTAAATCAATCATGGAAGCTGCTGCAGCTTCCTTGATTTGATTGATATTTAGGTTGACTTTACTCTTAGGTAAACAATTATTATAAAGGGTGTCCCAAATTTGAGTAACTAAATTAACCCTTATCATATCACATATAATCGAGGCAACATTGTTAAAGTAACAGCTGCTGCGGAAACAATTGAATATCGATACATACAATTCAAATATCGGATAAAAAGTTGATCATTGTATTTAAAAAACACCCTGTATAATAACTGTTTTTTGCTAAAATCAAAATTATATATCACCCTGTACTGTGAATTCTGAAATTGTAACTGATGTTCTATTGTAAGAGCTTTACATGCACATCCATCAAGTTTTAGTAAACCAAATCTATTTTATTGTTTGGTATATTCTGGGTTATCCTGTCCCTAAAGGCGACCTACTTTGATTGATAATAGGGTGTTACGTTTGCTAAGAAGGGATGCTAGATGTATTTTAAGTTTGAAAAATAAAGAACATTTCTTATACGGGGTTTGTTTTGATTTGGTTTTATTGTTAGTAAGATGATAATCAAAGGCCTTTAACTTGAATTTATTAGCTACCTGATAGGTTAGGATTTTCAATTTGTCTGTCCGTTGATTTATTTGGCTTCGTAGCTTGTTAATTCTGGTACATAACCGATGGATAAAAGCACGAAAAACGCAAAATATTTGTAGAATTCATAATAGGTTCGACAGGTGAGTCTAAACCACTCCTTGCCATTTAACTAATTCGCTTTAGTACTTGTGGTATACCACTTACAACATTGCGCTTTCGTTGGCATCTGTTTTTAAGTCATTCACGATCGACCTATGGGGTGGGTCCCAGATTTGGTAATTTATGTACTACTCCTTCAGAATTACTACACCGTAATGTTAAAAATCGTTTTGAGTTAGGCCCAATCGATAATGAAAGGTACACATTTTGCAACTGACCAGACTGGTTAACACAGATGAAATGTCGATTTTTAATAATCTTCCAGGTGGACCCTGATTTTCTCTTTTTCAAAGGTGTTTATTTAAAGGTCCAGGATTACATAAGGTGAAATCAGGCCTTACATTGTATGTGCAGTTAAGTTTCGTAATAAAAACCAGAAGTATATTTTTCCTAAAGCCGAAATGATCAAAATAAACATATGCTCTTATGGTTATTTTTTACTTGGGAGCAGCTGCGTTGGTAAACTATATACCAAACACCGGCTTTCTTTTACCTGACGTACATATGAAAAAATAAGTCATAAGTCCGAAAAATCGTAAGACTTGTAAAGAAAGGTACCTAGTCTGCCGGTACGAATGGAAATTTAGGTAGTACAGCTTACATAGCAAACAAAAAATAAGCCTCCGGCTTACAATATGCAGGCTCCCGATGAAGTTGCTTTAAGGTATTCAGATAATTGAAGCCCAATGCGTATGACATCTGCTAAAAGCACTTAATGGCCGATCAAGCATGTTGTCTGTTTGGAAAATCCGCCCTCGTGTTTTCTCAAGCTTTGGGCAAAACTTAAAATCCGAAAACAAAGTATAACATAAACTTTAACGCTGGACAAACACATGAGTCCCTGTTTACTAAAATCATCAGAGTTATGGAACAATTATTATTATAATTTTTAAGTTTATTTTTCAAAGTGAAAACTTAGTGATTCCATGAATTATCGATATAGTGTGCTTATTTAAACAAAAACAGATGAGGTCACATTTATATTACGGAATGCATCAACAAGGTTCATTTTTTTAAACAATATCGGTCGTGCTTTTCTAAATTACCTACGCCCAAAATGGCATTCTATTGTAGTTATAACCGTGTCAACAGTGTGCAAGTATCATTTCAAACAAAAATGTGTCTGATCTCAAATTTGAAAGTGAGGTATTTTAATTTTCAGAGAATTTCTACGTTGTGTAACGAATTATTATTATGCAAATGGCTATTGTTGTTATATCGTTTTAATATCTGTGTACAGTCCGTTGTTTTGTACGTACTATTTAGTATACAAGCCCACCCTGTTTTTTTCCGATCTAGAGGTTTAAACGTGAAAGCTGTAATGTCATGCAATCAGAGTTGCAGTTCATTTAATTGCAGAACACCTTTGAAAATAACGAAATCCTCAATTAGTATCGAACACTATTTTATATAAATTGTTGAACGTAAATTATTATATTATGTCAGCTCAAAATCTACAATTAGAACTACTGATCTATTATGTTTGGTTATATTTCGGCTATATTGATTTAACAGGGATGAAAAATTAGATTGCTAATGGATTAAATGGAGAAAACTTTCCTTTTAAACTCCAGGATATCCTATTACACAGCCAAACATTGTCAGAAGTAACATACGTCCTTTTGTAAACCTACCAATGGACTTATTTAAACTAGAAAAGGAATTAACTCTTCCATAAAACTCTCTTTACTTTAACTAAACATGTTGTTTTCATTTATAGTTTTTAAATTGTCAAAAAAGTTTTAGTAAATTTTTTTAAAAGGTTTTATAAACTTAAGAAGATTACAGGTTAGTACCGAGTGTTTTAAACTTTCCTTTTTGTAGGTTTAGGTTTAAAACTAGAGAATTGCTGTACTGATTCAATGACGTTTGATAGAGATACATATACACTAGGGGGAAAATGTTTTTCAATAACATACATAAAAATAAAAGATGCCACTTGCACACTATATTTGTTTTCGAATCGTGGGACTGGTTTCTTAATGAGGACGATTCAGCACATCAGTCTAATGTGAACATACTAAAGATGTTAGTTTGAAGAGAAATAAACTAAAAGATCTTCGATACAAGATAAGAAGAGAGGCAGTAAATAAACAAAACGGCATTATAACCGGTAAGTTAGGTGAATCTTCGAATACAGCAGGATGTTTTATGAAAGTAGCATCGATGCAACATTGCAACAGCAATCATTAGTTGGCATCACGCATTTCTTTCAAATATCGGAATCTTGAATAGGAAGAAAGTGTGTTACGTTACAAGTCGAAGGTACTATACGTGCGGCAAGTAGGTGAAATTGCTTTCGGTATCTTCACGAAAATTAATTGCAGTGTAGTACCTGCTAAGGAGTACCAAAGCCTCATGGCAGAAGTATAGTCCAAGCAGTTGGTATACACGCCACAGTTCAGTAAAATTGAACAATGGAACTCTCCTCCATGCTTAATGGGCGTTTCGCTCGGTAGTTATTTATGTATTTTTTTGGAATAATATTATTGCTCGATAATACCGCTCTTACTTTTTACAAAAACATAAGCAAATGCGACTGCTCCAGTTTTCCTCAAAACGGTGTAATAACCAAAAATGAGTCCAAAAAGACATCTGACGTAGTTAAATATTTTTTTATGTAACTGCAGCATTTTTAACGGTAAATATTAAAAAGCTGCGAATGAAAATTCGGCTAATTAACATGAACTTTAAATTGTGCCCGATACCGGCCGTTTAACATAAAACAAACACCTGCCCAGTCATTTTATTTATGCAAACTGCCCTCGTACCTTTTACCATTCCTATCATGGACACACACTCGAAAAACCAACCTTTTAGCATTTTACATAGGAAGTTAATGATGAAATTGCGGATCCAAGAAAATCATTAGAAAGAAAGGGCGTACATATGTTTAGAAAACTGGGGCCACCTGGCTTAAGAAATGGCACGTGGTCGCAAAGGAAGAGCCTTCTATGGCCAGATCCGTGTATATTGACAGCTTTGCTAATATGTTTTGAGACAAAGTTCAGTTCCTGAACCAATTAAGCATAAGGGTCGTCTGAATGCTATAGTAGGGTAGTTACTATATAGAGGCGGTTGGACATCGTCTCCTTGACTGACATTTCCTGGTTATGGGTTGGTCATCTCAAAAGTAAACGAAATTAATGTGGTTTATTGAAAAAAAAAACTATAACATTGAGATTTAACTTAGTAATGACGGGCGATTTCCGCCGTCTAGCAGACGGACTAAAGTCCTTCAGTTGATAAAAGTATTCGTTTTACGCAAGGTGTTACACGAACCGACCTTGCATCCACTAATTCTGCAGGTTAACAAACAATCATTCCTTTTTTTCATGTCAATAAAGTGCTAAATTTATTTGCTTACTACCCTCATCACATGCTGTTTGGAGATTGTATCCTCCCTGAATGAATAATTCTTGGAACAATGTGGGTCTAAACGCATCCCATGTTGATTGTAAACTGCAATTTATAGTTAAAACTTAATATAAAGTAAAACTTCAATTACAGTGCATATTATAATATGGGACGGTGGTTAAAAAGCCATCTTGCGTTCGGCATACTTATAATCAGACTAAATTATACTAATTAAATTAGCGGTTATAAAGAACGTATTACTTTCTCATTTTTTCCTATTTTAATTGGCCAAATTGCATATAATAGACTTCGTTTCGTTTAATCAAAATTGGAAATTTCGTCAAAATCTCCCGCGCACTTTCGATTGGAAAAACCGTTGAAGAGTTTCGTTAAGTATTGTAAATTACATTTGTTTCACTCCATGAAACAGTTTTTAGATGCCATGGGTATTTTGGAACCAAACGCTTTAGATAATTAAAAGAGAGGAAAGAACACACAGCCTTCTCCACAAAATATTTATTAATGGACAGATAGCGAGACCCATTTTTCCATTTCCATTTTTTCTCCCTGTCTAAAAAGATGAGCTCCTGATGATGGGTGCCTATGTACCCGAAACTAGTCGAGCTCTACCCCGCCCTTTAACATTTAGGGGTTAATAAATATTTTGTGGAGAAGGCTGTGTGTTCTTTCCTCTCTTTTAACACTTTCACCTCCACTTTGAGAACATGGCTTCTACTTCGCTTTAAATAATGTTGTTAACATGAGAATAAACTTTGTATTTTTGAGTAATTTCAATGCACAGAATGGATCTTAATTTAAAAGTTCTGTTAACTTAGACTCTTATAAATGTTCCTTAAGAAGTAAAAGAAAATTATTATTCTAGTTTACACTAAATTTGTAATGTAATAATGTAAATAAATTCCTATTTTTTCACTCTCAGATGACGTCCAGATTTAATTGGCAAACTCAAACTAATGTAGCAATGTAAACAGTCTTTTCAAAAATATGAAATATTAATTTTCGTTTACCCTATTCTTTCGATTTCAGCCATTAGAAGAAGATTTTATGATATGTGGGTCATGCCCGTGATTTTTTTGGTCGCAATTATGTTTATGACTCACACGATTTAGTAGAACTACTTTACAATTTTACTTTATTGAAATATACCTAAAAGTAACTGCTATTATAAAATTTACGTGCTGGCACCCTAAACTTCTCTGGTTACAAATAGGGCACTCAAATTGTAATTTTTAATTTTTATTGTTAACTTAACTAAAATATCATTTTGCTCTCTTTAAGTTCACAAAGGTCACTCAGCCAGCATAATAATATAGTCACATTATTTACACAGTACATTAATTTGCCTAGACATAATATTACTGAAATTGTCATCATCAAAAATGATAAGTTGAAATTTGATTAGCACGAAAATTTACGAATATTTGTCTTTCATTAGAGCTGCTAGATTGGAGTCGTGGCCTTACGAAATGAGTGTTAGGGAAATAGGCTAGTTGAACTACAACGTTTCGCGGAATTTATTGCTGTTTCCTCAGGCACTAAAACACACTGGTCGAGAAAGTTTTGAAAAAAATTTAACTGCAACATTAAGGGCTCCGTTAGGTCCCTCTTGATTAAACTTGTGTTGTTTGAGAATAAAGAAACGTACTAGAGAGCGTCTTGAAGACGTAGGTAAAGTAATAAGTGACTTCCTGAAGCTTACATAAAAATTATAATGACAATACTGTATGTCCAGCCATTGGAAAATAATGGTGTGTAGCCTGTGTATGGTTGAAAGCACCGGACTTACGTAGTGTAACATGGTGCGACCAAAAAACTCGAATGAACTTTAGCACGAAGGTGCAAGCGCGCCCCTTAAAAAAAATGCAAAAATTCGGTAATTTTGCCTCGAGGCTTGCTCGAATGCATTATTTATACTGTTCGCATTTTATAACGCCATTCACGAATAACGGTACCATTTGTTTTTACATTTAATTATGAATAATTTGAGTTGCTTTGGTGAACACAACGGAGTTGTGGGCCTCTAAACTAAACTAATGTTAAAGTGAAAGGACACCAATTACAGAATAAGAGACTGAGATGTATGTATGTGAAAACGTTTAATAGCAATTTTAAAATTTTCTAGAGTGTTCTAGTCTAACCACGTTTTTTATTATTCTTATATCAACAAGAAGGTATTGTTGTAGCAATATCTGGTAATGTCATTTACATTTAGGCTAAGTTTTGAATTTCCCCCTCGGATTGGTGTTATCAGTATAGACAATATAAAGCCTTATTCTTGGAGTGTCATCTGTACCGTGGTTCCCAGGGTAGGATTACAAGCAATGTTTGTGCTTAAAGGGCGCGGGGGCGAGGAGCTGAGGGTTTACCTGCACTAAAATGCACAGGTAACAGCACATGTAGGTGTGCAGCATCTGCCGCTGGTTCCCACAGGCCGCTTGTTACCGACATGTGTCTTGCAGATTTCGGCAAAAGCCGGGCAGGTGCTCAATTTCGATTTGGCGAATCGCAAGGAACCAAAAAATTGTCGCGTGAGATAGCTCGATTAGGCTTTAATTATCCTCGGTTGCCTTTAGTTAACTCCCTTTTATGCTTCACACAAGGCGTTTGTTACGCTCCTGCACTGCAAACGTCCCCAAAAAAAACAACAAAAACCCTCAAAGCTCACTTTAAGCTTAAGCAAACAACAATTTTCTTCTTCACTTTGATACGTTTCGACAATCGTACCGGTTTATTTAAAGTTGTTTAAGCGCAATCCAGGCACCGGGACTGTTTGTTTAAAGACACAATAAAAGTAATAATAATATCAGTTAAGGCATTTAAGATACACAATATAGGTCTGCGATGTTATCAAAACCAAATATGAGTTTTGTATGTATCTGGACTGATTGCTCGTAAGAAGCAGCTGTGAAAGACAGATGCCGGCGAAAAGGCAGCTGGGCCTCCTTGGTACTACTCTTACAAGAAGCTAGCGGAACCACGCTCCTACGAGTACCTTTCCTTCTTTGGTTTTCGGACACTTTCTCGAATTCTAAACTCTAAACTTCCAAAACTAGCCAAACTCACCCAACACATTTCAGAACTGTTACATTTAGCGTCAAATCAGTAAATTTTAATAAACCCAAAATTAACTCATTAGATTTTGCCTGAAGTCATTGAGTTCAGGTGTGAGATATTGGTCTTGGATTTGATTTCATTTGGTCTCTTTCTGATTTGTTTACAGACTACTTAATGGTGTTCCCACTATCCTGACCTGCGAGTATCAAACACTTTTGCTGAAATATCTTCTTAAATTTCTTGGGTTCCTTCTATTGATTCCTCTATGATGCCATTTTTAATAAAGCCTCCTTAACTAAATATGTCATTTGAATTTACCTACATTTTTCTAAAAAAATAACTCTCTAATGTAGCTTAATTATTTTGACTAGAACGAACACCGTATTTTTTCACTCATAAATTTGGCACACAAACCAGATGTTTCGCTTTAAAAAATATATATATATTTTAAGTTAAAAGGTGCATAATTTTATTTCGGACAAACAAAGGCTTAAAAAAGATGTCGGACGCTTTGGCCCATTTGTCGTTACCGGATTTAATGTCTGGCTTGAGAAAATATTTCAACAATTTTCGAGTCGCGTTGTGAAAGCGTCCGTCGATAAATTTCGGCTTTTTTAACGTCCCGTCCCCGATGTTTTGGTAAATATGTCGCCCTGTCAAATCTATTACTATTTAAAGATCCAGACACCGCGTTGCCAAATGTGAAAAAACAGATGCGACAACAAAATCCATCCCATCAGTCTTAAATAGTACTACAGGGAATTACGTCTATTTTTTTAAAAGACTTGCCGAAACATTGGAAACAACACTGCAACAACAATGAGTGATTCTAATGACTACACGTTTTCGACGAGGTAATTTCAAATTCATCCCCCTTGCA
Organism: Ips typographus; assembly: GCF_016097725.1. Lineage (NCBI taxonomy): Eukaryota > Metazoa > Arthropoda > Insecta > Coleoptera > Curculionidae > Ips > Ips typographus. The sequence goes on along the minus strand of NC_138437.1, from coordinate 8,664,134 downwards.
AGCGCAGATGCGTTTACCCCTTAAAAAAACTCGATTGCACAGATTGATGATTAATTTATTCCTAGGGACTTGGGTTATAATTAATAATCGATTAGTTAACGCCCTCTAATGGGGTGATCTCTCAACCCTTTTATATTCCAGATAGACAATAAGGTATCATCCGCGCCATCAATATATTTCATTAAGCAAAAAAGTTCAATTTAGGGAACCGGAAATCCACAACAGGAAACTACTTAGCACTATACACAGTTACATACTTAAAGATAGTATTTACCGTCCTGTTTAAATTGCGGTTTACATTAACGCATATCTACCGCACGTGTCTCAAACCACATAGAGGGTGTTTGATTACGATCTGCTTATATGGCCCACATTGCTGGTTCCATTATGCCCCATGTGACGGGCAACTGGGTCAGATTTTCAAGTGTCACAGGAATGAACCACATATGCGTTTTGTTGCTATAATCAGAAATATTTAAATAACAAAGTATTAAGTTTTCTTAATTTCTAGCTTTGGGACATATTTGGAATTTTAATTCATAAACATGGACAATCATTATGGTCATTAGATTCTTGTTTAACTTCATTAACAGCTTCCAAAATTTTGAAATTTAGTTTATTAAATCACCTTTATTTTTATATTATTTTTTAGTAAAGGGAAGAACACTGATTTTCACAAAATAACGCCATGCTTCTCCAAAAAGCTCTAAAGACGGTAGAGACTTTGAATAAGCTGGAAGCTTGAAGAACTCTAATCACTCCACAAAAAATACTAGAAAAAGGGGTAAACATTTTTCTTCCTTAACCTATGAATGCTCCAATGGTTTTTTAATACGGATTATTGAGGTTGGACTATAGTGAAATATTATCCGAGGTAAGGTTTTCTAAAGAAATTTTTAAACGACCAGATCTTAAGCCGTTACGAGAGTGGTGTTTCTTCCCCTTATAGTTGAACTAGGGGTTGGAAGTTTTAATCAATTTCTTACGGTAGCTTAAGTCTAAAAATCCGGGGAGATTTGGCGCGCAAAATTTCGTGATGGATAGCCTGTTGGGTATGGGTGACGTTGGACCCCGTACCTGTTGCAGCTGCACGCATGCGCGCACTAGGGTGGTTTAGCACGTGCCATATGCGTATATAGAAGAGCGCGTGGCAAAAAAGTTGCAGCTGTCCATATAGAACCTTTCTTCCTCTTTTGTGCTAACTGCAGGCTCTCAATGTGGCTTTGTTTCATTTGAATAGAAAAATTTTTTTGAATAGATCCTGGCTTACCTGGTATCAACAAGTAGGTAAACGACAGTAATACTTTTCATCCTATTTCGGGCTATTATCTTTCGGTAAATACCAGGAGAGAACAACTGTCAGGACAGAACATCTTGAGAATACGAAATGTACGTAAAGAGCGAGAGAAGAAATTGGTTTTGTGATGTACCATTTGACTGTAATTGTCGTGTAATAAACAATTTTGGGTTCCCAAAATGAACGTGCCTAACCGACGATTTTTTCTTCGATGAAGGTGGGAATTGTGGAAAAACCAAACAGACTTTGGCCATGTGGCCGTGAATTTCTTGTTTTCAAGAAAACTTCAATAAAACATGTGACGTTCTGAAAGACCGTCGTTTGAAATATGGCACAGGTAAAATTCAGTAATAAAGGGAGGATAATCAAGTGATTTTTACCTATTTTAGGACGCGTGAAGGAAAGGTATCAGGTCTAAAGGCCATCTGCGTAACAGATGCAGTTCTGATTTGAATCCCCGACTTGCCAGTTGTCAGTCCGTTAGTTCTTTTTGCTCGCGCCACGACCAACCCTTTGCTTTATCTGTATTTTACGAAATCATGACCAAGGGCAGATGGTTTTTTCTTCAGCCCACTAGTATTCATATTTGGCCTTTGAGATTGCCATGTGTTTTTATCAGCTGCGCTCTTTTTTATCAAACACCGGCAATTATTGCTTGCATGCAAAGCCGGACCTCATTAAAGGAAAAACGCCCCCAATCGCAAGGTGAAAATAAAATCTGTCCAAAAGAAAATCAATATTTCTTCGGGTATATCAAAGAAATTCTTCCAGCTGGTCATTGCTTTTGCTCAATCTTCGACTCCATAAAGTTATGTCAATATGTAAGACAAACTCGGCAATTCCGAAACGTGCGAACTAATAACAGCTACTTAAAAACAGATTTGTTTGCCTTTTACTACCGTAAACCCCTGCAATGGTAATTTTCGTTACTAGCTTTATGACTACTAAGTTTAATGGAATATTTGCTGCTGGTTCTTATAGAGCACTTAATTGATTATTGATTTATTATTAGACGTTTCAGAAACATCTTGCCATATAAATGATGTTTACTGGATTTTGCTCATTATGTTTTTGAGCAGTGGCAGTCCTATCAGATGACAAAATCTAAACTGTAAAAAACTTGCCACTAATCTTTTGCAAAAACACTTAATTTGATAATGCAAAACAATTTTTGCTTCTGTACAAATAATAAAATTTCAGTCAAATTAACTTCGATTAAGCCAACCATAACTGACGAAAATTCTAAATTGCTACATTACTAGTTGTCTCAGACTTTCTTTTTGCTGATCACCGTCACGTTTGATCGAACAGTAAGGAACTAAGTAATATTCTCATAAAAATAGTTAATTAAAGTGTGAGTACATTTAATTAGTCTGGTGACAATAATTATAAATAAAGTAACAGACAGGGAATATATCCGGCCTTGGGTACGACCAAAACAAATCGACGCCTCTGTTAATTGCATCGGCATAAGGCGTTACAGTTATTACTTGGCTGTGCGGTAATGATTTGATTTGAAATTATAACTGAGCTCGATTCCCACGGTATTGTGGACTGCTAAACGGTCGGTAACACATTCAAAAGTTTTTCGTCGTAATCTGTAGAGCTCGAATCAGCTAAGAAAAGGCCACAGGCGTCATCAAACGATGATGTCACGATCTCTGTACGTCTCGCTTTAAATATTGCTGCTCTCGTTACTTTCCAAGTTGTTGCAGCCAGTCAGTGGCGTGCTATTATTTTATCAGTAAAATGAAACATTTTCGTCGTTTTTAATAAAGAAAATAAAAGACAACAAGTTTTTCAAAGGAATGGAAACTCCTTCTGCTTCTTTCTTCATAAATTGTAAGACGTTACTGACGATTTCACGGCCTTGGCTGTATATGATAACACCTTTCTTTCCAACCTTTTTGAAAGACATTTTGACAAAATAACGTTTTTTATTCATAACACTATGTGAACTTCAACTGCGACCATCAACAATACAACCAAAACACCAGACTAAAACGGAACCTAACCTAACCTAAACCCCTAAGTCTCCCTGTCCGCCACTACATTTTTTTAAACTTGGCAACACCGTTTAGAGTGCCGGCTAGTAAAAGCATATAAAAAGGTCCAAATGTCCCTGGCCGCTGCCGCATCTGTTTTAATTGTGTCCAAGTAAAAACCGTACTACGTTGCCAAGTGGCTTTTTGACCGCTTAACAATATATTTTCGGGAATATTTTAATAGGACGCCTCTGATTATATCTAATGCGACGGCAACTGTAGAAGGAGAAAGAAATAGTTTTAAAAACTGCGTCATTGATGATGCGGTGGCCTTTTCTCATCTGATTCGAGCTCTAATACAACGAAAGTCCACTTTTACGTGACTGCGAACAATAAGGATAGATTTATTCCTACAGTTCTTTTGTGTTCGGACGACATACTGCATAAACCGTTTACACTTACGGGTGCATATCCTCGTTGCAGTTTCTACATCCGTTCTGTTATCCCAACATTGAATAACCCGCTCGTTGAAAAGCATCAGGACAATTGACATTTGACATGTCAATTAACTAGGGGACTCGTTAATGCAGTTGCGTCGATTTTTCTTCGAATTACATGGTGTATCTAATTAGTAAAAGCGCGTGTTGTGCCCCAAGGTTCCTGTCTGGGCCCCATTACTCGGTTTCATTGAGTGATCGCGGCAACGCGTCTAAGACTTGATAAGCTTCCGGTCATTTGCTGGGTTGCCACATAAAGAGCTTTCTTAGAAAGCTCTATGGCTCTACTAGAGGGAGATCGAAATTTAAGAGTTTAATGCAGAATTTATCAATAAACCAGACCGAACAAAATCATAACACATCATGCAATTTAAGCTATCAGGTCGTAATTTCAAGTTCGTATGGGAAAAAGGTTTTTTTCATGGTAATTTTGAAGGAGCTGGTTAAAAAAACCGCGGCAACTGTGCCGGTCAGTTGGCCGTTGGGCCGGAACTACGGCCGGCCAGTCGCGAACTCCTGGACTTCGTCTTTCTCGCTTCCTTAACTTTCTGTCCCATCTACACCCATGACATCTGCGTTATTTTGTCCCATTAACTTCACATATCCAATTGCTTTACACAAAAAATATTACAGCACATAATGCCGTATTTAACGTTCCCACCCTCACCGCGTTCCAAAGGTACTTTGAAGGTGATTTGTTGAATCATTATAAGTTGATATAGTGCAGACTGTCCTAGTCCAATAAGCTCTCCAATTATTGTGACCCCTGGGCGTCTCTAATAAGACGATACCATAGCAAATGTAAGACTTGTATACAAAAAAAGAACACGTATATAGCGACCATGTACCATTTAAATATGTTTTAATGATGCGATATTTGATCATTTATTTCAAGCATATCTTCAAAGGAAATCCTGAAATTAGAAGTGTTTCAATAGATGCTATGTTCTTAATGATGGATGACACAACTTGTGCCGAAAAAATGAATGAACGTATTGTCTAACTTAAAGCAAATTTAAAACTGGATCCACAAAGATCCTCCAGTTAGCAAAAGACGCGGAACTTTCAGTTCCAATGCTATTAATAGTAAATAGTGCCGGCAGTGTTCATCCAGACCACAATAGTTATAAAAATATTAATAGCCCGGCAGATTTCAAGTTCATTATAACATGTGCTGTAGTTTTGTAACGAAACGTAAAAAAGCGAAATAGAAAACAAACAAAACATTACTGGTGGGTGTCACTCGTCTCTTGACGGTTTTTATAAAATTCTCTCCCTGCGTGTGTCCCGGCAATTATTACGTTTAACTGCTTTTATGGTTGTAATTTACTTTTAAAGCCTCCTGAATGTATTTAATTAATTGCCATTTTTGTTTTCACTATTTTTAACCACCCCATTTTGCTGGAAATACCCACGTAATTATTGATTTTTAGATGGACAAGCATAGACAATTTAGTATTGTTTGCTTTTTAGGTTAATTAAATTTCTCCTATTGTTAATTTGACTTTTTAAAGTTTATTTTCATCAACGTGTGACAACGTGCATCATGTGACTCTAAAATTGCTTGCAGTGTTTAGTTCACGTGACCTTAAATATTTTCAATATTTTTACATACATACATAAGCAATCTTTATTTCCGAGGAAAACGACTATCGACCTACAATGGTCTTTCTGCCAATGTTACAGAAACAAATGTATTTACATAATAAAAAAAATGTACAAAAAAAAAGGATAAATTTCGAGTTTCAGTTGAGTTTGGCTTTGAATGTGACAAAACGAGTTTAAAAAGTCACAGCCTAAACTGCACTTGGCAAAAAAAAGACGGTACAATAACTCTAATTTATGTGGTATAGTGTTAGTCCGGATTAAAAAGCACTAAAATAGTGAAAAAAAAGCGCTTAAAAACAAAATAATGGAGGAAAATTAAAAAAAATCATAAAAATCTATCTATCTAACTCTTTCAGAGATGCAAAATTTTTTACTTTTTTTGAGTTCAATTTTTAGATAGCTTTCAAACTGCTTTAGAAGCATACGGAAGATTTTAGATTGTTTTGAAAACTTTTTTTGAACTATTGAGGAGCATTTGAAAGGTTTTTGGATAGTTTAGAGAGCATATTGAAGGATCTGGAATACTTTAGAGGCATTTGGAGAGCTGGTCCCTTTTGGGAGCTTCTAGAATATTTGAAGAGCTTTTGGAGTTTCTGTAGTGTTTTAAAACCTTTTTAGACTACTTGAGGATGATTTGGAAGGTGTTTGGACAGTTTAAAGAGCCTTGACGGTTCTGGAGTGCTTTAAAGCATTAATTTGAAACCTTGTAGACGGTTCCAGAAACTTTTGAAAGCTGTTAAACTGGTGTAGAAGCATACGGAACCTTTTAGACTGTCTTGTAATGTTTTGAAAACTTCTAGAGTAGTTGGAGATCATTTAGAAGCCTTTAGAGTGTTTTAAAAGCTTTTGGCAGCTTCTACACTGTGTCTGAAAGGCTTCCGACGGCCTTAGAAGCATTTTAGAGTTTCTGTAGTGTTTTAAAACCTTTTTAGACTACTTGAGGGGGATTTGGTAGGTGTTTGGACAGTTTAAAGAGCCTTGAAGGTTCTGGACTGCTTTAAGGCATTTGAAACCTTGTAGACGGTTTCAGAAATTTTTGAAAACTGGTCTAGAAGCATACGGAAGCTTTCAGACTCTTGAAATCTTTTGAAATTTTCTAGATAAGTTGAGAAGCATTTGGAAGCTTTTAAACTGTTTTAAAAACTTTTGGAAGCCTCTAGGCTGCTTGGTAAGCTTTTGCAAGTTAGAGCTTCTCTAGTGTTTTGGAATGTGTTTTCATTTTTTAGACTATTTCAGAAGCATTTAGACATTTTTTGGTCAGTTTAAATTTTTCAATTTACAAATTTACTCATTTTACCCATTTTGCAACAGATAATTGGTATGTGTTTGTCTCTCAGAAGCCTTCAATATTTCAATATAGCAAAAGTCATTATTACCACTTTAGGGCTTAAAATGACCCACTGTGCGACGTTACATAACCAATAAGATTACGTCAAAACTCCTGCATTTTTTTTGTCAAAGGAGTTATTTTACAGATATAACCGCGTTTACAATTACAAACTATTTATTCAAATTTATTTAGAAAATTTGGAAAGCTTGATTTGTCATAAACTAGTTAAATACAAAAAATAGCAGCAAATAAATCGGGATCTAGTTTGTCGAGTTATACAGAGTAAGTTTAATATTGTCCAGTTGTCTTTTTAATTTGCTTGAATTTGTAGTAGTCTTTCGCTTCTAATTTTTGTGATTAGTCTTAATGCAATTTGTTCCGTTCTTTGTATGTGTTGTTTAGTTTTCGGAGTTGACTTTGCCATTAGCATGTTTCCATAGTGGTCTGCAGATGGATTTGTAAACTTGTATTGCAGTTTTGACCTTTATTTTTGTAAGTTATAGTGATCTAAAATGTTTTGTTCTTTTAATGAGTGCAGTTCTTTTATTTCTTACAAGTTTAGTGAATTTAAATATTTTTCTTGTCCAAATTCCTTTAGAAAATAGAATAAAAAATCTTGGGAAGGCCTCATTGGTCTATTTCATATCTCACGCTTGGTGAATATCACATGGTTTAGTGATATTTTTTAAAATAGAATTTTATATATTTTATTGAATTTAGTTAGTTACTTTTTTGCTAAAGAGCATGCTTTGGACATTCCTATACATGGATAAATGTAGACAATTTTATAACATCTTTGAGCTTTTTCTGTAAAAACATGTCTTTACTGTTATAGTAGGGTATGTAAGGTGACCAAATTGACGACACTTTAGATTACAAAAAAACCGAGAACGTGCAGATTTTTCGTTGTTTTTTTAAGTTGAGATGACAAGTTTGGGAATCAGCATAGTGGAATCCGATGTCACAGGTTTCGGACCATAAGGGGCGATGCTGAATTCGGTACAAAACCACATTTTCTGAACGTTTGATGTTGATGAATTTGAATTGATTCGCCAAAATTCAAAATGTGAGAATTGTTTTGTGATTACTAATGACACACACGGTTTTGTTAGTATAGTTTGTATACCGGAATGTTATCTACTTGTGGTGTATTAATCAAGTAATAATATACAATTTTACGGTTTTCTGGCCACTATTTGATAAGGACATTAATATAAAATTCATAAAGTTGTGCGAGTGGTGGCTGACCAGGTGGGGCCGCCGAAATGCAGCAATCATAAAACCTCTTAATTCGACAATAAAACATGACGAAGAGTCTTCCCATGAAGAACGCGTATAGAATTATAATGGAAGAAAGTTTTAATTCTATATAACTACCAATAAAGTGAACAAGTAACTGTTGTTTAAGAGTCTTTTTTAATTTACAAACGCTATCTTTGTTTCGCCTGGCTAGCGGGAACTCGAAGCTCGGCTTAGGCGACTTTATAATTTTTTGTATAAAAAGTCATATCACGGGTAAATAATTAAAACGTTATTCTTCAGGAGAACAATTACGAGATAATAAAAGTTCGTCGAACATCTACACAGAGGTCAAAGAACGAATTTGTTACTTTCCTTTCGCAGGGGGTCTGTAATAAAATGGTCACTAGTCTCATTAAATCTTAATTAAAAAATTCCTCCTCATTGTGCTAATTATACTAATTTATGAACTTACGTATTTTTTAGTTAATTTGCTTTACAAAGCGATTATTTATTCAAATGAAAAAACAGTTTTTTTGGGAAGTTTATCTAAGCCGTATTTCCGTTACAGAACATACAACAAAACAACTCACCCTTATCGAATGCGATAAGTAAAGAAAGTAACAGTTTCAGGGGGAGATTTCTAGTAGGGTCCCTTTAAGACCCGAATTCAGTTTATGTTAAATAGTAAAGACCTTATTTTTCGCGCCTAGAGTCAGCCGACCCTGTAATTGACTTACTATTTCACCCTTCCGTCAGTCAGCAGCAAAATAATTTAAGTGACCCCCTTTAAGACATATATCAAACGGAAGGTAATATCTTCCTATTGTTCCCCTAATCGAGCCAATCGATTTGACAAAATAGAGCACTGACAGAGATCAGAATCTCCTAAATGAATTCCTTTATCTCTTTTGGCAGCACAAAATGAAATTTTCAATTTGCACCCCAGGGATTGCAGTTGGGCGAAATTTTATCACTTTTATTGACAATCCCCATTTTACAAATGCCTCCGTTTAGTAGGAGGAGGAAGCAGACATACAGATCCGGATTTTACGTGTTCTTGTCAATTCACTCTGAAATTTTGGCATACCGTGACAATTTGCCGCCCTGATGCTTTTAGCGTTACCCACTGATTTTAATTAAAACATATCTTCTTTGATGTATTTTTAGAAAACTGTCTCAAAATCACTCAGATCAAATCACATATGTGTGGTATTAATCTCTAAAATCGCCCATAACGGTGCCATTTCCACATTTCGACTTAAACTGGAACAGATGGAATTATTACCACGTTCAAGTGGATTTTATGTTTCTCTCGGGCCTCAAACAACCAAGTTTCGTGACGAAATCCAAATTGAAAAGCCATATTTACGAGACAATACCCCTCACATCTGCCTTTCCGCGATATCGCCAAAAATTGTGACCAATAATCTTATCGGATCAGCCGTCTATTCCAAATCATGATATATTACATGGTTACTAAGTTTTATTTCAGTCATACATCAAATTTAATGGAACGCCACATTCAGGGTAGAACAACCCTACATGATAAAGGGGTAAAACTTATAAATGTAGTAAAAATGTAAATAAACTGTAAGAAACGTAGATAATGGAGGAAAACCTGTCAATGACTTTAATCATTCTGTTTTTCTATACAGGGTTTGTATGTTTGTTGTTGTTTTTTAGGTCATGCTCTCAATTTATTTTTCAACCATATTTTGTGGCTCTAACTCTATGGGTTATACTACATCTACTTCAAGAACATGGGCCAATATATTATAATTGTTTAAAATTGTTTTAAACACAAACCAACCAGTTCAAAAAACTCCTCCATGCATTTTTATTGAAAACAGAGCCGAGAAGTGTCTGATTATCTGAATCTTGCTCCAACACAAATGATGTATGTTTTAAATTAAACCATTTCGATTATTAATCGCTTTCATTAATACACTAGTTGGTTAAATAAGTATTAAATGATTGCTAAACTATTTTAATGCATATAATTTAAAAAACTGTATTCTTTGCTATGATGGGTATAAATAATATACTCTAAAAAATTAAGTTTCAAATAGATGATGTAGAAGTTCTTAATAAAATATAATTAATTATTTACTCGCGTAGTCACGTGACAACAGTCGAAATAACTGTCAATCAGCGGAAAAACCGGTCTTGCTTTGAAAACTGCTCTAAAAAGGATTATTTCAGTTTCGGGACACTGTTTGTCAGTTTTGACGTTAGTGACAGTTGCCGCGTGATTAGAAAACACTTTTTAGCTTAATAATCACGTGACAACTGTCAAAATAACAGTCATAAATATCAGAATAACGTCTTGTTTCAAAAACTGTAATATACCTGATGTTTTAGGCAAATTTTGACACATACAACAATTATCAAATGCTGTAGACTCGATTTTGCAATAATTCTTTACAGTTGGTCATTAAATTGAGAGTGATTGGAAAACAGTAGCATCAATTTGGATTTGTTGAAAAGGAAATAAACAAATTTTTTAATGAAAAATACTACCATTTAATATCGGATTGAAAGGTTGTTTTTGTTATTAACATGTAAACAAATTTTCTTCTTAAATTCTTCGTATAATCAGGCATTATTAAAACTGACTGACTAAATTAAAAATTAGTCAAAAATAAAAGATACAAATTAAAAACTTTTCCATTTTTCTGCAGATAGGTACTTCTGAGCTGTGTTCTTAGCACGTTTCAACTCTTCATAGACCTGTCAATGTCCAAGCACTTTTGATTGATACTACAAGTATTTTGCAAACTTGTACTTAAGTTTATTTGTAAAGTACTTTTCGCTCCTCTTTGTAAATAATGTTAACGGCATGAGAAGAATGTGGCAAAGATCAGTGGCGTTTATCAATTCCTGTAGGCTGCAGCAAAAAAAAAATGATAAAAATCTGGAGTAGGTAATATGTCGACTCCGGATGCAACTAAAACTTATCTGAACCTGGGGCGTTTATTAGTTTTGCCAAAATATGCATCCTATATTAGGGCCGCTGCGCATAACTAAAAAGTCAGCTGTCCCTAGATTAACGACGAGCCAAGATAAGGGCTTAAAAAGTCGCCCCTAATTCTTAAAATATCGCGACAGCTTGCGCCCCGTCTGTTTTTTAGCTGAGACACTTTTTATGATACTTTATTAACATTGGCGTTCGTCCACATTGCTTCGATGCCAATCCAAAAGAATTTTATGGGAGGAGTTTTTAATATATTATAATGGATCTCATGCATATTTATCAGATTGATACTCTTTGGCCACGTCATGCCTCATACGAAAATATTACTAAAGGTAATGTAGAATTACTTACTGATTTAGTACGCCAATGTGTAAGATGACATGTTGAGATACCTCATCGTCATAATAAGCATGGTAAAGTTGGACATGTGGGTGTGGGGGATGTGAAGTAAAAAAATCGGATGTGATAGGGTGGCAGGCTATAATTCGGCGATTTTTCCGAACACGTGGATTGCGTCCGCACGTGCGTCTAAAAAATGAGTTCCTCAGCAATGTGGCTGGCTCATATTTATAATTGAGGCAAAAAATCTATTTCACCCATTAGGGTTCTGCGCCAGGCGTCTTTCAATCCCGAGTTTATAAATAACGCAGATCTGTCATCTTACTCAAAACAGACGATGTCTTCTTATTGGGGGATGAACATGACAGTTCAGTTATCAGTCTAGGAGAGTATGTCCAATGCGGGTCTATTTTTTTTGTCGTTATTAACCCTATAGACAACAATCAGATATTGTTATCTATTGTGACAATTGTACAGACACAGTAGCACGTGCTGGTGGTACTATTATTGGTAGTACCAGAGGAAATTAGGCGGAATACAATGCAAACCATTTAATAAAAAACAATGAGACTTGTTTGTGCGTCAATCCGGACAAAAATCAAAGGAGTAATTAGGGAAACGTTTTTAGTGATACAAACCATTGTCCCTCACTGAAATAAATCTTTGGAGCCCACCCAATTGGTCAGGTGTTTATTCTTTCATTGTCTTCTAACACCGCTTAGATTCTTAGGTAAAACTCTATCCTGGACTCTGTCGGCGATTGTGTTAGTTTTTAACAATTAAGACTATACTAAACGCATACTAATTTAACTGAAAAAACGAATAGAAAAAAAAAACATCTTTAAATGGCTAATCTACTAAATTGGCTCGTGTCTAGTGTCCATTGTAGTGGAAACAGGAAACACAGAGACCAACCAAGTGTGCATTTACTTTACACGCCAGTCCAAAACTGTCTAAAGGAATTATTTTAGAGATTAAATCATGTTTAAATATATTTGATACTAAAACGCCCCGACAGACCAATAAACGTCAAATAATTTAAGCGTCGACAATTTTGTGCCAGCATAGCGACAGCTTTAGTATTAATCTCCCAGAACATCAATGAAAAACATGAAAAAGGACAATATGGATGTGGTTGTTTATGATGCGGCAATTTAAATCATTGTCAGTTAAACAAGGCGGGGGTAATGAAATCACAAATTAATGAAATTCTATAGTCTAACAATGGTATCTTCTTCCTTTTTCTTACTGAAGCGTCAATTAATTAAAACGACTTCCAGCTTTTACCTACATTAACGGCAAGAGATAGTGGCCGTGGTTGGCAACAGCCTGGCTAGAAAGTAATGGAAGGTAATTGAAAAATGTTCGATTTCTTCCTAGCAGTGAAGAAAATAAAGTTGATTTGACTTGTGACCCGACCGCCGTAAGTAAGCGCACAGACAGGGACGAATTTCTGCATCTTCTTCAATAGAAGGTCACTGACTTCTTCAGTCTTTCTCCTCTCTTTAACGTTATTTCCAATTTGCGAAATAATGAAGCTCACGCGCATTTTGCAGCTTTGTTATCGTCACATTAAATTTTTTTTAGCACACTCCACTTTGTGCTCTAAGCTATGCAGTCACTCAAACTAATTTTCGTCTTAATTAATTATTAATACCAAAAATATATAAAAGTTGTCGAGGTCCAAAGACACACTGTGACGAGTAATAGCCACAGGACATTGATTTTTTTAAGAGGACAGGTGCTGAAGCCGCGTTACACCTGGTGATATGCCGGCTGGAACGACCGCGCGCCCAGTGGCGTTTCGTAGCTTTCACGACCCAGGGCCCGCATTATTTCCATTTTAATTACATATTTCCCTAAAATACTAGAAAACCTTCTAACCTGAATTTTTTAAATACCCATTATTTTTTTTCGAATCGTAATTTTTTATTTTTGAAAATACTCACTTTAAGTCCGAAAAAAATTGTATTGAAAACTTACATTGTTTAAAAAGGCCGGCAGTAGCCGGAAGAAAGTTTTGTTTTTTTTTCTTCCTTGTTTAGTGTATGTGACATCATTGAAACGATATTGCAATCAAATAGGTTATAAGCCGATAACCTAATTTAACAAAACCATAATTGTCAAATTACATTACAGTGACGTCAAGTTTATCGTCAAATGTGGCCATAGACAAGATGTTCATAAAACTTGGCTGTCATAATGTCAACAATGACAACTACTGATGCATTGCTGTCAGAACTTCTAATCTTGATTGTTTTTTTAATTTATTGCTAAACTATTTTAATACATATAATTAAAAAAAAACAGTATTCTTTGCTATGATGCTGATCTGTCTATTGTCTCATCAAGCAGATTGCATTATTTGATGATTTTCGAATATTCTAATTTAGTACTTTTTTAATATTGTTGAAGATTTTGCGTAACAATAATTCCTTAAAATAAGTCAGTAAAATTTACCAGTTTTATAATACAGGGTGGTTCAGTTTTAAATGTCAATAATTCACCAATCGATAACACATCAAAAAATAAGTTGACATGCATTATGTCATTTTCCTGAAGAACGCTTCTTAAGGAAGACACAGACCTCCAAAATTCAGTTTTAAAATCGTAAAGAATTTTTTTTTTGCTACAATTATCAGACCGTTGGATCAATTTTGATCAAATTGGGAACAAGTACACTGAAAATAGTCAAAAAACAGGATTTTTTGACTAATGTTTACTGGCGTTCAATTTTTTAAACTATAGGTAGTGTAAAACTGATCATTCAATTCAAACTTTTTTTTTATTCAATTACACTGGAAACAGTTCGAATTTTCGGACTAAGTTAATTCTAAAAATTAGTGTTTAAGACTAAATTGAGACTAAGACTTAAATTGTTTACTTTCATTAATGAAGGGTCTGAAACTTAACTTTTACTATAAAAAACTCTTAAAGTCTTAAAGCACAGTGAAGCGTCTAGAAGTCAATTTAATACTGACAAAGCTTGAAATAACATGTTTAAGGCTATGGAAAATGTTAACATAGTTTTTTAATTCTGCTAAGTCAAAAACTTGGTGAAAAAAACCTGAAAAGTTAGTCTTCAAGTCAATTTTCATGAATCTAATGTCAATATCCTGTATTTAAGACTATTTTCAATACTAAAATATTGAAATGTATTTTCAAATTATGAAAACTTACTTCAAATGCAAAATTTAAGCTTCTGATGTCACTTTTCATTGGTTCAGAGTCACTTTTTGGTGTCCAAGTCAATTTTCAAGGTTGAAATGTGTGAATTTGTAGTCAAAAATTCTAGATAAAGTAGTTTTTGATGCTACAAGTCAATTTTCCCTACTAACGTTTTTCAACTTATCTGAAAACTATAACGACTGACTACAAAGACAGTTTATAAGCCTCTCAAGTCAATTTTCACAGTTTTCAAGTCAATTGTGAAGGCTAAATAACTAACGTTTTTCAATTTGTCTGAAAACTGGTTACAAAGACAATTTTTAAGCCTTTCAAGTCAATTTTCACCGTTTCAAAGTAAATTCATTGGTTTCAATTTTTAAAACTAAAGTCTTACAATTTGTCTGGAAACTATGAAAACTGGCTACAAAGACATTTTTTAAGCTTCTTAAGTCAATTTTCACCGTTTTCAAGACAATTTTTAAGTTGGGTTGGGTTGGTTTTGGGTCTTTGAACGTAATAACTCAGTATTTCGTAAACAAAGTTTCAAATCAGAATTTTATAAGAGATACTTATTTTGTCAAATTGAACAAGTAAAGTAAAAAAAATAAAATTTTTTAAAAATATCCATTGACGTAGAGAATAAGGCAGAAAAATGAAAACCATCTTTCCACCACCACTGGACAGTTTCGACAAACGTCATTATCATCACATAATGAGAATTAATTTCTTATAAATTTGTTCTAAATTTGATTAAAATTCCTCGAGCGGTCTGACAGTTATGACAAGAAACCGATTTTTCAACATGTATGGACTGTATTGACATAATGTATGTTAACTTATTTTTTGATGGGCTTTCGAATGGTGAATTATTGACATTTAAAACTGGACCACCCTGTATACATATTTGTAACTAAAAACCTAGGCTTTTCAAGCCGTTAATATCGCAACATCAAAATATGTTCTTTCAATTCAAGTTTTTTTATATATATTGAATTTTGTTTTTAAATTGAAACTATAGTGCTAAAAATGTAAGTTCTTCATTTGAAGATTATATCTACTTCAGTATATACGAAATTAGCTTAGCATCAATTTAAGCATATTGTATTATTGTATTTGACACAAGATTTAAATTTTTTGCGTGTAATGTAGAGGTCGCCAACGGTATAACCCAAATGTAGTGCCAACCTTAAAAAATGCTACTTTCCTGTTAATACTGGACACAACACAATAAATTTGTAAAAATTTCTTGAAAATTGACTGAGAGTTTAATAATTTAAAAATATTTCCTGAATAAGTTAATTCCTGTGACAACTTTAACCAAAAAGAAAAAAATTCCCACTTAGGTAACACACTTAAAAAACTCAACACAAACTGCTTTTTTAAGGAAAAAAACACCGTGAGAAAATTAGCTCCAACCCTAATAATACGCTATTAGTGACTATCTTAAAACATTATGTAACGTGTCACTGGCTAAAATAGGGGGGTTTAAAGTGTCTTTTCTTATTCCCTCTGTTGGTCTAAATTTAACTTTAAAAAAATAAACCACAAGAAGCACCATGTAACGAACTTTTTGGACACTGTTCTTTACTGTGTAAATTTTGTGCGCATCAAATGAAATTCGCTGCGCGAACATTTCTGCGTTAAATGAAGTGAAACTTTAAGGTCAGAAAGTTATTAAACCAATTCCTGTTAAAACAAGAAATTGCAATCATAAAAGCGAAAAACACACAAAGCGCACAACTTTCGGGAACGAGTGGCTCCCGAGTCAGAGTTTAAAATTAAACATACCAAAATAATGTTCGTATCCATTTCAAGGTTGAGACCGTCACCTCTAATGCTATATAAATTTTTGGGGACATCGATGGTCATTCCGAGTGAACTTTAAGCACTAGTGACACTAATTTTAACACTGAACCGGGCAGCGCGCATTCCTCAATGAATCCGGGACGGGACACTGGATCACCGAAACTGGAACGCGTATGTGAAAGAAGCCCCGTCGGTGGAAATTCTGGAAGCAATTTCCATTCGTACGGTTTCCCTTGTAACTAACAATTCATGTTTACAGAAGAGAGAGTTTTGAGAGCGTTTTATATTTAGCGAATTAGAAGCACGCACTCAGTTTCGACCTCTTCTAAGTAGGATATAAATATACCAGCCCGCCTGTTTAATGTATTATTTGTTTGGTTTCATTCAAATAAAGCCTGGTCAGGCCAGGTGTTAACACGGGAAAATCGGCTAAATATTTTCTTTAATCCAGGGAAACGCTCAATGTAAGCCTTGTTGGGTTTTCTTTAAGCATACAAAGCTTTTATACTTATCCTTCGCCGCACTGAACTAGAAATTACTTCGTTTCATTCTGCACCTTCCCTGACTACGTTCCTGCACAAGTGTTTAATCAAATATAAAACCGGGAACTGTGCAGTCGCTTATTGGCAATAGATTTCGCTTTTCAGAGTGTATTTGTCCAGACTGGAAATCAAAGCGGGAAACTATAGAAATCGAGGTTGTCTGACGCCTTGGGTCTCGAGTGCTCAGGCTATGAACTTTCAAGAGTCCTGAGGGAGCTATTAATCGATATCCTATTTTAATGGACCCATCCAGGCCCGGTTTAAGCTTTAATGCCAATCAACTTTAACCACATTGAACCTAAAATTAAACCACTTGCATCAAATGTAACCCTCAGTACGATCCTGTAAACCCCTTAAAAATATTGTTCTTTTTTAATGAATTTTTGAACAATGCTTGACTCCACAAGCCGGTCTGATTTATTCTTGGAAAGTGATTCATTATAAAAATAACCCCGGCCGAAATCAAGCCCTAGTTTTAAGGGTGAAAAACTGCACTTCTGGCCATAAATGACTCGCAATATCGGGGTGAGTTTTAAAATAATTTAGGTTACTGAAACAAACGGGGAAAGTCGTATATGTTAACCCCTTTTTCAAACCTGCCGCATTTAAGGGTAGGGCCGACCTTTCCAGCAGTTGCTTTAACGTAACCAACCCTTGATTACCACCATAACTTACCAATGGCGTAACCCTTCAGGTGAAATTTATAGTACATTACTAATAGGATTAAAAAAAAAACAATCTCAATTTGAAAATAATTTTATTAATCAATTGGATCATTAGCTAAAAACATAAATTGAATTATTGTAAAAGTATATAATTAAAAAAAAAATACAATTATTACGCTCAAACATACAATTTCACACTTTTCGTAGTTCAATAAATAAAAAATTCAATAATTTAAATAATTAGATGACTATTTTATTGCTTAATAAAAGAATGTTTGAATA
The DNA here is from genome assembly GCF_016097725.1 of Ips typographus. Classification (NCBI taxonomy): domain Eukaryota; kingdom Metazoa; phylum Arthropoda; class Insecta; order Coleoptera; family Curculionidae; genus Ips; species Ips typographus. Next base: position 8,646,399 of record NC_138437.1, on the reverse strand, counting down.
TGTTTTACACCCGGCATAAATTCTATATTATTGATTATCTGCAGTGGAAAATATGATCGTTTGTACCGCAGCTATATTAAATTCAGAAAATCAATAACCGTCATAAATACTGTTAAAAGACTAAAATAAAAAACTTCTCTTAAATTACATAAGTTTACGAGTAATATACCTACAAACCGTGTAGAGGTACAATATACACATTTCATACAATAGAGAAAGACAATTACAAAAAAATTAAAAACGGATTCCAATGTCTTCAGGTACCAGTATTATTTTACACGACTTTAGACAAATCATAAACCTAACAATATTTCTTACATAGCTACAATAAAATCACAATATAGATCCGAAGTGATAAACTATATACAAAAAGAACTATACACATTAAATTTAATATTAAAGTATTAATTATTAAGAAAATTTGAAACACCATCTATATATACAACAATAATTGCTAAAATTTAATTGATAAGAGTGAAAATATTTTCTTATATGTAATTGATTAGTTAGATTATATTAAAAAAAATGTCACAGTGCAATTGGCAATTTATTAGAATAATACGAATACAGACTGTTCTCAGCTATGTAAAACAGCATTGCGTAAAACACAGTGGCGGAGAAACAAAACATGAACTTAATATGAGGAGTATAGTTGCTATGAAATAGTATATTGATAAGGTGAATTAAAATAATAAACAATAAAAAAGTTCTCGTTTCTCTACGCCAGTGGATTTTACTCAAAAAGTTACATAACTAGCCGTTCAATTAACTAGTTCAAAGTCACAAAGTGTAATACCATGAAAATTGTCCCATAAAAATTACTTTTCGATTTTACCTCAACCTCTAAAATTTCAGCTGGAATTTTCTTAAATTGAACACCCTACGTATATCATTGCCCCAATTATGGTCTCAAATTATTCTTGACAGCGAAGCAATAATGTCAACGATCAAGTTTTGATAGCTGACATTTTAGCTTCTGATTTCAGTTGCTACCAGGTACTATCAATAAATTAGCGGAACAATATACGGAACGTTCAAAGAAAATGATTCCTTAAAAATTCGATGACTTGGAAAAACTAAAACTAACCAAACGGTACAATCATAAACAACGTCAGAATTAATGACATTGAAGAAACTATAAAAGTAGTCTAGTAGTAGTTTTTAACCTCCAAACACATATAAAGATAATTAGCCCTAGTATTATTAATCGTCGGGGAATTCATAAAATGAATAAGCTGAAGAGATTTGCGAACTAATGGCAGGTTCGGTCGGTAATGGCACGGGTAAAGGTCTAGCGGGCTTGCGCGGACGAGGAGTCCGAGAGCCTGCATGCGCAGGCCCAGAAGGTCGAAGCCGCGGCCTCCCGGGGCCTCGTCTGGCAGGGGGCGTACCCGATAATCCCATTAGATCTAGTGGTGTTTCACCGGCACCTCTAGGGGATGACTGCGTAGAAGATACTGAAGACGCCGAGTCTTGAGTTGAATTAGGCTCCCCAAAGGAGTTTAATGTGGCTGGAAAAAGCGTTTTATTGCCTTCAAATAGACCACACTAACAATGTTATGCAGCTTAGAAATCAAGTCAGAGTTAAATTCTCACTCTCATATATTCAATAAGATGTCCAGTTCACGTTTTACAGCTTATTGCGGTTATACTAAATTGAACGATTAACGGTGTTTTCAAAAAAAGCCAATTTGAAGTTTCAATTACATTGCACAAAGTAGACGGGATGAAAAGAAAATAAAAAACATTTAACACTTAAGTACTCAAAACAATACGTGTTCAAATTGAAATAATAAATAAAAGGAATTTTTTTTGTGAGTTACGCCGAATTATGGTGTAGATTGGAATTTTGGCCTTATTATTACTTTTTTTTTAGTTTACTAACGCGATTTTTCGGTCGAATTAAATCGTAAACGCGTATAAAAATTACTGTTAAGAAGTGTTTAATCGACAATTTAGACAAAAGCAAAAGATTTAACCGTTTAAAATTGGGTTATCAACGTAAAAGCTGCATTTCCTCGCGGTCGTACTGATCTGACGAACCATAAAAAATCTTTAAATAGGACCATATGTTCCCGCCGTCCTTTCCTAAATTAAAAACTAGGTCCCCGACTGAAATATTCCGCTTCCGGGTTTTCGAAGGCGCGCGTATCGGAAAACAAAGTTTTTTGGGCCGGTTTTTTATACGCAAATGAGTACCAGTTGCCGCGAGGTACCTGCGCAAAAAACAGCCACCTTTAGAACCACCTTTGAATAGATTTCCTGAAGGATATCCGCCAGATGTCGGGAAGAGTTGCCGCCTTCTGCCTCGATTTGGGTCGGATGCTCCCCCTTTTTAGTCCTTTTTCTTTCTCAAAATACAATCAAGGTAGTTTTTTACGTTTTGAAAGACCCACACTTGCCAGCTACCTACTTTCAAGTAGGTAAAAATTATGTAATCAGGCCACTGTCTTCAAATGGAATAATAGAGATGAAGATTCAGTTTACAAACTCACAAGCAAATTTGACAAGTGACAGTTTTTGTGTCTGTATAAAGAGTTATACAGATTTAATATTAAAGTCACACTGTATAAAATTACTTGCTAACCTAAATACGCTGCTTTCCCTCTTCATCTGTAATATTACCCTGAAAAGACTTAAGAGAACGTGGCTCAAATATTGCCCTGGGTGTAATCAAAGCAAATCCAAATTCGCTGCAGCTCACCGATAGCTGACATTTATTCCAAGACAATAGCCGACTTGTCTGTACGTATTTTTAGTTCCGTGCAAATGTTATGCGCGTAAAGATATTTCTGCGAGACGTATAAATGTTATAGGGATTCCTCAAAGTTTTAGGTACTCTTAAAGTTAACACAGAACCCAAACCGAAAAAAAATGTTTAAAAACTTACTAATAGGAATTCCTGTGCTTATAGGTCCGTTTGGTGCTGCGTTGTTCCTACCTATTGAAGTTACAGCCCGAGACCTTGAGCCTCTAGGTCTTCCCCTCTTCGTATGACCTCCTCTTGCTGGTCTAGGCCTTACAGTAGATCCATATACGTTGTATACTGTATACTCTGAAACAATTTAAAATATTAATTAATAAATAAACGACCCAAAAGAATAGAACTTAATGACTTACTATTAGTTATAGGAGAATCATCGTCGTTTATAATATCTGCATCCTCACCAGCACCATCAGGATCAATTTCACTGGAGGGACTAGCCGGAGGTTCTTCGTTGGAGTCTTGTAAAGGAGTCAAAGGTTCCACTTTAGCCCTTTTAGCCTCAGCAGCCGGAATTGTCTGACGATATATAAACCAGTGTGAGAAAGACGTTGCGATTCAATAATTATAATAATAAAAGGTGACCGGATGGTAATTATACGAATAAAATATAGTAGCCCATTCGTTGTTACCTTAAAAGCCAATTTTCGCTTTTTATCGTCTCTCGCTTCCTCTGTCGTCGACTTGTTCTCGACTTTTAGGTGATCTAAAATAAATTAATTATCAACGTATAGCTCTTCCCAAGAAGAAAAAAAACCGAACGTACATTTTTGAACTAATTCATCGTCGTCGAGTAGAAGAGAAACCACTTCTTTCGGCTTCAGAGTATCAGGCTTGAAATTTCCTCCGCTGATTACTAGTTTTTGTATCTAACAATTTTACATAATCATGAATGAGAAAACTATTTCACCAAGCTAATTAACATTACATAATTTAAACTTGTCAAACCTATTAGGAATTATACATGACAACCTTACAGGATCTGGCACAAAATTATAAAGCACAAAACAACCTGAATTATTTAAAGCGCCATTGGAATAACATCGGAAAACTCGCAGCAATACTCATATATAATTCCTAGAGGTTTTCTGATTGTATACCTCGCTTTTTTCTCTAGCTCGTTGTAATATACGTTCTTCGATCGATCCTTTACAAATCAATCTATAAACAGTTACTTGTTTTGTTTGACCTAATCTATGAGCTCTATCCATAGCTTGTTGATCTACAGTTGGATTCCAGTCACTATCATAAAATATTACCTGCAACAATTTGCCAAATGTAAAAAATAAAGTCTTATTTCCTAATTTCTTAGAAAAGGATATTTATTACTAATTTAAAACACAGTGAGAATTGTATACAAATACTGCTAAAAGAAAACACAATAAGTTTAATGAACATTTCATTATCTCCTGTATTAAAAGTAGGTCACCTTTACTGAATCCACTTGACTCGACAGAAAGAAAAATACAAACAAAAAGCAGTGTCATCATACGGTGTGAACAAAAGAGCCCTAATTTTATGGGTAAATTAATTATTTATCCATCAAGACCGTCTACGATAATTTGGCAATTGGCAAAGTAAAATTTCACACGGTCGACTCACGTACAGGAGTGAAGGTATTAAAATTCAATATGTTCTCCGAATATTATCGCTTAACATATTCAGGAGCTCGTACACGCCCACTTAACATTACCGGCACGTTCTTGGAGTATAACTTAGTAACATAGTTAGCTAGAAAAACATTATGATCGTTTTAATTCGTCTATTGCCCTCGTTGTTGTGAGTATTTTTTTTCTTAAAGTTCATTGAAGTTTTTAAAATTAATCCCTAAAGAGATAATTAAAGAGGGTTAGTCTTTCATGCAGGCTGTCGAAGAAAAAGAGATTAAACCGCGATAGCGGTACTTAGGACATTATAAAGGGGTAGTTAAAATCGTGCCACCCCCGAAAATCTCGATAACGGACGGTGTTGTCCAAATAAGACTTGAAGTGGCTGTGGTTCTCCAATGCGATCTTTGAAAAGTACTTAATAAGGGTAGTGTAGGATGGCGCGGTATGAAAGTCCCGGAAACGAGAGGAAGCCATTTCCTGCCCCGCACGTGTACAACCACCTAAGAGCGAAACCCACCCTTTACACGTGCTACTTGGCTACCGTAACTGCTGATTATTGCGAAAAAGATGCGGCAAACTGATAAGCTTAGATGGAATAGCAGCCGTATGGGAAATAGGAAAAACTATTTAAATAAACTTAGATGTAGATGCTTCTGGTGATACCGATACATATTTTAGCCATTCTTAGTCTCAATTCCGCTCGCAAGTTGACTTTTTAGGTACTCCACTTTGAATAGGTGCGCACGATGGCATGATATTTCACACAATTAAAACACGAATATATAAGCATTCGCTTTGAGTTATTTTGTTTTTAATAGATAGGCGCCATTCTAGTTTAATAAGCATCATGCAACGCCACTCCATATATGCCAAATAAATGCAAGATTGCCTTTTCCATCTCGTGGCGCGAAAGGAGTTTCTCACCATCAATTCCACGAACATGAGCTTTGACTCACCCTGTAGAACAGCCGTTTAATGGGTGCATTTTGCAATAACAGGAATCGAACAATTTATATCTCCCTTTTGATAATGTCACATTTTCTTGTATAATCCAAACCTGAGATGAATAAATAACGAGTAACAAACGGCATTGACATTATAACAAATTATCGATTGCTATAGGTGATTTAATTCATAAGAACACTGTGGCGCTTAGTTTAACAAATTGCATGGATAGTTGTTTGTTTTTTTTTCGTACCACCAGGAGAAAATAAGGTAACACAATCGTAGAATCATTACAGTTAAAAATGCATTATTTGCGGTTTGATTTTTCAATGCTTTTTTATTAGGTCTATTAGCCACAAGTCAGAAAACGTCATAGTCACATGAGCATTCAATCAATGAACCAAAACCAAAAACGCTCATGTATACATGTCAAAACCACAAAAGTGCTGATGAATATTTTAAATTTAGATTATTATTCAGTAAATCATATTTTCTAAAATAGTGTATAAAGGGTGTCTAAGTAAAATTTCTTTAACAATAACAAACACCAAAAAGGTTATTATAATACGGACATGAAAAGTATTTACTTTAAATCTAATATGGGCTGTGTCAAGATAAGTTGTTACCATTTTCAAGATTCTCATAGTGGCTCTGTGCTATTTCATAAACCAATTACGTATAAAAAATGTTTACTGAACAACATTGTCAATAACAAAGTGGAACTGAAATATCGTCCACTTTTTTGTTTACTTCCCATCTATTATGAATATGGCCTAAAGGCAAGGACGTGCAGATGAGAGTGGAATACACAAGGTTGTAAATAAGAAAACGTAAAGGAATCGTGCAGTTTGTCCAGGTCGCCGCATAACGGATGCAGCGTCCACGTACTTCGACAAACATGCTGGGAGAATCACGCTGAAAAGTTCTCAGCGAATCCACGATCGGTCGACGTCAGAGCATTCCGCGGCCACAGACCGTCCATTAACAGGTAGCGTCGCGGGGAATACGAAATTCGAGGCAAAAACCGTCCGAAAGCCGGACCACGGCATGCAAATAATGTTATCGCTACTATTTTAATCTCTTTTTTGTTCGGATTGTTCTCATCAGGCTCGGGAGGTACCTGAGCACCCATTTGTCCTGAAGATTTATAGCCGGGCTGATCTTCACCATCACGAAATCCACCGTTAACCCAACAATAAATTCATTCACTTTTTGTTGTGCTCCGACTCATTTGCATAACCACGCATAACATTTATTGTTTTCCATTCTTTTTTTAATTAGCTGCTACTTAGAAATTGCTAGTACATTAATTGAGTTATTATTGCGGGTCTTTACTATTCATTGCTACTGACTTGCGAGTTTGTATTAAAAGAGAAAATTTCCAACTCGATGACACGCACGCCTCTGTCCGTTAACAAGCAGACACCGTTCTAAATTGCAGTACCTTGTTCAATACCGGTAATAATTTTATCTTTCATAATTCCAATGCGTACTGCTCCACGAACACCAGCGTTTACTTTCGACGAAGACCACGACAGTATGCATCGGGGACACTTGTTTGACCTATTCCATGATTTGCATTAGGACATCAACATTCGAACGATTACTTCTTCTGCTGATGAATTACTTCTACTAAAATAATTACGTCATACTTCTAGAAAAAAGAAGTAAGACACCATATACACTACCAGAACCATAGACTATAATAAACAGCACAAGTGAGGCCATCTGTGTCACATAAACTGAAACTCCATTGTCGATTTCAAGAATTATTGTGCTTAAATACTTTATACAGATAAATAAATTACCATTGAAATACATCGATAGATGACCCTGTGTGTAAGTACTAGTGATATGTAGACAGATAGCTATAAAAACAGTACATGCTTGGCAAACAAGTACAGACTATTTTGAAGTGTGTATATTCTATAAAAATTAATTTTAACTGTCAAAGTAATCTATTAAAATTCTAAAAGAAGAAACATTCGGACAATTTAACCCACTCGCTATAGAAAACATCTAAAAATGATTGGTCAAAACTATGAAGGTAGGCAATACTAGACGCAAAACATACATCCCAAATTATTAATCGTGTTTGAAAGTTCAATAAGATAATTAAGACAGTTATTATCACTTTACAGGCAAAGAAAACATAGTCACTTACCGTATCTGCAGCAGTTAAATTAATACCAAGACCACCAGCCCTCGTAGACAGCAAAAACACAAATATATCAGCCCTAGCTTGAAAATCAGCTACCATATCTCGTCTTTCCGAAATTTTCGATGAACCATCCAGTCTCATATACTTATGATGCCGGTGCCACATGTATTCCTGCAGTTCAACGTAATTACAGTCAAGAACAACGATCCAATTTTACACTATTACCTCTAATAAGTCAATCATTTTAGTCATCTGAGAATATATAAGCACCCGATGCCCTTCCTCCTTCAGTTTTCTTAAAAGTCCATCCAATACGAATAATTTTCCTGAATCAGTTACCAGACTTTCTTTATCTGGAATGGCAATATTCGACCAACCGCTGACTGGAGTAATGCGTTCTAAACAATCTTCAGGTTTTGGTGTTATTAGTTGTACAGTTTTAGGTTTAAAATTGTGTCCTGTAACTTCAGCCCAATACTTGTTTAACGAGTTGTAACTGTAGTCGTCTATGTGTCTTTGTAAACCCCATGCTGCTCTTCTTGAGTAGCAATATGTACTGATAGCGGCGGCAGAACACTACAATAATAAAATGATTTAGTGAACACATCTTAAATTTACCTGACAATATAGTACCTTAGGCATATTAAAGAATAAGTAGGAAGGAATTTCAGTCTTTTCACAACAGAACAGCCTGGAAGGTCTTTTAATATGAGGAAACTCAAAACCGGGAGTTGCAGTTCTATCACACTCTACATCAATACTTTCTTCCTCTAAGTTTCTCTCCTTCTTGTATCGTATATTTCTATGCTCTACAGTCTCTTGCATTGAATGAAAAGTGTAATCTTGATGAGTATACACCACATGACTGGCAGTAATTTCCCGGACAAAAAGCAGATCTGTCAAAACTTTGCTGCTTTCTATTTGAGCTTTACTCAGTCTGAGCTCGTGTTTGAAACTTAAATTTGGTTTTGGGTGAATGTTGGGATGCCACAATTTTCGGTGGTACAGTAGTTCTTCTCGTTTTTCAATTTCAAAGTATGATCTCCACCTAGTTACGATGTCCCCTAACAAAATTCCAAACAATTCTTTGACTGAGATGTCCAAGTAGTTTAATAAGTTAAAGAATGAGTTTCTTGATGACATTGCTTTAGAAATATACTCTGGAGTAAATGTTAGGAGTTTGTTTATTTTTAGGAAAGTATCCTGTCTGATGTTACTATCGTAAACTAAATAGGGCATAGTATAGAACACTGGCTGTATCCTAATAGGAGATTTAGCATCTCTTCTTTCAAATAACTCCGGATGGTTACAAACCTACAAAATCACCAAGTTATCTCACTCTGAAGCTTTGAAAAGGTTATCTGTACCTTCCGAAACTGCATAACTAAATTCATCAAGTTGGATGTGAAGTTTTTGTCAACATTGTGAGAATCACCTCCTCCAACTGAATAATGCAACAAATCTTCAATTTTAATTTTCTGCTTGAGAGCTAAATACAACAAATTTTGTCTTGTTGTTAATGGACAATACACCATCACCTCGATTTTATCTGACAACTCATTTTCTACATCCTTTTTTATTCTCCGTAACATAAAAGGTTTCAAAATCATATGCAACCTTGAAAGATGCTCTAAAAAAAGAATAACATCAGCTTCTTGACAAAATTTTAATTAAAAAAACTTACTCTCATCAATACCAGTCTTATTTTCCGCGTGACTCTCAATATCTTTAGAAAACCACTCATTAAACTCATCATGCGAGTCAAAGAGTGTAGGCATAATAAAGTGCAACAAAGCCCACAGTTCGGCCATACTATTCTGGATCGGGGTTCCACTAAGCAAAAGACGATTTCTACAACTAAAACCTAGCAAAGTTTTCCAACGCATCGAGCTGGTGCTTTTAATAGCTTGAGCTTCGTCCAGAATCATGTATTGCCATTTTATACGATTGAAGTATTTTATGTCTGTTATCACAATCTAAAAAGAACAAGTGAAGGTATAATGCTTGATAAGAAAGTGTAAATGTATTTTAAAGACCATTACACAGGCTTCTTTACTATGTATCAGATTCTGCCCCAGTATTCTTGTTTTTAATTTAGGGTTGATTTTTTTAGTTGACCTTAAAACTCTCAGTCCAGTCAAATCCACTAGGTGACAATCCTACTAGTTAATAATTCTTAAAATGTTACTTTCATAAAATATAAACAAAATAAACCTCTTATAAGCATATTAAATCCTATTAAAAATCGAATTTAATCCAATTACCAACTGGCACAGCATTCAAAACTAATCCTATCATATCTATACTGTAGTTACTTGTAGTACTTACTTGATATGAAGTGACAACAATATGAAAACTAGCATCCCTTGTGTAAATATCTTTCTGATCCCAAAACTGCCTTAAAATTTTCCTCTCATTAGGATTTCCCCAATAAGGTACAACTTTAAAGTCAGGAACAAACTTGGCAATTTCTTGTTGCCAATTATGCAACGTCGACGCTGGCGAGATAATCAAAAACGGGCCCCAAACAGCTGCAATATATTTTTTTAAACAACTTTAAACATTTGTGACATAATAAACTTACAGTACTTCTCGGCAATATGGCATAGAAAAGCGATGCTCTGCACAGTTTTCCCTAAACCCATCTCATCAGCTAATATGCCGCTTATTCCTTGAGAGTATAAGTTGGCCAACCAATTCATTCCTTTCAGTTGGTAGCCCTTAAGTATTCCTTTGAACATATCAGGTTGGGGTTGTTCTCCATCTATGTGTTCTACTTCAGTGAGGCAAGAATTGGCTTGCTGATCAAAAATTTTTGTTCGGGCTTTCTCGCTTTGAAACGCGTCCTGTGCATTACGTTTGGCTTGCTCTTTCATGCTTTCAGAATCGTAATCATCCCCTATGAGCTTATTTATCTTTTCTTCGTCTAGTTGGCTTAAAATTCTCAACTGTTCTTCTGTTGAAGCTGTTCCTAGTTTTTTTGACATAAAGTGAGCGTAAAGTTCGGTTTGGGTTATAAGGAAGTTCAGTTTTCTTTGTTGACGTTTGGCTTCTATTAGTTCATGGTCAATTTTGCGTTGTTCTTCCGCTTCTTTTTCTAGTCGTTTTTTCACTTCTCGGTCAAAACGTCGCGACCGTTTCCAATAAGCTATACTTTCTCTAGCTAACCGTTTCATACGCCATTGTTGTTCTTTTACTACTCTAGCAGATTGAAGCTGAAAGCAAAAAATAATGTTGTATAATGATTGCAATTACGGCGATAACAATACTTACAGCTTTCTGTCGGGGATACTTAGCACAATGTGAGGCAACTCGTTTACACTGCAACAACATCTCTTTATGTTTATTAGTCTTTGCTCTATGTTGCTTTCCAATTTCTTTTTTTGCTATACTTATAAACAGTTTCCGTCTTTTAGTCGTCATCATTTCCTCCCACTTCCGTTTTGCTTCTTCATCTTTGAATTTTTTTGCTTTTTTCTTGGAAGAACCATGTCCACTCATAACCACAGATGGCATTACTTGAGCGGAAATATTCGAGTGATTGTAGTCAATATTAGCATTACTATCTTCAAAATCACCATCCAAATTTGGATATTCACTAATTCCATTTTCTAAATTTAAATCTAAACAGGGCTCATCCTATTCGAAATTAAATTTGTAGGTTAGATTTGAAAATCACATAAAAAAAATTAATTACCACAGATATATCATCCATAATGTCACCATCGTAAAGGGAAGATTTCAAATCATCTTTGTGATGAAGGTAGGTAGCTTTTCTTAAGTTGGCAGGAATTTCTTTTTCTATTTCTGGGTAACGATCTACGGCGCTTATGAGACCAGCACCATAATACATTGAATGGTCGAAATTCTTCCAAAAAAATAACAAATAAGGATATGTAATGATTTCCCAACAATACAGACAAATTTCTCAGTTTTGTTTTTTGTTAAATGTCTGTTGATTTGATGTTTCTCTGAGATTACATGGAATTACAAAACTAGTCTCTGTTTGGAAATATTTGCATTAATTTATATAAAAGTTAAACAGAAACATTTCAAAATTTTGTTTTTCTATAAGGAAAGGTTGAGTAATAGTTATTTATAAAATCCTACTATTTTAAGTACATTCTTCTTAAACCACTCAGGAATAACAAGAAAAAGTGCAATGCAAACAAAATGGTGTATAACATATAATTTGTATTTTTATAAATAGATTAACTAGTAATCACAAATTTAACTTTTTTCTTCAAAATATTTGAAAACCACCATTCCGATTTCTAGATAATGAGTAATCTTTTAGATATCAATGTTACTCATCAAACATCATTAACTAATGAATGATAAGTCTTGATATGTTGGTGAATTGCAAAAAGTACCTTTTCCCAGCAGTATGTTGTAGAACAAATATGTAAATTCTGGCATTTTTAATCTGAGGACATCAGGTGGAGATACATGAAGTAAAACATTGTTTATTTAGACAACCACCAATTGAAATTAGTTCAAAATTTGTGAAAACAAAACTATAAAGATATCAAAATCAGTAATTTGAATAAAAAAAACATTCCTCTCTAGTATCTACATCAAAACACCTAAAGTACACAACTGATTAGAAAAAATAGTCTAGCATATCACACATTCTAAATTTACTTCCTGCCTTTGACTATTATTCAGGATCTTATTACTGACCTTGCTGAAAATTTGGAGAATCATCAAAAACATTACAACAAACAGTCATAAAAATCCAGACTGTAATAATTAGATTATAACCACTTACCACTTTATTTTTCCTCAATTTCTTCTGATAAGCATGCATTTTTAATAAGCATTTATAAGGAGCATCCTCAGGGCCTGTATCTATATTTTCTGAAAGTATATTAGCAAGCCACTTGCGACTTGCAGTGACATTCTCAAAATTATAATAATCCTTTGCAGAATGGGACTCCTCTTTAAACCCATTATCCAAAGACTCTGAATAATTGTTATCTTCACTACTATCACTATCACTATTTGGATCTTGGGTGTGAAAAGTGTTTAGGAAAGGTTGTATATTTAAAACTTGCTCTAGTCGCCTTATGTGCATAGGTCTGGAGGTATTTGGCTGACTTTCAGGTATTTTATTTGAACAGTTGTTTGGACCTAGAATACAAACACAACTCATAGACATTTGTTCCATTGAATTAAACAGCAGTGAAAACCCATTTTATAAACGTACAACCTATATATTGTGATTAATTGGTCCTAATTCTTTGAGCCTGTAATAAACTTTATTATTCCAGAATTTGAATACCTACCATGAGCAGGCTTCATGTTTGGCATGTTATTTAATGCGTGGTTTTTTAAGTGATTAGCCATATCCGGTTGTTTATGCCGTTTTCTGTGTCTGTTATGCAATTAAATAAGGAGTTTAATAAATCATCTCAATGCACTGTGACTTAAAATTTTTTGATCTAATATAACCTTATTATTTTTAAAGTTTGACAGAGAAAAATAAACATGTCTTCTTTATATTCAATGATTCTGTCTAATGTCAACTGACTTAGAAATTAAAAAGAAGCATACAGGGTTGACACCAAAAACATAAATATGTTTTTCCTTGTCTATTACATTTTTCTTTTACCTAATAATAAAAGAGCGCAATAATGATTATTTGATTATTGTACAAACCCTAACCTAACCTCAACATGTTTCATTTTGACATTTTCTTGTTGTGTTGGATAAAAAAATCTTGTTAAAAAAATCTTTACATATGTTTAATTTGAACTAACAATCACAATGGATTCTGTAGAAGAACTTAAGAATAAAATATCTCAGTTGGAGGCTCAACTAGCCAAAGCTCAAGGAAATGCCCCTATCAGAGAAAAGATTCAAAATATGTCTTCTGAAGTTGTTGATAGCAACCCCTACAGGTAAGGGAAAAATTTTGAAGCTTTAAATCTTCAAAGCCATATTATTTCAGCCGTCTTATGGCTTTAAAACGAATGGGCATTGTGAACAATTATGAGAAAATTAGAGAGTACACAGTGGCAGTGGTTGGAGTTGGTGGTGTAGGTAGTGTCACTGCAGAAATGCTCACACGCTGTGGAATTGGACGTTTGTTGCTGTTTGACTATGATAAAGTGGAACTAGCTAATATGAATAGGCTCTTCTTCCAACCACATCAGTCAGGAATGAGTAAAGTTTCTGCAGCTGCAGATACTTTAAAAAATATTAATCCCGATGTAGAAATATTCTCCTACAATTACAACATCACCACTGTAGAGAATTTTGATAAATTCACTGAAACTTTGACGTAAGTAATCTCAGAAAGTAACAATTATAAATTCATTATTTTATTATTACAGAACATCCAGTTTATCAAATGGTCCAGTGGATCTAGTTCTTAGTTGTGTTGACAACTTTGAAGCCAGGTTTGCCATAAATACTGCTTGCAATGAATTTAATTTGACTTGGTTTGAATCTGGAGTATCTGAAAATGCTGTCTCAGGACATATCCAGTTTATTTCACCAGGTGAAACTGCCTGTTTTGCTGTAAGACTTTTCTACTTAACATAAAAACTTTCATACTTGAAATAAAACTCATTTCCAGTGTGCCCCACCTTTAATAGTAGCCTCAAACATTGATGAGAAGACCTTGAAAAGGGATGGAGTTTGTGCTGCTAGTCTTCCAACTACAATGGGAATTGTAGCTGGATTTTTAGTACAAAATGCCTTGAAGGTATATTTATTCTATACCAGTTATTTCAGACAACTTAATATTATATTTTAGTATCTCCTCCAATTTGGTCAAGTCAGCAACTACCTAGGCTATAATGCTCTAAATGACTTTTTCCCAACAATGAATTTGCGTCCAAATCCAAATTGTGATGACAAATATTGCCAGATAAGGCAAGCTGAGATTAAAGAAAAGCCAAAGCCTGAACAGGCTCAGGAGGCTGTTGAAGATGAAGGTCCTATTCATGAATCCAATGAATGGGGCATTTCTCTAGTTGAGGAAAGTAGAGAGGAAAAAGAATGTGTTGCTGTTGCTGAAGGGTTGTCCTTGGCTTACACATTACCAGGAATGCCTGATAACAATCCATTAGAACAAGCCGAAGAAGCTACAAGCAATGATATCAGTTTGGATGATCTTATGGCCCAAATGAAGGCAATTTAAGTTGTTAAGTTCATATTTTTTCCCTATGACTGTAAGATATTTTTATTACATGTACTAAAACAAAAATTTGTTATTATTTAAGCAAATATAAGTTATTTAATAAGTTCTCATTTTGTTATTTTATGGTAAATAAATGGTTTTACAGAAAACTTTCATTTTAAAGACTTTTTTATGATTTAAGGGGCATAAATAAAAAAACACAGTTTAAAAAAAGGTTCTCATTTTTCAAAATAAATTTTAGAAATTTTACAGCAGTACTTAGTACAAAAATAGTATTTTATTGGGCTTGACTAGAGTTACTAGTAGGATTGTATTAACAACTAAAAATTTATATCCAGTGATGACAACATTCTTAACCCTAAATCATCTATGAAGAAAATTTTTCACTTATTACTGTCTATTATACATTCATTTTATTACTTTAGATCTAGAACAAGTAAAATTTGTGACACAATAGACAAAAATAATAAATAGTGTAATAGTTCAATTGTGCCACACATTTTGTTTTATATGTTACTTTGAATTACAAACTCTTACATAATCTTTGCAATTAATTAACTATATTAGCAGAAGCAATGCAAGGATTTTATGTTTCATTACATTTGTTTTACTCACTGAAAGCTTGATGTATAAATTAACAGGATACAAAATATATAAAAATTGTGACTACAAATAATAAATTACTTACACAAGACCATTGTAAATCTTTAAAGCTCATTAAAATAATAAAAATTAAATGTTTTTAAAACAGTACAAAATAAAAAGAGATCAATATTGAGGTACTAAAAAGTAATTAGATTTTCCACTGCTGAGGTCCCATTAGTTTGAACAGAATTGGTTAGTGAACTAGTTGAGCTTTCATAGAAAGTTCTAGAACTACACTCAAAATTGCTATAGAAAGTTGATTTCGTTTCCTTTGTTTTTGTTTTTTTCACCTCCACTTTAACAGAAACATTCATACAGTTTGCATTTTTCAAGGATTCTAAAATTGGATCTTTACCAGTTTTCATAGCTATTTTGGTGCTCAAAATTCTGTACTGGGATCTCCAATATTCATATGAGGCAATTTTCAAAGCAGACACCCACACATTAACATCAGCCTCACATCTGCAGGAAAATACATGCTTGGCTTCATTGTCTCTGAGTTTGTCATTAACTTTAAAGGTTACTGAGAATGCGAAAGGAATACCTCTATGAGGGTGTTCATAAGCTACATGAGCATTCTCAAGAACTAGAACTCCCAAAGGTTCTTGTTCATTTACCCTGCTGTAGAAAAGCATATTAGCTTTAAGCTTAAAATACCTTTCTTTGAAGCTGGGCTGCTGATACCAATCTGACCACTCATTTCCTTGAGGTTTCATGTGGTTCAAAATACCCTCCAAATCAGCTTTTCCATCCCCAAATTTTGTCACTTCTTTATCGTTAAATCTCATTTTCCTTTGCAAATTATCACAGAATTTTACTGGGTGTGATCGAATAAGGAGCAACTGCAACGCCAGGCAAGGCTCCTTTTGCTGTTACATTTTATATTTAGTAACCACAATTACGAAAAAATGCTATTTAATTTGTAATGTGTACAAAAATAAAGCTTTTCTGTCATTCTACTTTTTCCTGTCACTCTGTCATATTGCAATGCGACGCAAGAGACCTCTACTGTACTACGTGTGACGTAAACCATGGAGCTGTAAAATAAAAATAACTAGAGGGTGAAGAAATGATGGAGGACTGCGCTGCTGCGCATTGATATGAATTTTTGTTTTGTGTGTGAATTATAAGTGTTCCTGTAAAAAGTTTAATTTTAAAATTGCTTGTAAATTTGAAGCACTTTCACAAAGCTTTAATCTAATCAAGCGACAAGTTGTCATAAAAATTAAGTTTTATCCAAACATGAGTTTAATGCACTTACAAAAACCTTCCGTATGTGTATTGCTTAGATAAATAAGATTTCCCTTCTAAAAGTTTTTTAAAATACTGCGCAGGCAAAATGTTTGAATGCATAAATATTTGTTGTTTGTCAAACTAACAAAAAAAAATCTTTAAAAGACAAAAAACGTCACACTGCTAGTTTAATAAATTTGCTAACTATAATGACGATGATACGTGTTAATTTTGAGCAAATATTTCAGCAGTAAATATTTGATAACCGAAGGTTAATTAATGTAGCGCGAAGAGCAAGGTCAAATGGGCCCATAGCTTTATCGATTTTCAGGGTGGATGGCGAGATCCTGCTTTATGTGAATATCTTGCCATGCTGGTGCTGATACCTCAAAGGGCAGTTTCTATTTTTGGTACTCCTAATTTGTTCTAAATGATATAATTATATGAATCTTGTTTTATTAAATTTTACACTGACGCGGGGTTATGTGTATTAATAATGAAACAAATTACGTAAAAAATGGTATTAAAAATAACCAATATCGACCTTAACCAGCTAAATGGGGTGGCTATTAAGCAGAAAGAAACAAGCATAAAAAGTAGCGCTTAGTTTGAATCTAATGTCGGATTGATCATGCTCACATGGTGCTTTAAGCACGAGGTTATAAGAAGACGTTCAATCAAATGCAGAGATTTTAAATTGTATACCTCTATGAGGGATCGTGGAATAGTATCGGCAACACTGTCCACTAAGCACCTCCTATTCGACATCTCTGTTACTCATTCCTGTCTCTGTTTCAAGTTTCATTGCCGGCTACAGATCTCTCGTTCTGGTCGTGTTCTCTAGTGTTATAAACTGAAATTTTCAGATAAATCGAAGCGAATTTTCAAGTAAGTATGTTGTTTATTAATATTTACTTTCAAGTGCATGCGATCATAGTGTTTTCCCGGTTGATAAATCATGTGGGAAAGGAATATTTCCAGGTAAAATTTACATGCTTGCCGCCATATTTGCGTATTCGGCATGACGGTTAGTAAACTTGGATGGATCGATCCCACGGTTTTCTTCGTTCGTAGTTCGTTTTAATACTTGTCGTTGTCTAGTCCTTGTGTATGCTCGTGTGAGTGAATTGTCGGCATCCGCTGCCAGAAAATTGTGTGATATTTCTAAATTAATTTGTAAGTTTAACTTATACGTAGTTTTTGTGATTCATAGATAGTTTGTAAGAGGGTGGTGGTTGATTTTTCGTGAGGGTTTCTGCGGCATGCGGTGAATTATGTTAAAATGGGTTCGGTCGACCTTCAACATTTCTTAATGCGTAGTCTTAAGTCAAAGACGACTTTTCAAGCCTTTTTCGTTGCATTTGCAACTTGAGATTATACACGTGAGATAAAATAGGATTTTTGGGGGTGACGTCAATTGTCAATTTGCAAAATTCCACACGGATGGGTCACACGGGCCCGGCCGTACCGGGCATGTTCGGTCCAATCCTCCAATCCGGTGCGTTTCGTCAAGGTGTGGTCGGCGCCATATTGCGTCGATCGTGTTTACTGACTTTGCCGGTAACGTCGCTAGTGTGGCCATCCCTATTTTTAGTGCTAGCGTCGTCAAAGCTTGAGGCTTGAGCGGATATTCACGTTCGATTTTCTTGCAGATTAGAGTTAGAACAAAATGTCTGCTCCTGACAAAGATGAACTAGTCCAAAGGGCCAAATTGGCCGAACAGGCTGAAAGATACGACGACATGGCTTCTGCTATGAAATCAGTCACAGAGACTGGGGTGGAACTCAGTAATGAAGAGAGGAATCTCCTCTCTGTCGCCTACAAAAATGTTGTTGGTGCCCGGCGATCATCGTGGAGGGTAATTTCTTCAATTGAACAAAAGACTGAAGGTTCAGAGCGAAAACAACAAATGGCCAAGGAGTACAGGGAGAAGGTTGAAAAAGAGCTCAGAGAAATTTGTGACGATGTTCTGGTAAGTGCAGCCACACTCACATTTTTTGTTAATTTCATTTCATTTCACATACCTACCTACCTACCTTTGCTACTTTATGTATTTATCACTTCAACTCTCCATAGCCAATGACAAAGTTATTGATATAACTTTGAACCAGTTAACAGTTACTGAATAGACTCGGTTCTGATACACAATTTCATTGGCCTATGAGGACTCTCAAAGTTGAAATCTATCTATTAAATTCTTCCAAAAATCTTTCTACACTATAGCAACTTGCAATTATCTTTATTATTCTGCTCTTCAAGTTATTGGTTTATGTGCAACTGTTATCATGTGTATAATTTTCCATTGGCAACTTTAGTGTGAAACTAGTGTATTTGTGCCAATGGATAATGTTATAATAAACAGATAATACTGTGTACTGGAATAAATGACAAATGTAGTTTTAACTGTGACATATCTTACCTGATTAGTCATAATTGAAGCAACACTACTTATTAAGCATAGCTAAATCTCTATTTATTCAATTGCACCCACAGTTCTTTAGGACAACTTAAACCATTTTCTGTCACTACTCAGCTTAAACTATCTTTAAATATGGTGGTGCACTTTTGCCATGTTTTTAGTAGTTTCTTTTGTTAAAACCAGTATTCACATTCACAAAATAAACAGGACATCTATGAATACTTTGTGAACAATGCCAGTTAGATTAGGAAAGAGTTGCAACCCTAACATTTTACTTCCAGACACATCAAAATGTCTCTTAACATAAAATAATTATGGTTTGTTAATGAAATTGTTCTGATTGGTGACTGTTAGCTTATTAAAGCAGTTGCAGCAACCATGTGACTACTTTAGATTAACAACATGCAGTAGTCAAGTGATAACAATATTGTCATCTACACTAATTAAGCAAATTCAGTATCTGGTAAACTGAAATGATTTTGTCAAATTTTGAGCAATGAAAGTGTATCAAAACATATTCCTGTTATTGGAAAATCACTAAACATAGTCCATTAACAGGGAGTTTAAAAAGATAACATTCTTATTATCAAACATTTTTAAATAGAGATGAATCATTAATCAGGTGCAAAACCATGAAATTTAAATACAGTTTTGCTGTTTTATGCTTCAGTATGCAGCAAATTAATAATCAAGCAGATTAATGAGTGACTCCTATTTTTACTTTACCTTGTGAATCACAAGTTTATATCTTCAATCAATTTGAAGTTCCTTAAATGTTGCCAGTGTAATTATTTGCTGTGAAGCTGAATCATTTTAGGTGGTATGGGGGTATTAAATGATGTCCAAAAATAACTTTCGTTCTTCCGAGACACTTTGAAGAAACTTTAGTATTCTGATTTTTTTACCTTAAAGTTGAAAATTGCAAAAGTGGTAAAGTTTTGGAATTTGAAGGGTAAACTTTCTTTACAGGGTCTCCTGGACAAATACCTCATCCCAAAGGCGTCAAACGCAGAATCTAAAGTATTTTACCTCAAAATGAAGGGAGATTATTACAGATACCTGGCAGAAGTAGCGACGGGTGACACCAGAAATAGTAAGTAATAAGTTTCGGGGTGATTTAAGAGCAGTAGGGTAGCGTTGGTGCCGAGTCCCGCTAAGGACAAGCGTTACGAGTTTTTGCCTTTTCAGCCGTCGTGGATTATTCACAGAAGGCGTACCAGGACGCATTTGAAATCTCAAAGGCCAAAATGACACCCACACACCCAATCAGGCTGGGTCTCGCTCTGAATTTCTCAGTGTTCTACTATGAGATATTAAATTCACCAGACAAAGCCTGTCAGTTAGCTAAACAGGTTATTATCAGTCTCATAGGTTTTTTGGCGGGCAGAATTGCGATTACGCGGCGACATCGGCACGGCGCTCTTGCGCCTCGAACTTACCGATAGTTAATATGTGCTTGTTTTTCTCAGAGGTGGTCGAAGACTCGCAAAAAGCATACCAGGAAGCATTTGACATAGCCAAATCGAAAATGCAGTCCACCCATCCGATCCGGCTGGGGCTGGCGTTAAATTTCTCCGTGTTTTACTATGAAATTATCAATTCGCCTGCACGCGCCTGCCACTTGGCGAAACAGGTTTGTCGTGTGTGTCGTGTTTAACGCTAATTCTGCCCGCGCACTAACCTCACTTCTTGTATTTTGGCTTTGCCATCTAACTCAAGTCTCTGTTAGGCCTTCGATGATGCGATTGCCGAGTTAGACACCCTGAATGAAGATTCATACAAAGACAGCACACTTATTATGCAACTTTTGCGGGATAACTTGACGTTATGGACCAGCGATACACAGGTTGGTTCAACTGTTAGAAGTTCTGGTGTTAACTTGTTGTAATTACTTTATTTGTTACAGGGTGAACCAGACGAGCCTCAGGAAGGTGGTGAGAACTGAAAACTATAATTCCCTGTTTTCACTCTATCCGTTAAAAATGAAAATTCATGTAAGTTAACTCTGCGGAACTTTCGCCAAGTTTCGTAGACAGTTTTTAAGTTTCACCGTGATGAAACTTTTGATATTTAACAATGTTTTTAGGAGATATGTAAAATGTTAAATTATATTTCACATTAAATATCACACAACCAGCTGAACTTCCACAAAACATTCAAAAGCCCCAACTTCTTTTGCTGGCTGTTGTGTGATTCAGGTGTCAACTTTTCTTCAACTTTTATTATACTTGTTTTTATATTTAATATTTTATACATTATATATCCCTCCAAAACAAAATGTGTCATTTTTGATTTCTTCGTCTGCAGCACTCTTAAGTTCTGACTTGTTAAGTACATACAAATATTTTAAGTTATAGTTTTGTTTCTGTTTTTGTATTTCTCAATCATTAAACGAGTCAACCTATTTATTACCTTATCTGTTCTCTATGCCTTTTTCTGTCCCTTATATCCACATTTTTTGCACGCGCGGCCCCAGGGCACAACCATTTCCAATAGTCCTGTTCCATTTTTCTGGTCATTTTGGATGTGCTATATATAAAATGTATGAATATGTATTAAACGCTACCAACTCTGTTTTCTGTTGTATCTGTCAAGTATAATTGTCAGATAAAAAAGAATAAATTTTTCAAAATCATTGCATTGTTTGTTTTTTGAAAATTTTGGGTCCGCGCCCTATTCCTGCCTGCGCACTGAATGTATTGTTCCAAATGAATGTTAATCTTAACTAACGGCAGAATCTCTGTTTCATTGGCTAAGTTGTATTCACCAGTTTTTTAGATGTACATTCTTGCGTGAAACGTATTTTCAAAGCATGGCATATTGTATGTAATAAATGTAATATCTAATTCTCATTTTCGAAAAGCACATTTTGTTTTCCAGCTGTCGTCAAAGCGACATTTCTGTTAATTAATTTTATCTGTCTGGCAAACTGTAGGCGTTGTCCGTAAGTTAAACGATGTAGAAAATGGATTATTTTGTTATTTTTTTTATGACATTATTATTGTATTAAAGCAACTTTTCTTTTAGTACAAGATTTTTATTCCATTAACACTTTTCCTGTAGAAATAATCTTTAATCAGTAAAACCCCTTAATGAAATTACATAACTTGTACGAGTTACCTCAGTGTGTCATCGTTAACTTGGCGGTGTTTCTACTAAACTTCACCGTGTTGGAATTTAATAAATAATAAACGAAAGTAATAAAGGCAGCCAAATCGCAGAAAATAGTCACGCTGGCGGTCACCGTACGACCTTGTCGCGGTCGTAGAGTGGCATGACGCGGACGTGAGTTACATTCATGCATAGGAACACGGCATAGTTGTCCACTTCCTGATTAAAAATGTAATTTACCGTTTTGCTAAATATATAGCGGCAATCCCATAAGCGTAATATTTTTATAGTTGGTTAGCGGTTCATTTACACATACCACCTAAATATGGAAAGACGTAGAATATGATATAATTTTTGGTTTACTCATTGTTTAATGTGAGTAATTTCTGCAAATATTTTAAGAATTGCATCAAAAGTAAAGATAAATATGTCATTAAACTACAGAGAGCGTGAGCGTGACAAACATTAATAGAATTTATCTTCCCAGAAGGAAATGTATTGACAGTGGATGAAACCGAAATTTATTTATTTTTCTTACTGGAACGTATATAACAATAATTTAATTAGCAGCAATCTACGACTTATATAGCTTTGAATAAACAGAAATTTGCGACTTAAAACGTGCTAAAAGGATGTTATTTATGAAATTAACATGATAATATATGAGTGTAGAGATAAGATATTATCGATATGATCTTTTTAGTAGCCTTGTCATACCCGAAAAACGTTTCATACTTGGATATGAGAAGCGACTAAGCAATTTGTTTTCTACTTCACACTTTTTTTTACGTCAAAAACTAATAAGTTAGTACCCTACACGGTGGCCGCATTCGTTTTTACGCTCCATGGAGCGTTTTTGACGTCAGAATGACGTAATTTGACAGTTGGTCAAATAATGGTTTTGCCAAATTGCGTCATCGTGACGTCAAAAACGCTCTGCTCGCTCCATAGAGCTTGAAAACGAATGCAGCCATTATCTAGTACATCCTTATTTTTATGTACTGCATTTAAACAATCGTGTCCACCAAGTAAATTTTTTTGTTTTGTTGGCGAAATTTTTTAACAGATTTTTTTCTGGTTCTTTGACAAGTTGGAAGTAGGAGTAGTGGTTCTATAAGAAAAAAAGTGTTTAAACCACTGAGTTAGTATCGCTGACATATACCTATATGTTTTGTTGGTCTTATGCTTATATTCCTTCGCAGAATGACTCAGAGCATCTTTAAACACGAACTGTATGAGAGCTACATAAAGGCAAATTAATGTTTTATTAAAAAATCCTAATCAAGAAAGCAGAATTTAAATTTGAGCGCCAGTTTCTGTCAGACCTTTTCAATTGGTCGGTTTTACTCGATAGATGTCTCTTCATTTTCCAATGGCCGTCGGGCTGTCACTGTTGTTTACTTTTAATTGATAACCTAACCTCAAAACAAAGAGCGATCAATTTATCAATAAATGACTGCTTCCGCCCAAAACTTTAAAAAAATCTAGACGTTTAACCGGTTCTAGACCTAATTAAAATTCGTACTTACTAACTATCGAAAACGTTTCGTTCACAGCTCTACACTGCATATTGTTTTTTATACGTAGGTATTTATAGGGGTCAATGGTCATCAGGTTAAAACCCCATCCACTGGAAACACGATTTTTTCATTAAACAGAAACCCAATGCTGTTTTAATGAATTTTAATTACTAGCAGTGAACATAGACTTTAGCATCTATCTAGTTTTCATTAAAAGGTATAAATTGTGCAGTAGTCATGGTACAGGTAAGTAAAATTTATGTTTTCTTTTATTGAACTGTAAATTGTTATAAGTACTCTAAACAGCATACCGAACATGATATAAAATTTTATCTAGTAGAAATCAGGAAGTCAGTAGGTCATCTAAACTTGTTCTACATTTTACAGGTAGAAGTTTTTACGACATCCAATAAAAAACTTGGAGATATCACAGTTGATGATAATGAAAAGGTCAAAGATATAAAAAAGCAAATTGCAGCACTTTCTCCTAAACTTTATGTTGACCGGCAATCATTAAGGGCTGAATTGAAAGGCAGAGACATCAAAGATGACATAGCTGTACCTAATTTAAGTAGCACCCGAAAGATTTATGTTAAAGATTTGGGTCCCCAAATTGGCTGGAGCACTGTGTTTGTTCTTGAATATGCTGGCCCCTTGGTTTTGTATGGTTTAGTTTCTTTGAGACCTTGGATTCTTTATGGAAATGCAGCCAAAGGCACAACCTTGTCTACTACAGCAATGTAAGTAGTCCATTAGCTTGAAATCTATATTAAATTTTAGAGATTAAAATTATAGAATTGCTTTGGCCTGCTGGAGCACCCATTACTTGAAAAGGATCCTAGAAACTCTCTTTGTACATCGCTTCTCACATGGTACTATGCCTATTAGGAATCTATTTAAAAACTGTGGATATTATTGGGGCTTCACTGTTTATGTAGCTTATCACATCAACCACCCTCTGTTTACACCACCTCCAGTGTTGGTGCAGATTGTGGGTCTTGCTATATTTATTGTAAGAACTTTATACCATCAAGTAGAAAAGTTTTAAAAAATATAAAATTTTAAGGTGTCTGAGCTTGGAAACTTAAGCATCCATATCCTGTTAAGAGATTTGAGACCTCCAGGTACTAGTGTCAGAAAGATTCCTGTTCCTAACAGCAACCCATTGACCCAATTGTATAATTTTGTGTCTTGTCCTAATTATACTTATGAGTTCTACTCCTGGTTAGGATTCACTTTGCTGACTTCTTGTGTACCAGGTAGGATTTATTTTAATTTGATTTGATGTGGTTTGTAATGTGTTTGGTTCCAGCTGGACTTTTTGCATTGGCTGGGTTGTACCAAATGACAGTTTGGGCTCTTGCAAAGCACAGGAACTACAAGAAGGAATTTCCAAACTACCCTAAAAGTAGGAAAGCTATTTTACCATTCATTTTGTAATTTTTTACTACTTCCTGTACTTATGTTTTGGTAGATATTTGTGTCGGTGTTTTGTTAATAAAAGGTTAGGGCCAGTTTAAGAAAGTGTATACTATTAAACTAGATATGTAGTTTCAAAGAAAATACATTTTTTTTTGTAAACTTTTATATTCTAGTTAAAATAAGTTTTAATTTTTTATCTTGACCATCACACTATTTGCCACCCTAATAAAACTTGTTACTTTAATACAAGACAATTTTATTTCTTCTTAGTTTCTACCACCATTAAGTACTATCAGGAACAAATTAGTTTAAAAAAAACAACTTACCTCATCAGTTGACCAATAGTGCCAAACGTATTAAGAGAACGTCAAAACTTGACAAACGTTTATTAAATTTTGCTTTCTAAACTAACAACCCAAATTTTAGCATATAACTAAAAGAAACTTAAAAAAAATACTTAAGTCCACTTTTTCCCTTTATACTTAAAGGACACAACATTTAAAAGGTAATAAAAATCATTTTAAGCGTCATTAGTATATTTCTATAAATTGTTCTATAAGAAATCATTCTATATAAAATCAGATTCGTTCTAAACAATATCACAAAATTATATTCTTACAAAGAGGGGTTGTGCTCATGAATATAACGATGAGTTTATTCAGTCTGATACAAGGAAGGGAATTACCTACATTAAAAAAAGGTTATCTTGCTCAGCATTCCCTATTGGTTCACAAGTCTGGTCCTACCATGGATAATTAATTTCAGCTAAATGCAAGGTTAGTCAAACAACTGAAAGACTACATCTTCAGTCGCTTACGAAAAATTACTAAAGTCAGTTTTAAGTTTAATTGTGGGAATATGCACTGACGTAGGTTGAGTGTTAATATTGACTTCGCTGGACTTGATTTGCTGGTTTTTCTGCTGGCTGGACCTTATGGCACTTTCAAGTTTAGTCTTTAGGTCAGAGGAAGTGCTCATCAATTTCTTGAATTCCTACAAGACACAAGCAAAAATGAATATTTTCATACTATTACATGGAAAATAAAAAACAATAGATTTCGAACAAAACAAAACATTTAACATTGTTAGTAGCAATACCACACTGAAAACTAAGTTGTAATACCTCGGGATATGTAGGTCCAATTTTCATCAATTTCTCCAAACTTACTGCATGCAATGACAGTGAGTATTTATTCTGGGACTTGTCATATGGATGTTGAAGTAGGTAGTTAACCAGAATTGGCACAAGAAGAGACAACATTTGAATTCCTGCATTTAATTTTTACTTTAAACTTAAAAGAACAATAAAACGACATTGAAAAGTTATAAACATTAAATACTTGCCTTGCATAATATTCCCTACGCAAGATTTGTAGAAAATAAAAATAATTTTAAAACTACAAATATTAAGATATTAAAAAATACTTACTGTTATGAGGTTCAGCCAGCGCAATTAGACTTTCTACAGCATTAATAGTCTCCACAGTGATGCAGAATTCTTCATTTGAAGACAACTTCTTTGCCTTGTCCGAATATAAAAACTCCACAAGTTGAGGAGCAAGAGAATGTATATATGGCGTAGCCACAGCCCTATCAGGATGAGCAAATAATGACTTCAGTGTCTTGATGCACTTCAATTTCGTCTGGAAATAATTTACTGCAACTTACATCATAAATAATTTAATAAAACTTACTGCATAATCGTCGCTTTGCAAACATTGCCTAAAGTGATTAATACACGGATATTGCAAATTTGGAGCCGCAGCAACATCCGAAGGAGCATGTAAAACAAAAACCGCTATAGCCAACAAAGGCGCAGCCTCATCGGGTCCGGGAGTCTTAGCCAAATCAATCACTTTAGCTAAAGCACTCTGTAGTAAATGTCTCCATTCCTTATCGTTAGCTCTATCGTCAGAAGCTAAAGACCTCAAAAGTTGTAGCGCTCCAGGAGCTGAAGTCGGAGCTTCCTTCAGAACTCCAGTCCCCAAGTACAACAAAGTAGGTAGAATAGCTAAAGCGCCTTGCAAGGAACATAAACCAGTGAGAGCAGCTAGAGCTGTGAATGCAGCTCCTAAAAGTTTTGGATCCGCTATTTTAGGGGCGCCTGTCATAGCAGGATGAGGAGTTGGACTAAGAGATGGAATTTGTCGAACAATGAGGCAGAGACAAATTTCAAGAGCTGCAAAAACAAGAGATTTGTCAGGATCTAAGTCTCCATCTGTTCCGCCTTCTCCTAAAGCATCACGGTCTTCAAGGCTTCGAATTTCACCATTTTCTGTAACTCAAGAAAACAATTCATTGCTATCAAACTATTTCATTTGCAAATCTAAACAAAATATACTCACCAGGTTGTCTATTTTTCTCATCATCCAAACGATCAGTTGCAGCTTTAAGAACTAGTTGTAGCACCTCCATAGCCAATAATTGACAATCTGAAGAATCAAGAGTTAGCACCAAACGATGTAATACATTGCACAACTCCACTACAAGTCCAGTGTCATCTAACAACAAATCTCTAGCTTTGGCAACATGCAGAATATTTCTTAAAGCTCTCAAGCATGTGTCCACAATTTCTGGTGATTCAGTGCCTCTAGGGCCACACAAAGCTTCAATGCACGTGCCAAAAAGTAGGCGGAAATGGTCGTCTGGAGGAGGATTATTATTAGGTTCTTCGTCCATTGATATTGTTGTAGTATTGGATGGTTGTGACAGCCATAATGCGGCTGCAAGTAGCAACGGAGGCCAAAAAGCCGCGTAGTGTGGTCTGGCAGCTTCAGCAGTTTCTGCAGTATAAAAAGCCCCTCCATCATGAGGTAATTGCCCGGAAAACTCAGGGGGTAAAGCTAACAAAGCGCGGTCCCTTAAAGCGTTCAGCCAATGTCGAGCTAAAGTGGCAAGTTGGGGCTTGACCAATTCCAGAACACCAGAATCTGGTGGTCCTCGTGCTCCAGCTGCCACTGCGTAAACCTCGGCCCATGCTCGTAGTATAGCTAGCCTCTCTAGAGTTAACATAGCCTCGTTATAAAGTAACGTCTCTACAGCTGAAGGTTTTCCTAATTTGGTTAATGATGACACCATCAGTTGATGAACTCGTCGTAAATCAGCGGCATCTCTAGCTACTCTGGCACCGATCCATGCCGAGCAAGCTTCACAGGCAGCTGCAGTTACATGGGGAGCAGTATCTGCAGCAAACGCTGGTCGTAAGGCTGCACTGACTTGAGCTTGATACTGTTCCAGTAATAAGTGTCCTGGAAATTCGGGCTCTGGCTCTGTGGCAAACTTATCAATTATTTCTCTGAGCATTTTTAATCCTTCTAGTCTCAGAGGATCAGAATCGCTGGTAGCAGCCACAAACGCCATTCTAATCAAATCAGGCAACTGGGAACTGAGCCTTTTAGATGAACAAGCACCTAGTACACGTCGAGCACATTCAGCTGCAAATACTCGAGTAGGCCAACGAGGTTGTACTCCTCTTTGCGTCTCTTCCTCAGCATGAAACTGTTCTTGATCATCATCTTCGGGTGCATCAGCAGCTCCACGGTCTTCCCCAGGCTCAGAAGCAACAGTGAGCACATCTTTACACAATCCCAACCATTGACTTAAATGATTAGTGGCTAGAACTTGCAGCATACTAATGATGGTGTCATGGATATCTTTGATTAAGCCATGGTCGGTTTCGGTATCAAGAAGACCGAAAAAGACTCCCGGTAGACCGGTTTCCGTGATGATTAAACCTTCTACTGTTGGACCTTCACTTGCTAGGGCAGATGCCAAATCACAAATTTCTTTAGCTTCACGCTGGGCTAGTTGTCTGAGGCAGGATATTGCGGCTTTACGAAGAAGGAGGTGGTCACTAGATAAAGCTCGCTAAAAATAAATATAATTGCAGTAATGAAAGTAGGAAAAAATATATAAACCGTACGCATAAAGTAGGAACCAGTGATGACAAATTAACGTGCTTAGGAGCAAATAAGTGCAGTTGCTGAAGACATGCTGTAGCTTCAGCTTGAACCACTGGTTCTGGATGGCCTTGCAATGCTGCGCACGCACACAAAAACGAGGACCTTGCCAGACAGATAGTTGATGTGTTACCCTTGAAAATAGTTTATTGAACAACATTTTTTACACTCCAAATAAAACCAAATACCTGCAGTTCAGGACCAATGGTGGTAATCAGTGACGACAACAACTTTCCTACACCACGATACACATCTACAAACGACGGAGGTGTTTCTAGTAGCAACCGCAGAGCAGCAGCCAAAGCTGGTTCCACAAAACCACGAAACATAGGGCCACCGGCATCTGCGCACAATCGCAACGCATGCAAAGCCCAAGCTTGTACAGCTGCAGAAGCACGATCTTGAGCTAATGCCACCAAAATTGACACACTCGTTTGCATCAGTCTGGCAGCACCGAGACCTCCTACATGTCTGTGCAAAGCACCCAAAGCCAAAGAGTGACCAGTTCGGGTCGCGGCATCTCTAGCAGTTTTCAAACGCTCAATGCTGGCTTGAATTAACTCTGCTGTGAAACGAGGATCTGCTAAGGACCGAGCTAGTCTTCCTAAAGTTTCAGCTGCGGCAGCGCGAAGTACTGGTGGTGCTCCTGGTGCTGCCAGAGCGGCTGACGCCAAGACTGTAATCCTCTTAGCTTCATCCACTGTCAAGGAGGCCTGTAAATTTACTTTAAAATATCTTGTGTTTAGTTATTAAAACTTGTGTACTTTAACAGCAGCCAAACTGCGCAGACCACAAAGCAGGGCAGCAAACGCGTTTAGCTGAACCGCTTCTTGTCTAGAGCTACGCGCAGCTTTGACGCATTCGGCAAAGTGCTCCAACGTCTGAACACGATGACGTTGGCTTATGCGAGGAAACAACTGTCCAAATAACTGAACTGCTGCATCTATTACAGCCACTCCTAGAGGTAGAGGTCCGGGAGGGTCTTCACCTGGGCCTGCGCGGAAGAGACAACAAGGGTCATGTTCCAATGCCCCTGAACCAGCTGCACTGTGAGTTTGAAGCTTGAACAAAAAAGTAAGCATTTGTACAGTTTTATCAAAATAAATCATATCAAGAAAAGCAAAAACTCCAGTCCTATTTTGCCTGTAAAGTAAATAAAGTCAAATGGATCCAGTCCTAAAGCAATTAAGTATGGCTAGCTAATACCATCAGAGATTGGAGCATTTATATCGTAAAAGATTAATTTCATTAATAAAGGGATGAAAACTAAACATTCACCTAATTAATCAAGTTTAAAGCCAACACTTCCATTTTGCCCCATTCAATATAAAAGATGTTGCTTTTTTCATTATAATTAAAAATCAGGATAACTTACCACTAACACTTTCTATCCAAAATGAATACATAAAACAATATGAAAAACATTTGAATTTTGGGATATGAAGACTGGTTTTTGCTTGTCTTAATAAAAAATTGTGATAGTAGTTCCAACAAAACTTCAATTATATGTTGATTGTGATTTAAAAACAAAAAAAAATGAAACTGAATAGAGCGAAAATAACACAAATGATGTAAACACAAAAACAAGCCGTATTGCAAAGTCTTATAGCCTTTACTCACATGGTCGTTATCGCCCTTGCGATTAGACTCCATCTAAGAATAATTAGTTAGTACATAAAACATAAACTTATTTACAACTTTATTATGTTGCGCAAGAAATCCACATAAAACAATTTAGAAAAAAATGTGTGGGGATGTGGAAAACTTAGGCAACAAACAACACAACATTTATCAAACTTACTTGATCTTCAATAGTGCCATGATCAGTTTCTTGTAGCCAAGTTCCTAAAAGAATAGCATCATCCGCATGACAAACAGCCTTAAGCTGGGATGTTGTAGTATTTGCAGGGTTCTCAGCCAGCGTAAACTCAGCCACTAACATTCTCAACAAGTGCGTGTACGAATCTGTAAAAAACGAGCTCTAAATCAGCCTTAAGTTATATTTAACACAACTGACTTTCGTATGATTGTGGAGAGAGCAAAAGAAGGGTTTCACACAAACGCAGACGCACCATTGCTGCCGGAGCTTTTAATTGTTGGCCATAGGTTTTCAGTACACCTGAGATACTACACGAGAAAATTAAATATGTAGACAGGGAGCTGTAAACAATCATACTTTGCTAGCATGGCCAAAGCAGCTTCAACAGGTTGCAAAAGTCTTCTACCAGCATCTTCTCCAGTGGCCAATGAAGGACAGTGCAACAACAGGCTATGCATGGCTGCTAAAGCTCCAGCACGTCCTTCCAAAGCTACCTGCCAAGTAAAAACATCCCCACGCGCCTTTTCAGACTCTAGTTCTTTAGCTGATCGCGGAAATGCATTGCGCCACAAAAGCAGCATTCGAGGAAGTACCGGACGAGCAGCTGCAGGTCCCAGAGCAGCTACAGCCCCTACTAAAAGCCATCCTGCTCCGGTCCGCGCCAAGGACAACCGGCTGTTTTGGCTTGCACTGCGCAACAGTTCTTCAGCAGTGTTAAAAATTATTTTTCCTTTTGTATGAGGTATTCCTAAAGGAGATAGTTTGACACCTCCTAAAATGGCAGCTAAGGCTGAAGAATAGCCTGATATTGCTTCTGGAGAAGTCCTGTATTGTTCCAAACCGGCCACACAGCGATCTATAAATTTCAACGTAACAATCTTTAAAATGCTGAAAGTGACACTATAATCACCTATAAGTGGTGAAATCTGACTTGGCACTGCAACACAGATACATCTTAAACACCACGCTGCAGCTAATCTAGCTGCTTGGCATGGGTGTACCAGTACGCTCATTGTTACGTCAATTAAATCTACAAATGGATCATTAAAAATATGTAACCCTTATAACCAGTAACATACTCAAAGAGTGGTCTGTAATAAGATCATGGGCCGTAGTTCCAAGGCTAAGGATAAGGCTTCCTATTTCCTGTAAAGCACATACCAAAAGGTGTTGGCTAAACAAAGTCTCTTGATTAAACTCTTTGGCATTTTCGGGATTGAAATCTATGCTGTTCATTTCCTTTACGATAATCTGGGCTATTTGTTTACAAGCAGTTATTTGAGCTTTTTCACCAAACATTTTTCCAAAAATACATCTCAAAATAAAGTTAATACATTTGCGAGAGTATACTGCGTCCACATGAGAAGAAGCAGCTTTTGGGTTTGCTACCAAGTAAAGAATATGAGCAAGAAAAACTTTCATGTTCTTCTCCAACCAAGAAGTCCCCAAAATATGAACAAAAGTCACATATGCCTGAGAATAATATAACATTCATAAATAACTCTTAAAGCTTCATTTAATTTATTTCTTACATGTGTCACACCAACTCTAACTTCTCTATTAACTCCAGAGCTTCCCTTAATAATTTCTCCAGTACCTTTCAAAAATCCCACACCTCCTCTTAGAAATCCAGCCATTAAAATTCCTAAGGCTTCATCTAATGAATAAACTTTTAAGTTTTTATTGCTTGCTTGACCTACAAATTTAACTGGTAATAAACAGCTTATTAAACTTTACAACAAATTTAACTATTTTTTGATGTAGAATCCTTCTGGCCTTGTTGAGTAGCAGCCACCAGATTACCCAATAATCTGGCAACTGTGCATCTAACTTCATAGTTAGAACCATCAAAAGCTCGAAAGCACAAAGAAGCTAAACTCTCCAATTCTTGGCCATGGAGAAATGAAGCATGTTTGAGTAATTCCAAAAGACATTTGGATGCCGCACACCTTACTGCCATATTTCGATCTACAAGACATGGTCTGGCTGCTTTGTATACATCTTTGTGTATGTTCATAGCTGCACTCCCCATCCCGGAACACACTAAATACAAACAGAATTTGATATAAGGGAATATTTTAATTTCAGTATTAATGTACCTTTTTCTAAAGTTAACATTATTTCAATTCTAGTTTGCGATTCGGCACTTCGTAGAGAACGAATTAAAATTTGTACAGTTTCTTCATATGATCTGCCCATCATTCGGCCTAATTTCTCATACATTGTACCCACACAGCATATTGCAGCCCTGAGAAAAAAATAATTATCAAGAAACGAGTTTTGATGTTTTTGTAGGAGTCTTTCCTGAACTGACCCATATTTTTGTTACTGTTGAATGTGTGGGAAATTTAATACTGAAAATTTAATACAAAAGTTTCGAAATTAGTAGATAATTTCATTGAATAATTATCAGGGAAATAGTTGTAATTCAGGTAAACAACATCTGCATACTGTGACAGTTTTAGCACAGTCTAACAAATTTTGATAATCAGTGGTCACAAATGTAAAATTTTACTTCTCTTGAGGGCACCAACCCTCTTGCCATAGGCACTCTTGGGGGAGCAGAATTTAACAGTTGTAAAGAAACTAATTGCAAAGTTTACAGAATATAAGTTGGGTCACTCCTTGTCGGTACTTTGTAGTTTCATTTTCTTAAGCCTGCCCTTTTATAGCCTCTTACTGCTATAAAAATATCAGGGGAAGACAGAGTAAAATTTGGCAGGAGTGACCCAATTTATTATTGTTCTGTAAACTTTGCTAATTTTTAGCACTTCAATTATGAGTGTGCAACCCTGGTAATAGGCTGATAAGAAGTGATTTTAGGACCCTTAGCAAAAAATAGTCAGCATTTCCACTACATCAAAGAAGGGTTACTACTGGTATTAAGTATAATCTTTATTCCCTGGTTTTAGATCATTTTTTTAGAACAAAGAATAGTGACAGAAATTTATAATGGAAAAAAATGTTTTTGTGTAATACTGATTTTATCAGATGTAAGAAAAGAGGGGCCACTAATAAAAAAAGACTATTTACATATAACAAAGGGGCATAAAAAACAATCACAAATCCTTGAACAGAGAAACATATTATCAGGTTATCACTTTCATGCTTCCTATTCCTTGTATATTATGAACTACTACAGATTCACTCTGGTTATGGTAATGCAAACACAATAGATAAATAAAAAAACAACTATTGTAAATGGTGTATGTAAGAGAGTGGATGATGTTGAGTGTCATCACTAGTTAACAACAAAAGACCCTTGATTTAAAATAACTAAAGTATGTGGTATTAGATAGGTAAATGGTTTCTTAAACTGCTCAAAGTACTAACAGTTTCTCTGAATTTCTTGCCTCAGACAAAGATCAGTATCCTAGCCAATTAAAACTAGGTCACTAACAATACTTACAATCTAGTAGGCAAAAAGCTTGGGCTGTCATCCTTATTTTTAAGAATATCATTGCATTGATTAACTGTATCAAACAGTAAAAATGCATCCCCAACAGAAAACAATGTTGCAAGGCACCTGGCTATAAGATGACGCGTTGGAGGACCTGGAGATTCTTGAATGTGGCTCATTAGTTGTTGAACTATTTGCTTTTGGCAGCCTTTTATATCATTCTGTGAGAATGGTTAAATTAGCAAGAATTATTTATAATTTGTACAGTATACCATTTGGGCCGCAACCAAGACTTTATCCAAATATCTTAACCATTCAAATATGAATACTGGCTTGTTAGAATCTGAGATTTGGGCTAGGGCCTCTTCGTTTAGCGTTAAACTATGGGAGAGCTCCATCCTTCCTGCTGTGCACCTAAAAGGGTGGAATTTTTGGTTTAAATTTAATTTGCAGTAGCCTGTCATACCTTTTATGGTGGAGCTGGAAATATTTATTTATGGAGTGAGTAATATCCGGAGTGCAGCTCTAGTATTTCAATTAAAGTGGTTTTGTTTACTTTTTTTAATAAACTTGTTAAAATTGGCATACATTAGTAGTTTTTAGGAGGAAACTGAAAACTGACAACAGTGACAACATACCATACATGTAAAGGGTGACAACACTGACAACGTAACAAGGTGATGAGATAGCTGCTTGATTGTTGCTTGACTGTTTTGTTCTCTCTCTTACTTATAGTAAAATAATTCAATTAGAAAAAGAAAAGAACATAAATGTATTACTGACAGTGACTGATAGACATTTGACAACGCCAGGCGGTATGTCATATTATATTTTAGTCTTCTTAATAACGGATGTTTGGGTTTAAAAAATTAAAGAAAATGTTTGCTGTTTACAAATATTAGAAATTCTTTAATATTTTTTTAATAGAAACCGACCAGTTTTAAACCTTTCTAACTATAGGTTTCTAACGTTCAGATTGTGCCACTAGCTGTTAGCATTAGTCCTCATTCTACAAAGCTGAAACTTTAGATAGGTAAGTACTTTTTACAAAAGTAGGTTGGAAGTGTTTTAAAGCTTGTTATAGTGTATTGTGTAGTTTGTTTTAAGAATTAACTACTATTAGGAATATAGTGCAAAGTTCCAGCTGTAGGTAAAGTGGCTTTAAAGGCTGTTTTACAGGTGAAGAGTTACAGGGGAAAATAGACTTGGGACATTTTTTTTGGAATAGGAAAAACAAAGTTTAAGATTAATTACCACTGTAATATAAAGGCCACTATTTAGGGGTAGTAGTTGGAAATGTTTTTATCATGCTCCAGTAAATTGTAGACAAAAAAAATTCTTATACTTTATCATTGCAAGAAGGACCAGAATTAAGGACTCTAAGCTGTTTTGTGCTGCATTGTGTTTTTATTGTGCTCAACAACTTTGATTTGTATCAACCTCCCTCCTAGGTTACTAATTTCACAACCAGTAAAAATTTAGTGTTGATTTATCTCCTTAAAATTAGTCCTGGTATTCCCGGGATGCAGAGTAATTTATAAAAATATGGTACATCTGTTTTGCAAACACACCATAATTCTTTTTGTAGACCAAAGATTGAAAAACCCAAAAACATGTTCAAAAATATCAACCAAATCCATTACATGGCACTAAAAAAATTGTTCTAAAATTATCCCAACTATCAAAAGCACTGTGTTGAAATTTAAGAAGTTTGCAGCACTTTTTTCTTTACACTGTATGTCCCTGAAGAAATCACTGTTAGGGTACAAACATAGTGGAGCAAAAAAACAGTCTTTTTTATTCATTAAATTTGACTGAGGCATTTTGGAGATACAGTACCTTGAAAATTGCCAAAAATTATGCTATATCGATCTTTTGTGTAGCAGTTCAGTTTACTCCAAGACACCGTTTATAAGAAAAATGTTTAAAGTATCTTTGAATAAAAATGTGTATTCAAATGTCTTTATTACCAATATTAATAACTCATCAATCTTATGTACTAATTATTATAGGTAAAACTTATTTTCAGCAAGAATGAATTCCGAATCGAATCAAGAAGCCCTTCAAAACCGTAACAAAATTCGCTCATCCCTAAGAAAGGCCAGTGAAGATGTCCCAGTTCCGCCACTTAGACGAGTGAGTTTTGCCGCCAACAGCACTATTAAACCTTTTGTTAACGACGGAGATCGCACCATATGGGATAACACCTATGAAGAAGAAGTGAACTCTGCACACAGTCTTAATAATTTAGATGGTACCAAGATGACCGCAGATATGAGTTTTACATGTTGCAATTTTGGCAATATTGTAGACCAGGAGAACATTCCTCCAACTGCTAACAGAACTACCTTGGAACTATGTGATATGGAACTAACGAGTCAGTTTAATGATGCTGACAGTGAAGAACCTATGGACATCGATGTTACCAACCGAACAATATACCCGCAAGATGACGTCAGTTTAACGTGTAGATTTCCTGAGGTTAAACGAATTGAATCAACCAGTCACAACGAAAACGTCGTTGACCATAGCATGGAGTTTACTTGTCAGTTCTCAACGGCATGTAACAACATTATTACGAAGCCGCAACAGAGTGAGGCTGGTTCTTCAATGTCTGAGAAAAATATTGAAGAGGAACAGGAATTAATTTCAAAAACAAATGATCGCAGTACAGAAGTTCTACAGCAGACATTGAATGAAGA
Organism: Ips typographus; assembly: GCF_016097725.1. Lineage (NCBI taxonomy): Eukaryota > Metazoa > Arthropoda > Insecta > Coleoptera > Curculionidae > Ips > Ips typographus. Next base: position 8,609,539 of record NC_138437.1, on the reverse strand, counting down.
AGTTCAGGCTGTAAATACTGAATCTATTCCAGAGGAACGCGAAACCGAAACTGTCAACTCTACTACTGATCCAGAAGTTGAAATTAAAGTGGCATGCACAAATGAAGATGAAATCTCTTACATATTAGAAACACAATGTGATTTAGTTAATTTGACGGACTTGGAGGCTTCCAATTCCATTGCTGAAAGTACTGTAGACAGTACTCAAGCTTTGATACAAGCTGCCTCTTCAGTGGCAAATAACAACAGTATAGACCAACTGATGGAGTCTATGAATAGAATTTTGGGAAATTATGAATTAATTACATACCAACCAGTAACTGTGGACCTTACTGAATGCAATACGACTATCAAAAACTCACAAGAAGTATTAAAAAAAGCGAAAGAATGTCTTGCAAATTATCAACCACATACGGAATTTCGACTAACCTGTCAGTCGTTAACATCAACTACCTCTGAAACCGAATCCGAAACAAACATGACAACTATAGGCAAAATTAGCATTGAATCCGCATCTGAAACAAACACTCTGACCAGTACAGACAGTTCTGACTCTGAGCAGTGTCTGAATTCAGACGTAGATGAAGTTGTAGATTTACCAAAACCTCTAATGGATCAAATCAGAGAGGTTTTCGACAAAAGTGAACCAACTGATATAAAACTGATAGAAATAGAAGAGAAAACAATTTTGTTCACCGCTTTTTCAGAATCTATTTGGTTTAGGGCTGATCTACACCAAGAAAACGACAATGTAATAGAATTAACATCACTGCAAGTTCTCAATGAAACGTCAGAAGACCCTAATCATTCACTTTGCAAATTTTTGGTAGAGCACCTGATGTCCAAAACCCAAATGGACCAGTTGACAAGTTCACTAGGACAAAGTTTTGATATGTTGTCCCTCCTTGAGTATTTGCAGATGATTATAGACAAGTATTACGACTTCTTTTGGACGTTTCTAATGTTACAACGGTGAGTGTTTTGTACCCTATTTTAGTCCTTCAATTCAGTAGATAGGTTAGGTAAGTGTTGTGTTGCATTTTACAGAAGTAGTTGTTACTTCTATTATTTTGATATGAATGATTAATGAGGTTTTCTATTACTTTTCAACTGGCCCTATTTAAGTTTACATATCAGCTATTTAGATAAAAAAGAAGAGTCTTTGATGTCTTGTTATTTAAACAAAATACTCTTTTTAATTCCAGTAAATTTACATCACTGAAAATTGACAACAACGGAACATTCACCTTCGATATGGTGTGTTCACGCAGCCAGACCTGGTGGACTATTGAATTTAAAATGTCTTCCCCAGAGCACTTTCAGTTGGACTCTCTCAAAGTTACCTCAAAATGGAGTGACATCAGTAGTCGACAGAGACGCTTTACTGGTATCATGATGAATGTGGAATCGGGCACTGAGTGTCTCAAAAACTTTGTCAAAGCTATCAAAGACTACTTTCAAAAAACAGTAGAAAGCTTTCCCACTGTAAATGAAATGTAAATGTATTTATATTTGTTTTCGGTTAATATTTAAGTGCAGGATTATTTTCAGTTATTTAATTTTTAATTTATTGCCTTCATGTCGTAATTATTATATTGTTACAAATGTATAGTTTTGAATCATTCCCTGTTACCTCGTACATTATGCATGTAAACCTAAAACAAATTTAGGTTTGAGAATGTATTCTCCACTTTAACAAAGGCTTATTAGATTACGAAAGGTAAGAATGTGACATACAGTCGTCTCCACAATACGTTATTTCAGCCTTTAAAGAATAAGGCCTGCTCAACTTTTTTGGACATATTAATGTCCATCTTCAGGAACTTAAATTGCATAACAATGCGCCGGCTGTCTTTACAAGGGGAGAGACAGTGAGACCCATTTTATGATAGAATAATTGAATTTAACAAGTAATGCTTAAAGGAGGTAACAAAGCTCGTTATGGAGAAAAAAATACTACATACTAAAAAACTTAAGGCACTACATTAAATTAAGTTTTAATTAAATACCCATTTTGTTGGGGCTGGGGATAACCCTACCGGGAAAAGATTTGAATTTATTACTCCACTATCCTTAGCACAGGCAGGCAGATAATAAGCTTTAGATTAGACTTTTCTCATAAACAACACTTGACAGAATTGTAGGAAAGTGTAGAAGTACAACTGTTCAACGCTTTTAGAATTATTTAAGTTTGACTTAAAAATTATCTAAAAATAAAAAATTACAGCAAAAACACGTTAAGTTGATGTACTCATAAGCCTAAAAAATACTTACGAGCTTATTGACGAGAGCAAATTTCAGCATCCGCCCTGACGTCACAAACGCTTGCAGGACCAAGTTAATACAGGCTACATCGTACTTAAGAAATTTAGCCATGCTCGAATCAGCTAAGAAAAGGCCACAGGCGTCATCAAACGATGATGTCACGATCTCTGTACGTCTCGCTTTAAATATTGCTGCTCTCGTTACTTTCCAAGTTGTTGCAGCCAGTCAGTGGCGTGCTATTATTTTATCAGTAAAATGAAACATTTTCGTCGTTTTTAATAAAGAAAATAAAAGACAACAAGTTTTTCAAAGGAATGGAAACTCCTTCTGCTTCTTTCTTCATAAATTGTAAGACGTTACTGACGATTTCACGGCCTTGGCTGTATATGATAACACCTTTCTTTCCAACCTTTTTGAAAGACATTTTGACAAAATAACGTTTTTTATTCATAACACTATGTGAACTTCAACTGCGACCATCAACAATACAACCAAAACACCAGACTAAAACGGAACCTAACCTAACCCCCTAAGTCTCCCTGTCCGCCACTACATTTTTTTAAACTTGGCAACACCGTTTAGAGTGCCGGCTAGTAAAAGCATATAAAAAGGTCCAAATGTCCCTGGCCGCTGCCGCATCTGTTTTAATTGTGTCCAAGTAAAAACCGTACTACGTTGCCAAGTGGCTTTTTGACCGCTTAACAATATATTTTCGGGAATATTTTAATAGGACGCCTCTGATTATATCTAATGCGACGGCAACTGTAGAAGGAGAAAGAAATAGTTTTAAAAACTGCGTCATTGATGATGCGGTGGCCTTTTCTCATCTGATTCGAGCTCTACCGTTTACCGTCTTTGTACTATGCCTATCTCTTTTCTTTTGACTAAAAATAAAAATGGCAGACAAACATGTGTGTTTTGTTTGTTTTTTTTTAGTTGTTTGACATGTGTATGAATGTGTTACCCATATCAAGCAAGTTTAGAAACGTTAGTAGGAGCATTTTCAAATTCAAATTGTACAAATGTTCTTTTTTATATAAGCACTAATTACCAGTTTTATGTATTTGTCTTCAAAGAATTTTTTTTTACATATATTTATAAACAAGTTGACTTTGTGAATATAAAAGTGAGTTTTTTAGTATAATACTTTATTAGAGATGCTTATTTGCTTTGTGCTCTCATTTCCTGGCCGGCTGCGATTTAAGCTTGCTTAATATCACATAGATTTCAAGAAGAATGAGCTGATATTTTGTAATCTTGGTAATTATTTGCATTTTTATTTATTAACTGACCCTTTAACCTGATGCTTTTGCCACTGATTTTAACATTGGAAGCAGTTGAAATAATTTGATCAGTAACACTGGCAATTTTCAGTATGTATACAAAGAAGTCTGTGATGAATTTTATTTTCTTGTATCTTATCACTTTTGTCTCCATTGCTATGTCTCGAAATGACTCCAAAAATGACCCTAGAAGCAGCAGTGACTTAACTTTATGGATGGATGAAAAACAAGTTAAAGTGCTAAGTGGTAAGTAGAGAAATTTCTCATGATTGAGGCATATATGATAAGATTTATTCATATTTCTATTACTCTAATGTTTATAATTAAAATTGGCACTAATATCAATCAAACATTAATATAGCACCATTTCAGGTTGAAATTACAGTTGTTAAAAAAACTGAGGTTGTTCATCCTGTAAATAGATCACTTTTATGCCTACTTTTTATAAATTATATTTTATGAGTTTAATTGTGTGATTATCATTTTTTTTTTAGGAGTTGAAGTTGAGATATTTGCCATAGAAAATGGAAATGTTTCTTCATACATTTTAGACCCAAATTTTGAAAAATACCTTCCAGTTATTCCTTCTGAAGTCAACTCTGTAAATTTCACATGGAAAGCTGGAAATAAGAAATACATCTATGAATTCAATTTAACATCTTTTGATAAAAGTGTTATGGAGGCCCCAGTCATTTCAATTAAATCTAAAGGGCGAATTCCAAAACATCCAAAGGAATTCAGTGTTTTTCTACCATGTATTGGCAATAGGTCAGGCATAGCAAAATTTCAAATAGAGCTGGGAATAAAGACTAGAAGAGGGGTAGTCCTGAATGATACTCCTTTAAAGCTGAAGCTAAAAAAGGAATGTTCAGTCACAAAAAGGAGTAAGTTTTAATGAAATTAATTTTCTTTCAAAAAATTCATAATTGTGATAACACATCAGGCCCTGATCCAGAATGTGATAAAAAATGTGCCAATCAGGGGTGGTGTAATGAAGAAAAAATTTGTCAATGCAAAGAAGGTTACATGGGCCAGTATTGTAAAACTGCCTTATGTTATCCTCAGTGTATAAATGGGGGAGTTTGCACATCTCCTGGCGTGTGCAGTTGCCCTCCAGGTTTTCAGGTAAATTTTTAGAACATATAATTACTAATATTGTGCAAAATGCCGATTGAGCTGTCAATTAGGGTGCTAATTGCGAAGGAGGAATCTGCAGCAAAAAATGTTTAAATGGTGGCAAATGCATGCAAAATGATACATGCACTTGCACTAAAGGATACTATGGTCCGCGTTGCGAATTTTCGCGTTGCATTATCCCATGTCTGAACTATGGACGATGCAAGGGGGTAAATAAATGCAGATGTGGTCGCGGATTTAGAGGGGACCATTGCGAAATTGGAAAACCGAAAACCGCCAGAGCTGCTTGCAGTTCATTTTGCCGACATGGTTCATGTGCCCCTGATGGGGAGGAGGGATGTGTTTGTGATGAAGGGTGGCATGGACCATTTTGTCAGTATGGTAAGTAAGTTTATCTGTACAAAAAATAACACCATTTAGTACTTAAAATATTGTTATTGTTGTGTTGTAACACTGAAAATGCTAATTCCAATAACAAGTGTTGTTTTGTAATGAGGTCATTTGAATGATGATCTTGCAGTTTAATTTATTTCTTAGTGAGAATTTTTTTTTCAGCCATCACTATGTAGAAGGAGAAGGAATCTGATTTTATTGGTGTTATATATGTACTATTACGTAACTTAATAAAGTATATTTTACAAAAGGGGGTTTTTATAAACCTTAATTCCTACATAATCCTAGAGGTTTCAACCCTATTTTAATTTCATGGCTGAGAGAGAGGTACTATAGATTGAAGCCCTAGTATTTGAGAATTTTAATTAAGTTGAATACTGCATGCTGCCATCTAGCGTTACGATATCTCAATACAAAAAACGATTTAGCACTGACTGCATGGAAGACAGAAAGTTCTGTATTACCGTTTATTTTGTTCTCGTTTAAAAGACTGATAACACAAAAAGAATCAGTAAGGCGCATAATAAAGAGCGTGTTTGTAAATGCTGGGAAGTATTAGAGTAATTTTTCAAATAGGTATCTCAAAAACTGAAAGATAAATTATTATATATATGATCATACGGGTTAAAAAACTGCCAAATCTTGATAAAATTTATTTTTATCTACAGAATTGCTATGTTCTGTTTGGTTTCTCAGTGAAAACCTTAATCGTCTAAATAGGAACAATAACGGCTTTAGTGTGTGGTACAGCCCCATCTTGCAGAAACCTTCGTCGATCAAAAGATTTGGAAACAATAAGTTCTTGTGTAAACGCTGTAAGTGATATGGTAATTAAGCTGTTGAGTGCTGTTGTTTTTTTCTTGTTAGCTATAATACCAGAATTTTATAAACGTGTATTGAGTTACATTACATTTTATAGCTGCATTGGTTTTGACGCTCCAACGAAGCAAAATGAACGAATTTGACGTCACGATGACGCAATTTAGCAAAAGAATATTTTGACCAACTGTCAAATTACGCCATAGTGACGTCAAAATCGTTTTGCACGCTCCATGGAGCATCAAAATGAATGGAGCCTATATTATTAAATATTAATGCCGTTTCGTGATAACTGTCAAACTTAAAAAAAACATTTTTGTATTTAATTGTTTAAATTTTAGTCTACTTAACTCACCTTATTAATATCATCGCTCTCCGCTAGGAAATTTATTCCAATTCAGTCTCCACTAGCTGTTTTATTAGTAGTGATTAATAATCTCAACTGTACTAAACCGTTTTGACTATTAATTGCCTTCATTAATACGCTCAAAATAGTTATTAACATACTTACGGACATCTGTTTATGAAAAGTGCAATGTTTTTCCTTGATATATTTGCAATTTTGATGAAGGCTGATTTTTGTTAAAGCTAACTAAATAGTTGTTTTTAGGAGCTGATATGTCCTGGGGCGCAAATGGTTTTTGTATTTTTATTTTGGCAAAAACATTCTAACAATAGAAGCGCTTGCGCTTGCATTTGTCCAAAGGGCTGCCGCTTGCCGATAACGACGCGCACTTTATTACGCAGAGACTGCACGTCAATCACCTTCCGAAACTCGGTATTCTTTGTCGTTTAAGGTGAGTTAGAAAGAGACAAAAGTTTAAAGAAAGGTGTCACTGTATATAGGACCCGACTCGCGTAGGTCTAGCGACGTAGGATATAGCAGCAAGGTCTGCAATGTAAAATACATATAGCACACCTAGCCCTAGCTTTGTACGGTGGTGAGTCAAAAATAACGAACTGGTTATGTCGTAAAACACGTGTGAAACTCAATGAATACGATGCTTTTAAAGTTATCAAATGGTACGACCGTTTTCGTTGTGGTTTTGTGTTATTTTGCCTCCCTGTCCATTGGATACCCGGAATTAACTGTCACCCCGGGTGAGTTGCATATCTTTAATTATCTCCCTATGTCATCAATTAGAAAATAAACCCTTTGGTGTACAATAACAACCCTATTTAGATCAAATTCAGTTTAATTCAAAGGAATTTTACTGGGCTCCTATTAAAGGCATAGCCTTACAAAAACATCAGGTGATATTTTACCTGTGTATTTACGTTGAATGGAACCAGCCTATCAAAATAGGTTTTGCTAGTGGAGTGACATTGAATCATTAAATATTGAAAATTTAAATATTATTGTCCCAATGTTGCAAATTGTTTTGCTTTTAAAATAAAATACAATTGATTTTATATAAACACAGCTCATTTCCTATGCATCATTTATTAAGCCAATGAGTTATACTTATTTTATTTAATCATCATTTAGGTATTAAAATCAGATTTTTTTCACATTTTGCAGTAAAACAAGTTAGTATTAAAAACTAGGGTATTTTAAATTTTCATATACAAATTTATTGATAAAAAATCAATAAGAAAATCAATATTTTTCAATCTTACTTACAAAAGTATTTTCCTCTATTGAACCAACTTTTAATTAAAAAATTATCAGACTTTATACAAATAAAAATGTAATTCAGAATTGATGTCAAAATTGAACCAAAAATACTAAATGTGCAAATTAAAGTTGCTTTTGTAATTCTGGAAGAAATTACATAAACTCACTATTGTAGAGAATATTTTGGAAAAAATGTTAAAAAAGGCAACAATGTAGAATGTAGGTTTGACTCAAATTACGCCTAATTACCGAAACTTATTTTTGCTCCTACACCAGCTAATTTTCTCAAGGATTAAACACTTCTAGCAGTAATTTAACCCTGTGAAATTTCTAACTAAATTTCAAGTCAGATTTTTGATAATTATAGAGCTGGTATTTAGTTTTGAAGCAGTTAGTTAAACATTTAAATGCTTTTTTTATAGCCAGTGCCTGCAGAAGTAATTCACACAACAATAATAATTTTTAAGTTTTATGGCACAATTTATGACTAATTTCCTTAGTTATTTTTAGTCATATCATTCTATAGGTTTTTAGTTCTAGATGTCTCAATGATATTTTATTAAATCTGGGAAGGTATGCTATTGGCAATAGAAAAACTGTGGTGAAGGTTCATCAATTTATTGAATTTTTGGAGAACATTTAGTTTTTATTGGGCCTCCAGAAATGCACAATTGGAATATAGTTAGTTCTTGAATGGTCCAAAGGCAGTCAGAAAATTGACCATTTAAGTGGTTTTATGTTTACAAAACGTCAATTTAGCTAATACAAGCTAAAGTCTAACCAGGAAAGCTGGTATAGGCAAGGAAGATACTGATTTTTTAGTTTTTACACCTTATATATAAAAGCCTCAATTTTCAGAAAGAATAAACATTATTATCATTAGCCTGAAATTATACTTATTTCACTTTGCTTATTGGGAATAAACTAACAACATAAAATAGAGTAATATTTCGTTTGAATATGAATAGCCGCATTGATTGTATACACTCTAATGAGGACAATTCAAGCCCTATTTGGTTCACAATCTGCATATTTGATTTGTAAAGTATTCATTATCTTAACTAAGTAAGCTGTGGCAATTTTTTGTCAGCAAATTATTCGCAGGCTGTAAAACAGTGATAAAAAATAAGTCAGACCATACCAAACTATTTATAATAGTGTAGTATTGACCATAAATCTGTGTGATTGTTGCATTCGGTTATCAATTTCAGATTCAAATTGCGCACTCAGGCAGTTTACTTGCAGCAACAAAAAGTGCATTCCCATTGCATTTGTTTGCGATGGAGAAGATGATTGTGGGGATAACTCAGACGAAAACCCGGCGGAATGTCCCAGTAAGTAATTGAGATCCATTAGCGTTAATAGATCACTTTTGTTAATAATTGCATGATGTTATGGTGGCTGGAGACTGAGCCTTCTTGTGTCTCATAGATGGTTTTAACGAATTAAGTGAACAATACACAAAAAGTCGATAATTAGGATAATTTCCGTTCTACACTTAGTAAATCGGAGAAAAGGCGCTTTGTGGATAATTAACAACTCCGGTATTGACGTGTCAATAATGGAAATTACGTGCTATTTTTCTTAAGTAGGTTCACGTGTCGAATTAATAGTTTTTTACAATATCATAAGATAATTGTTATTTTGGGTTCTAAAACACATACGTTCAGGTGTAACCGACGTTAAAAAAAAGATATTGACGCCTTGGTGACGGTAACAATAGTTATTAATTATGTTATTCCGAAAACTACTAATACGTCTTATATAAAAACAATTAAAGGCGTACATTTTGACCGTCACCCTAACGATGATAATGTCTTTGTTTTAATGAATCCACTGTCAACAATTCACATGTAATTAAATTAAAACGTTGAGTTACGACGTTAATTTGCAAATAATTTCTTCAAAAATACCGCATTGTAATCTCCTCTAGTCATCCTTCTTGAAGATTGATCGAGTGTCAAGTTATCCTCTTTTTTTATTTTAAACTTTCTTTTAACTCCACCTATTGATTTATTGACACATGGCGAGTTTGGAAACGCAATAAATAGCTATCAATAAAGTTGGTGTTCCAGTTCAAGCGACACTTTGGGACAATTCAAACTTATCTCCCTTCGCGGTTCGCTTGTAAACTTTACGACTCGTGTCTTTCATGTATGTAATTTCAATTGATAACTTTAACTAACCTCCGATAATCAGCCGCTGGTCTTTTGTTATGGGAATTTCGGCGACATTATAGATGCTAATTATAACTGCGTAATTATAATTGCATAACTTATCAAGTAGTATTCTCAATCTCTTTGACCTGTTTATATTCGACAAATGTGTATTAAAGGTTAAAGTACAATGTAAACAGGAAAAAATCTCTAATACGCATTAATGGTAAACTACAAGGTGCGGATGTACATATTCGCTTTCATAATTCCTCACATAAAACCGTTTAAGTTTTTTGGCTTGCTTTGCTATGTTTACATGGTAGACAATATTCAGGCTTTGCGTCAAATTCGAAAATAAGCTTGCGCTATTTTCAAGTTAATAATAAATGTTTTCCAACTTATAACCTTTACACTGTCAAGTCTCAAGAAAATCAAAACATTTTTGTGTTTTCCACTGTCTGGAAAAAAAACAGGTCGAAGCAGTGCTTTAATTACTTTAATTACATTTACCACTTTTAGTAAAAGCCTAATTGATTAACGTTTTGGCAATAATTAAAAATGCGACATTGTTATGAGTGTTTCAATTATACAAAACATCCGAGACGAAATACTTCAACTGAAACACCAGTCCTTTATTGGGAAATCGATAATTGCAGCTTTACTCTCCTATATCAGGCAGGTAATGTCTTTTCTGATGCAATCAATTCAGTCTATGTCAATACAGGTGGCATCTACGGCCATCATGAAAGTTGCATTTATTTCCCTTTTTTTTTGGTCTGGTCATTTTATTGCCACGACTTTCTAAAGGTGTGTTGTTGATGGTCTTTTCAATTATTTGATTTTAAATTGGTTATAGAATTTAAGACTGTAATTTGGAATACTTTTGTATTTTTTACGAAGAATGTCTGTTGAGTAAAATTACCATACAAATATTTTTTTTGCCAATATTGGATAGTGAAAACACCTGTTTAGTCACTGTCGAACAAAATAATTAGTAGAGCTCTATTATATTGCAACATTCGTCATTTGCCTATTATTATATGACATAAAACGTATAAAACATAACATTGAGTGTATAATGTAAAAAAAGGTCAAAAAAGTTCATATACGATATCGAAAAATGCACTTTTGTACCATCCGTAATAATTGGAAAAAATATATTGGTTTCTACAAACAATAACAAGTCATTTTGCATTCAGAGTGAAGTACATTATTTTCTTGATAATATAGATTACTGTCTTATAAGGTAATTGATACATAATATGTACTTCACGTTTAATAGATGCATTTTTACCTTGTTTGTATTGGTTTAGTTAGACGCTTTTATAATATTTTGTATAACAGTGTATATGGAATTCACAATTATTTATAGGAAAAAGAAGAAGGAACAATTTAAAACAATGTTCCTGACGGCTCCATTGAATTAGTACATACATTTAAATCGTCAGTCCAACATTTTCCACCCTAGTAGACTTGACTACCCAAATTTTCTGGTAAATGTTCATAAAGTTAGGTTTACCAGCAAAAAAGCTTATGATTAAATAATGGCTTTATTTTATATCTCTCTTTGCTGGTAGGAAGAATTTTCCATAAAAAGCCCGCCTGCAGCTTCTAACTACAAACTGAAAGAACTCATCGCCTTAGGAGTTCAACAAAAAAATCCCCATCAAAAAGAACATTTCCGCTAATTGGACTGCAATGTAAAACTTAGAAAAGTTACATCAGATATCTCCTGCATAGGCCCCCAGGCTAAGTTAAAATACACTCCATTAAACCAGTTAGGGTCCCTTTTGGTATCCAGCGCCGCTTGCCGGTTTCAAAGTTTGAGTTGCAATTTCTACGTTATATTCCAGAGGTGCCCTTTGATGTAGAACCTACAAATTTACTCGCCCATCGGGATGGTTATTGAATTACCAAAGAACGCGCTAAAATTGTAATGTTTGACATTTCTTTAGATTGTAATTAATATAGTGGCTATGAATTTTACGTTAATATTAAGTGTTATTAGAGTATCAGCGCAGTAAAGCGCAGAAGATATGTCGTAACTAGAGCAAGCGATTGCGTTTTTCAATACTGTTTAGACGTGTGTATAAAACGAAATAAGAGTCGATACGTTATCGAAGTCTGCAAATCAGGGGGAAACAAGAAGCGTCAAGAAACCTCGTTGTCAACCTTTCTTTCAAACTGTCTGAAGAACTCGCGGTGTGTTAATCGGTCGCTTAAGAATAATAATGAAATTTTTACTTTTCTTCGGAGTTTTGATTTATGGATTTGGTTACTGTCGGTCACTCAATCTGACAATAGTTCCAACGGAACGTGTTGACATCCAGCCAGGTACGTTTTTTTTATTTATAAATTTTGCAAAAAAATTCTTGAAACCGAACAAAATCTTATGCCTTTCGAAAAGAAGTAAATCTCGTAACGTCAGTGAGGAATTGAAGTATACGAGAAATGGAAAACGTAAAAGAATTTCCTTCAGTAAAATTGAGTTTCGCTTGAAAAGCAGCTGCGAGATGAAGATTTCCTTGGGACGTATTATGTTATTAAAATTCAGGCTGCATTTTTCCAGCGGTTGCGGATTTTTCACTCAAGTTTCGGAATATAGCCGGAAATTAATGGCAGCATTTTTCATTTTTGCTAATTATGTTACCAAAATTTGCTCTTTTCTGATGCAATAATTCAGGAAGTTGAGCTATCTCGTTATGTTTTAGATGCGCTTCTAATATTTCACCCCTAAATGAACATTTTTAACGAGCTTTGTCAGAGTTGGGTTACGTTACTCAAAAAAGATCTGATTTTTACCTCCCTTGTATTCAGTATTTACTAATTGGGAGTGCAAATGTTTCTTCCGGACCATTTAATTCATGGAATAACAACTATTACGTGTTGTTACATGAATGGACGTCATTCCAGCCGTGTTTTTGTTAGGTCGGTATTAACAAGGATTTCGTAACGCATGTAAAAGCGCTTTGAACCAATTGAACTTAAATTAGAAGGGATCAACATGATTGATTTCACCGTATGCCATAAACATGTGTCATTTTCCTGTATATCCAACTGATGATTGACTCAATCCTATCTGGATTTGTTATTTCATCCATTAACTGATAGGTAATACACGTTCAAAGCTCGATAGAGCTTATTTGTTTTTTTTTTCTATACAATTTTCCACACATGTACGGCAAAACAAAATAAATCCCAGTCTTGTAGTTTCATTCAGTCAGGCTCAATTGAAAATCAGTTTCTATAGAAAGACTGTATGCCATAGGGAGGTGAAATTAACATTTCATAAGGTGATTTTACACAAAATTAGGAATTTACGGGTGCTTTGCCGTAGTCAGAAAGTCTGGAATTAAGATAAATGAACCAGCAGGCTAGAAAATCATGATCAGGTTTAGAGGAGCTCTTGAATATAGGAATACTTTACCGCTTAATTACTTCGCGAAATGGGTAAAGAGCAAGTAAATAACGTGAGCTTTTAAGTGTTTACTGTAGTAGAGTTATTAATTTCTAGCGAGACTTCAAAGGGGTTCAAGCGATTAAACAGGGGTCTGAATTCCGTCTGATGGTTGGAACTTGGATTTGTTATTAAACAGCAATATTTTTTTTGTTTATGTTAACTATGTAATCAAAACGAGTCAGGGTAAGATGAGACGAGTTGATTCTTATATAACCTCTTCATTTATAAACAATTCGACTGTTATCTAAATCGCTATTGTTATGTGGTTTCCTATCAAAATTGTAAACATAACCCGTTGTGTGCGGGTCAAGTTCATTTGTTTAGAGTAGTACTAACGGAGAGATCTAGTAGAAATGATAAAAATTTGCAGAAAATCTGGGTCGTGCATTCACGACGCAAAAGGAAGTTTTTTTTTGTTATAAAATCGGGGGATTTTCACTTTTCTGTTCAACCTGTTTTGATCTAATGACGAGTTTTCTTTTTAATAGCGCTTTAGTGAATTGGACCCTAAATTAGGAATTTAGATGTAGAAATAAACAATTTAAAGTTTTTAAAAATTGTAGAAATTCAATTTTTTAGGACAGTAGCTGCTGGTTTTTGAAATTCAATATCTTTACTTCCATAATCCGTCTGGCCAGCAAAAGTCAATTACTTTAAGAAAGGTCAATTTCTAGATACTTATTGTGTATGTACAAATGGCGCCTGACCTACCTACACTTATGTTAATTGCATTTGTTCTGCTTTACTCCAACCAAATAGTTCATTTTAGATACAGGGTTTGATTAATCGATTATACGGTATTTACACCAATAATTATAGGTTTACTTGTTGCCTTACTGTAACTATGTGCACTGAATAATAAGTTTTAGGGAGGGGCCAATAATTTAGGTTGAAAACTTAACAGCTTGATTTTCCCCAGATTAAGTAATTTCTTAACTTGAATAATCATCAATATACTTTTAGTTTCAGCCAATGTAACGTGCAACAAAAACGAGTTCAAGTGTGGCAATGGAAAATGTATTCCCAGTCATTGGCAGTGCGATAATGACAAAGACTGTAGTGATAATAGCGATGAAGATGAACACCTGTGCCGTAAGTAGACCGTAATAATAGCAGAGGAAATTTGAACATACTGAATTTAATTACAGAACAAAAACTGTGTGGACCTGACGAATTTACCTGCAAATCGACACCTGGTGAATGTGTACCATTAACATGGATGTGTGATGATAATGATGATTGTTCGGATCGCAGTGATGAGAAATCATGTAGTAAGTGATATTTTTTTTATTTCTCATTAAAGTAGATTATAAAATGATTTATAAAAGATATTTCGTTTCTCTACCCTAAAAAAATGTAAACCTTGTCATTTGCTAGACTCTTGGTGAGTATTTAAAACTATACATATTCTTTTTTAACAGATGAAACTTGTCGAGCAGACGAGTTTACCTGCAAGAACGGCAAATGCATCCAAAATCGTTGGGTATGCGACTCAGATGATGACTGCGGTGATAAATCTGATGAAGCCGAGTGTCCAGAAGTGAGCTGCGCACCTGATACTGAGTTTCAATGTAGCGAAAAGTTTTGCATACCCTTAAAATGGCGATGTGATGGCGAGTATGACTGTTTGGACGGTCGAGATGAACAGGGTTGTCCAGCACGACCACATCCAACGGTTTGCTTGCCTTCGGAGCACGAATGCAGTGACAGAATAACTTGCATCCATAAGAATTGGCTCTGTGATGGAACGAAAGATTGCCCAGATGGTTCTGATGAGGCGCCAGCTCATTGTGGAAACGTTACTTGTCGGACTGATCAGTTCCAATGTAGCGATAGATCCTGTCTTCCGGGGGCGTTGCTTTGCAATGGACAGCCAGATTGTCCTCAAGGGGAAGATGAAAAAGATTGCAATTCTCTGGCAGTGACTTGCGATCCTAACTCTTTCTTCTCCTGTAGTCCGGAAGGACCTTGTATACCTTTATCTAAAGTTTGCGATGGACAGCCTGATTGTCCAGCTTTTGAAGATGAACCCCAAGAAAAATGCGGAATAAATGAATGTGCCCATGATAACGGAGGCTGTGCCCATCGATGTTTGGATACTCCAGCTGGATATAGATGCGAATGCCGTCCAGGATTCTCTTTGGCAGCAGACAACCGTACTTGCAGGGACATTGATGAATGCCAAGTTGAAGGAACTTGCTCCCAAATTTGCATTAATGACAAAGGAGGATTTAAATGCGAGTGTTTGCCGGGATATGCAAGAGATCCTAGAAATCACACACGTTGCAAGGCTATTGAAGGCCACGCATCATTGTTATTCGCTAGAAGACGGGACATCAGGAAAATTTCTTTAGACCATCATGAAATGACCAGCATTGTGAACGAAACTAATTCCGCTACTGCCCTTGACTTTGTCTTTAGGACTGGAATGATTTTCTGGAGTGATGTTGCTGATAAGAAAATTTACAAAGCTCCGATAGACGAAGGAAATTCTAAAACTGTGGTATGAAAATTTTACTCCGAGGTATGTACAGAGATGTTAATGATTGAGTTGCTTCAGGTCGTTTCGGATGAGGTGACAACTTCCGATGGTTTAGCAGTGGATTGGGTGTATGAACACTTATATTGGACGGATACTGGTACCAATACGATTTCTCTAGCTAACTTTGATGGTCAAATGCGTAAGGTTCTGATAAAGGACGATTTGGAGGAACCCAGAGCAATCGCAGTGGATCCTTTAGAAGGATGGATGTTCTGGACTGATTGGGGTCAGGAACCTAGAATTGAAAGAGCAGGGATGGATGGTTCTCACAGACAGGCTATTGTTACTTATGATGTTAGGTAAACAAGCTTTCTATAAAATTTTGCATTTTCTCTCGACTCATACCTAAGACTGTGTTTTTCTGAATGATAGGTGGCCAAATGGACTTACACTAGATTTGGTTAAAAAACGCTTATACTGGGTGGACGCAAAACTTAACACTATTTCAGTCTGCGATTGGGATGGACGCAATAGAAACTTAATACTGTACTCAACTTCCTCTTTAAGACATCCTTTCTCTATTACTACTTTTGAAGACTGGTTATACTGGACTGATTGGGACAGAGCTGCAGTTTTCCGCGCTAATAAGTTTACCGGCAAAGATTTGTCACATGTGACCGCAATTGAAATGGTTCAGGTATGTTTTCCGAATACCCTAAGTTTGGGTGTTTACAGGTGAGATTTGTTCCAGAATCCTATGGTAATACACGTTTACCACCCTTACCGTCAACCAGACTCTGAGAATCACTGTCAACCTGTTAATGGACATTGTTCACATTTATGTCTGCCTGCCCCCCGTATTAATCCTAGGGCTCCTCTGATTTCTTGCGCATGCCCTGAGGGTCTGCGCATGTTACCTGATGGCTTAACGTGTGTACAAGATGGTTAGTACTGTATTTTGTTACTACTATTACTGTCAGCTAATTTGGTTAGGCACTGCTGTTACATATTTTTAAGTGTTTACACGCATTGCGGAGCCTTCGATGTGTTATTATTTTGATTTTATTTGGTTTTGGCAGAATCAATTACGACCAGCGCACCTTCCAAGTCTGAGCCTTATACGCCGAGAATTGGTTCTTTGCCAGAGAGTGAGTACTGCGTCCCTGCTTTATATCTCTGTTTTCTACTTCCGGTGGTGGTTTGGCTCTCCTCTAATTCTGTCTTTTGCTTGTTTTTGCCCGCAATATTGTATAGATTTTTTTAGGTGCCTCCGCATAGAGCGAGGAGATTTTTAAGTCTTTTTTCTCTCTAACTAATTTTTTTGTTTAACTTTATTTCAAGTTCAGTTTTACTATTGAGGTTGATGGTTACAAATGTTTTCAGGTACGACAAATCGGTCTAAACCAAGCGGTGAAACCTCAGAGTCTGCAGATAGCGGTGGAGTGGCTTATATCGCTATTATTAGCATTTTAATAGTGGTACTGTTTTTCGCTGTTGTAAGTATCCTAAGAATAATTAGATATTTTAGAAGTAAAAAAAAGTTAGAGTTTTTACATTGCTGCAAATGCAGCAGTTGCACTTATCAAACAATAATTACTTTTACAGGGTATTTGGTTCTTGTACCGTCATTTAATGCACCGCAACGTGACCTCGATGAATTTCGACAACCCCGTTTACAGGAAAACCACAGAAGACCAGTTTTCCTTGGAGAAAAACAACTACCCAGTTCAGAGGCCCTACTTGAGCACTGTAGGAGAAGAGGTGAGGGCTTTAGCTTTAGATTATAACATTTCTAGATAATCGGCCAATTACTTTGATCGCGACAAAAATTTTGTTTTACCTCTTAATGGTGATTTGAAGGTAACTCAAAATGTAATTCTCGTCGCTTAAATTACAGTATTCGTATATAAATTTATATATACATATATATTTGTCCTTCTATGAGTAATGTATCGAATAAGTCTTAAAATTATTAACGGCGTAAACTAACAATATTTCTCTAAACCTAACCATCAGTATTACTATAGCTTTCCTTAAACTAATGATAATATTTTTGTATCTCTTTTATGAGGAATTGTGCCAATAGCATCAATTATTACTATATGTAAATGTTTACTACATAATTGTAGTTTTGACGCTTTTTGGAAAGGTTATTGTCCCTTTTTAAAAGTCACATTTTTCGACTGCTACGTGAATTGAAATTACCTTTTAGAGCACCCGTCCCCTGTCTCAAGTCCTTTCTAGATTTAACCACGCCCCCACAAATTTAATTACGCCTTTTCAAACCCCGTCCTATTAGATCGGGTTGTACCCTTTCTAAGCTTTGCGTGCAGTTGGAGAATATTTAGATAACAACCAAAATTAACATGACTTAACTTTAGCTTTCCTCATCAAACTTAAAGGTACATGGAATTAAATAGGGACTTTAAGTTTTAACTTATGTGAGGTTGGTAAATTTGCAAATTTTCGGCTTTAATTAAACCTCAGACTGCAAATTAATCCAACGGGTTAGGTGTGTCAGTCCAACAAGTTCCTTGGCAAATGTTTGCCTGGACTCCGATTGCTTTGATCTTGATTGTAGGTGTGTGTGTTCATTTTAATGTTTACCGCTACTATGTACTTACTGTATTGACTTATTAATAATTTGATTTACATAGTGTAATACGTTTTCTTAATTTGTCTATATTTTTGTTCTGCATCCGTCGTGGTACATTTATGGTAAGTCTCATTTCGGTGTTCATCATCATTACTATAATATAATATTTAATTTATATTGTGGTTTTGAGTTGTAGATAATAATAATGGTGAATTAAAATTTCAGGCTCAACAACCGCTAACATCCGACCACGACCCTGTTTAAAAACAATGAAACGTGCAGTAAATAGGCTCAAACACGACTTAATGCTCACTTACAACTATTGTGAATGCAGTTATTCAGCGAAAGATGTGAATATTTTTTTGCGGATTTTGTGGTGTTAATCAATTTAGGCAATTTAGAATATTGTTGCTCAGGTAAAATTATTAGTTATTTCTAATAGACGGAGGGTTCATTGTGTCATATAGTTTAGCCAGGATTAATCGCGAATTCTCATCAATTGGTTATAGGGAATTGTACAATTTATATCTTACATGAGAATTCACAGTTGGTTCCTATTTAACTTGGACGCCAGTCATATTTTCGGTTATTACGAGAAAACTGTACGTTTGGGTAAAAAAGGAACTTAAAGTGCTATTTCTCCTGTAATAATTCATTCATCTTCAGTCTTTTTGAGATATTACCTATATGGATTTGGAGTTTATAGATTGTGAGTTTTTTGTAAAAGCAAGCCGGGTAGAATATTAAGACATCCCAATACTCCTAGAGTTAGTTGATATCTTAGTTAAATATACTTCGTTACGAGTGGCAAATATTCTGTGATTAATTTATTTAAGTATGTTTACAAATAAGATGTTTTTTACTGTTTAGATTGATTTTTAAATTATTTTTATTTATATTGTCTGTTCAAAAAATTAAATGAAAATGCAATATATGTATTAAACCAATTTTGTCCATTATTCTTGCCTTGACCTCCTTTATCTTCCGCCTCCAACACTGTCGATCCAACGCCGCTCTCCTCCAGGTTCTGACACCTACCAAGTTTTGCGCATCTTTTCCGTGGTCTCCCTTTTGGTCTTCTGCCCTGCATCCTACTATTGAGGGCCCTTTTTGGTAGTCTGTTATCCGGCATTCTTACTACGTGGCCTGCCCATCGTAGCCTCTGTAGTCTGACGAATTCTGAGATAGGTGCCTCCTTGAAAAGTTGGTAGAATTAATGATTATATCTTCTTCTCCATATCTCATTTTCATTTAGTGGCCCAAAGATCCGTCCCCATCCATTATTGTACTTTACCTTATATTTACAACTTTCTAAGCGTATTTGTCAAATTGATAGAATTGGGGGCGTTGGAGAAAAAAATAAGCTATAAGATGTGTTTTGTAGAATATTCTTCATAACAACAATTTTAAGTCACCCTGTATAGTCTCATGAATCAATTTTTACTTTCTAATCTAATAAGAATCAGCCTAAAACAATATGTATTGAAGGTCATAATATTGTAGCTAATGTTTATTCAGGGCGAAGGTCAGGGCTCGTGGTTACATATTTAACTAAATTTGTTGAGGTATCATACAGGGTGTCCAAGTGTGCGATTATCAATATTTCGGCGGTGACTCCATTGAAAATTCACCTAAATACAAGATGGTTAAATATGGTGGGTAATAATAAAACGAAAGGTCTTCATCCACATTTCATTTAGGTATTAATTAACAAAATTAACATGGTAACAAGAAAGGAAAATATGGTAAAACACCTTATTATATCAAATCCAACAAACATAACATATAAACCAACTTAGAATTGATAATAATATACTGAATTTGAAAATTGGAGACCGACTGCAAGCTTCAATTTCATGTTCCTACAAAACAAATATGTAGTATTAACCGTTAATTTTTTTACCAAAACTCACCAGCTCGTGCTCATTATAGCAACCTGTAAGTCTTCGTCTTGGTAGTGAATTTAAGTACAACTTTTGACAAGGTAGCAAAGTGCTATTCATTTCCTCATAAGTCCACACAGGTGCCATGGAGATGGTTATCGGATCAGTGGAGTATCTTGGCTTTCTTGGATTGTATTTCGTCATAACAGCAGCTGCCACAAATATTAAGTTGCTATGGGGAATTCTTTTAACGTAGTATTCCCTACTATAAAAGAGGATGAGTAATCATGGTCTTGGAGTTACAGTAAATTTTACCGATCTTTCGTTGACAACTCTCCTTGTATGTTGTCTTTGATGAAACGGAATTGTTGCAAAATGAATAAATTCGACTTGTTTTCGCAAGCATAGTCGCGACTTGTTTCATCATCATCATCAGCTTTTTCTCCCTCCTCATCACCATCGTCATCCTCATCACCTTCGTCTTCGTCTTCAGTATCAACTCCATCTTCATCAAATTCATAACTGGTTTCGCTGGTTTCACCTACATTAATTCAAAGTAGATTATGCGGAGAGTGTATACATTAAAGTAGTATACTCATACCATCAGTGTCCACTATATCTTGAGCAATAGCTACTAAAGGATCCAGGAATTGAAACAAACTGATTTCAGCTAAGGAATGCAAGATTCTTAAAATAATCCACTGCACAGCTTTTGTGACGTAGTTAGATGGCTTAAATCATATAGTTCCTAGGTAACTAAATCTAGATTGCGTTAATTAAACTTACAGTGCTCATACGAGTAGCAGAACTAGTTTCATTGCTGATATTTAAAAAACACAAAGCCTGGTAGTCATAAAGAGTTTTCATTACAAACACTTCTTCCTCCAGCATCGACTCTAGAATATCTCCTTCGACTTCCCCAAAGAATTTCCCGGTCATTTCATTATCATCTCCTACTATAATGTAACCAGAACTGTCGACAATGTAACAAACTAGGTTTTCGCCACATTTAGTGCAGTTTCGGGAACATTCGTTCTGTAACAGTTCTTTGCAGGTAAATCATGTCAGGATTATTTCGGATGCTTTCTTACTGATAGTCTGGTTGCCACTTCCATTACTTTGGCTTTTAAATTAGCGTGGGAAAATTGAAACCCCACCACAGAACCTGGAGCTTCAATTCCAGCGTCTTTAGCAAAAATCGCGTAGCTTCCAGTTACTAAAGTGTCATTGTCGAGTTTTGGTTCATAGTTGTATGGTACCGAATAAACAAAGGATTCCGTGTCGTATTGATGTTGTAGAACGGCACTTTTGTACCAATTTTCATCTATTGCCCTCGGATGTAAGTCTCCAAATTCCCTGGAAAATTGTTATTAAAAAAAGTTTATGTATGTAAAATTTGAAGAACATACTTTCCTTTAGCTTTGGTTTTAGCATACTCATCGTAGATGTAGTCCCACCTAGTAAGACCACTCATCGTAGCCACAAACCTTAGGGTGACGTTGAAATCATCGAATAAGTTTGATAGAGAATTATTTGATTTATTAGTGGAGTTTTGCTTTGTATCGGACTGAAACGTCCATTTTTCTTTGAAAGGTTCAAATGTGTTCCTAGCATCGAAGATGAGGCGCTGCACTAGTTGTTTGTCGCAGTAATAACTGTCATCTCCTAAAGTTTTTCTGCCGCACTCAACTGAAATTTTGTTTGTCATTTACCATGAGAGTTTGATCACAATTTTTTGATGTACTTTTAGTAAGGTCTTCAGATTCCAACGGTTCATATTGTCTCTCCCATTTGAAGTCCATGTCATACATCTTCCCCAAAAAGTGTATCAACTCTTCTTCTGGGGTTTTGAATTCGTGACCTTCCAAATAATGATATCTGCAATACACCCTGAAACCATTTTGGTAATTGAAAGATTTTAATGCAGATAACCAACAAACCATTTAGGGTGGACCTTCCACTTTCCTTTAAAAAATGAAGTTAAATTTTCTCCAGTATGCCTGTTTTTTTGAATTTGATCACCCACGTCTAACGAATAATTCCCATACCGAGCTGGGATAGCAATAGCCAAAGAAAACGGAGTGTCAGTTAGATAAGTGTAATAGTAATCATAACCTTCTTCAGACACTCTACGGTTATCATCGTAATGATAATTTAACACAATATTGTGAAAACTTCCTTCTGATCCGTTCACCAAAGCTGAGCGTAATTCTCGTACAGTGTTACTCATAATTCGAGGCAGAATGTCACCGGAATGCTGTTCGACTTCGGTCAAGTCGATACTGTTGTAATTTTCTTTCTCTTTTCCTTGGAAAACTGGCCGTAATGCTGGATGCATTAAAACGTAGCCGTTGTTGCTTACAATGAAAGCGTAACCGTTTACCCCAATCTTAAAAAATGAGTGATTGAAAGAACCCGGATATGTTTAAACTGACAACCAGTGATGATGATCTAGTAAATTGATAGTTATACCTTATATGGACGCGTTAACTTCCTAAATTCATCAATAGGAACATCAGTACTTGCCACACCTAATAGTTCTGCAGTTCTTGTATCGTTCATTTTATTAATTTTCCTATCGAAACATGGTATGGCAGCTGACGTTAGAAGTCTATAGGGTTCATTTATTGTCATATCAGTCTTGTCATCATACTATGATCAGTTAATAAAAAAATATTAAATTAGAATTGCACGCGTCTTTAATTGTGGTTTTACCGTAATGTCAGCGTAAGCGTGAGTCCAGGAAACTGGATGGTCTTCTCCTTGCAGTACTAAAGGTCTGGCGATGACATAAATGTACTGTAGCACTGAAGCGGTAACTTGTTCTAGTGACTGTACGTGAGTGTGATATCCTGCAAATGTTTGTTTCAAACGTTTTTCTTATTTACATTTAATGAGAACCTCTATTGCTGCAAGCCATCCATTTGATTTCTTCCACATTGGTCACTTCTTGACCAATAAGATAAGTGAATATCCTAACAGGAATACTGCTACCCCCAAAAAGATGATTATACTTCATAACTGTCTCACTATAATTACGATTAACTCCATCAGTTAACACCATGATAGCCTGATTACAGTCAGTACTATTTCCACTGTCGCACCCTCGTATCGTACGGTACTGCAAATACTTTGGTAGATACCTACAGATTACAATTATTGTTATACAAGCAAACCTTGCTAAGTAGCTCAAAAGCCACAACTAAAGCTTGTTCCAGCTGGGTTTTTCCACTAGGCATTAAACGGTCTATAGCATCTTTAAAGACGTGGATATTCTCTTTGGTAGCTTGAATTAGTCTGTTTTCAAAGCATGGTACTGTGTAATCGGTTGTTTCTGAGTAATTTAACACATTTACGTAGTCGTTGTTAGAAAATGTGTCAAGAATACTGTAGGCGGTTAATGCTCCGATATGTTTGCCCATACCTAAAAGTTTTGATTAACAGAATTACTTTCATAAAAGTGTGAGTTGTGAACGTAATTTATCTAACTAAACTTTTACTATTATAAAAACGAATGGAGTGAAATAAAACTAATTACCATCCATAGATCCAGAATTATCAATCAGAATAATAACATCCTTAGTGCAAGTTGCAGCCTCAATAAACCAAGTACGAATACGGCAATCAAAAAGATTTTTCATTTTCTTTTTATCTACCCAATGCATTGCTGAAACCTCATTCAAAATATGTTTTATCATCTTTTGTCAGTACTTACCTGGATAGTGCCGCATTATGCCAGAAGCACTACCAAAGTACTGCCAGGAAAGCGCCGGATCTGACTTGTAGTTCTGAGCAAATACTTTGTCTAAAGCTTCTGACCATTGTATAGCTTCTGCAGCTTTATCTTCTGCTTGAGAAATACTTCTATGTAGTTTTATTTTTTAATATTTTCCAAAATTACCTTTATCGTAAACATTGGTAGGAACGTAAACTGAGCTGTGACTTGTGTTAACTGGTAAATTGTAAAAATGAGTGTCATTGTTCAATTTAAGTCCCAAATACATGTGGCGGTTTTTTTTAAGAGATTTTGATAGTTTGATGGGTTCAGTGCCTTCAATTGTAGACCATCTAGAACTGTAATATTTGAACGGCTGGTCTTTATTGTATTCAAATTCTTCTGCTCTAGTTTCAGCTTCCTGTTGTATGCACTAGAATTGTATTTATTGTTGTTATTATTGCTTTTACAGGAAAATTTGTTTACCCTAATAGCGTCCATTTTTCGGTCCATCATTCTTAAAATATTTTCTTTAATTTCTGCCAATAAACTGCCAGGATCTTTCTCCCCAACTCTGGCATTTAAAAATTCATATTTCTGTAAAACTTAAATTGGAATTTCAATAGTTACAAAGTTTTTTTTGGTACACCTACCTGCTCTATTTCCGTTCTTTTCGTTACTTCATTACCCAACATCCACAATTTATTTCCTATAGCATCCGCCCATTTTTTCACCCTAAAAAGTCACTCATTTTAACACTTTTAAACTCACCTATTTTCTTATCACAAAAATTCACTTACTCTTCCCCTTGCGGACTGCATGTTACCCTTGTTAACCCCGTGTGAGTAGTTAATAGTAAAAACAGTATAAAATGCGGCTTCAAAACCATTGCACTGCCACATCTTATCTAGAAAAAGCTAAAGTAGAACGTGATATGGGAGAAAACTCGTACCGATCCTGTGGGATTATTTTTAGAACTCTGGATACTTTCTGGGTTTAATATATAACGCGGTTGCAATGCTTGGATAACGAAAAACGCTCCACTGATATATCACGTTCAGGTTTGTATCAATTTGATATATTATGTATATTTAATCATGGTCAGGTGGGAAAAAGTGAAACAAGGATTGCTGGTACTGTCCAAATAAGTTTATTAAGATGATTGTAATTAATTCATAGTGATGTATACTACTATGGTGGGCTAGAAAAGGGAACCAGAATTAATCAGTGATTAAAGCCATACAAATTTTACTTTTGGATTCATAACAAACTACTAATTTTATTTTCTCTATATTCTACATTCAGTGTAAACTTCCTTTTATTTTCACTCAATTTTTTCCAACAACAAATTCGTGTAGATAAGTAATTTTAAAGCCACGTAACTGTTACACTAGACACTACCATCAAAACGAGATGGTTAGTGGTGACCTCTATGAAAAACATCCTTACTTGACTTTTGACAACCATCAGCCGACAGACAAACTAACCAAACTTGTCTAGATTATTGAGTTTGACAAGTTCTACTGTTGATAAAACACAAAATTCCATTTAAATTGTTACTAATTCCAATAAAGACTCAAAATTCCGTCTATAAATTGAATTATAGAGAAAAGAACCCGTGAATAAGTAGAAGCCATAAAAGATGTCGGATTCAGACGATGATTATATGTCTTTCAAAGTCCTGGTTGATTGGTAAGATAAAAATTGGCCCCTTAGTATATTTAGAAAATGTTTTTGTTGGTTTTTTTTAGCAAGGAAGATGTGAGGCCTAGCCTTCTGGTAAATAGAGAGAAACGTAAACATGAATTGTTCAAAAAGAAAATGGATACCGGCAATAAAAGACAAAAAACATTTGCAGAGCTAGAACATGAAAACAGAGATAAAGGTCTTTCTACTGCAATATCAAGTGAAAATAAAGGTTTTCGTATGTTGGAGAAGATGGGATTTAAACCTGGAGAGAGTCTTGGAAAATCAAGAGCTGGGATTAAAGAGCCTATTGATATTGTATTGAAACAAGGTACTTCAGGTGTTGGCAGAGAATCTCATATTAAAGATGTCTTGACTAATAGACAACAATTAAAAATTAAGAATCTTCAGCATTATGAAACTCAATTCAGGCTTGCTAATAAGGAAAGGAAGAATTTATCTCAGATAAGGAAAGACTACTTTAAAGCTCAGAAAGTTTGTGAAGAGCTGGATTTCAGATGTGTAAGTACTTTAAATGTAATCTATTTTATTTCATACTTTCACTGTTGTTGGTGTTATTTTAGAATATTAAAGATCCTGTAGATGAGTTTTACTGGACTAAAGAAACAATTAAGAAGCGTAGGAAGATAGAAAAACAGTGTCCTGATGATACTGACAGTAGTGATGAGGATGATGAGTTTGAGCAGTATGTTACTGAAGAGAACTTATTTGCAATAATTGACTATATAAGGAATAAGCACTTGTATTGCCTTTACTGTGTTATTACTGGTATTGACATTGAGGATCTCAAAGAAAATTGTCCAGGTCCCTATCGCATTGACCATGATGGAGAGATTGACTAGTTAATTACTATATTGTAAAATGACTACTTCAATGTTAATTCCTTTGTTATTTATTTTTTCAATTGTAAAGTTTGTTTGTGTTATAAATAAATCTAAATGTTCTTAAACACATATACTTTGCTTCTGTTTATCAACTTTTACCTGCAAATATTATTATTTCCTAAGGCAAATAATAAAACTGGAATTAATACAAATGTCATTTAATCATTCATAAATAACTATACAAACATGAGGAGTATGAAATGAATTGCAAAATGAAGACATTCTTTATGTTGGACATGTAACTGTCCAAAAGTTACCTACAGAATGTTTTAACAAAACATACTTAAATTAAATGAAACAATTTATTTATTGGGATCCAGTTGATAACAGGGCCAACAAGCCTGAAGCAGCTCCAATAGAAATAGTGTAGTTAACAGCTGGAGTAAATGACCTGAGGAAGTAAAAGCTGGCAACAATCACAATGGTCAAAAATAGAGCATTGTTGTGGAAGATTGAGTATGTAGTTGCCTCAAAATCAGCAACTTCATTTTTCTGCCACAAAATCCTCTCATCCTTCTCCTTCTTGCTCATCTTCTTGTCATCAGAAAGTTTCTTCAGCAAGTCCCTGGTGACAGCTTCTTCTCTCTTCACAGCAATTTTGTGTTTCAATGTAAACTTGGTGTTCCTATAAGCAATGGCCAACAAGTATGTTGATAAGGCAGTCACAGCAACAAACAGAATGAGGGAGGAGTACAAGTCCATCATATGTATCCTCCAAAAGAGCCATATTGGTACGGCGGACACGATGAAGGCATTCCCGTAAAAAAGTGCTGAAGATTTCGTAGACACGTTCCTGCTGAAGTCTTGCAGGAGCAGTTCTTCTTCCTTGGTGAACCCTTTACTTTGTTGTTTGGACATTTTTATGACTTAAATTCAAATTCTTCTTAGCACCACTACAAACTTTCAGTCTAAGACTGTTCACTAAAGCACTGGATGGAACTAAAGGAGGAATACTTTCTTTCCTTAGGCCAAACTTATTTTCATTTGTGGTTCCACGTCTACAAGAGCGGGCCAAAATATTTCCAACTAGGCACCAGTCAGGGTTGCCACAGTTTTCGCAACAGTGTATGTCAAATATTGCTGCGCATGTGTGACAAATTTGTAGTCATTAACGCAGTTAATTGAGTGAAAAAACTTAAATTAAAGCAGTTTTGGAAGTAATGTGAGTAAGTAGAAAAGACCTACAAAATTCCTAGTTAATTTCGTTTAAAGTAATATTTGATTGTTTCCCATATACATGAAAATAACCGGTTATATATAACCGGTTTATGAAAATGGTAAAAGATAAGAACTGCTTTGAGTTGGTGGACAACCCTGACGCATGTAATTTAGTGACAAGACGGCACTCGAAGTACAGGAATCTGTAATAAATAAAAGTCCTTTAGTGCGTAATAGGCATGTAGCTGGCGCTTATCTTCGTATTTTTTTTTTAAACACAAAATTTAAATTTTGTACTAAAGTTTCTAGGAGAAAGAAAATAATATTTTTTAATTACTAGGTTTTTCGACTGTTATTGTAATGTCTAGTAACTAATAAATTGATGTAACCAGGCCTACGGACGTAAAGTAAAATAACCACATAGAAGCGCGAGAATCAAAAAACGTGATGGAGATCGCGCAGTTTATGCTATATCAAAACCAGTGACGTAGTGGTGAGCTTTTTATGCTAGATATGTTCCTCAGCTTATCTATGTCCTGAAATCGAAAGAAAGTTATAGGGAGCAAGCGCGGTTTGAAAACTACAGTCGAATTTAAAGAGAGCGCTTGCCCGGTGCGCTTAACTATTATAACGCGCTGCTTGAAACGGGTGTGTGAACCAAGCAGATATGGTTCTTGAATCTTGACTTGAGCAAAAAGGACAGGCAAGCAGTTCAGTCGAGACCAGCGTAACGGGGCAGTTAGATAGGGTGGTGTAGGGAGTAGCGAGTGTCCGTGGCTGTCGTGTTTATTTTGTGGGGTCGTAAATAACAGTTGACCTGGCTGTTACATTTTATTTAAGACCCCCAAACCGCGGGGATCAACACTGGTCGTGTGAGTACCATCAGTGTTGGTAACTAGTTCGCGTCGACTGAGATTTGTGGGACAATTCAGTGAACATGGCGCGGAATCAAGATGAGTCCAAACAAGTCGTCCGAATGGACCAAGACTCAGAAACTGATCTGGAAGCGCTATTCGACAGTGTCTTAAAACCAGACTCAAGAAGGCCAGCACAAGTACCATGGAGTATGAGGAAATTGCCAGACTCCTTCTTTACCCCGCCATCAACTGGTTCTAAATCCATAAATCATTCACGGGAGAATTCCGTGGACTCTGCATTTGAAGTTTCCACCCCCGTGAATTCTGTGCCTTTACAGCCAGCCCATCACAGGGCTCACAGTTCACCTGCTTCACTGCAACAAACCTACGCAGTGGGCCAACAACAACCCCCCGCTCACCACCACATCAAACAAAGATCCTATGATGTCGCCTGTAAAACTGAAGACTCGACGCCCCTGCCTCCTGGTTGGGAACAGGCCCGCACCCCTGAGGGGCAAATCTATTATTTAGAGTGAGTACCTGTACCAGTACCTGTTGTTGACAACAGGTTTTCATGGGTCAGATTGTTATGCCACAGGACCGGACCGGCTCTTTGTGTTCAGTATTGACACTTAATTTCACCCCTATTTCGAGTTTCTATTTTGATAACTTCGTGTGCTTTTTTTAATTATTTTTATAGCAGTTTTATTAGGCTAAGAAACACAATGTAATTTAAAAGAAATATAACTATATATTTATTTTCTTTTCTATTCATTTTATTGCTCATGCAGCCAGGTCCTTTGGCATAAACATTATGACTTTTTATTATAACTTATCAGTAATACTAATGTAGAATAACACACCGTTTAGCAAAGATTATCTCAATATATAACAGATACCACCCTGGAAAGGTATTACAACATACCACTAAGGTAGTTAACATCAATCCCAGACAGAAACCTGAGTTGCTTGTGAAATGTTTTTATGACTTTTTATTTTCTTCTTGCCGATCCGATTTACCACAGTAAATTCTTATTCAAGCCTTTGCTTATTGAAATCTGACACAAGTGTTTAGTTTACTCAAATTTCCGTGTAACCTGTCATACGACCCATCCAACGCCATATCACACAGGAAGTCTCCATTCAGCCACTTTTATTCTGGGAATGTTTGTATATTCACATCCAAAAGGCGTGGGATAGTTCCATGAATGTCTTTTGCTTATTTTGAAAAGTAGAGAACACTTCAGGATGATTGGACTAAACGTAGTTAAAATTGATTAATGAGGCCCAGAAAACGCTAATGTTGACATTGTAGGGGTTGGTGACTAATAAATGGGGAAAAATTATGAAGGGGAGGTTTTTACCATTCTATTAGAGTTTAAATAATGTTTATTTCTAACTTTTGAGGTATAAACATGAGCACAGTGGCAAACAATATTTATTTAATGCAGTTAAATTAATGGCGTTTTCGATTGGCATGTTTAGTGCAAAACCAGTGTATTACCACACTGTTTCAATGGCATTTCATAGAGTGGGATACAGATACATTAGTTTTGCACTAAACTTGTCAATTGATAACGCTATAAGTATTTTGTTTGTCTAACCCCCGTTTGCACCGTCGTTTTGTAAGCCGAGCTTAATTTAAGTATGGGTCAGACTGGAACAGTACAGGTGAAAAAAGTCACACTCTAAACCATACCTAACTTAAGCTATGCTTAAAGTATGACGGTGCAAATGGTGGTAACTAGGCCAGGTAGGGTAATTGACAGTTCACGTGACCACCTGTCGCTTGCTTCAGGTAGACACAAGTGTTGCACCATCTTTGTCATCAGAAGAATGGGAATATAATGGTTTTCATTCTTGTACATTGTTTTAAAATACCTTTTTACTCTTTTTAGCCTCTATGGAACTGTTTCTTTAAATATCACTAAAGGACTATAAGGACTAAACGAACAGAGCAAATGTAACGTCATCTAGTATTCGTCATTGCTCAAAGTACAACTGTTCTTTTACTGAAAATTGTAAAAAGAAAACCCATTGGCAAACAAACATTTTGATAATAACTATATCATAAAACTCCTTATAAATATTCCTACTGCAGTATTCTGTAAAATTATTTTAACATTCAAATCATATTATAGGAATTTTTAAGCATAAGGTTCGTCACACTTACATGATAAACGTGCTAGGAATGTAGCATAACTAATTCTGAGTATGAATAAAGTAGAAGTAAAACAAATTTAAACAACTGACAATTTACGTCTTCTTCAAAGTTTTAAACTCTATATTAGCAAGGAGAGTTAACTTCCATTGGTTAGTTTAAGGCAAGCAAACCTACTGTATTTCTGGTTCAATAATATTTGATAGAGCAGAGAATACAAGTGTGCTAGTCAGATTGTTTGTTTTGAACGTTAGTTAACAGTTGGTCACATGATTTCAGATCCAAAAGCGTTATTTTGTAAAAATCACATGACACCATAATTACAAATCATGTGAAGGCCACGTGACCTTTGGATCATACCGCGCTTGGATCTGAAATCGCAAAAAAGGCGTGTTCCATTGGCAAGTGCAAAACTAAGCCATTTACGAATATTCTACCGGTAGGTAACTACTATTGCCGTTCTGAAATTTTACCCATATACCGAATATATGTACCTGGTTTTACCCGGTTTATGATTTATGGATCGAGAAGTTCCGTCGGTAAATTAAGAAAAAAGTGACTTTTGACAGGTTTTCCCTTAAAATTTAGAATCATAACATAACCTCAAAAATTAGTTTATGGTTGACGGTTTCTCGGTTTGTTCCTCAGTTTAGCTAGCTTATGAGATTGACCTGTTAAATTAAAGTTAATATTGGAATATGTTCTGTTTGCGAGATGGAGGGAGAGTATGCCGATATTATAAAACATTTCAACAATGAACATCGGATGCTAAATAAGATGGGATGTCAAAGATATATCAGGAATAGGATAACCGTAATGAACCAGATCCTTAAAAGTTACACTGATTGTGGTAAAGGGTGGAATTAGCAGGTATAATTTTCGTAAATGCCTCTAGTATATTTGTGGTTGCACTGTCATAAGACGTTATTGAATAGACCCATAAAATTTAATATCATTGTCTAATAATTTCCTCAGACACTGAAAAAACATCTGAACTACTTAGATACCATTAGGAATTTACCAAATAGTATTGTCTTCAAATCAAATACATTTACGTAAGTTTTACCATCCCAAAATAGTATTGTTAGATTATCAAAGCATTGAAAATCAAGTGAGACATATAAAAACGAGAATCATGGATTTTAAGTTACTTTGTGTGGGCGCTGTTTCTACCTGCTGTTTTACTTTGCTATGGTCACCAGAACTATTAATTACTAATTGATTTGTTGCCCTTCGTTTACGACCTGGTCCAAATTTAATGAAAAAGTGGGTTTGAGTGCATTTTTTAGGTATTACCTCATCACTCAAGATTTGAAGTAAATTTGTAAGTTGAGAGTTAAAGTAATATGTTTACTGTAAATTTGTGGACATTGTAAACAAATTACTTAACAACACTGATTTTGAGCAGATAATTTGATTGTAAATTATCAAATTTAATACAATCTTTACCTTGTTTTTCATTTAGGCAACAACACAAGTGAAATTTAATAATAAGTACTTTATTTAGTCCCCAGTTTTTTTTCGCTTACATAGGTAATTACAGATAAGGTTTAGTACATGAAATGTTTGTTTCATGTGAGTTTTTTTGTAACGTCAGCTTCAATTCGATCATTATTGTGGATTATTTGATGTTCATTGACTAATATTTGTGTATACGTACAAAATTACTTTAGAATTTTAGGATTATTCTCACGTGCAAAATGTTGAAAATTACTTTGGCATTGAGAAGATAAGATT
Organism: Ips typographus; assembly: GCF_016097725.1. Classification (NCBI taxonomy): domain Eukaryota; kingdom Metazoa; phylum Arthropoda; class Insecta; order Coleoptera; family Curculionidae; genus Ips; species Ips typographus. The sequence continues at coordinate 8,577,228 of NC_138437.1, read as the reverse complement.
GCGAACTTAGATTCTATTTTTCACACACACGAGGCTGGTTTAATCCAAGTTGTTGTTTTGTTAGGATTTTAGTAGTATCTCTCGAAATATGGTAATATAATAAATGAGGCGTAGGGGCAGGCTGGAGAGAAGCCATTTAATACGTTATTAACAAAATTTAACATTGTGCGGGCAATTTATGCACTTCGTCACATCTGAAGTCTTTAACCTTTGTTGTAAAGACGACGACGATTAATTAAATTTTTATTTATAGCTGTTAACCAAATAAACAGTAGGGTCTTGTTTTATTTGTTAATTCCGTCTCTATGTAAAGAACGTTGACTTTTCGTTGTCTAGGTGCAAGAACCTACGATTTACCGATATAAAACAATATTTAAATGGTTCGGTCAAGGATTTGTTGTCGGTTTGATGCGGAAGTCTCATGGCAAAACTTTTAACAGTGAAACAAATAATAAGTCAATCCTTACAGATTATATTGTATACACATATGTAAACTTAAGGTATTTGGCTATTTAGTTCAGCAGAGTGTTATGTAATTTCTACATGACCATACCACAAAGATTCGTATTTTCATACGCTTTCTAAAGTGTTAATTAATTAATGTGCTAAATTTATTTAACTAGGCTTTGTTCTAAGTAAGTCAAAGAGACTTCCCATTTAAAATAGTAATTAAAATCTAATTTCAGGATGGCAAGCATTATTGGAAAAACCATTAACAGATTATCTAGGCGTGACTAATAGAAACTGAAAGGCGTCCGTCGAATATTGGTGACGCCAAAGTCAAAATTTCTGGCAAGCAGGACAGTTGTTTGGAATCAAGGTTAACAAAACCAATTTTGCAATGACTAATTTTATGCACTGGATTTTGTTTACCTTACCAAACCATCCGCTTTATTTCTGATCCGGATTTTTTCGGTCGCCGTTGCTAAACATACTCAGTCTAAAGATACGAACGAATATAGGCTGATTATTATTACAAATGCGTCCACAAGAAGTTGCAAAGCCACAACATCAGCATTGCCACTATTTTGAGCGCAGATTAAAAGGTTCGATGTCCGAGACTTAGGCGCCTAGAATTTTAACTTCTATAAATATCCAGACGAGTCTAATTGCCAGGCTCTGCTTGTACGAATTGGAAGATCCAACTGCCAAAACTCGAATTATTTTCACCTCCAGCCACCATTTGCAATTTTACAGCTACGATTTTTACCACCGTTTATTGCTCACTTACTCATCCACTTTTCTTCTATTTTTATACACCCACCAATCAACACTCCATTAATTTACCACGTACTTTTTCTGCAGGTTGTTCCAGTATTCATCACTTCGTTTAGGATACTTTTTTCACTAGGAAACTTTCTGGTACATTCAAATTGGAGAAGTTATTGCTTTGCATGTGTGTTTGAAACTTAAAAGATTGAAGCCAAATTTTGAAGATCACGTGAGTGATTGTTTTCAAATTTACAGTTTGTCATTTCAACTGACTGGAAAATTCTTGAACAACTTTTTCTAGGCTTTCTTGTAGATATTGCTAAAGAAAATAGATGGATTTGACTATCAATTTAAAACTAGAATTTTTTTTGAAGATATTTTGTTGCTGCCTTATCGGTTTTGTTCATACTTAATTCAAAAGTGTACGTTAAGTAACTGAAAATATCGTATAGTAAGTTTTAGTATTTTGATGTAAGAGAGTGTGCACATTTTCATAAGCACATCATCAGATAATTTTTTAACAAACTTCATATACAGAGTGAGTCTGAGAAGCGACACCCCTTTATTATTTCCTAAACAAGAAAAAAAAATAAATAATAATTCCAGGTGTGTTCTATATGTTGCAACACCAAACTGTTATACAGGGTGACTCATAATTGAGGTACCAGGTAAAATAACGTTTTTTAACTGTATATTTTATTGTATATTTAAAAAGAACATTAAATTTGCAATATTTTAATATAATTTTTCGAATTATTCAACATTTTCCAAAACTTGATATTTAAATAATAGGAAGTTTCTATTACCCGGTACTAGGTATCTGATGTGTCCAATGACAGTCCTTTCGACTACTGTCAGTCATAATTAGAAATTTTAATTAGGCAAACATCATAGCAGATAATCAAATCAAATTATATGACGCACCTTGATTGGGTTTAATACAATTTCCAAACAAACTTTATTAAATGTTATGGAAAACTATAAAAAACGATTACAATAACTGTAAATTGACCGTCATTTGAACACATTGGAATTTAAAATTATGGCAGTAGCACTGACAGTAGTCGTAGGGACTACCATTAGATCCAACAAATTTAATGTACTTGTTAAATATGCAATAAAATATACAGAATTTCATTTAAGAAAACATTGTTTTAACTGTTATTTCACTTACGAGTCATCCTGAATAATAGTTTGTGTGTTGCAAAATACCTACAATTTTCATTCAAACTTTTTTTCAAAAATTCTTTTTTTTTAGAAATAACAAGGGGGTGCTTTTCAGACTCAAAATTAGATTTTTGACCAGGAAAATTGACTAGAAACTCTTGAAAGTCCTGTTTGGTAAATTGGTAAACAAATGCATAGTTAGCTCGAAAGCTAGGTCATTCAGTATTCCTATAATAGTTGTATAACTGACATATTATAAAATCTGCATGTATTCAAATATCCAACATTTAAATATTTGACTATTAAATTCTATGGTGTCACCTCGGGTGTCACAATATTCAAAAGATGTATATTTGATTATTTAAGCAGCTTGAATCTGATTATGATTTGATTGTTCCAGAAGTTTAGTTAATGAAACAAGTTACATGATTAGCACTGCAATTTATGTGTAATTTTTACTCGAATTAACCCAACCTCAATTAACACAAACCTTCTCCGTACATTTAGAAGATGGTGTATGGTAAATATCGTTGAAGAGGAGTGGCTGAAAATGTCAATCGCAGTAGTTGAAGAGAATAGTGTGTGACATTTCTGGTTAGATAAATGTAGTTAGTCGAAGTGGAGCAAATTTTATGAATTTCAGGTTTCAATTATAAGGGAAAACTGGTTATGGGATTGTAAATGAGCGCTGCAACTTTTCTTGTCTCGCATTTAGCATTCTCGGCTACGTGGTCGGGTTCCTAGTTACGTGCATTGAACAAAGACGAAGTGTCCACACGAGTTTCATATATACCGCTCCCAGTAATAGGCTGGGTTTTAAATAATACTTACGAAATACAAGACGAACTATATCAAGTAAGCCTACTTTATGCTTGTACGATTATGCCTTCGCAGCCCAGTCAGCCGTTTAGTCTGCCAGTTTTACTGTTAAACAATGGATTTATTCATATTTGAATCTTGACGAGGTTTGGTTAACTATGGGAAAGTTGAAGGTGTTTAAGGTTAACCGGAAATTTGTTGCAGTAGTTTCGACATTGAATCTAAACATCATTAGGGTTTCACCAAATATGTTGTGTGGCAAAATCTGGATTACGTTACCTAACACAAAAATACTCCATGTTCCCTTGAAAGCATCAATACCAATTTAAACTCAAGGTTTGTTCAGAACTATTTGAGGAACATAAAGTTTACACTGCGCTTTAATGACGTCTAAATATTTGAGACAGTTTCTACTAAAATTGCGTATGTTTATGAGGCGGTATTGTAATACCTATAAAAGGCAAAATTTAATTTTTACTCCACTGTTTTAGAGATAACGACTGTTAGGTAATTTTGGAATATTTTTAAAACGTGCATTTAATGTTGTAAGATTTTTGTTTTTTAAATGTACAACCGCTGCTTGCACTTCACTTATTCTGGTTTTCCTTCCACCCACCACTTCGACATCTTGTGCTAATAATAAAACTCAGTGTATACAATAAACCTACATGTGTAAATATTTTCATTTTTGTTGAATTGAGATATGCTCCTTGCTCCACTCTAGGATTTTGACCAGCAAAACTTCTAAAAAGTCAAAAACAATCAACTACACCATAATCAACCATAGTCCGCTACTTCACTATGTGTACATCCTGTATGTGCATTGAATTGCCTTCCGTTGTTGCCGGCCTTTAAAGGACGTTAAATTGGTTGCTTAAGGAAAATGTTAGAGAATGTCCCATGGTTTCGTAACTGTACAGTTGCCTACACATGACCAAAAGAAATCAAATAACCCCGGTAAAATTAACATCACCACCAGGTACCAGTGGCTGCCATTTACTTATTCCTTCTTCAAACTATAAGCGAAATCTCGTTGCCTTGCTTCAGTGAGAAGCGAAGGACGTCTCGAAGCAGTACGAGGAAATATGGGTAAAAGTAATTTATACCTGGTTTCGTAGCTTTCTACGAAGTGGTATTAAGCGGTACACCCGAACAAAAGCCTGCTACGTTCAGAAATCCCATCCGGTTTCTAACAAGTTTCTGGTTTAGTTTTATTTTTACTCCACCTTTCAGACACTTAATTTAAGCATTTTTTTCTTCGAATTTCAGCCACATTACGAGAACGACCACATGGGAGGATCCCCGAAAAACTCTAGCTGCCGCCACCACACCGCAGCATCAAAGCCAAGAACACTTGTCACATCCGCACACATCTCCACCGACTACAAGTAAGATTTCTTCAACCGTTATCTAAATCTTTGTTTAAATGTAGGAAGAAGTAGAATTCTACTAAACTGAACCAGAATGTGAATGCCTCCAACCAGCCTAATTACACACTCACAGAATCAACTGAAAAACATCCATATCCAGTATTTTTGTAACCAAGAAAAGCAGAAGTGCTGAATACTCAGTTTGTTCATAAATTAACTCAAAGTTCTCTAATACCCCTTAAGCATCAGTTTTTAATAAACTTTACTCCACATTTTCAAATAGTGTTAACTGAGATGTTATATAAATAAAGTGGCTTAGTAGGTGTGTGACATAATTTTCAGGCTACACCCGAGAGGCTGATGTCACTACATTATTTGCAAGTATTTCCTTTCCTGCTCGCCTGCGTATAAGTTCACATCGATGTTAATGAACTTTGTTCTGCTTTAGTACTTTCCACGTCCCAACTTTTAAAATACATCCAATACTACTACTAGAACAAGACATTTAGCTATCCGCGGATGTCGTTTTAGTACTTTTTTTAGCGGTCATCACAATGCGTTTCTACATTACTCATTAAAAGGTTTATTTAAAAACTGAAGAAATAATATTCTCATGCACTTGATAATGTATCGCTATCATTATTTCAAAACCACAAAATTGTTATTGTTTTAATATCTTTTGTTGCTATACACCTGCTGGACTAATAATGGCCTGAACGTCATACCAGACTCCAATCAGCATTGTTCATTATATTTCAGGTGTTTTAGGGTTTTCATTGTAGCACGAATTTGCTGCAGAAATTGCCATAACAATGCGAAATTTAAAAATTTATCTCCAGTTTTGTATTCTCTCTTATCACAAGTACATTTGTTGAAATGAAAACTTTTTTCAGTTTTCTTTATACCAATGACTATCTTTAAATAAAACTCAATTTCCAGCTGCCAAAGTAAACAACGGAGTTGAGTTAGGACCTTTGCCAGACGGTTGGGAACAAGCCCAAACCCCAGAGGGTGAGATTTATTTTATAAATCATCACACAAGGACTACTTCATGGTTTGATCCCAGAATTCGTAAGTCGCCTGTTACCTCTATCAATATCTTAAATAACCTCTGATCAATTTAGCGCAACATCTTCAGCAAAGAGCACCAGGAAGTACTTTAGTACAGCCGGCATGGCACGCAACGGCTTCGACTTCGCCGCAGAAAGCGCAACAGATGAGACTCCAACAACTCCAATTAGAAAGAGAGAGGCTGAAGCAAAGACAGCAGGAAATCAGAAGGCAGCAAGAAGTTATGCTTAGGGCTACCTCCACTGAATTGCCGGGAATGGACCCTTTTTTGTCGGGGTTGACTGATCACTCCCGTCAGGAATCTGGAGATAGCGGTTTAGGTGAGAATATAATAGAATAGTGTAACAATTTTGTAATTATACATTTTCATAAGTGACAGACAGTTTTGCATCATCTTGGCCAAAAGTGATGGTTTGCAATAATTCTCATTTTAAAGTCAATATCAAGTCTGTAGTGGGTGTATAATTCAAGATTTCCTACACTGTTTTCAGTAATAGTACCTCTATTAATTTTTGCTTTTTAGGTATGGGAACCAACTATTCACTGCCACACACTCCAGAAGGTTACTTATCAAGTATGGAAGATAACATAGACGTAAGCAGTGACAGTCACGCTTTGGACACTCCTGACATATCTGCCATAAGCGACAACATTGATTCAACCGACGATTTGGTGCCCAGTATCACTTCAAATTGCATTTACGCTGACTTTCCGTTTCCTTCGCTCTAATGACAGAAAGTCTTGAAAATGTTTTTAATGTCATGTATGAAAATGAAAATGTCTATTTATTCGTCTACTGGTAAATCAGGCTTTGATTTTCAAGTAATTTAGTTATGATTGAGACATTTAAGTACTTTTTCTGACTTCGAGTCGTTTTACAAACTCGTAGTAAAGGCACAATTATTGTTAACGCTCTGAACGCAGCTTTCTTTGTTAAACTTCAGCAGGATTTCGCAGCTTTAATCTGTTTAGTGCCTTTTTTGTTGAAATGATCCGTTTGGTATTAAAATAAGGGATTCCTTCATGTGCACGGACAACTCTTGGAATAGGAGTTATCACGTTGAAAAAGATTTTAACGCTGTTTCTGTTAACCTCAGAGTTAACATGAAAACATGATGCTCACTACAAATCAAATCCATCCATTATGGTGCCTTAGTAATAATTATACTTGTACATAAATAAAAGATTCTATTTACATAAACAATTTTGTAATCGCGACGTTAATTGCATATTTATGGTTATTTACAATTGCTAGTACTTTTTTAAGAGTGCCTTTCAGAGACTTTTTATTGGTAATGTTAAGACTTACTTAATAGTTTTTGAAGTTTTACTACGAAAAATATGAGTAACTTCGTTTTATGAGAGGAACTTCTTTTGATGGCGTATTAGGAATTTCCCATTGTTCTCACAAGACATTATCTTTATGTTTTATATGTTTAATATTTGATAAGAAGCAATTTATACAAGAGTGCCTCTTGTTGAACTTTGAATTTATTTGCGGCTATATGCGAGACACTAATTTTTTTATTCCAACAATTTTCTTTGGAAATACACGTTCTTATCTTTTCTATGCAGTGTAACCTAAGCAATAATTTTCTACAGAGCAATATAGTGTGATTTTTGCGTATGTGTAATCATTTGTATTAATACTCGGTATGATTCGTTATATTCTGCATTCAGGCAGGATTCCTTAGTGCAGCTCAATACAATATTACTGTCAGTTAATAGTTCTTGATTGATACAAATTTTGATCCACATGACAGCTTTCTGGATTATTGTGAAACCACAAAATTAATAATAATTGCTGTGATACCTAAAACAAGTTATTACAATTGTTTGATTTTTACAACTCTATGATTGATATTTTATTGGAAACTTATATCTATATATGTATTTATACACATGAATCGATTATTAATTTTTGCCCTAGCGGATGTACATAATTTTATAAGCAATATTGTTTATTTTTTGTGAATTGTTGGAATTGCACACCCCTTACGTTGTACATACAATTTTGAACAGGATTTTAGTTTTTTTTATATTTTATTTTTACAGTTTTTTTTTTGTAATTTAGTTACTGCCGATATTACTTCATGCATATCAAACTACTACTTTACACATCTGTTCAACAAACAGGGTCTTCATCGTGCAATATTGTTGATCTAACAACAAACACCCTGTACACATTTCTAGCCCTCGACAACTATATTTTCGGGCATTATAACGAATTCTAAATAATAACAACAATGTTATCCACATTGTTTTTATTATTTTTAGTTTCTTTATTACTATTATTGTTATAATTGTACTATAAAATGACATTAAACATGAAACCTTAGGAGTAGTTATTCATTTTTTAACTTTTTATTTGAACTGAACAATGCTCTAGCTGATAGTGAAATATTGTGTATCTTTAACGTATTATTTTACCGAGTGGGCAGGCCTTTAAAATTAAATACGGTACTCGTTTTATATTATTTGATGTTAATGGCCTTCCTAGTAAATATTTGTGTAAGTCATGTCTTTATCGTAAATAAACGTGTAAGCGAATGTGTCGTTTTGTTTTATCCTTCATTCAATGTGTGTCCCTAAATATGACGCATAAGTTGCTTACTCTCCTATAAGGCCAACTTCATCACATCCATCCATCATATTTGTTAAGAAGAACCAAATGATGCAAATATTGGTGGGGACCAGCTATAATTGACAAAAAATTCCTGTTTGGTCCTATCAGTCTTGTGAAAATAATCTGATTAAGGTGGAATAGTCAGAAATCTCTAAAGTAGTTAATTTATTAGTTATTCAACACTACTACTAGTTTGACAACTAGTAATTTCAAACACAAATCATTCCCAACATGGAGAAAGACTTTATTCCACTGTGTAATCATAAATTAAGCTTCAACATCAAATTTATTTGATTTTTACTTAAATAAGAAATATACAACACAAAATACGTGAATTTGGTACTTACAAATGAGAAACGTGCCCCTGCATAATGTATCACTTAGTGGGTGGTAAGTTGAAAATACAGGATTCTGTTGTCTTTGTGCTTGCAATTTGCCTATGCTAAAACACATGTAAACAGTAAAATTATGCTAAAGAAGGAGTTGTATGCAAAACGTGATATTATGAAGATATTACGGCCCACATAGTTGCAGTTCTAACAAAGTAATTATTATATGTCAATTGTTGGAGATAGGTTAGAGATTTTTTAGTTTTTAGGTGTCTCAATTAACGGAAGATGTGCATGGACTACCAGAGCAAATCTAGAAAAGCATTACCTTCTATTATGTGAATGCTGAATAGTGAATGCTTTAGTGGATTTGAATATTCAAAGATAATATAAAATCTGGAATCTGGAATGTTACTAGTTCTTATAAATTTTTGTAATGCTGCTTAAGTTAGAGCCAACCAGGATTCACTAATTTGTCCAGAGAATATTCAATCGATATCAAACTTTTCATATTGATCCAAGTGTTTCAGCTTGAATTTCCCTTCCTTTTTGAAAAGATGTCGCTAAAACCCTCAGGCTTCTACTAATTTTAAATTATCGGCTTTATTCAATTTTTAAATCAAAACTTAAATATGTGATTGTTTTAGGATTACATAGCAAAATTTAAATTAGTCATGCTCTTCTAAGCTGACAATTTATAAATATCGTTAAGCAGATAAATCCGCAAATTGGCTGAGCTATTCGCATTTAATCAGACTTGATAAATACATGCAATAATGATTATTAAATCAGAACACATTTTCATCAATTTGTAGCCAAAATTACAGAATGTGGGATTTTGGGCAAATCGCATTTGGAGATCATTGAATAGAATATCGAAAACCCATTATTTCATTAAAGGATTGACACGAGCCCCAAACACACTAAACACAGATTTAAATTTTTGACACTAAAGAGGAAATTAAAATTTTCATGCTTTCAATTACTATACAACAATAATACTAGACGAGACATTGTTTGAGAAACCTCAAATAGCATCAACAAATAAGCTCATTAAATCAATCGTTAGTACAATATAACGTTTTGGTAGTAGGCTAACAACCGAGGTGGAGGCAATTTTCGATTCGAGTCACCCTCCACAATTCTCCAAGGTAATAAATCCTGATAGGTCAGAGAGAGAACGTAATTTGACGAGTGAATATTTCGTTAGAGTTTGCTTCCTGAATTGTTTGATGTCCGCTTACATATACCCGAACCGTTAGATTCCCTTGGGATAGATGTTTGACAAACTAATTTGAATATGTTTCATTTTCAAAAAATTATAAAAAAAACAAAAAATTGACTGTAAATTAGGTGTTTTTTGGGTAAAGATTATTTCTCAAAGTAAGCATCACAGCTTTCTCACGTCACTGGCTACCAAAAAACATTGAGTTTTGATTTGTGGTGTAATCTCTAAAATAAATCCAGTTACGAATGTATAATACAGCAGCATTTTATTTGATTTCAATTTGCAGGATTCCAAAATCCGTTTTTATTATTTGTTGTCAGTTGCGGATGTATGAAATATGAGCCCTGCACACAAGCACGTTTATCAATTTTCTCCATGCACACTATAACGTGTGCATATTATTTAAATTAAATTAAAATTCCATGGAGGGACAATACGCCGTCATCGTGCTGTCTTTTGGTATTTCGTTTGTATGGTTTATGGTAAAGTAAAGCTTACGATAAATCGGAACGTTATCGACACGAATCGTAAGAAAAAAAACTGGACGACCAAATTCTGATTAAACGTCATTTATTCCAGTATCGGTACCCGGAATGCCGACAAAGTATTTTTAAAGATAAACACAACAGCAGAGTACAATTCAAAACAATTCACTTGTAATTTACCAACAAATAGTTTTTTTTGGGCTGAATTTTTGCAGCATGAATAACCACAGCAGTGATAAGCGGTACATTCTGGTAAAACATATTTATGAAACTAATAAAATGATTTCTTTTTGTGATTACTGTTAAATACGTCCCTGTTACGCAAAGACCATTTACTCAATAACAGCTAGTAACCTATCGAACTTTAGATAAGAATGTCATTTTAGGATCTCAAAATGACCATAATCGTTTCTCTTTTAGACGGAGATAAGTTTAGGGTACTGGAAAATTAAACAATCAGTAGGAAACAGCACTTTAAGTACTTAACAACCTCGTAGCAACGTTTTATAAGTGAATTAGTTCCTTTTTAAATAGTGCCAATGCCTCTGAGTTAAAATGAGGTTTTTGTTGTTATCGGGGCTGGTTTTCCTGCTACTCTTTGTCTCAACTTGCTCGCAGCATACCAGTAAGTATTCCTATTTTTTCTTTTCATATTGTTAACGCTTGCTTGCTAAACAAGAACTGAAATTTAATTACTAATAATTATGCAAGCCGCTAGGAAATTTGAATTTTCAAAGCTTGTCGCTATTCACTTAGACCCTGCTATAATAACTCAAGTTAATTTAGGAACAATGAAGTAGAAACAGCAAGATGCATAGTTGACATACAATCTAACCAACATTGAGTATTCCAAGTATGCAGCCTTGCTGTAGCACATAAGCTTTGGCTCAAACTAGGGCTAATCGAAATTGGGATAGAACATTTATTAAAATATAACTTTCGGGATTTTAGGTAAATTGTTTGCATTATTATTATAATTATTCAACGTGTCAAATTGTTTACAAAAGTTGAATATAATTATAAGAATCTGAGCGATCCCGAATGGTCTATAAAGTTAGTTATTACCCCTAATAAGTTAAGTCTTTATAGCTCAAAACCACCACGAAAATTTACAGCTTATTTTCATTTTTATTGTTGCTTAAATTGGACATCTCGCCAGCTTTAATGCTTTATGTTTATAGTACATTTCACGCTGATCCTAATGATGTCCATTAATAATAATTTTTTTTTTGTTATTATGAAACGAATACATTACAAAATATGTTTCGTATAATTGAAGTTGAATTGGTTTTATAAGTTAAATGTTTGTAAGACCCGAAACGGGTAGTCAATAGGTCAACTTAGTAAACAAGTCACAGTTTGCGCTTATCAAGAATAAATTATTAACCTTCTGATTAAACGAAATATAAATGAATGTTATAGATTCTTTAACAATTTTTTGGACCATAATCACATTTGTTACTGACGTATTTTAAATTACTATATTTTTTAAAAATAGGCAGAACAATTTAACTGAGAAAGTTAATACAACAAAATTTAATTGGATATTGATTAAAATGGTGCTATTACCGCACGAACAACTTGTTACATGTATTAAATATTCTTCGTCTATTAATTGACGTATACAAACAAAATTTTGATTTTAATAATAGTATCAAGTTACTAATCGCTGTGTATACGAGTAAACTGAGGGAAAGAAGATCCTATTCATGCATCCTGTTCAAAGCGTAGCTAAATATTGGGGCGTATTTAAATTTCCTTTATTCTTTGGTTCATGAATAGTGTATGTCAAGGGAATGAAAAGAACCAAATCTCTGTTTAGCTATACAAGTCTCCGGAAGATCCATGAAGCTAGCTACTACCTATACTAGAAAAATATTCTTTAGTCTTTATAGTCGAAAAGGAAGCTTTACAGCTTGTTTCGCTTTTTTATCACAATACGCGATCAAACAAAGAAGATTTTCCATTAAAATCTCGGTAGTTTTATTAATTGATTGATAGAGCGCAAGGAAAATTACGAACACCGTAAATGTTGCAAACGTCCTGGCTGTAATTGCAAACCCTAATCCAAAATACAAATTTAGATCCAGAGGAGCTGTGCTGTGCTATAGGCAAACCACACAATGATTAATTGCCATACTGGAATCATTTCGTTGTACGTAGATGCAATAAATAAAGAAGAGTTTCGCATATGCATGATAATTTAGTCAATGTGAGTTGGAATTGCACTTAATACCTCAAAAAGCACCCTCGATTGGTTTAATTAGTATTAAAGGACGGACATCGATAGCTCACTTTATTAGTGAATAGACTGAAATTCTAACAAGTCTCAAGTTCGGCATGATTCTCGGGTGGAATAACAACCCCTGTCGATGTTCCAAATTATTCTAACCCATATCTAACGCAACTGCCAGACGAGAAATAATAACAGTATGTCGGGGATCCTATAACGGAGATAATTTACACCAATTTCCACGGATTTAAGCGATTGAATTCTCAATGGTTCGAATACAGGGCATTTTGATTGATATTGTATTACCGGATTGTTTTGTGACATTACACGTATGCTTTTAATTAGGAACATTAATACGTAATGTGTTTTGCACCAACAAATCTGTTAGGCTTTTGCTTTACTAGGCTTCAGCGACGTTATTAATATCGAAGATTAACATTTGCAACGGCGATGGTTTTACTAAAATCTTTTGTCGTGGTTAATGGTATCTTTGGATGGAATTAATTAATTATAAAACTGACTCTTAATGAGCTTTTGCTATAGAAAATTTAAATGTAATAGTATTTATTTTTTGTCAAGTTTTTTCTGTTAGCTTTTCAGACAAGTCTGCATAATTATTCTGCGTATCGTTTTTACTCTAGTTATTCCTCTTTCTTCTTTTGATTCGATCGAACAAATCTCAACATTTCTTCCTAATATTGTCACTAATGTATTCTTACCTCTGAGCTACCCCTTAACGTGACAAAATGCCCCATTATCAATTTTTTAATTAAACAACTCTAATTAATTGAAGTACCTAAAATGTTCTAATCACTAAAGTAAGAAAACCTAATTGCCATCAAAACATTCTTTACCTTTTTTATTGAAAGAACATACTATTTAAAAAACTCAATCTGGAGTTTATGTTACAAAATTAACATTAACTGAAAGTTGACTTAAAACTCATGTCGATAAGGTTGCCTGAAACAAACCCGTGAGCAAATGAGATTTACTCTTATTTATAACGAACAAAAAAGTTACTCAAATAAAGTTTGGTTCCTATTTTTGAGGCCTCCAAGAGGTTCTTTAAGCTGTAATTCTGATGTGGCACATGTGATAGCTGATGATGATAAAAAGTAAGGACTTTTTCCTAAGAAATGTTTGTCTGGAGTTTTCTTGTCTTTTTGCATTGTTTTTAAGATACTGTCATTTTCATACGCTAAATGTATAATGCTAATGAAAAATTCGTTCTTGTCGTTAATTAAAAAAACAATTTCCAAATTGCTATACCAAATTTTATAAGAGTTTTGTTTTGTTTAGGAATTAAGATTAAAGAACTGTTTTTGGGCTACATATTATCCTTTAGGGAGCACTTCTTTACCATAGTTATATGACACACACTCACTTACTTGTATGTCCTTTCCACCCTGTATTTTGGCGAAACCTCAGGATTCCACGAAATACAGTTTAAAAACGCTGAAGTTTATAGTAAATTATACTTTAAAGTTATGATTATGAGAAACATAGTGACATACATTGAAAAACATTTAAATTTCATGATCATAATATCGAAATTTTGTTTCAGATCCTCTTAAGGACCCCCAGATTTGTGGAATTCCCACGTGTTTGCTATCAAGTGAGTATATTTAGACAGTAATATGTAAATTCACCGGGTTTTGCTTTAATGACGTTAAAAAATTCACAGTGTATATTTAGTATTAATTGCATAAATCTATAGCTAGATAACCGGATAATTGTGCGATAAATTTAAATTAAAGGCATTTAATATTCGTTAAATAATGGAGTCGTCGAATTTACTTTAATCGTAAATGCAGGCACATATTACAACAATCTGCTTCAAAACTGAAATAATTATTTATGTAGTGGAAATTGTTTGTTTAGAGCGTTATTTGGGGAAGTTTTATTGATGCGTTAAAAGAATGTACAATGCCATTAGTCAAATCGATAAATATTTAATGGAGCCGGAAATAATGCCAGTGATTTGGATAGATTGGCATCAATTGGTATTTTAGAAGGTAAATGATAAAGTTTAAATTGCATTATACTAGCAAAATTTTAACGAAAATGTGTGGTATTTATTAGATAGTTGAATTAACTATTTTGCAGGCTCTAATTTTCGTTAATAAATCCAAAGTCCTTGAGCAAGTTGTGGCTGATTTTACGGGATGTTACCAATTTTGACATAAAAACTGAAATTTGCTCCGTAAATTCTGCGCTCAAAACCCTCTTATTTTGGTAATGGTTATTCTATACACACTCTCGTCGTAACATATATTGATTTAAGTGGTCGGTGGTGAGATTAAGGAAATTCTGTCAACTGATCGAATAATCCGGATTCTCTCGGAATTTTATAGCCGGTTGAGAAAAGGGAACAAACCGTTCGGGCCGTTTCCTTCTATTTTAAAGTTCACCGAAACCCTGGAACGGGCCTAATGCGTTTTATCCAGAATACAAATTGTTCGTTTCAATAGCATAGGAAAATTATACCACTATTTGTTTGCAGGTGATAAATTCGCCTACGGTCCTAACCGAACTCCCTCGCATAAATATTCAATTGAGGAACAAAATTGCCTTTCAATTAACGCTTTTCAGTAGGTAGTTTCGTTTTTTTTTATCAGCGAACTTGGTGCTGGTTTTACGTTAAACGGCTTAGACTTATTTGAAACGAGAGAGTCGTGTTTCTGCAATGACCAAGATCATTAAGGCGGTTCGGTGAACTTCACTATAAGAAAATCCTTCCTGGGGTTTGAATACATAAGCGATTTTTACGGAGAAAACACATTTAGCGGTTCTTGTTATGGTAAATGGACAATACACGTGCGCAAGAAAATGACAAAGTGTTAGACGATAATGCCAAGAAGATGGAGTGTAATACACAATAGTATCGTATATGTAAGGCGTTATCTTATTGTACACACTTACTATGTTCCCACTGCCATTTTTTCTACCCGGAAAATGTATAGTCTTGGGTAGCGGGTATAATAGCGCTTTCCCGTCGACGTTTATTCTTTATATCCTACATTTTCCGCGTAACAACCATTTTACTAACTTTTAAATTCAATTTTCAGATAATAAATTTAAGTACAACTCTGGCAAAGACTACATCTACAAGTATTCCATTCAGGCCAACAGTTTATTCAATGGGACCAGCAAGAACGAATCTACATTGTTCATCAATGCTGACGTCAAGTTTAATTTCTTAACTCCCTGCGATGGTTTGCTGACCCTTTCGGACGTAACATTAAGCGAAACTGCCTCAGGAGACAATGAAGAAAGTCTCACTTCAGCTAATAGACAGCTATTTTCAGACATGATAAGCGGATCCACTCTTAGGTTTGCCTTCAAGGACGGAATTATCTATGAAATATGTCCAGATAATGACGAAAAAAGTTACCCTTTAAATTTTAAAAGGGGAGTTTTGTCCTTGATCCAGAATAGCATGAAACGGTTTGACCTCGATTTCACTGGGGAAGAAGAGGATGTCAGGGGTGTATGTCCCACTACTTATAAAGTGACAGGAGTTAAAGAGACTAGTCTACTTATTGAGAAAACTAAAGACTTGGACAGCTGTACTGAAAGAGCTAAATTTAATTCTGTCATCCAAATGACTTCTTCTAATTTTCCCACTGTAAGTATTGGTTAGTTTTACTGTTGTTGTATAATTTTCACATCATTGAATGTCCTAGATACCATTGCATATTCAGTAACATTATGCTGGTAATTGTTACAACTAGAACTACTAATGAATTAGTTAATGTTACTTGGAATATGGAAATAAAACTGACAAGTCGTTTTGAGACATGCTGTATAGTTTTATACCTGATTGGGGTGGACACAAAGCCTGCATTTTTTGCAAGATTATTAATCATGTTCTTCGGAGCGCAGCTCTGGAAGCGTTTTATGGGTTTGCAAATTTATGGCCGGAATTATTTGGATAAAAAATAGATAGATACATTTTTTCTATAATCCCCTATTGTTAATGGACCTGGCCGGTGAGGTTATTTATTGCAACTCTACTGCAAGGTAATTTGCCTAGGTCTTATTTAAAAATATCGTCGCATATTATGGTGCTTGTGGTCTTTGGAGAGGATAATCCAGGAATAAAAGGATGACTCGTCTATGCGAATTGGTAATAGAGTATGAACAATCGGGGATCAATTGTTTTCGCGCTATTGGCTTACATAGATATATTCGGCATACAATCTAGTGCTGATTTGCTTATGCGAATTCATTTTGCGATTTCATGAAATTATTCAAATAGAATGACTTTTGATAAATGCGGCGCTGAATTTATTACGGCGATTATATTTATTGTTAATATGCTAACAGAGCGGTCAACAAATAAAGGACAAATGCTATCGTAATTGCAGCTCCGCTAAAACGCTTCTGGTGTTTACGTGCCGAAAGCTTCCAACGTAGTAATTTAATTAAAAATACTAACGACATTAGGGAAATTATATTATTTAATTTAAACACAATATTCACTAAATATACTATACATTTTTTGGGGGGTTTTGTTAATGGACTTTGTATTTGCAAATTGAGAAAGCACACCACTCGTTTCTCTACCACTTACTTACTTTGTACACTAAACTAATTATTTACTTTCCAGAGAACTAACAGCGAAAATCTGTTAAAATCGTCGAGCCGCTGCACAATGTCTATCGATGAAAATATCTATAACGAAATAATTTGCGAAGAGAGTTTCCTGTTAGAACCATTTTCCAATAACGCCGCAGGGGCGCTGACGAGAGTTATCCAAAAATTGACTCTTAAAGAGCAAGACGAATCGAAATTCGAAGAAAAAAGCGAGATATCGAGACGAACAAATCTGAAGTTCGACCATTCGATCCCTAAGCAACCGACAAGCAGCGATCTAAGAACAGCGAGGGATTTAATCAAAGAATTATGCAAGGAAAGTCAACTCGAGTCTGAAAGTGACTTTCCTGATTTGTTTGGAAAGTTCATTTATGGATTAAGAGGCTTAGCTTATCCGGCTTTGTCCACCTTTTATACTCATACCACCTCTACGTGTCCTTCGGCCAAGTAAGTCCTTACTTCCTAACGTTTAGAATGGGATTATATCGATTACTTTCAATAAGAAAGGAGACTAAGGGGACTTTTTATTACTTTTATATCTGAGCTGAACCACAGATTTTGACGGGGTTTGAAAATATTTACTGGTGCGCATATTGTAAAAAAAGTAACAAGATCAAAGGAATCACGAAGATGACATGTAGGGAAACGATGTTTTAAACTCATTTATCTGGGATATCATGCGTGAAGACGGAACGAACTCCATAAATGTCGCATCATCGTGGGGATTTAATCTTTTTTTTTCTTCGCTTAAGTTTTAACACCGTTATTTTTAACTGCTAAAATCCTCGCTTCCTACACGTTTTCTATTTCCATGACGCAAACCGTTTTACAAAATATATCCGCCAAGCCGGACGGATTTATGCTTTGTTTTTATGTTCGAATCTATATTTTAGCTTGGGGAAGTGTTACACGCTGCCAAATCCCTATAAAATAATAGTATCTTGGCCCATTAGGCTTAACTACCTACCCCCGAAAGGAACACGAGAAACAGGCGAAACAATTGAGATAAAAATGTGTCTCCAGTCCACTTTCAAAGCGAAGCTTAATCGAAATTATTGCTTGTCTATAAATGTCGTCTTTTATTTTCTTTTTGTGGACTTTACGGACTTAAGGAAGAAAACGATATTTTCTTGCACTACACATATTTCAAGTTTTACTTTGACATACTTTTTCATGTGTCTTTGTGTAAAATTATACAAAATAAAACAAACAAAGAGTGAGTTGTTTTCAGCCAGTTTTTGACTTAACCTAACATGATATTTCAAAATTTCATCTATACAGCTCTGGCAAAAGCTAAGTCTTTCTGGAACATTTGAAATTCCCTTTATATCAGAGTCTAAAAAAAATTAAGTGGTGATAAAACATTTATCTACTTACTCCCACAAATACCACAATTTGATTTTTCTTGAATAAGTTAAAGATAACAAGTTAGTTTCTTCAATATCACAATTTGTTCTCCAATTTCAGAAAACACGCCCTCGAAGCACTGCCTTACATCAAAACTGCAGCATCCTTAGGGTTAATGAAAGATCTAATTCTATCTGGCAAATTATCTGAAGATACCATAAACGACTGGATGCTCACCATATCATTCATCCCTAATCCAGACAATAGCATGATGGAGTCAGCTTTAACAATTCTGAAAGGCAAACCTTTCTCATCTAATATAGCTCTTAGTGTAGCTGCCTTAACTCACACTTTTTGTGGTTTGCATTCGAATTGCGAAACCAAAAAAGCTGTGTATTATATCATCGAGTATTTTGAGCAGACTCTGGATGAACTCTTGCGTGATGATGTCACTCAGAGGGTCATTGAGGACAAGGTAAATGGAGATTGTAAATTAATGATATCTGTGGTGGTTAATATCAAATTGCGTTTTGCAAAATGAATACGATAGGGCAATTGGAATTTTATTGTTAATTAATTACCGTGCGGCCAGGCAATTGGTTTTACAATTTATTTATTGGATTGCTCGATGCCGTTTTGTTGTTCGATTTGTTTTGGTTCTGCAACATTTATAAGTATTGATGATTAAAAGTTTTGTTGGAGTTGTTCAAAGTAGAGGAGAAAAGAGAAAGTGGTAAAACTAAAATATATGTCTGCCGTAGATCATAGTGACACTAAAGGCATTGTCTAGCATAGGAAGGATATCGGAGAAATACGAAGAAGAACTTTTTAAAGTTGTGGGTGATTCTAATCTGGACGTAGCGGTACGAGTAGCGGCAGTTGAAACTTTCCGGCGTTTGCCTTGCGAAAAGCACCGAAGTTATTTCGAAAGCATATTTCAAGACCAGGACCAAGACTCGGAACTTAGGATAGCGTCGTATCTCCAAGTGATGAGATGCCCTACTTATTTGCTAGTCCGGAAGATAGCCTATAATTTAAGGCACGAAGAAGTCAACCAAGGTAATACGTTAACATTCTGCAACCTATCAAGATTTAGTTTTCCTTTAGGGTTAAAAACTTGTTTCAATTTACCCGAGCTCGAGCTAGTAATTCCCGAGAAGACGGTAAAATTACTTGTATAGTCTACCATACTTTTAAAGTGAAAGCAACATCTCAAGGGCCAAGCTCCCTAATAAATGTATTTGTATGCAGATTCTCTGCTCATGACGTAAATTATCTCCAACCGAAGAGGTGGAGAATTTTGGTTTAAACGAAAGGGCGTGATAGTAATTTTTCTACCTTATGAGATTTTTATCTTCTCTGCACTAAGTCATTTTGATTGGTAATTGTAAGTAAACTAAAACTTTTGTTTATTTTCTTTTAGTTGGCTCGTTCGTGTGGTCCCATCTAAACAATATTATCAAGTCGGCAAATCCGTTAAAAGTCGAAATACAGAGTCTGCTATCTGAAGAAGATTTAGTTGAAAAATTCAGTTCGGACATCAGAAAGTTCTCCCATAATCGGGAAGGCTCCTTGTACTTCGATGAATACAATTTCGGTAAACAAAAATTACACTACCCTCACATAAATTCCACCTACCTTTCTTTCTGCACCTTAAACCGTTATAATTCATTTTTTCCTCACAGGTGGCAACTACGAAACTAATGTATTATTTTCACCCTCATCCTATATACCCAGAACTGCCATGCTAAATCTTACAGTTGATTTATTTGGGAAATATGTCAACCTTTTAGAGGTAATACATTATAAAATAATCACTGGATTTTTTTAACCGTACGTATTATGATTTAAAAGGTTCATACCAGAGTGGAAGGCTTTGAACGGTATTTGGAATCGCTTTTTGGACCTGGGGGAAAAGCCAATGTAATAAAGGAAAAAATGGATGCCTTTAGGCCGAGGTGGATTAGAGATACAACGAACAACCAGATTATTGATAACAAAGTGCAGGAGATTGCCAATGTTGCTAATAATGCTAAAAGGGAACCCAAGGTATTTTTTTTGGTATTCTATCATTTTTTATTCAATTTTGGTATAATCAGTATTTCGGTAATTATGTATGACTGAAAATATGTCATCATCAAATCAATTATCATTAGATACCAGAAAAAGTACAATTAAAAAAAAAACTAAATGAAACTTATGTTGGTTTATTTAAATTCTCACCTATTTTTGTTTGGTTATTAAATGAATTTTATTGGCTCATTTAAACAGTGCTTCGCATTTGTGCTGTACAATGATTACACATTGTTATGTTTTAATACGGCAGTGCTTGATGGTGAGTAAACAGGAAAAGTTTGAAACTGAATTAATATCCGATACGGATCCGCAAACTCAAAAAACACATTTTGCCGTTTGTTACGTCAATAGCAAAAACCGTTCATCCGAATATTATTAACAATCAACATAAGCTGAACTTTGCATAAAACTTCTAACGAGTTTCAGCATTTACTTTTCCAAACTTTTTCAGTCAATATTTACATCGAAAAGTTTATTCCTGAGGTATCAAAAGACTATATGTTTTTCAGGTGGCGGTGGGACTAAAGGTTTTTGGAAACGACCTTAAGTACGTAACATTTATGGGAAAGAAAGAAATTCAAGACGGCACTGAGTATTTTAATGTGCTCAGCTATCTGCAGCATATACTTTCTGGAAAGGCGAGTCCCGTTGCTCACAAGCAGCCGTAAATCAGTTGATATTAATGTTTTAATCTCTTTCCACCGTAGGAAATTAAGTACAAAAAAGCTACCATGTTTCTTGACGGTAACTACGTTGTTCCCACAGGAGCGGGACTCCCATTGTTTCTTTCGGCATTAGGAACAGCGTCAGTCAATATCAAATTATTTGGATCTTTAAAATCTCCGGATTTCTCGAAGAAAAAGGAACTGGATCTGGTCGCTAATTTTGATCCTGTTGTGACTGTTGACGTTTCCGGTGAAATGTCACTAAGCGCATTTTATGCCAGTACCGGAATTAAATTAAAAACAAACATGCAATCAGCTATGTCTGTTCAAGCGGACCTTAAAGTAAAAGGAGTTAAATTGGTCAGTGCCAAGTTTAGCTTACCTAGGAAAACCACAAGAATTTTTGGCGCAAGGTAAATTCATTTTTCCAGCTTTTTACAATTCGGTTCTGACTTTTATAATAAAATTTTATCGGTAATAAAGTTTGCTTTTATAGTTAATATCCATAAAATAATATTCATGCAGGAAATACAATTTATGTGCGGAGTTTTATTTTTGCTCATTTCAAACATCAGGCTATTTAAATACAACTCAATAGAATGCCAATGAGTTCATAATAAGTTTATCATCAACAAAAGAGAATTTAGTCTCTCTCATTTTATTTCGTGTCACGAAATTTGTAATAACAATGTGCTACATTCAATTACTTGATTCTCCAAAACTTTTCACTATATGTGTTCAGCCCTGATTACATTCATTATAACACATTTTGTTCGTAAACAATTAGTAGATTTGTTTACTGCTAGAAAAAACTACTAATTAAATTAAATCTCGGTGTTTAAACACATTTAATCAAAATCAGTCACGTTCACGTTATATAAATATATCAATATTGTGTCGGCGTGTAAAATGTTTTGAACGTATTAGTCAGGCCCCAAAACGTATATAATTTAATTTGCTCATTATATTTTAATTAAAATGGATCACAACGTATTTTATCACTAATACTTTTGCGAAATAATTGCTAATTTTTTTTTGCCCAACTCGAACAGTCGCTAATTCCGAGCTGAATTAATGGAACAGGGTCATCTGTATTTATTTGCACTGTTAGTGGCAAATATTTAAACTAATCGGTTAAAAACGTTAGTTGACCTGGAATTTTGTATTCTCGTATATAAATTTGATTACTCACAACTAGGTTATGAGTGAATGTAAGGTAGTCCACCACAATACAAAGTTTTTGAAATTCATTCTACATACAAAACGCAGAATCTTTCACTGACACTTGCGCTTATTTCACTGGAGTATATTATAAATTACCTCTCTAAGAATACAGAATTTGTTTCGCAAATTTGACATTGCAAAGTATAAATTTGTTCCAGGAAACGGAAATTAATTTTCCTTGCTCCTTTACAAGTTCAGTAGATAAACTTTTCGTGATTTTAAAGGATTATTAAAGTTGTTGAATGTTGATTTGGAGAGTTCGGAAGGAATACTATTTTAATAACTTAAATTATATGCTAACATAACCAATTCAGTGTTATCTTTACGAAACTTAACATTTGAAATTGAGGTCTGTATATTAAATCTTGTATTTCATGGCTGTAGAGTCAAGGATAACATTACTCTAACTTTACAAAAGACTGAATTTTTCTGTTCTTGGTCTTTGATGCATTTCCTAAAGCTTAGTATTAAAGGAAATTTAATCCCATGAACTCGATTCCTAAATGTTTGAGTTAAGTCGACGAAAACAATAAAGAACGTTGACGGTGGGCGTTCGTTCCAAAACATAAGCTTTCATTCAAATGAACGCGAAATATCTTAAGGGGTGCGCTTTCAAACGGCCTTAATATAGACCTCAAAGGTCTTTGTAAGCCATATATATGTCAAATATAGGCAGTCCCGTTTGTGTATATGTTTCATTCAAATTTTCCGTATATTTATTATTTCGTTTTAGGTCGGAGCTGCTAGTCAAACAAAACAATATTGAAAAGCCTCAAACGGGGCTTTCAGGAAGCACAGTCTCAAATTCTTTATGCACTTGGTCCGCTCTTTCCACAGCTTTTGGATTGAAATTATGCGTTGATTACAACTACAAAAATACAACAAGTTTCGCTGCACCGTATTTTTCTTTAGCAGGACCTGCTTACTTTGATGTTTACGTGCAAAAATCTGATCCGAGTGCGAATGTGTATTTATTCGAATATAAATGGACACAAGGGCATAATTTGAATGTAGTTTCTTTGACTTTTGATACGCCTGGATCACAAGTTAAAAGACTTATGCATGCTAATTTTACTATTGAACCAACTGGAAACAATTTGACTATGTTAATGCAATCATCTGCTGGAGTTGTTTTAGCTAAAGGTCGAATTAAAAACACTGAAGATCAAAAAGTGTTCGAGGTACGTTAACCCATCGTATCAAGTATCTTGTATTATATAAGCGTACACTTTAGATGACATTGGATATCAATGACATGAAACACTTTGACGCTAAAATTGGATATGACAGACTGAGGAAAGTTAATGGTTTTATTTATAAGCCTAATTTATACTTAGGAGTTAACGGAGAACGTGTCTTGGAGTTGCAAGGTAAGGATGAAAATCTATTCTAATTTGTACAGTAAAGAGAAAAGTTTATGTTTTTATTGTGGAAATTCTTCCTTTAAGAACAAGAGATAAAGCACATTCTTAACATTCTTACTTCAAAGCCTGAAGGGAGACATACAACCCAAATCAAAAGGTTTATTTAATAATCGTATAAATAGCTGGCATTGTTGTTAGACTTAGGGCAATTTTACAGGAGTGCTGATAAAAATAATTAAGGGAAATCTAAATCTGAAGCTAATCGAAATTCGATTCCAGAAAATTGCTGTTCACCAGTTGTATACGAATCTGAATCTCTCGATTATAGGGATATATATCATGTAACGGATAGGAAAGTTACGGCGCTATGGGCCCTTTTGCACGTAATTGATTGTTGTCAGAACTTTAATCAAATTTTCTTGCTTGCCTGCACCAACGTAATTACTACCCCTACATATTGATATGAACATCCTTTTATCAAATTGCCTTTTTCAATTAGAGTGTGTTATTTCCTCACTTTAGAATTTCTATTTAGAACTATTTGGAACTCATATATACAATTCCCTGTTGGCTAATACTATTTTTGAGACTGGAATTTCACCTATTTCACACATAAGAGATAAAGAACATATGATTTAGATAGATCGGTAATGCATTTCCATTTAGAATCCATCCTGAGGCGTTTAAGCAAATTTGCTGTTCGATGTATTCTGCTTTGTACCTTCAATTTAATGAGGATTGTTAATACCGCGAATACACATGAGTGAAATTCAGTGGAATTTAATAGAATCATTTTCTAGGAGTTAGAGATTGATTTACCTGACAGTTGCATTTGCAGGTGCTGTGGATTTAATAAGTAAAAAAGACATTTACCAATATACTGTAGACTTGAAATTTCAAACAAAACGAGTGACTTCGAAAGTTTTTGGATATATTTCGAAAACTGACTCATCTCTGAGCACTGATTTGCACTTGGACTATAAATTTCTCAGTAGCAAAGAACAGAGAGTTTCCTGGAAGTTAAGTCTAGCCAACAGGTCTAGAAAGAACTTGGCTATCTTCATAGGAGCTTGCAATGTCCAATCTACAGCTTATCCGACTTTCAATTTCTATAGCAACGCAACTTTCCAGGTAAGATCTTTTCATCAAAACCCCTTAATTAAAAGTGATCTTAAAATATTTACGCTGTTCCAGAGAAGTGGTAGTCACATGGAATTTAAAGTAGGCTTAATTCAAAATCCGCTGCCTTTAAATGATCCAAAGTCGGATTCTGAAAGCCTTAAATTTGATTTCATATTCTCCCACAAGGCTTTTACTGATAGCAGGCAGACAATAAGGGCCATAGCCAACGTGAAGCGCAAATCCAGCGATTTAGATTTAAAGGGTTTGCTATTGTACGAAAGTATTAATTCGGATATTAAGTTGGAAGGTAGTGTAAATTACGCAAAAAATAAACAAGCTTCGATTACGGCATTTTGGTCCCACCCACGTACAACTTTGGAGTACATCAAAGCTGATCTTAATGTTACTCTGCCTACTTTCACTCCTATGACGCTATCAGTGGAAGTTAATGAAGTCCACAATCGGGAGTACAAAGTAAAACAACCTAAAATTTTCTGTTTGTAAGTCTATTTCATATAATGCAATTTTAGCTTACAGTTAGCGGAACCACGTTTAGTAACCATAGCGCCCATGCTGTGGGTTTTTATCAAGATAGCAGTACCGCAATAACTTCAGACCACCACCTGAAAGTTTTTCTTAAATCTCCCAACTTCAAAGATGTGAGCGCTGATTTGGTCTATTATAGAGACAATGACAACTTGAAAGTTGATATTAAGGTAATGCCAAGTTTTGATAACGTAATTAATTTATGTTAACTTACTTCCGAAGGAATTTGGCTTTTAACACAGTAGTATAACTTTTTGATCCTAACCTACTATTGAAAAAAGTTTTTAAAAAAATGTATCGAAAACCATTAGATAGTAAAAGGGTAATTAAAGCTTACTAGGTTCGAAGTGGAGTCAAACACCATTTCCATCGAAGTGGGAAAGGACTTAAGCGTAAGCTGCTGTCAGTGAGAACAGACAAGCAGAATAATGAGAAAATGTCGGCCTTAATTATTAGGAACACGTGGCGAATGATTGCCTAAGTCGGACAAGAAGTTCAGTTTGCTTACCTACCTTAAGATTCAAGTCCCATATGTCTTTGTCACCCTTTCGACGCGAATTATTACTTCAACGTTCTGGCAAAAACGTTCTCTTTTTCCTTGCTCGTCCGTTTTCATTCGTCGTCATGAGTTATTGTTTAAAGAATGAATTAAAAAGTATGATTGAAGACTAGCCAGTAGTTGTAAACTTCCCGCTTCCAAATTGCTTTTCAACTTGCTATAGCAGTTTATAATCCAAAACAACACACTAATGTTAGTTTTAATCAACAGTGGCAGAAACTATTTTTGTTTAGTTATTTACACAATTAATGGACAGGTGATTAATTGACAATATTTCAGGCTGTACACGACAATAACGATTACCAAGCATATCTGAATCACAAAACGATATCGGAAGAGGAAATGCACACGGATGTTAAAGTAAAATACAAAGCAAAGTTGTACACTTTGAATGCGGCTGTAAACCGTGGACCCCACTTCAAAATAACTACGGAATTGCACATAGACCAGTAATTACAATTCTATTTAGAGGGTAAATTAACTCTCCTAACTTTGTATGATTTTTTTTAGGTTAAGAGATATTGAATTTTCGATGTGGGGATTCAACGGGGAGACACAAAAGGCTTTGGGTTTTGATATAAACTGGGATGCAAATAGAGATCCAAATCAAAAATTGTTTGTTGAAGCCAATTTTACCAAAGCAGCGGATTTTAATTACAACGCCGATGTGATAGTTAGTTACCCGGGACGTACTATTATTGGAAAATATCAGTTCCTACTGGAAAGTAAGCATCGTCTGTGTGATTGATGTTTTTAAGTACCGTTAAAGGCCTAATTTGCGCTGTTTGTCATTTTCGCTCTTTGATGTTATATTACAAAGCTGGTTATAATAAACTATGCCGGTTTTTTATGAGGGTAGACACCTGCGGGTATCAGAACGTACAATAGGACCAAAGCATTGTTCGCTGAGTTTCCGACTATTAATTAACCGGGGCTTAAAGAGTTATTGCTATTAAATCGTTAAAAATATCCTAGAGCTTCATTAGCTTGGATCCTAAAACTTTGACAAATATAGCAATTAATTACAAACTCATCTGAAAGGCAATTTTGTAGGATGAATAGAAGTTAAAGTTGGGATTTGCTGTGAAACCCCAACATAAAGGATACTGAGTGAAAAGTGTAGTCCAAGACTTAAACTAAATTGCTGCAGGAGGGTTTCTCTTGAATTAATTCTGCTAGAAAAGGCATGCTATCAGCTTTTGAGTTCTGTTAAAGAGATCAAAATACACCGTCAAATCCTCTATTCCCCTCGAAATCTCGATAATTTTTATTAAAATTTCCATAAAATCCAGTTTTCGCGGTTTCATGAACTCAAATAAATATGTCACAATCTTTGTTAGACGCATAAAAGGGTTTTAAAGGAAATAAATTAAATAAACTTCCGGTTTTAGAGGGTCACATCGATATGCTGGCCAGTGTCTCCTGGGACGACAGCAAATCATTCGCCATTAATTTGAACGTCAAATACAGATATGAAAACGAGATATTTTTTGAAATATCGTCCCGACTTAATACTCCCTTGGATGCCTTTAAAAATATGAAGCTTTCTGCAGTGTAAGTTGACTAATATCAACTTGACTTAGTACTTAACTCAACACTTTTGAAATTTTTAGGTTTGAGCATTTAGCGAATAAGTACAGTTTGAATGGAGGTCTTACTTGGAGTCCTAGGCAAAAAATTGCCATAGACTTATTTGGTGATTACACTTCCAAGAAACTGGAATTTGACTGTAGATACAGCTGTTCAGTTCAAAGTACATTAACTAACATTCCTAATGTGAACACTACTATAAAACATTTTCATAATGCAACCGATTACAATTCTATATTGCACTTAATGGTAAGTTTAAGAATATGTTCTGCTAGTGTACACCAAAAATTATTTTAGTATAATCCAGACTTCGTAATTGATTTGGATAGTAAATGGAAATTACAAAACAATGATAAATTCTCAAATCTGACTGGGACTGTTAAAACTCTAACCCCATTTAAAGGACTAGAAAAAGGTATAATCTTGAGTAAGATCTACTACACAGCTGACAAATACCTAAGAGGAGTTGCGGATATTGATGTGGATCACAAAAATCTGGTTATCGACATGGAAGGAAAATTCAAAAGACTCATGGACAGCATGTTTGTCGCTAATATTACCACTGTGGACGAAAGTTACCAGTGCAAATTCAAATTGTCTAAAAAAGACAGGCATTTTGTGGCCTTGGTCACATACCCAACTGGAAATTTGGGGACTGAAGTATTGTTTGCTTTGAATGATTTAATGGATTTCGATGTGAAACTTTTGCTTGCCACACCAGCGAAATTCTTGCAAAACATGTTAGTTGTGTTTAAGTTACATCCTGGAGAGGTAAGTAATTTGTACAGACATCATGAATTTTAACACACAAGTTTTTATAAATCAATGTGAGTCATAACCAACTAAATTATGAGCTACAGTTCCATAGACAATATTATCATTATTTTAGATAAATTATTTTTTTATTGCACATCTGTAGCTAATGGATTGGCCTTTTTTTCCGGGCACTATATATAAAAAAGTCGTTCGTTTGAGCGATACACACAACAAAACAGAATATGTCGTCGAACGACTCAATATTTTCGTTCTATCAGGGGGAAAGAAAGAACTAATAAAATCAACTTTTCAGGCAGATTTCCGAATAGGTTGGAATTCCTTTTTGTTGGGATTTTCCGGGCTATCGCATTATGTTAATATCATTGACTTCCAATACACATACAAGATTTACACACCCATCAAGGATTTTGAAGACAACGGTGTCGTGGCCAAACTGATATACAAGGATGGCTTAGACTTTGAAATGTCTTTGAAAATGTCTTTATACAAGGTAAATATTTGAAGGTAAAAATTTGTCGATATAAGGTTGAAATCTAATCTGATCGACTTGGAGGAGGAATCCAAAATCCCCACTTATAAATTCATGACTTTATGTATGCCGAGACACTTAAACTTTTCCCTCAAGGCGGTCCTCCGACGAAATTTTCTTAATAGATTACCATAAGCTTGTTATGTTATAGGTTTAAAACTTTCTCGCCATATTAAGCAAATATTACTCCCCTATATCACGTCAGTTGGGAAAGTTAACACATACAAGTGTTCGTTAAATTAAATAAAATCTACGTTAAAATGGAAATCAGCTTTACGTTAATCCACCTAGAGATATTTTAGGCATTAAAGCTTTTGCTTGAATTACTTGACAAGGTTTAAAATAAGTCATCCGTAAGATCTTGTAATTCAATTGTCTGATATAAGAAAAATAAACTGAGTTGTTCGTAATTCAATATTACATAATCCTCTCCGAATATTCAACTCCATGTCTTCTTCGCGGAGTTGAACTTTTAACTGTTAGAATACTTAACGTTGATTATAAATCTTCCTTAACACATTCCACATTTAGAAAAGTTGTTCCGAAAATAAAACTGACAAAACTAGAGAAATAAAATGAATCATTATAACTCTTTTAGATATGTTTTCTGCTAATCCCCTTATCTCGGTTTTCTTTCGAGTTTCCCACTCCTAATGGCCGACATTAAAATTAATTGACGTAGGTATGAGAAGCACTTCATTCCGTAATAAATTGGCGGAGTTTCTATGTTTTAGCAGCGTCGTGATAGGTGATTATGTAATGAAACTATTTATTTGTAGTTAGGGGTGAAGTTAATAGGAAAGCCGAAACCGAAGCCATTAAAGGAATTGGGAATTAATGTTGGCGACGTGTATTATTCTAAGACCTTACGCAACAGCAGCCAAGATGACGATTTCCTAAGTTTCAAAGGACTAATAGAAGTGGACGCAATTATAATTCCCACAATGAAGGGACAACTCGAAATTGATCAGAAGGGTCCGGTTTATGTTTTCCAATCAAAAATTCACTTACCCCATGGAGTGGCCACCATTTTCGACGAGTTTGAATACGTCGTTAGTAATTGTTTACATACTGTTTGCCAGTGTTTGCTGTAAAAATACGATCTTTTTACAGGACGTCTTGTCTATGGGCAATACCTTGAGGATAGTAACTCCTTATAAAACTTTCAAGAATATAAACTCGGATTTCAAACTGTATTTTGTTCAAAGTAAACACTACCTCTTTAACTTGGGCTTAAGTTTTCAAAACGATTCTAGACCAGTAACCGTAAGTGAAATTGCATTTATCGTATGGTTCGGGAATATATTTATTTTTGCTTTTCCAGACTAGTGTTTTAGCTGAATATAATGTGGACCGTCAGGATGCCGACGATAGAATTTACAACGTTACACTAGAAGTAAATACCCCGTTTAAAGCCTTTCCAAAGTTGAAATTGTTTGGGGCTTTTGAAACCGAGGAGAATTTTTATCGTACCAAGCTATTATTCACAACAAATAGGAGTGATATATCTCTGGACGCCACCACGGAAGTAAGAAATTAAATAAACGCTTTGACTTTTAAATTGAATAGCTTTATTATACAGTATGTTAACGCAGGAAATGTACCAAAAAAAAGGACGCACACAATCATCGAATTTATTTCGAAATTCTATGTTTTAGTTAGCGCGGCTTTTCGGAATCATTCGTCTATTGCAATTCGCACCGAAATACGAAACGTTTGATAAACACTGAACAAGATTTTTCAGCTTTAACTTTTCAACTAAATTGATGAAAAAACAAATTTATACCACACATAAAAGGCTGCCATTCTTCAAACTGTATCGTAAAAACATTGGAAAAATCCTTTTATGTTTCAGAAAATCAACGGGCATTTATATCGATTCATCGACTTGTCTTTTTCAATTTAAATCCGAATATCTGACTTTTGGAGGCAAACCCGTGACCTGAAATACTTTATTTCACTGTTGTTAGTTATCACTCCCGGCACTTGAGTGGTTATATTATGGCTCCCTAAAGACCCTCTTTTACCGCAGCTCCGGTTCGATTGTCTGCCAGAGATGACATTCTTCACTACACCATCTCGAGTTTCTTCGGTTCCTAACTTTCTTTGTCCTAATTTATTGGTTAACTTTCTTTTGGATTACCTTAATGTGATTGATAAAAAAATCCCAACTTTGTAATTTGTAGCTTTTTAATGCTATAAAGGTTTTAACTCATTAAGAATTCCAAACTTTTAGCTCGAGAAAAGAACTGTGAAAGTTTTCACAAATTAGAGTTTCATGTGGACACTAATTTATTTTACACTTTTACTTCAAACCTCAATCTAACTAATAATTTCAAATTTAAAATACATTACAATTTGCTAGAACTATTAAAATATTGTTTTGATCCATTTCGTATAATTAATTTTTAATGATTTAACACACTCTACTAAAGTGTTTGGTACCAATCACATATTTAGGTAATCAACTATTACTAAATTAATAAACCATAGTTTTTGACACCCACCTTATTGTGGATCCTCAGTTAAGCCTATTTTTGCTTACTGAAAATTTGTATTATTTCGGAAAATTTTATTGCAGTAAGGATATGTGCCAAGCAAATTTTGACCGGTAACGACAGAATAATTGGGAACTATATTTTCATTTTTATTCACTTGTGTGTGAAAAGTGTTGTTGAATCTTTTTTGAGCAACTTTTTTATACAATACTCTTTAAAAGGTGTTTATTAAACACCGAAATTATGTGTATAAATCTCTTTTTATGTCAATACAGGGTTTGTCAAAAACTAGAAGTCAAACTCAAAATTTTGAGACTTTTTTTTGACAAAACCTTTATTGTTTACTGAAAGTCTTTTTGAGCTAGAATGGACTATTTCTACGATTTTGTTTCCTGTCAGTTGAATGTGTTTTCAGTCAATTACTGTTTTGTTATATTAATAATAATTTAAAAGCAACAGGATGTTTACGAAATATTTCAGATTGAAAAACATTTTTAAAATATATTTCCTAATTTGTAATGGGCTGCTAACGTAACATAGATTTTTTTATAAAAGCAAATTAAAATATTGTTACTGTCGCTATGGGAGGTGGTTTAATCCATCTTTCCCTAAGGTGAGAAACACAATTTTTTTTTGTAATGTATTTCTTAAGCTTTAAAAAAAACGCACAGACATTTCAAAATTGATACAAAAACTACCTATCTAGAAATTGACTGGATGTAAGTAAAATTAATTGCGTGTTACTAAAAAGCTGGTTTAAATACGTTTAGCTTGCATTTAATAAGCTTCGAAATAGATGAGAGAATCAATATGTGTTCAGCATATATTTGACGAAAAATTCTTGCCATCCCCCAGGTAACCAAATAAGAATGTCGTCTTTAAAGGGATCTCTTCCCTTTCATCAATACACTTCCTTAGGAAAAATTAGAGTAAATCCTTCGAAAGTAGATCTGATAAAGCATAATAAGCGTGAATTCTTTTTGTAAAAAAATTTTTTCTTAAATAGGCGCACCTGCTCTTTAGCTTACTTGTTTGTATATTGTAAAATTGGCTAAATGATTGATTTAAGATTGTCGTTGCAGTTTGAGGATGGATGGACGAGCCTTATATCAGATTTCCATGCGGTTAACCCGCTGGTAACCATTCCCCAATCCCATTTGAGTATTACTAAATTAACATCCCTCTCTAACAATTACGCTGAAGTACGCCTTAAGGTCCCAGAGAGGCTGCGGTCCGAGGTAAGTTATGCTGAATTTAAAGTGCTATAGGTATAAGCAATTTAGTCGTCTAGATCGATGCTGTATTCACCCCTGTTGATATTTAAGAAGGGTATCAAATGTTTTAGGTATATTTTAAAACATCATGGCTGATCAGAGGAGTCAAGGAATTCAAAAGTACTGTAGAGCTACAAAGTCCCTTTACTGGACTTGAAGAAACTAAAGCAGTAATTGATTTTGTATCGACTGATAAACGAACGTCGTTAGTAGGGTCTCTTCATCTTAACCCTATTGAAGCAGAGATGAACTCAACGTTTGAGAATGAAATGCTCAGAAGTGACAGTGTGGTGGTTTTTAATGGCAAGAGGTTTGTGCAAAAATTTATATTTAATGATAATCGATAGGACCCAAAGGTTCGATTACTGCAAATTACCTACCTAAAAATTTCTAAAATAAAACGAGGTAGGTGATTTGTTTGAGCTGAAAAGCCATTAAGAGCGTCCAGTTAGTTAGAAAGATAAAGATCTTTATATCTGACTGGAACTTTTTACACGACCACTAATCGTTTGTGTGCTAAAAGGTGTTCTTTGGCACCTAGACTTTTAAAACAAAGGGGGATATTACGTGAAAGTTGGCCATTACGCAACAGGACTTCATAAATTGTTTATTTTTAGATATCCTGTACATATAAATTGTGAAGTCCTGGCTCCAGCTCAAAACCGGCGTGAGCTTAATGGAACTTTATTACTGAGAGATAAAGTATTCAGAATAAATGGAAACGCAAACCTTATAGGAAGTTTACCAGTAAAAGTTTTAATCACTTTTACTCCGCAAGATAATAGCGTTCCTTTGACTTTTCAATACAATCTTGAAACAACTCTAAAAGGCTATGGATTAGTTGGTTCTCTAAGTTATTCCAACAGATTGACCCGTTTTAGCGGCAATGCCACAGCGAACG
Organism: Ips typographus; assembly: GCF_016097725.1. Lineage (NCBI taxonomy): Eukaryota > Metazoa > Arthropoda > Insecta > Coleoptera > Curculionidae > Ips > Ips typographus. Next base: position 8,543,617 of record NC_138437.1, on the reverse strand, counting down.
ATAAATTTAACTGGGAAATTAATTTACAGGTAATTAAACAAACCGAAAGTTTTACTTATTCACTAAGATCTTTGCTTTATTTCTCCCAACTTTGACAATAATTTTGGTCTGATTTCAAAATTTCAAACCCTAATCGCTCATCCACTGGAATGTTGTAATGTTATTTATTATACTAATATTGGTTATTGTTTTACTGGTTTATTTCAGGTCGATCCACCTAATCCTGTTCAGAGATTAACCATCCATGCTGTTGCTAAATCTGCGGGAAATACTGCAACAATTGATGTGGAAACTGTTACGAGCATTCCTAAACTGGAACATTCCACTTTTGGTTTAAATTATAGGTACGAACTAATTCTCCGTAATTTCAAAATTTCATTCTTGGATAATGTACAACACGAACAAGAAAGTTTACGACCGCCGTAAGTGCCAAACAAAAAAATAAAAACAATTATCAGGTTTATGCCTGGAGCGAGTTTAAAACCTTTCCGTTTTCGCTCTCAGTTTTCCTGGAAACTATACAAAACTGAATGTAATCACAATGACGAATGCAAAAATTGCTATTATTTCGCGTTGCTCTATTGAAATGATATTTCCATATCTGGGGTGTGTATGCAAATTTTTTAATTATTTTTCCATTTGATAACAATTGGAGATAAACGTTCTTATGAATTTTAACTACCAATTTCATTTAGATTCCAATCAATTTTTTCTTTATTTTGGTGCTGTTTCAGTCACTCAAGAAAATTGCAACGATTTTTCAATTTCAGTTTGGATTATTCGATGAGTCGAAAAACAATCATGACCTGTAGAATATTAAATGCTAACCAACTTGTCAATATGCACTACTCGAAATTGAATTATGCTTTTATAAACCTAATTGCTGAAATTCAAACAGAAAGCATTACCTCATTTTTGACCATTTTTGGTAATGATTTTCAGACAGGCTATTATCGTTTAAAACGGTTTTGTTTTCCACATAAAGGTTAATATATTAGTGTCAGGAGACCGACCAAATGCGCACTTCAAAATGATACCTGTAGCGCGTAATAAATAAAATTTGCTTGGAATTTATTTTAAAGCTATAAATTATTATGCGTTTAATGTAATAGCTATTTTGCATATTAGGTATCACTTTGTTGAAGGGGATTTTATTACTTTTTTTCCCTTTAAATCGGTTTCATGTTTATCAAAATCTCTCCGAATAATTTACAGGGATGAAAACGTAGTGAAAAACGTTGCGGGATACTTTACACTTCCTCAAATAAGGGGGAAGGCCGATATTCATTTGACATGGTTATATTTGGAGAATATGCTATTGAAAGCGGTAGGCAGCTACACCAATCCCCAATATGCTAGTGCTTCACAACTGGCAATATTTTATAAAAATCCAGAGAAGGAGTTTAAGGACCTGGAAACTGGGGGAAATGTGAAAATTGACGAGTTATGGGAGTAAGCATTTACGGAATTAATAACTTGTTACGAAGGGCGACAAATAAAATTATTCACGGTTTTAGGGCAGGTGCCAATGCTTCGTTCAACATCCCTTCGAAAAACAACATAAGCCTTGAAGGGCACTTAAAAATTCCCAACGAGTTTAAGGAAACTCACAGTCTGTTTGCCAAATTAATTTATGGCAATGGGCTCAACTTTATTGATTATTTGCTCAAGTACCGAAGCAATCAACCTTTAAGGAAGTATGGATTATGGGGCGAGGTAAATATATTTGCATGTTCGACCTATCTGCACTGAACGGATATCTTCGTAAAACTTCCTATTCAATATTTCATATTCAGTCTGGAACTTTGTAGTAGACTGAAAATTTCATCCACGTAATCTAAAAAATATAGTAATTTTGGATTTTGTGTATACAGAGTTTTAATGACTGACAGAACACTCAATTTAATAATTTTGTAAGAGTCCCAGAACGCATTATAATTTTAGACAAACATTATTTCATTAAAACATTTTGTATTCAATCAATATTACAATTGTAATTCAATGGGATGAGGAATGAAACTAAACTTGAAAGCAATAAACAAACTGTTATTCCACAATAAGCTCCTTCAAAAAAATTGTTTCTAATTTAAGACAAAATTGGTTTCAAATTATTGGTTAAACCAAACCTAAATGTCACAAATCTAGACGCTTAATTAAATAGAACTGAAAGCTTTTCAATTATGCCAGAAATATGCAGCATCCATATTTACTAGTGAAATATTGAACTGGAAAATTTTAGGTCATTCTGGTATAATAACGACGAGAGATTTGCAATGATTGTCAATGTATTGCGGTCACTTTATTAAATCAATGTCCTAGGTTTTGCTGGAAGACAAACAGAATATTTCTGGAAATGCCGTAATCGAATGGGATGGGGAAGAATTCCAAAATAACGCCAATTTGAGACGGCTGGAAAAGTCCTTTGATGTGCTGTATAAATTGAAAACCCCTAAGTATCGGGAAAAACAATCGTTTGTTGCTGAAGTTGCTTATAACAGCGAAGACGAACATCACAATATAACGTAAGTAACTAAATAAACGGTTATCATTTTTCGGGAATTTTCTTTGGATGAAGAGCACTTTGAAAAAGTAACTAGCCTGTTAAGGATTCCGTTTCATTTAACGGTTTGGGTTTACAAAGTATAATTTTTAAATGTATCTATCGACTTGCATGGGAATTTGCGTAAATTGAATAACGAAGACATTTGCAGGCGTAGCATATCCGTATGTCTTTTTATTGCAGATGCAAAACATTTTATCCAGAAGATGTATCGCTGGTATATGGCACAATAGATTATGTAGAGCTGGCAAATATGTTTGGTATGCTAAACGTATCAGTTCCCCATAAATCGCTTAATTTCACCGGGGCTGATTTTAAATTCACAACCAACAGGTGAGGACCTATTATTTACAGTAATAGCTTTTGGCTCATCTGTTTTTAAAACCAACTATGTAAATCAGAAACTGCTAGTAATAAAAAATACGAACCTTTTAGCAACGTTCACAATCGATATATCAAAGCGTTTTGGGCCAATGACAGCGCACTTTTAGACAGCAAGTGCGACATAAAAACGGGCAATACCATTTCAGAAAAGCACTATAAAGGCGAGTTGCTTGTGGAATTGCCTTTAGCTACCAGGCATATTGGAGTCGTCGATTATGAATATGACGTAAGAGGTTTATGATGTATTTTTATGCCAAATCGATTGGCGGATGTCCCCAAAATGGAACATTTAAGACTTGTTTTTGCCTGCTCTTCTTTTTTTACTTTAAACTTTACGACAAAACCAGCCGTAAGGTTAAATGTCTGGAGCATGATTTGAAATTTGATATTGAACTTGGCTAGAATCGGTTTACCAATTTTTCAACCAGAAAGAAATTTATATACAAAGTTTGACTTAATGGAAATGAAATTTGCTTAATTTGTAAAAACACCGGATAAAGCTGTCTAAATATACGGCCCAACCCTGTACTTTGCATGTGTAGTTTGAAGCCTACTTGAAAGCACTTCAATTTTAGCCCCTTGTAAATTCAATAGGTAATCGACATGAAAATTTCAGTTTTTTTCATGAATGAGGAAGTTTAAAGTAGTTCCAAATGGAAGTTACATACGATAACTCACTTCAAATATATTTTTTAAATGACAAGGCAGTTTAATTAACAAGACTGAAAATTCTAGCTTTTTTTTTAATGTGCATGTAAACGATGTGAGATGTTTTGACGTTAAATAAAGTTAAAGCATCTGCTGCAAGAAGAAGAGCCATCAAAAAGTGTTAAATTACAGAATAAGTTCTTTTAACTTTTAATAAGGTGGACAAGAAGGGGGCAATTAATTAAGCGGAACAAGACCGTTCTGGAAGTGCTCGTTCTCAGTGCTGTACGAACAAGTTTTCCAGGGGTCGAGCCGACAAAAACTCTTAAATCTTCCATCGGATCTCGAATAAGCAAAAAACAAATGTTAATGAATGAGTTTTACAGAAAAAGGCAGAGCTCAGCACAGGCAGGGCCACCGTGCTGTATAACGGAGAAAACGTACTCGAAGGCAAGTATAATTGCCTGTCGAAATCACAGGCGGACGTCGGACTTGATACGATTCACGTCGAGATTTTGAACGGAAAAATTCCCATTGGAGCCGATTATGTGCACAAACATGTTAATGGATCGTCTAGCGTTTACAATGCTCCAACAACGGTAAGAAGGTTTAAAATTAAAATTTCACCCTGCAAAGAGTAGGAATTATTTTTGAGTTGTGAATATCCCCCATCGGGGCCGTCCATGAGGATAGAACATGAAAACGGTACGCCAAGGGACGGCTGCAACAAACGCTCTAACTCTAGTGGGTGCATCAAATAAATCAGTTGCTCCTATAAAATCCTTTGTAATCTATTGCTCGCCTTGCATTACCACTCTCAGTCATTCCAAACTTCTCGCAATATTAAACCTTTTGGAATAACCCCACATTTCCAATACATCGGGCATTCTTCTTTTTAATCTTTTTTTGCGGTGGATATTTACTATCTAGAGCTGGCATAACAACACAGAGGCGTGCATCCTGTCACCTGGAGGATTTCGTGACAAAATGTACATGCACCGACGATTTAACGATGATAACTTGTATAATGATACATCTATGTCTGTGCATAGAGAGGAAAGCTCTATTGATTTAAACTTTGGTATATATCCGGTTGTGATGAATGTGTTCAGACCGTTAGGCTCTCTGTTCGTTTAGGTGAAATATGACTCAGTCGAGAAAAACAAACGGTCACTGGACACAACTCATAAGCACGCCAGACCTTGTGGTACGTTGCTATTTCTCTAATCCACTTCTGAAATATACGAATTATCGTCAATTTAAAGTTTTTGATCCGGCCCTTTCGTTTACGGTTGCAGCTGTTCACCCCTTTTTACTCTTTGATAAATATCTCAAAATCTGTCACTTATTAAAAATAACCCAAACTTAAATTACCACAGAATAAAACCTGGTTTATAAAACAAAATTTAAATTTAGCATTAAATTTAGTATTAATTTTAAGAATAAGACTAGTGGTTTTAAATCAAGACGTTCATAAATGATATTTAACTTTAACCTTAAATTTAGCTGTATCTCCTGACCTTAAATTTACTTAAAATTCTAAATTCTCTTAAAGTTAACGCTAAAGTTAAATCATTTTTGTTTTATAAACCAGGCTTAACTAATTTAATACAAAAAGTTGACCTTCCAACAAAAAACCTCATCCTAACTTAATGCTTATTTTGTATTCTTATTTATCACATTCCAGAATATTATGTTAATAATTTTTCTTTTCTGCTTCTTCTGTTTTTTAGCTGTTTTTTTTTACAAGTTTTTATTCTCGTAAATCATCCCTGCTTCTATAACTGCCTTTGGGTAAAGTGGTCAATTGTCTGAATTAACTTTACAATTCTCACTACTTATTATTCATCTTCCTTTAGAATTAGGTTACATTTAATATTTAACTATGAAAGCGCCAACTGGTATGAACTAAGGGATTAAAACTGTATCTTTGACTAAAACAGCTAAGAGCAACCATTTCCTAGATAATTTTAATTGCAATTCTGTGGTAGTTGAATTCAGATCCGCGGATCCTTTCTGCTAAAGACAGATTGAAACCTTTTGTTGCTTGTTTAGGTTTTAGGTGCTAGGAAATGAGAAAAGTTCAACGTTTGCCTGAAATTAGATTCGGTTGTTAAGTTAGGTCAGTGAGGCCTTAATATTTTGACTGCAAATAACCTGCTTTTCACCAAGCTCAAATTTAGCATTTTGGTTTATGTTTCGACGAAGTTGGTTAACTTTTAATGAAGCAAAATTTAACTTAACTAATGTTTTTTTTTGTAAAAACATATTGTGTTTAATGAAGGTTATTTTAAATTATTTATGACTTAATTTTTTGTCTGTGTTAACTCTGATTAAACTTAAGTAATAACTTTCCTAATTTAGGACAATAAGCACTTGCACCTTTACCATCTCTACAATCGGTCAAAGTTTAATTTGACCGGGGAAATTAACGTAGAAACACATCAAGATGGACAAGCCTACGTCGTGACCGCTACTCATTTGAATAGAACCGTGTCCCTTTCTGCTGATTATTCCATTCAACCTCAAGAGTATAAGCAGCATTCAAGATTAGAATTGAGCCCGAAAATTTGGATTGAATATGATTTCAGTCTTATTAACAAAACTACTGTAAGTAAATATTAGAGCGAGTACAATTTTATTTTGTTGTGTAATGAGCGGTTGTGCTTATTAATTACGGAGGGTTTAAAAACTGTCCGCAAAACCTCTACGCCTCGAAAGATAAACTCTTTTAAAAATTGCAGGATAATAATTTCGACGTTGAAATGTTTCTTATTAATATGTCATACCCTCGACGCAACATCAGTGCCCAAGCTTTCTACAATATAAGTGATTCTGTTGTTTCCACGGACGTATTACTGGTGTGGGACAGAGATAACAAATCTGTTGAAGCTGCGCTGGACTGGAGACAAATCGCTCTGAAACGAAAAGAGATGAAACTTCTGTTTAAACATCCTTCTTTTGAAAAAGTTGGTTTTTCCATTTTTCGATTTACGCTTGGTGAAATTTAATTTGGAAATTTTAGGACGTGTCCTTATTGACCAATTACGGTTACGAAAATTCTTCATTGGACGGTCAGATTACCATAGACTATTCAACCGATTCGGAGCGTACTGTGACTTTCGGGATCCTGGCTGAAGATAAATCAAAAGAGACGACATACAATTATTCGTACAATATTTGGGCCGAACACAATGCTACGAATTTATATTTGAATTGCTTCGGACATGTTCATTGGAGCCCTTCTAAATGCGGAACTGAATATATGGCGGATTACAAGAAGTCTTATTTGTCATTATCTCGGTCTGTGGCACTCGCCAAAGTCGATTTTGACATGAAGGACATTTTAATAAAGGTAAAACGTTGTTGATTACATATAATGGCCTCTGTAAAGCTCTTCATTTTGTCGAGTATTGTAAGCCAAATTTGTTTTAGAAAGAGAATATAATTGGAAAATCGCTTTTCTGGGCCAGATATGGGGGCCATTTTCCGATATACACTGCAAATATGACCACAGCTCACGGATCAAATTACACTTCAGGGAAATTTTATGTGAATTTTAAAGAGAAGTTACTTTATGCCGATGTAAATTTGACCGAAGGTAATATACAATATCCATTCTATGTTTAAAGCGAAATAGTTAAATTTTTTCAGTTAAAAGAATCCAGGCAATGAGCTAGGTAAAAACCTGAAATTTATCAAAACAATTTTTTCATATACGCCAGACTGAAATTAATTATACAAAAATACACAAGTCTATAAAAAATATATTATGACTGAAAAGCTTGCACTCTGCATTTTCAACAAAACGTAAATTTCGCTAATGCTTAGTTCAGTTTTCGTATGTAATCCTTTTCAAATCTTCTTCCATATAAAAACTAAACAACACATAATCTCTCGACTCTAGAGTACAAAAATGATTAATATTTTGTACTTATTTTTAATTTTACAGAAGGCAGCCAAAGTTTGCACACCTACGGAGTAATCCCGGACGCTAGGAGTGCAAGATTTGAAATTTGGCGAGATTACGAAGACAAGCGGCTAACTGATGTGTCCTACTATCTTAAACTCAATCACTCCAGATTAATAATGTCCAAGCTAAAGTATCGTCCCGAGCTGATAAGCGACGTCCAGGTTTGTTTTTGTCAAATTAAACTTCTATTCTTGGTTTTAGTCCAGGTCTGAATGGTCATGATGTCTGTTCATACAGTTAAAAGTTTAATATGTCTCTCACTCAAATTTATTTGAAGCAGTGTTCAGGACATTGTGTATATTTAATAAAAAAACTAGTGCCAATGACATCTCAGGACTATTTGTTGTTGATTTAGATTTCTCAGAAAACCAGTTTTAAATTTAATTTATTTGGAAGAGGATAATAACAAAAAAAGAAGAAAGCGTACATAGAGAAAACTAATCAAATGTTAGCTTCGGTACCATTTCAAGTACCGTTAGCTTTTTAGCTCTATGTTTTGACTTTGTTTTATTGTAATTGTTGATGAATGGAAAATTTAACTAATATTATGTGAATTTAAAAATGTGGTGATACGGAAAAATACAGAGTGAGTGTAAAGAACAAGAAACAGAGAAGAAATTCAGATTATGAATATACAGGGTGTCCCGAAATGTAATTTATATTATATATAAACTAAAATCCTTTGTTAGGGAAATACAGGATGTTGAAATTTGAATAAAAGGAATTAATTTAGCTTTTTGTTCATATTTTCAAGAAACAAAAAATTTGTCTATCAAAGTTTGCCAGTAGCATCCGTACGTCCGTACGCCACTGTTTTTTTTATAAAATACAATTTTGGATTCCCTATTCAATTTAGCTCAAATTATTTCTCTTTTGTTTTTTTTTTATAAACTAACCATTTTTGAGAAAAAATAAAATATTTTGTTTATGCAACTAGAAATCAATCAAATTGGAAAATCAAAATTAGATAATAAACTATGTTGTTAACTTGCTTTTTTAATAATTAGTATGCAAATTTAAACTATAATAATTATAGTTTAAATTTTTTTTTCACATTAATTATTAATGTGGTTATGATAACCAAAAATTTTATTTTTTTTTAAATTCAATCTTTGGTACTTACTCTCTTACTTCATAGAAAATATCTTTTTCGACCAATTCCTACTAACTTAACACTTCCAAGTAAAAATGAAGGCATCATCTAGGTAAATTTACAAACTACGGTATTTTTTATAACAAAGTTTTTGCTCCCGGTCTACATACACCAATTTGATTTGTTCGAAAAGAAGGTCTTTAGTGTCGGGTCTTTTATTTCTGTTGTCACATACGTTAAGAAAGGATTTTGTTCGAAGTAAGGATTGTTTTACTCCTGAGATTTAGCTACAACAGACGCTAAAATTTAACGTTTTTATCGCCAGCTTTCTTTACAACTGCGAATAGAGTTAGGTAGTAGAGCCTTTTATTTTGGTGAGAATTTGTTTACAATTGAAGAAACACATTTAAGTATGAAACGTGTTCTGCTTATCCCCACTGTCTAAACATTATAAAAAGATATCAATATTTGTTTATTGGTTGAATAAATATACCATATGCAAGTTTTAAAATTTTTATTTTTCAGCATGGAATCCGTTCGAAAGCATTGCAATTGTACCTCGAAGTCTTGGATCAAATTAACAACACTCGTCAATATATAAGAGCTGAAGCTAAGGATGCTATTGGAGAAATTTGGCAAGACGCAAAACCTTTTGTGTCTGAATTTCTTATCGATTTAAGGTTGGTATCGCTGGGATTGGTTTCAAATTGAATGAAAGGGAATTATCATAATTGTTAGTAATACAATGGTTTAGAGGAAGAATTTAAAATGATCTGTTAATTACTAAACGAAACAAAGGTTGCCGTAAATTCGCTTAGCTTGTTTATTTTATAAACGGTATTCGTCTTCGGAATTAATTCGCCGTGAAGCGGCAAAACTGTAGTGGATATTAAGAATCGTCTTTAAACAAAACATCACTGACAGAGAGAAAGCCGTAAAAAGGTTATTCGAAAACCATTCTCTTTAACCATCACCTGAATTCTAGCTGACGAAGGTTAGACACGTCACTGCCTTCGGCTGATGTGATTTGGCCGTTTAATTTACGTTACGTTTGTTCCCCTTGTGCAGTAACAAGAAATGCTCTGAACTTAAAGCCACTCCCCAGGGTTTAAAGCGATGAATTTGTTCACATTCTGCCGTTTCTAATGTAAATTTTAACCCGAAATCTCATTTGATCTTAGTTTTAATTGTTCATTTCAGGAATGTTACCGTCATAGAAGAGGATCTGGGATACTTAAAAGATTTCTTGAACACTTCGTACCATAACAATGAGTTTTATATCAAGAACATTACTTCCATCATTATGACTATATTCGACGATTTGTCTATTAAAACTCACTTACAGTCACTCCCTAAAATCGTACAGGAACTCTGGACAGCGATGGGAGCCTCAGGAAAGAACATTAAAGAAAGTTTCATCTTTGCAATTGAAAAAGTACGTCACATCATAATTCTTTAGTACATGACTTACATTCTATTATTTCTGTTACAGATCAAACTGTACTACACGCACACCACTGAATTCATTCACAACCTAATTAACGGCGACCCAATTAAACACTTGTCATCCATTTTAGAAACACTTGTTGATCAGTACGATGGCTACATAAAGAACATGCATGTATCTGTATTGAATTACATAGAGAAAATATGGTCAGAGACCTACGATATGATAATAGATAATTGCCATCAGATTTTAGCTGCTCTAGAACCAAGTTTTCTAAAATTTGTTCATTATGCCGAAACTATTGTTTGGACAACCGGAAAGGAGTTCTTAGGTGAGTTTTGATACTTCATGATGCATGATTTTGCAGACTTTGAGCCGTAATATTATACAACATATTAAGTGTTTAATGATGAAAAGTTTTGAACTGTGTATATATTTGGGATTGTGGAAGATTGCCCTTATATATTTCCTCCCCTATTCGGCAATAAAACTTCCTCAATACCAATATTTTGTTATTGACAGGTCGAATATAAAAACAAAATTCTCTGTCCTGATTTCAGATTTCCTTTACATCCGCAAAAACAAAATCATCGAATCGGCATATTTCATGGAATTTACGAAATTTTCTCGAGATGTCGATAGATTTTACAAAGATATCACCGGAAATAACACCGTAGAAGCCATTTATAAATACGGTAATATCGTTTGGAATTTCGTAAACGAAAAGTACATTAATCATGCTCCCTTCGGAAAGGAATTGAAGGCGGTGATATCAGAAATCATAGCAGAATTGAAGCAACTTGGTGATGTACCATCTATTAAATATGCACTCGAAAAGTGTAACGAAGTTTTGGATAGTGTCAAGTATTATTACAAATATTTTGAAGTTGAATATCGGGCGCATAGAATTATTAAATTTATATACAAGAAATTGTCCGAAATGACAGTGACAGCTTTAGAAATGGAGAATAGGTCCGTTTAAGCTGACAATTTTTCATTGAAACATTTTTATTAAACCTAATTTATCTTCCAGTCACAGGACAGCGAAAACTAAATTCATATACGAACCAAATGACGGCATCATGTTTTTACAGCAGAAACTTCCAATGTCCTGGCACGGTTTTAACGAAACACCAAAGTTTCAGGTAAAGTTTTTTTGTTTCTTGTAACATGCACCGTCGAAGAGCATATTGAAATTTGGTTGGATCAAATATAATTTCACTTGTTCCCTAAGCTCTCAGTTAAAAATTCCTTAGAGTGGAAAGTATCGTGTTTCTTTAAAAAGGGACTAACCTCATAAAAACCCGGAAAACCAAAAGACTTTTTAACGATATTCCTTGAAATTTGAACATCTTGTTACGTGACACTTTTGCTTTCTGCTCCTTTTAATCAAACATTGCATCTCCGTACTGTACTTTTTAAACTTTTTATTATATAAAATTGGGAGCTTAGGTGTAGAAAAAATAAAGCCTTGCAAAAGCCGAGCATCAATTTAAAAGCTTCGGTGTGAATAAAATTAGCCCACTTTGCCAACCCTAGTACTTAAAGCTTTATTTTCAGGAGATTCCCGAAATTAAGGTATTTTACGATGTATACAACTATTTAGCGGCATCAGAGACGTCGTTTTGGAACTTTTATTACGATTACATGCCCTACACGGATCCGTCAGAATGGCTGCCTCCATTTAAAGGTAAAAAGATTTTTATTTGACATCCCGACATGTCAAGCAGACTAGGTAGTTTAATGCGAATAAAAGTTTAAAAAGAGTCTTTAAGTGCCTCAGTAAATCTGTTGAATAGGATTTTTTCCGAGCGAGAGCTTGTTTTTCTGGTATTATGGGTCACATTACCCAGCTGTTTTTTTTTCGGGATACATCGTCCGCATTTTCAATAAGAGGAATTACTGTTTTGTTTCTTTTCAGCCGTCGCTCAAATCCGAAGTTTATCACACTCTAAAAAAGCTGATTCGACTCGAAATATATTAATTTTTTATGATTTGAAAACGTTTCAATTGGACAGCACGGGGGAGTGTAAATGACTTCGAATTGCCACCCCATGTTTTTAGTTAAATTATCCTGCCATTCATTCTTTTTGTAATGTTGACTGACTGCTCCGTTAAATTTATTTTTTAACATTTTGCGGTTACCAATAAATATTTTATTTTACGTATGTCATATAAAAAAGGGAGTCAAAAATGTTCATTGAATTTGAAAACCTCCCAATTTAAATTAAGAATCAAATACAGTTCTAAAAATATGTTACATCGTTAAAAAATATTAATTGCATAAATGAAAATACTAGAAAAAGCCGGAACTTGTATTTTTTACTGTCCTGTCAAAATTTAGTTTATTTACCGCATAATAGAACTCCAGCACGAAATTAAATTTTTCCAAGAGTCTATTAACTTATTTAAAAAGTACTTCTACACAGAAATCTCACTGAGTTACGTAATGAGAGATTTTTACCACCCTAGTGCAATAATAGATATTTACTTAACGAGTGCGGAAAGTGGTACTTTCCCGCACGAGACTGCAGTTGCAGCAGGGTAGGCAGTTAAAGGGCGCGAAAAACGCTTTCCGCATGTGTTAGGTAAAAAATTAGAAAATATGAAACTTTTAATTTCTAATGTCATAAAATAACGAATATGACAGTTATCAAGAAAAGTGTTGCATTCATGCCTATTTACTTGTTTAAATCTTTCTGCTATTTTATTATTACAGATAATCTGACATTTGAAAATAATTGAAAGCGTGGACATAAATAAATAGACTTTCTAAATTGTATCAGCAGTGGTTATACAACATCTTTTGTATATACAGAGTATAACAATTTATATGTCATCCTTATTTACGAAAACTGTGTTAAACTCGTAATTTAAAAATCAGTTTATTGTACAACATTTGTTTGTTGACTGTTTTGAGTGGATAAGAACAATTTTTCTAGTTTTACATCTTAAGAGACATGCAATTTTAAGCTTAGACGCAAGTATAGAACTGAATTCAAGGTATGTAAGTTTAAAGTCCAAAAGTGTTTTATAGGAAATTTGAAATGCCGGAAAAGATATAAAACAACGGTTGTCAGAAAAGTTTTGATGCGGTTTGAGAAGAACATATAAGTGTTAAATCTGTTGAAAAATTTTGCCGAAACGTGCTGCAGTAATCCTGAAAAGTAACTACCTTCAGAAGTTCCGTTACTCTCGTACTAAGTATTTCGAATGTTTGAATTGAGACAAAGTAAGATTAACTTAGAGCAAACTGCAAAATCCGACATCAAATAACATTCTTCGTATTGTGGGTACATGAAACCCGTCTTAGCCTTAAACTTTCAGGTATATTGCAGTTCGTGCGCTGAAATATTTGCCTTTCCTGACGAAACTGCATGATAAATTTTAGTGTCCCAGAATAGTTTATCTATGCTGGAACTAAAGTTATCTATGACATTAGTTATTTTGCTGAGAATTCGCTGTCAGATTGTTCCGAGAAGGCTGATATAACAGAATTTTGTCCAGTCATGTTTGACTCAATATGTTCTAGGACACGCCATGCTGATGGGAGGAAAGCATTATGTTACTTTCGACAAACGCTATTACGACTTCAGGGGCAGCTGCACTTACTTGCTGGCTACCGATTTCATCAATCGGAATTTCACTTTATTGGTGTCTTACGACGAAAATGGGGTTTCCAATAGACTGGTTTTATTGATAAATAAAACTGTTGTCAGCATCGATTTGTTTAGCGATGTAAGGATATTGGTTTCGTGTACGGAAGTCTTTTGCCTAAACGATTCTTGCTTTAGATTATTTTGGTGGATGATTCGAAAACGGCTTTGCTGCCCATGCAAATTGGCAACGACTACTTATACAGGGAATCCGACATCATCACCTTGACGAGCGATTCTGGCTTTACTCTGGAATGCAATATCAAATTCCAAATTTGCATTTTTGAAGTTTCGGGTAAGTACGTTACAAAATACGTTTTAAATGCTAAACATTTTTTTGTCGCCCATCTAAATGTGCATATTATATAAACCAGAAAAATTAATTGGCTATTAAGTGGTCGGTTGCACACCCTTTTATCCCTGGAAAAAGGCACCACTTAAATACAAACAAAAAAACCAGGAAAGAGCAATTTGCCTCTCAAAAACATCATGGAACAAAAAACGCACCGGGTAACTTTTTAATGACGTTAATTTAATGTCACGTATAACAGGAAGCGGACATTTAGTGGCTGTGTACGAAAAACTTCCATATAATTTCGCTGGGTGTAGGTGCCTCGCTTTTTTTTTTCTTTAATTGAGAGTGGAAGAAGAAGGGCAGTTTTTTACACTGAGATCTACTTTTAGGGTGGCATTATGGCAGGACTGCTGGATTGTGGGGAACTTACAACAACGAACCTTTTGACGATTTAACCACTCCTAACCGGTCTAGACCGAGCGATAAGAACTTGACAGCTTTTGGCGATAGTTGGAGGGTTAATGAGCAATGTTTTACACAAATACATCCAGGTGATTTTTTTTTATAGGTTATAATACTTTTAGTAAATGTAATTTCGAAAGGGATTACAATTAGAGAGTGTAAAGTAAGTAACATGTCTGTCCGAACAAATGTGACATCATTTGACAGTTGGTCACGTGACCATCAGAAAGACTGAAGGAATCATATTAATAATCGTTCGTTGAGGGTTCTTTGATGCTTAAGGAGTAATACGGTATTAATAATTCCTTAAGGATGCCTCAAGCAATTCCTTACTTTAAGTTAGCATTGTAGCTACCTTCAGTGTTCCTTCAACTGAAAATTGCAAAATAGTTGTTCTTTTGCGAATACCAAAAAATTATAATAGAGTTCCAAAATCCTTTAGAAATTTATAGCAGCAGTGAATTTAAAAAAAAATTTAGGGTTTCTTTCTCTCCTAATAAATTTGCAATATTATGGTACGACTGGAACTACCCTGGTAAAGTTACATTTTAACAACTACCATAGAGGTGTTCAAGTGAATGATAAACGTATAGCTGGAAATTACTTTTGTTTTTACTTTTTTGTTTGTTTTTTGCATAACAGATTCAATTTATTAATACATACCACTTCTGAGTGGTGTTCCAACCTTCCTTAAGTACCAAAAACACGAAAATTCCTCTTGATTACTCTTCATCACTATTTCTTCTTTCGTTTGTTTTTGCTATGTTGCCAAAGCAAATCTTGAGTTTCTTGAAGGAACGATTATTAATACAAACCTAATTAATATGTAATTGTAACCATTACGTCACATCCGTTTCGGCAGACTAACACATGTCACTTAGGAAGTTTGTTGCTATCTTTGCTTCTAGCTCATTGAATCTCTTCTCCTATCATTACGTGAATTTCCTATCTAAAAAGGTGTCTTCCCATATCCAATTTATTTGATAGCACTAATTTAACATAACCTAATATAATATATATATATAATTCTAATGAAACCAATCTTATGACAGACTTTTACTCTGATAAACTACCTCCAAAAGAAGTCCAAGCACTTTGCCATGAGTTTTTCCAAAGCAAAGTTTCGGACTTGAGTACGTGCTTCCCCAGAGTTCCTAAACATAACTTCATGCGCATGTGCATGAACAGTACCAACACTTTAGAGGCTTGTAGAAGTGCTGTTGGGTATATTGAGATGTGCCACAGACAGCACACACCACTAAATATTCCAGATTCTTGTATAAGGTTTGTTTGGAGTTTTGCAATATGGTGTGGGTTTATTAATTTGTTTAAATTTAAAGGTGTAATCTAGCTAATGGTAGTGATATTGGTGAAGGAGAGATAATATCTTTGAGAGGTAGTGCAGTGCCTAGGACTGCTGATATAGTTTTTATAGTCGAGGCTAAAGACTGCAACAAAGATCTAAGAACTCGTAAAAACTTTGATATCCTCATCGAAGCGATAAACCAGGAACTTTCCGAGTTAAACATAACCAACAACAGGTAATTTATGCCAGGGGGAGTAGAGTAAATTCGCCAATAAAACGTTTTTTTCAGATATGGGGTTGTAGTTTTTGGGGGGAATGGAGTTTATAATGCACCCAGAAGTATCGTTCGAAGTTCACAAACTTTTACCGATGCAAAGTCAGTTTTGGCTTATTTGGATATTCCGGTCGGTAAGTTCATTAATATATTTTATTCTGAACCGTTTATTTTACTAATTTCATGAAAGTTCCGAACAGTTTACCATATTGTTTGCTAACCAGCCGTGATTTAATTATGGAAATATTAGAATTGTTGATCTACAAACATTAAAATAATAAGCCGAATGAAATAGGACACTTTAAAATGTAACATAGTTCATTTTAGACATATGCACTCATAGTTAATATTGCAGAAAGCTCGTTAGCAGCAAAAAACAATCATATCGAAAATAACAATATCAGTAATTATTTCATCAATTAACTTCGAAAATATTTGTAAACATAACGGGATTAATTATAATAATAATGATTCGCATCGTTTCTGGTTTCAGGCAATGGAAATTCTGACATATACGGAGCTGTTATATTTGCTAACAAATTGATGTTCAGACCAGGAGTGTCCAGAAATTTCATATTACTCCCGTGTTCTCAATGCGAGGAGGATAATATGGAGGTAAAGTTAACCGAACCTACATCTTGTTACGTATTATAAAGATAACTTATGGCGCACCTGCGAGTTTCCGTTGAGGAGATTGAAACCAAGTTTGCACGGAATTATTCTCTTTAGGCGTTTAAGGTTTTTTTTTAAAATAATATACCTAGTAGGGAAGATGTAATTACTTAAACTATAGCGTCAATTTCTAAATACAAAGCAGGACAAAATATCTAAACCAAACTAGAGATTCTCGACGTTAGTCTCGCGAATCTCTAATTTGGTAGGATTTACTCCGGTAAAGACGTATCGATTTTCCACATAGCCAGAGAACTCTAAAGGATGGTAAACACGAACATCTTAAGGCGTTCATCCAACTACCCGCACAAAAGCCCGAAATAAACCGATACATTTTAAAGAAAGAGAAACAGTTCTACAAATAAAAAATTCTTTGATACGCATGGATTAAGCCATTTCATTTCGACGAGAGAAACACGAGAATTCGTGAAAAGCCATTATTTAGCTTTTTTAGAGGTTGACTCGCGTATGAATAAATTAGGGCTTTGGGCTTCCCTCGGGGAAAATATCGTTCACTATATTAGGGCGGACGATTGGTTATGGTGATTGATTAAATTGGCCTTGAACGAAAATTTCCCCCCATTTTTATCTTCCTTTGTGGTTTCACTTTTTATGAGCACCCAGTTTGTTTTTTTTAGCACGATTATCCTACTGTTCATCAACTACTGTTCGAAAGCTCTACTGCCCTACATATTTTGATGAACAACTCTTTTGTCGTATCACCCGATCAGAGAAAGAGAGACAACAAAATTCCTTATGGTGAGTAAATTTAGTTTTTGAATATGATTATATATTGAAAATTAATTTTAATATCTCGTATAGTATACGAAGAATTTAATACAAAATCAAATTCACGTTTACATGAATTGGAATCTTTGGGAAAAAATTATTTCACTAATTAAATACTGTTGCACGTGAAATATTTTGCTGCTTATTTCGAAACTGCATTTAATTTAAAATTAACTTACTTTAGCACCGAAAAGTATATATAAATAATAAACCAAATTTAATATTGATTTTGACTGGTGGTTCAGAGTTATTTAAACAAATATATTGATTTGAAATTTTTAATGAGGGAAAGTGCACTGTAAATAGTTTATTTTCGGTTTAGCGTATACAGTGCTTTATCATTCTACCATAATGATTAAGGTTTAATATTCTTAATGTAATTGCTTCCAACCTTTAAAAAAAAATGCTCAGTTAACTTTGACTAAAAATGAATTGTTATATTGCTAAGGTGTTTCTGATCTGTTTACACCCTGTATACATACACGAGTTTCATAACAAAACTTCCAACCCTCATTAAATCTTTTTTAGCAAGGATAATTAGCTCTAACTGAAAAGCATGTTAATTTAAATATTTAGGATGAAATTTAAAACCATCGATCGTTACGTTTTAAGTTACACCTGTGTTTTCACTTATATTCAAATGATTGTATCTTTGTTCAACAATGTATCACTATTGAATGCCCTAAGGAGAAATTTGCAAAAAATCTGGAAGGGTTTAGTTTAGTTTCTTATTTTCCGGAAAAGAGGTACACAAATTTAATATCTAGAACGTAGCATCCACTGGAGTTAAGGATGCATTGTGTTCAAATAGCGACAAAATCTGGAGTGCATTCTAAAGATTTCAGATATTTTTTGGACAAGTTTAAAAGCTGCATAGGATGATGTAGGCAATAAGTGATAATGTTTGTAACTTATTAATTGTCAAGAACAGGAAAAACATTCACTAACACGGTTTTATAGATTTTTTAGTTGTCTATAAACGTGTTTGAAACTTTAAATGTATTAGTATCATAAATATTTTTTCGATGAATTTAAGTTTATTGAATAATGGATAACGTTAGAAAGCTCCACGTCCTCATCAACTTGAAATCAAATTTCACAATAAAACAAATTTCAATCTTAGTGACAAAGGCAATTTATTGATTAAGTTGTCTAGGACAATTTTCTTACTTTTTAGAGTGATTCATTATTTAACGTTTTCTAGCAGCTTAAAAACAAGAGCAATTTTTTCATTGAAAATATTCGCTTTTCTTACTTATAATTTATGATTAAATCAGTCAATATTTATCAAAAAGTTGTTTTCCAATTTCAGGGGTCGATTCAAGCAAAGCCTACACTAAAAAGGATATAAAGAAGCTGGATGGAGATCAAGTATTAAGGAATTCAATCAGCTTTTCGAAATCAGGACTGGGACTGTGTTTTTCGCTCGCCTTAGAAACAAACGGTGAGCAGAGCGCTGATTAAATTTTTTACACGGCCAGATTACATGCGTTTACATTCGTGTTTCCCGCCAGAGAAAAGAAATATCTTATCGTGCATTTCTTTCGTTGGAAGGGAAGATTGAAGCAAAATCGGGGGGTATAGCTTCCGGCTAAGTGAATAATATAAAGTTAAATGCGGAAATTTTTGCTTGGGGTACTAGAGAATTTAGTGTACAGGGTGGGCCAAATTATACCCATTAGTTTGGCCCCCCAGTTTTGGCTCATTTTGTAGTATTTTTAAAAGGGCAATTTTTAATTTTGCTCCAGGAAGGTTCCAATGCACATCAAAGGACATATTTATACCAAAGCACCTTAGGTTAGTCCACACGTCCATTTGGTCCACCCTATACAGCACAAAGCATATTTTTTTAATGAACGAATGCAGGACAGATAACCAGCCAAAAACATTTCGAATAAAAATCGCTTTGACTTTTTGGCTACAACCCCATGATAAATCGAAGTATTTGTGATTTCAGATAACATTGAATAGTAATTAAATGCGCAATATTTTACAGCCAAATACAATAATAAATGCAATATTTACCGGGCCTGGCTTCACAATATTATGTAATAACTCGATCCACTCGATATTGTTAAAAGTTGTTCGAACCGGCATTGTTTTTCCAAATTAGAAATGTTGCTTTTATTGTAACCAAATTAATCAAAGAACTGCATTGGCAGTAAATTAATCCTTTATATTTAATAAATATCAACTAAATTGGATTGGAATTAACATAATAATTCATATCCCGGCATAAGTGGGTTAATTTTCGTGCTACCTACTACACAATCATTCCGATTCGACGTAAACATTAATTTAGATGCTTCTCCGTTTCCACAACAAGCCAACCAAGCTCTAACAAACCTATGATTCGAGAGCGGCTAACTATGTTTTCATTGTTTTAGTATACAAGCTTCAAAGGCATCTTAATTGTTGACAGCTACGATTGACTAAATAGTTATCCTCTATATCGACCTAATATTGAGCGTGTACCTTTAAGATTAAGACTAATGCCCTTTGACTTGTCAGATTAATTGTTTACGAACTGGTGCCTATTTGTGAACTTCTCCGTATATGTTACTTTATGTGTGCACTGTTTCATGCAAATGCTTTGATATACATGATATGTTTTGTATGCTTAGTGCAACCAATATACAGTAATCGTCTGAGGTTTGTCATCGTTAGTTGCTTCAGATCTACGCATCACCAAATCAGTTAAGCAAATTATCTAGGATAAACTTCAATTTAAATGTTTATCTTTTGAAAAACGCTTAGTTGACCAATCGAGTTATTAAGCTCGTTATTTGCTTATTGATTGCAGTTTGCGTTCACACACGCTCGAAACAAACCAGATAATAAAAAGTTTTCCGCTTCCCTAAAATGGGAAATTAACTGCTGATTGGTCAATTAATAGATTAATCTGCAATTGTTGTTTGATATGTGGCTCTTCATTCATACTATGAAATAGACATTAGGACTGTTCAGGATTAATAGGAGTGTAAAGGAATTTACCTGATGAATAGGATAATTCCTCTCTACAATGCTGATGTGTAATTGAAATGATTTAATTCCTTAATGCGGTAAATTGCAATATGTGGAAGCACTATTTTCAACATAAAGCCACTATTCAGGCTTAAATCAATACATCTGGCTGGCTAGTGCATTGCATAGAGGAATTACTCAAATTTTAGTGTCAAAACATATAAAGATTTTAAATTCCCATTTTGCAGGGACCGTTTTTAGCAGCAAACACTTGGACTTACAAAAGAACGCAAGGAAATTTGCGTCTGTTTTTGCCAAACGGTTAGCTTATTCAGCTGTGCCAAGAGATTGCACAGAATGCGAATGTACTTCTCTTCAAAACGGATTATCTTTCATGGAATGTACTCCCTGCACTTATCCACGAACCAATATGGAACATCAAGTAAGTACTTTTATAAACTCAATGCAGCGGTTGGAAAAAAACTGATTACAGACTAAAAATATTGATAGTTATCAAAACAACAACATGATTGACATAACCCAGTTTAAAGACAAGCTATTAAAAAGCAATATAGAGGCAAGAGATTTTTTTTTATTAAAAAACAGCCTGATAGCTACCGATACGTTTCAATTTTCCCTCTATCTGCTTCAAGAGTTGATGACTGTAATTCGTCAAGTTTTGAAGGACAATTAGAGTGTCCAGGATGAAAATATTTTACACGTTTATTACGGATTTCGTAGTGATCGAATTTCTAGATTAATTATCTTTCTTTAGAAATTGTAGCCAACATTTTTTAATACATTCCTGGTTTGCTCAACCAGAAAGCACAGTAACGAGAGATTCTTTCTGCCTGGAAAGGACACGCAATTTAGAAAATAAAATCACTTTAAAAAAAAAAACCTTCCTATCTTATAAACTGTAGCTGAGTTCACAGCTGAAGCTGAAACCTTACAAGATCAAAACATCATCGTTAGCGTGTTAATTAAATTTAAGCTTGAGGGATCAAAGGCACTATAAGTTTAGTTTTGCCAATGTTAAATTGTATGGGTCCTAGGCCAGCGTATGAATTAAAACCAAGAACACTTAACTATACCGAAGGATGGCCGAAATCCTTTCACTCAATGTCACAGCGTTGCCGAACTTGTTAGGTGAAGTTTGGTAAAGAATTCCCCCTCGATTTCGGCATTGTTGGGAGATTATATTAGTAATTAAAGACATTAGTAGTGTAACCGAACCAGCCCCCTTTTATCTATGGCTCTTTGTAATGGAATTGAGCGAAATTACACATTCGGAACAGTTGCTGCTCTACGCTTAATTAAGATGTGTAAACATGTTAGAACCGCAACAGTTAAAGAACTTACAATTTCCGTATTGGAGTGATACTTTCAAAGCTATAATCTGATTTTGTTCTTAGTTCACACTCAGTTTCTCTTTGTTTTGCAGGCTTATTACGAGGAAGATGAAAGCGTTTGAGACCCAGTTAATTAGTATAATTAAAGTAATTGAAATGTAGATTTAAGTAAATACTTATTGACGATTAAAATAAATAGTTATTAAGTTCACTTACGACTTTTTTTTTCCTTTTATATTTATAGTAAATACCGTACATGTACTAATTTAACTTTAATTTGTACATGTAAGGTATTTACTTAATATTCCTACAGTAAATGTGGATGTGTAACTGTTCTGATTAAAGAATTAAAGGTACTGTAATCACGTTAAGCTCTTCTGGGCGTATTGCAAGTGTAATTGATGTTCACTCAAGTTATTTATAGGACGATATAATTGCTACCGAATTAAGGAGGTCTGGGATTGTTAATTAACGATATTGATGAAAATTTAAATGCATCAGGAAATTACTATAGGGCGTAATTGTAGGAATTACCCAAGTGCAAAGTGAATACAAGCATTGTTCTGTACATCCAATTAATATGTTACAAAACTGCATGTTTGTACAAGCAAAAGACCAGTTTGGTAAACAAATTAGTTCAATTAAAAAGGAATTTAATATCAATAGACGTAGTAGCAACATCAAACCTTAAACAAATTCCTCATTCATTGTCGACGAGATGAATCTTTGACCTGTTTTACGAGAGGAAATTAAACCACAAACGCGATACAAAGTTTCCAAAAATATAAATTTCTTTTTGAAGTTTCCTTAATAGAAACTTTCCTTCGAACCGCGACTGCTTTGTTTTTGACTTTACTCGACGATGATAAGGCTTTTACAAGCCTTCACGTGTTGCTCCTATCAAATACCCCGGATATTGATCAGCAAAAGTAAATTTTATATTCCCCCGTTTTGCCTTTTATATTGTGAATTCAAAAGATAATAGCTAACAGAATATTGGCTTTTCTAATTTTATCAATTTCCGATTTTTCCTCAAGTCAAAAACACGACTAACCCTTCCTATTTCCCAGACAATTATCTTCAAACGCAAAACCCCAAAATGATTAGGTTCATTAGATTTTGATTGCGAAACGATAATTTCAAATAATTGGATTTGCCTACGTAAATGCTGAGGAAAGGTGACTGACTGGTTAAGGTACTTACGAGGGTTATAAGGGGATTTTCAGCTTCGCAAATATCTCCCTCAGGGATTGTGTAACAAGGGTTACAGCATCCGTCAAAATAAATGCAATTTTGCTCACTGTAGTGAAATAATTAGGATAGTAAGTTATCTTCTGATGCATGTTATTTGCGCAAGCACCATAACTCTTAAAGACAATAGTTCTTGATTTGGAGTGTCCTAATTGTTCTGATCAATTGACTTACTTGTCTTAATTGCAATAAATTGAAGTCATTGAACCAGTAAACTCGATCAAGCATAATTTTGTAATAAGGGTTCCAATTTGCACAGCAAAGAGCATATTTATACTAAAAGACCCTAATTAGATAAGATAAGCACAAGTTAGAAAAATTAAAAGAAATTTAAGGTATCAGAGGTTTTTTTACAACTTTTTGAGATTTAATATCTCGGTAACATGAGGTACTAGAGAGGCGAGTTTTAGCTCATTTTGTAGTATTTTTTATCCCTTTTCTAACCAAACAGATCACGTGACAACTTCAATAGCTATGTTAATAAAACGAGAACACCCCACAACCTTTAGGTATTGACATTTCTGTCAAACTTTAACATGAACAATCAAGATTATTTTTGTTAGAACACATGTAATTCATACCAAATGCATGCATCTAAATTACTAATTAACACTCATGGAAAACATTATTTTAGTTCTACACGCAAGTAAACAGTTTTTATACATAAAACCAACAAAAAAATGTTAGTTGACTGCAGCTAATTTGAGCTTTAAAAGCTACTTAAATAACTTAAATTCAAATTAAATTGAAAAGAAAAATCTTTATAGGAGGAAATAATTTGTTTATCAGAACAAAGGAACTACTTCAGAAAATTACATTACGTTGTTCCAACCTGTAGGAAAACGGTTATTAAACAAAATTTATGATGCAAAACTTCCGAGTCAAGAAATTTTCTTTTCCATTAAAGTGAATGAGTGAGATTAAAAAAGGTTAAGACCAAAAGATTGGCGTGTGGTTTGTGAAACATGAAACTATTTATAACCAAAGCATACAAAGAAATAAATACGGTAAACTTCGTGAATAAAGTTGTGTAAAACACCAGTGATGACGACAGTTTGCGTGTCTTGACCCAATAGTGAAATTTTCCAGGTTGCACGTAATTTCATTGTCATTAACAAGGGTGCTAATTACTAGGAAAAGGCGTTGCAAAACAAGAAATAATTTATTGTTATCGATACAATTCTAAGTATCAGTAATGATTGATAAGGTTTGAAGTGTAGTAAAGCGGGTTGAAAATAACAAATACGGAAGTTTGTTTTCTACAATTTAGTTCACGTTTTAACTGATTAAACACATTATCAAGCACTCCGCAGTAGCTTCGAGTAAACAAAAACTAACATTCTCGCCCTTTAATAATTCAAACATTTGCTAAATCTGGGTGGATTGCTTTTGGAATAAAACCGTTTAGAGACACATTGAAGTTATACGGTTTTATTGATTTAGAGTGAAGTTTCAGGGATGGAGTTCCAATTTTAAACATATTAGGATGTTCTTCGGTTTTTCTACCTTAGGTAGAGACTGACTAAATCTAAAATTGGGAAAATCTTTCTTCCAAAGAGACCATTCGGGGATTATAGCCAATGAAATATAACCGCGAAAATTGGTTTTAATCGTTACTGGTAATGTTCAGTCCGCTCAGGTTTCTAACCGTGTATAAAAGGAACTCTTTAATCGCGAGAGCAATATTCGGCGAACTTTGAAACTTACCCGTTTATTTTATTTCTCTCCAG
This sequence comes from Ips typographus, assembly GCF_016097725.1. NCBI lineage: Eukaryota > Metazoa > Arthropoda > Insecta > Coleoptera > Curculionidae > Ips > Ips typographus. Next base: position 8,518,761 of record NC_138437.1, on the reverse strand, counting down.
GGACTGGAAATAAAAAGACGATTCGCTAGCTTTTTCTCGGGCATGCCTCTCTAGGCAAAGTATCCAGTAAATACAAATGAACAAACTGGGACCTATTATTGGCCCTATCTTGGATATAAATCAATTTACTACATTACGTTACTGTCACGGAAGACCAGACGTTTTGAATGTCTGAAGAAGACTCACCTTAAAAAGGTTACCTGTTTTTTTTTTTTATGAAAGTTGATTGATATTTTGTTGATGTAGTTGAATTTAACGTAATTTGTTCCAATAGGTAGAGAGCTCATAACCATTAGTCGGTTATAATGATGTTCAAATATGTTCTTTGTTATTTGTAGAGTATCGACTGTGGGACATTTACACGCTATTTGATATTTTAGCATTACTATAAACCGTCAGCACATGTTTGAAAATGCATTAGTGACAGCTCGCATATCTTCCACTAGCGTAATGTCGATAATTAATAATTGTCAGCGAAGCCTTTGCTGAAAGAAAATTGCTTTGAAAACTATTTTAAAGCTAGGATAAATGAAATCCAATAACGTTATAAAGGACTACCTTTAGATGTCTCCTAACTGAATTACCTAGCACTTATCTGGACACTACTCATCCCGAGAGGCTTTTACCCTATTTAGTTTATGTGCCGTTTTAACTTCTCTGGCATGTGACCACAAAATTCCTGTATGGAGGCTGAAAATATGATTAGAGCTAGATCATCTACGCAATCATTTGAAATGCCAACTCACACATATGCTCTAATGCTCTCAACAAATATTTTTCCCATAAGGCCATCTCCTAACGAGATTTCAATTCTCTGCAGAGAGGAAACCGACCCACTTCTATGTCAATTTTAGTTTGCAGCATCAAAGTTTTCGTTAAACCTTCCCGGGACAGTTAAAATTCAGAATGGATAAGTGTGACGAAATCGGGCTTGGATACGGCTCTTCGCGAAAGTAGTAAAAGTTTACCTATACAGAACGCAGATAAGATATGTAAGAGACGTAGAGAGTATTCAAATTAGACTAGTTTTACACTTAAATTATATTACTTTGGAACCGTTTTTAAGCTGTCGACATAATGAGCCTTTCCCGGGCGGGCTATAATCAAAATCGGCTTTCATTGTCTTTAAGAAGTCATTAATCTTGACGCCACGCAACTGCACGCAATACGAAATTTAACGGTCCGATGATATTAAGTGGTGGACTGTATTTGCCACTTGTAGTTTTTAAATTGCTTCCTTCACGAAATTCATTTTGACCTCTTAATATTGTTGTTTTAGCCTCAATCTAAGAAGTTTTTTACTTATTTTATTATTCCTTTAAAGTTGCTTAACATAGAACGATGATGGTTAGGAGTTTTTAAACAATTTTATAATATAATATGATACATTAAAATAACCTTAATCCAGTCTTGTGGTCCATATCTCTAGACGTTTTTGCCAGTTTGGCGATTGCGGGACGTTTACAAATTTTATTGCCAAATTTCAAAAATAGGGTTATTTTTAATTTTCTTGGTTTTAATTTAACCATTTCTTTAAATCTTTTGTGGAAAAAAAGGGATTAGCAAAGTTACATTAACAGCTATTTAATAAATTTTGTGCAGATCGACTTTGTGTTTTTACTTTAAATTGGGTAGTTTTAAATGTAATTTTGCTTATCCCTTATTTCAGCAAAAAATCTAAAGAAATTGTTGAATTTGAATAAAAGGATGTAAAAATAAACCCATTTTTAAAATTTACCAATAAATTTTATAAACAGCCCTTAATAAACTGGTGAAAACGTCTAGATATATGAATTGGTTCATTAAACAAATAGTGTACTCATATCATTATATTCCATTAAAATCACACAACAACATGTCAAGATTTATGATAAAAATATAATTTTGTTAATCACCAAACTGGCGAAAACGACTAGAAATATTGACCACAGGTTCTTTTGAAATATAAAAATTGTTTTGCGAGAAATGGCGTTAGACAGAATGTTTAATTTTTTGACTACACCTCAGTTACACCTTCTATACTCGGATCCGTGAAAACTTTCAAAAAGGTTATTTAGGACATCAGAAAGAGGAAGAAAATGCCTTTTAATCCTCAAAAAAAATATCAGCATAAGAAACAGCCTCTCAAAAATTATCAAACATTTTTCTGTCCCATTCTTTTTGACGGTAGTTTATTATGAATTGAAAACTATGTACATGTTGCTAAAATACATCGGGTTTGTATTGGAAATGAGGTCTCTTTTAATAATTTTTTGAACTGCAATATTTCAAATATCGACCGTTTTTTCAATAACATAATTTTCAATATTCAATAATGATATTGCCAACACTTTTATTGACACTCTTTACACTAACTCGTTGAAAGAGCGGAAAGTATTTTTAAAAAAAATGTGCTATTTTATTGATAAGGTAATTATGGCTCATGGCCAATATTTAATTGAATTCCGAGGGTTTTTGGACAATCCATTGAAATAAAGTGTTAAAAAACGTTTATTGTTGGTAAACTGGCTCTTTCGTTACTCACTGAATCAACAAAATTTGAGGTTTATTCAATTAAGAGAGAATGGGGTGTTACATAATCAATCAATAAACTATTTTTGTTTTAATGCAACGTGTACTTTTCTACTAAAATTAAGAATTATTATCAAACTGGGTTAGAGAATTTTTTGGTTTCGTGCAAACGCTTGAGTGTTTATACACTGAAAATTGCCTCATTTCCCATTTGTCCTTTGCAACTTGTCATTTCCGGGTTTTATCGATAGTAATTCAGCCGCTATTAATTCCAAAATGAAGGAGAGCTCATTTTAATAAAATGGCTTATAAATATTTATGAGGTAAACTATTAGAAATGAAGAGACATTCTCAAATATTTTACTTAACAATTGCAGAGCGCTCGATTTTATTTCCTACCTGACACGAAAAGCTCTATGCAAATCGAGGCCTCAGTCGCTCGCTCAAGAAACAAATTGCACTTTTGAGATTTTGATTTAACTAGTATGCATTACTTCTTAACCTACATAAAAGGTATTTTATCAAATTCACCGTGAGTGAATGAATCGCGCGGCGGAACCCTTTCAAATAAATGGATTTGGCATGTTTTTACTTATTTAGTTTTTAACATTCAGCGACATTTTAATGGAATTACTACTAAAAAATTGCGCTCCCTGGAAAGCACATGAAAGTATTTAATGAATAAATTCCGTTGCTCTTAATATGAAAAATCTGCCGATTTAAATAAATATTAAGTAAAAATCCTAGGTTTAATGCCTCCGGCTTCAATAATCGAGATTAATAATTCTGAAACCCGGAAAAGCTTCCAGCTGATTAAATTTCATTTGAATTATTCACGTACTCAACATGTATAAAAGCAGTTTCGTTAACAACAATAATTATATCAAGTATGATTTAACGGTCATGAAAACTCCAACGTTTCTCTGGTTGTTTAAGTATCAGTCAAAATCTGACTGAAGCAGTTTAAATTAGTAATTAGGTTGCAGAAGTGCGGTTAAACTTTAAGCCAAGACTTTGCCATCAGCAGCAGGAAGCTAGTTTCTATCTATAACATCTAAATTAGAATCACTTAAATTTCCAAGAGGCAAAATTAAATTTTAATTGAGTTGCATCGAGAAAAGGTATTGTTACACATAGAAAACCGTGTAATTAGAACATTTTCCTCAGTGCAACAAATAAAATAGCGTACAGTTCTAGAAAATAACAAACGCCCTAAACGAAAGGTTTAATAAATAATTGTCGTCTCCAATTAAACTTATGCATAGATCTACGATATGAGGGTAAAACGAAAATCATTGTGTGAAGTAATAAACGGGCTCCGCTGTTTACTTTCGTGGGACGATTTTATCGACACGCAAAGAGCGCTGTTTTATTTACGGGTTTTCCTTAATAAAAACAAAAACGACTCTTATTCTCCTCAAATTAGAGGCCGCCAATTTAGTTCGGATTATATTTTTTTTAAGACGGACATTCCAACTTTTATTTTCTTTTATAGGCGACTGCATTACGAGATTAACTTTCACCGTTTCTATTATCATCGTTAGTTTTACCTAATAAACCTTACTTGTAAATTAAGTAAAAGTTTTGTCATGTAGTGTGGAAGTATTTTGTGATTGATATTGATATGAATAGCATTCAAATAAATTACACTGCAGTGATGGAATGCATGGTCATTAAAAGATTTTTAAACTTTTCTTTGTTGTTTGATTTTCTCAATTTTTAGGAGCTTTTGAACCATGATTTTGGGTCCAAAGGCGTTATGATCTAAAAATCACATAACACCATGATTACGAAATCACACAGATGCCACGTATTTTTCTGTATAAGTACCTGAAAAATTGCACAAAAATCTTAAAAAAGTCAATTTTAAACGTAACACGACGGTCGTGATTTTAATTGATGAAGGAAATGATTGAGCTGACTAATTGCCCTTAATTTTCAAAAAAAGAGTAAAAGAATGTGATAAAATGATTGAGCTGACTAACTAGCTAAATTTTTTAAAAGAACAGCGCAACGATTTTTTTTCTGACTATCAAAAGTGTCAAAAGTGACGTTGGTTTAAAATTGTATAGTGAATAAACTGAAAATAGATACTGGATGGGTCATACCAGCGATTCTGTGAGGCCTGTTGTTTTACGGCATATTCTGCCACACTATTACTGCATCAAATTAGAGTTTTTAAGTCAGTTACCGTTGATTATATAGTACAGTATAAAAGCGACTGCATGAACAGGACAATTCCACTCTTTTAATTATTCAAAGTTCTGGATATTGATTTGATTTACTGCGATGCTTATAGCTGTTACAGAAATTGCGGAATCAGAATGTTACAGAATCTCGTTCCGTGTTAGTGTGAACCGTGTTCTTCTCATCGTTAGGGATTTCAAGGGACTCACCAGGCTTTATCGGAATATTAAGAAAAATTTGTACGTTTAAAGTTTTGTTGGTGTGTTACAGCCAAATAAAACACAGGATTTTTCTTCACTATTGTCGACGTTTCCTGAGGACCTATTTAATTCAATGTTTTTGTCATTAACGCCGACAGTAAATTCTTGTTTTAGTGATTTTTATTAAAGCATATTCTACAAGAGCGAAAGAAGATCAGTTCTACCTAAATGATCGTGTTACGTGTCAAACAGTGGAAAGAACCACACTGACAGTATAATTTCAATTACGCATCCAATAGTAAACACCTAATCAAAAATTCAAAACATAATTTGAAAATTGATTATTTAAAACCTACTATTCATCCACAGTGAATATGTTCATACTAAATTGTCTTCCTTTTGTCCTGCATAAAATCGATTATCATTACTGTTTCAAAAATCGTTCAACCATACCACTAGATCTCAATAGTGGAAATCAGTTTTAGGGCCTAAATTATTTTTGGAAAATGATGGAGAAGAGGAATGGACAAACCCGGTTTTGCGATAATTTCATGGTTTTGTGGCAGATTGAGCTGGAGTGCTCTCTTTGTTAAGCATCCATTATGTTCCAAGTTGAAAGCTGCTTATTAGTGCACCTACCTAATGATAATTGTTATTTGCCGCCTCTGTATGCCGTATTTACTGTCCTTGTAATTTCCCAATTTAACTGTACATTAAAGTTAGTGATTTTAGAAAAGACAATTGTTGTTCTTTTCAATTTATCGAATTCGTTGCTAGACACGTTTATAATATGTCGCGTATTAGTTAATTAATGTGAAGTTTGGATGCATCATTCTTCAAGAGTTTTCATTTTAGCTGAACGCCAGCAAAATACCTTGGCGGAAAATAAATTAAACCCTGGCGCTTGCAATTTTTCGCTTTAATTAAAATAACCTTATTCGAATTAGTGAACACGTTTCAGGAATAAAATAGGTGGACCCTTAATAAGAGTAAAAGTTTATCGTCGGTTAATTGAAGCCAATTAAAAAAAACAAGTCCGGATTTAAATAATTTGAGATTCATCTTCTGTGGCAATATTTTAGTGGAAAACGGAGCAAAAGCTTGCGCAACCGGGATCCATAGAGAAAAGCATAGCGCAAGCCTAAATTTCTCAGAAGGGCGCACAGTAAGGGCGGCAAAGTTCTCTGGCAATGTGATAAAAGCAGCCGTACACCGAATGCCTCACCATTCCGTATATAGACAGCGATCCAAACACGACCTATCCAACAATTCCGACGTGGTCGCGCTCAGTTTCCAGTCTAAATTTAGAGTTCCGTTATTTCGATTTCGGGATTCAGCTATGATTATTCAAAGTTAAAAAAAAACTTTTAAAAAACTTTTCAAACTTTCTTCTTCTAGTCAATATGTAAATAATAAACTTTTTCTCGTTCGATGTTAGTTGGTGTTTATATATAAATTTAGTATATAATTGGTGTTAGAAAAATTCAGCAAAATGGTATCTGTGAACTATTTAATCTTAGCACACGCTTTAAAGACGTTGTTATTAAGTGTTTTAAGCAGTAAAATATTGTACATAGGTCTCGGTAGTGTTTACTATACTTTCGCGCAAGTTGATGAAATTTCCCGTTTCCAAGGTAAGTACCTTTTGTTTTAAAATATTAATTTTTCAAAGCTTTTCTCTATCTCAAATAAGCTTTGACGACGGAACAACCCATCTCTTTAAAAGATCCCCTTTAATGAGTTTCAAAAGTTTTATTTGCGTCAATAAAACCTTAAAGCCAAAATAATTATTTGTTTAGGCTAACTCAAATCAAGGGAGAGCACTCTCAAACGGAGTTATATTTTCCATAAATAAAGTATCCGTTTGGTTTTGCACATTTTATGGGATTAAAGCAGTGTCTGGGGGAATAAAATTTTATTTTTGGCGCTTATTCACCAGTCACCGATGGGTTGGATTTTTTTTTAATAAAAGCTGGTTTTTTATGTAATATTATTGGCAAAAAACCGAGCTATAATATTGACACTTAAATACGTTTTTAAGGTCAATATTAAACAATGCCACCATTTGCTCAGGTTGTTTGCGTTTGTAAACACAAATATATAATGACGTCAATTTTAAAATTACTCCACTTCATTATTCACTCTAGTGTGAATATTTTACTTGACACGTTACCAATAACATTTTTCACATTATTTGTAGACCTACGACACACCTTTTATTGTAAACTTGTAGTCCTGTTAATTTAGCACTTTATCATGTTAAAACCCTTTTTAAAGTGTGAAAACTTTCGAGAATAAAAATTCAGGTTTACTCAAGCTCTATTTAGAGACCCGCATCATTATCAGGTTCTGACGATTTTAACCACAGCAGTAACCATTTATTTCCCTTAGTCTTTTTGAGAATTGCCAAGCACAGAACAGTAAGTTATTTTTCATTTTCTAATTGGAGAGACGTAGACTGTATTTTATAAATTTAAAATACTAAAAAACAAACATGTTTGTTGATTATTAAGTCATTTCAACGTTAAGTTTAAAAACAGTTAAATTAGATTTGTTTTCCCATATGTTGTTTCGTGTAATTATAACGGTTTCACTCTTTGTCTAATCCTAATCTAACATATCTTCAGCTTCAAATTAGGTCAATTAAGTAAAATTTTGGGCAGGTCAAGTACATATAAATAAGTTTTTCAGCTTTAATTGTTTTAACTTAACTTATATGTGATTTTTTAAATTTGAACTTACTTTTTAAATCGCAAGAGCAAACATATTTTCTATAATATTATAAATTTAAACAAGCGCCGGTTTATATGTGAGAATTTCACAATTCCGCTGTTTGTGATACACATTTTTTATTAAGCATTAGTAAAAGTCGTTACGGGTATTATTTATTAAGTCAAGCAGTGTGAATCACAAATTGGTTCAATATTGTAAGGTTAGATTATATTATATTATATCCATTAGAAAATAAAACTTACAATGCAATTTGTTCTGTCAGCAAAGTGTTTTTGTGGTTTGAGAATATTTCAACAGTTTATCATTTTAAACATTCACACTATTCCAATACAAACATTTACTAAGGATTGATATGAAATAATTTGAAAATGCCATTAATATTACAATAAAAGCTAAAACCTGACTGATAATACGGAAGAAAGAAGTGTATTTTCTACCAATAAATAAACCCTAAATCTTTTTTAATTTTTAACTTTCAGACGAGTTCTTTTGCACAGCAAAGCAAAAATGTATTTTTTTTTCGAGTTTCAGGGTATTGAATTTTATTTTTAACCTTTTGTTAATACATTTTATAACCCAGATAAGTTAAATGTAAACCTGTATTTTTTTAAAATTAAATCTCAATATTTTAGGAGAGAAAAAATCTTGACGTACGACCCTGAAATGAACATTTTCAGTTAGCTCACAGGAAATTAATATAAATATAGAGAACAGATTCAGGTTTTAAAAAACTAAATTAGCTCTCTCCTTAATTAGCTGTTAAATTGAAATTAAAAAAATCGTCTTGACTGAAACAGTTCCTTTTGCTATTTTGAATCCAAGAATCTTTCCCCTCCATTTTCTGACAGGTTATTGAGTTTGTCATGAGTTAAACGTGCGACATAACTAGATTTTATGGCTTACGTAAATTGCCTTCGCGTATTTACACTACTATGACAAATTGTTTTCGCGTTTGCTTAATTAAGTTACGTTCTCCCTTTCGCCGTTTTTGAATCCGGAGTTTAAGCCCTGGAGAACAAACGATTGAATTGACGAAGGTAACCATAAGGCTCTGAGGGCATTGCAAATTCGTTAGATGCATTAACTGAGCTGGTAATATCCTCTTTCCCAGTTGGGGACAAATCCAATATCCCGTCAGAAAAAGCCCTCGCTCACTATAGGGACTATTTGTGGATTCACAGTGGTAACACAATTGCGGCTAAAACTAAAACAGTTTATCGTGGCAGCTCTGCTTCAACGTAAATGTAAAGTCATTATTCTATTTCCGGTTCATTTACAAAGAGAACGTATAGTTTTACGTAGCTCAAAGTATAAAGTTTATTTTTGGGGCAACGTCAAAAATTCCTCAGGAAAATTCATTACTTGCCCGAATACAAACTAATTTGAAACGTACAAATTGAGGTAATTGTCTTCATATCACACGGCTTTAATACATAATGCATTTAATATCCCAGGCACAACATTGTTGTGCCTGTGAATCAAATTATTCTCAAAGATATATTACACATCAGTTAGGTAAATACAGCACAATAGAAATTAATCCCGAATGACAGCACTGTATTTCTGAAGAGTATGTCATATTCTCAACAACCCCCCGCCATGCCTAATAAGACATTGATTAAGTCAGTTTGAAAGCTACAATTAATCAGGTTTAATTCATTTTCTCTAGTGGAATACTTACTAAATGTGTGTCGTATGCAAATAAGTTATGAAGAACCTAGAAAACACGTTTGCTAAATTGATGTTTAATTATTCGAAAGTCGGAACAATACAAAATTAACCGTCTGGAGTTTGCCATCAAAATATGAGTTCCAGGTAAATAGAGACAAATAAAACACAGAAAATATTTACACACGCTAAAAAAAGATTTTCCACAATTTCCGCGTACTGCCTGAGGGTGAGTAAGAAAATAATAGTATGTTTTTCCCCTTCAGTATTGACATTGTGTTCTATAAATTTGATTACGAAAATATTTATTGAGACAGCATTTTTTTTTGGCATTTGCCAACATTCTGGGCGGGTGAGTTACAGAAAACGGTTATGGCACAAGACTAAATATTGTGGTCGAAAAATGGTGTCTCCAATATGTTAAAAAATAGTGACCATTTTATCTTTATTGAGTTTTATCGGACCCACGAAATGCGTCACCGTACGCACCATTTATCTTATTTCTTGGGATCGTTGATCAAATCATTGATCATTGAAGTATGCTATATTGGGGTAATAATTGATGAATCATTCTTTGTATATGACCTATATGAATCAATGTCTTCTATAAAGAATATTTTATTATCAGTTACGTAAGATATCTTAAAAATCAAAATTAATAACCTAAAAAGGCTTTTCTCAAAACTTGTCCGTTGTTTTACTCAATTTGCTGAGTCATTGTTTATGAAAAGCCTTTTAGATTTTGTTTACTTTTAATACGCTTAATTATATTTCGAGGAACTGATTCATTTTAGTTAATGGTAGTCAGCGCAAAGTATCAAAGTTCAACCACCATTATCAGACTAATTTATAAACTTCCATTCCTGTCTCTTGCCTTTTTGTTTTATTGTGTTGACCGAGAACGAAAGCCCTAACAAAACTCAATAACAAAATTACCACGAGCTTAACTGGTTCAGCAAAGCGTTTTCTCAAATTTTACCGCTGTAAAAACGACTACTTCCACGAATTAATCTCGGATAGCGTTCCTGCGATACGTTAGCAAATAGCGTGATACCGGGTACTTAATATCATCTAAAACCATTATGATTAATTGCAAAGAATACTTTAAGGTTAAATCCAAATGACTGAAATTGACAACTCTAAATCACTAAGTAGCAACCAAAAGGAAATGGATATTTAACTGTAGTAAGTCTACTTGAAATGGATTTGAAATTGCATAAATTACTTCAATTTCTAATCAGAGTTTCTATTCAATTCCGCTTTAAATAACTGACCTCATTTCTATATTTACAATCCAATGACGTGGTAATAGTCATTTTAAAGTTCACTATCTACTATTTCCGTTTTTTGTTACGTGGCCTTAGAGAAAGTAAAATTTATATGTATTTTTTAAGTTTTGCAACGTTAGACCATAATAACAGTGATCACTCACTTTTCTTATTTAGAAGAGTGGTTTTATTGACTGCATGAGTGCAAGGAAATGCCATTAAATATTATTAGAATATTCAACCATTTTGAAACTTTCTGACATTATTAAAACATTCAACCAAGTAAACAAAAGGTGAACGAAACACAGTAATTTGAACATCCGAACCGTATAAAGTTGTTAAATATGCATCTCAGTTAAGCTGGTGTCGTAACAATTACATACATTAATTAATAATAATTGTGAAAAGAGCGAACAACTTGTAAGGGCAAAGTTGGATCCTGCATATATTAGAATTCATTATAAAGCTGGCACTTCACGCTTAAAGCTATTCGGGATTTTCACTTGCATCAACGGAGTTACCAACTTATATTGTTATTTACGTTGTGACATAGATCCTGCTGGATTTTTAGTGCTTTGCATTACATTACAATTGCATTAACCAACCTATTTTACGTCGTGCCTTGCGGAAAGCTTATTTGTTAACGTAGTTTTCCCTTGAGAAAGTTGGTCGCGAAGAAAATTGGGATTTAATGAACATATTGTCACTGTTAGGTTGTAATATTTCGGCGTCAAAGTTGAGGTGCTTTGAATAAGATTTGATAGAGGAGATCATTGAGTTTCTTTAAGTCGTTATACTAGCAATTCGTTTAAATATTTGTACGTCCGGTCTAATGCAATGGAAACATAACAGTAAAACTAAACTAGTTATTGAGCAATAGCAATAAAAACTGGTAAATGTCTAACTATAACACTTACATTGAAAGAAACCTTTTCATAATAAAGGCTTTTATTTCGCTTTATGTATACCGATAGGGAAATTGCAATTGGAAATGCGTTTTAATACTCAACAAACAACTCTCAATTAGCTAAATTGTCTTTTAAGCTTTCTATGTAAATGTTTATTATTATGCAGCTAATTATTGGCGAATAATACTAAATAGAAAGCGTATTTATTAAGAGGAGGGTTATTAAATAACTCCACGAAAGCAATTAAAACTTCTGATGGACAGATATAAATTGGACCTTCCTCGAATCGACAGTAATAATACCGGAATCGGATCTTCCGGTCTCCAGACAATATTCAAAAGCTTCACTCTCTGTATCATAGACTAATATGGGTCTAACAGATTTTCAGAAGCAAAAACATTCCAGTCCATTTTCATTATGGCAAAAGCTGTAATGTTTCTTGCGGCGAACGAAAAGTTTGAAGCATCTGGAATTAACAGGATATTTTCGAGAAATGCGTTACAAGGGAACCAAAATCCCAAACAAATATACTTTATACTCTCAACCGTAAACTTTTGGACAATTTGTCTCTTTTTGTTGCAGTTTTATCCTTTGATAAGCCACTATTTGAGTTATACACGTCTTTGACTTATTCCACTCATATTTTATCACTGCTTTTTGAAACATTTTTATTAATTGGAAGTTTTTACCAACTTTAATAAATTAATGTCAGTTACAAAGTAAATACATAATGTCATGCATTGGTTATAAAGACCTAATACTAAAGTTCATTTTTATGACACCATTAATGGTGCCAGTAAATTCTTTTATTTTAATCCGCTCTCTCTATAACGTTTTTAATGGTAAATCAATAGGTTTTATTAAAAAAGGGGTGCTGTGAAAGTTGAAACCGCAATGTTTTTTAAAATTCCGGGCGATTTATCAGTCGCGGACTCAAACGCGAAACAGAAAAGTGTTAAAAATATTAACGAAACTTGTCAGCGCGTTTTAATAAATTTCAACCGCAGATAAATATCTAAATGAGTCGAGACGTTTTAAAGCGGAAGTTAGTTTAAACTTACCGAGAAACGAGTTTTCCTCTCAGTTGTTGAAAAGGCTGCAAGAAATGTCATATTTAAAGAAACCGAAATAGTGGTTTTCGAAACTTCGATGATTCTTGGAGTAACCGGGAATTTCTTTTTGAATAGTTGGATAAATATAATTTAATTATTATGGACTTAAACGTGATGCGGTTTTCGAATTCGGATTTCGCAGTTTCAATGGGCATTTTTAATTGGATTTTAAGCCCTGAATGTTTTTGCATAATAATGTGGGGATCAACCTGATGATAATAGAGAGGTGGGCAAATTAATACTTGATAATTTTTCTTAATTTCCTATTGCACGGGTTTTCTTCCACTGGAGAAAATTTACTCCTAAAAATACTTAAAATCCGACTGTTTTGGGTAAATTCAAAGGGACTGGATTTAATTCATCCAGCGCTCTTTCAAAACAAAAGGGCAATTTGGAATTTCACTCTGTCTGTTTTAAAATTATTTCGTCTTCGACTTGTAAAGAAGAATGTATTTTTTTGTCACCCCAAATCATAATGACTCCACATACCTAAATTTGTCCCAACAAGGCTGATATATTCCGTTCTGCTTTAGATTCCTTTGGAGTCGGCAACCCGACCTTGGAGCAACAAATTAATTACCTCTAACTATTTAACTTTGCATATCAAAGGTTACCTCTCAGTCACTAAATCACTTAGGCGAAGCAAATGTGAATTAATAAGTTATTTATCGACGTGCTTTCAAACAAGGTATCGACCGTATAACGTAACTGAAAGGATTTAGTTCCGAGTAATTGATACATGAGAATCACAACATATGCCCTTTATAATACCGCAATTAATACCTACTTTGATGTACTCGTATAGTGCGGGCGTAAAGTTTGAAATGGGGCAAGTTTCTAAGACTGTTTCAAAAGAGCTCAAGAGGCGGAAGTACTAGAAGTTTTCCTTTCAAAACTAATTGCTCGGAAAAATTGATTTTCTCAACGTCAATATTACACTGTTTAGTATACAAGTTAGTTTTGTACGTAAATTGTAAGCTATGAATTGCTTAACTAGTTCAGCCATGATTCTTTAATGGTTAACCTACTTTTTCACCATTTTTATTGTGGATACTTGCCAGTAAAAAGATTAATTATAATTTTTTTCTTATTTTAGTATAAATTGGTAGGAGACTGAGATTAAGAAGAATATTCCTTCCTTCGTTAGGTACCAATTTCGTCTCTTTAGTTTGGTTCCTTTTGTTAGATTTATTCTCCTTTTTTGTTGGGTTCTCCGCACTTTTCCTGAATAATCCTTCTTAAAAGAGATATTTATTTTTAGTGGCAGTCTGTAAAGAGAATTAACAGTTTGTCATTTATACTTGACTCTAGATTTAATTTAGATTCAGAAAATATAATTAGTTAGGCATTTATGGCCGTTTTCCCAACATTGGCTTAGTTGAGTTTAAGGAGAGCTTAGATAAAATTCAGTTAGAAGTGTCGGAGAAACAGGCATTGATGGACTAGATAAATTAGGAACTCAATTTGTTAATATCATGATCGGATATGTCCACTTTGACGTCTGCGTGTCCATAGCAAATAATATGGCACAAGCCCACAAGTTGACATTTGTCATTGTCAAATACATTATGTAATGTTAACCCCACAGATTGTTAACTCTACATGTGTAGCATTTAGCATAAATCTCAACACAGTGAGTAGTTTGTGATTGGTAAAAAAACAGCTTTCAGCTTGCTGCTTTTTTGACCAATCACAGTGCTGTGATTTATGCAAATAATGCACACGTGGATTTACAATAATTCGCTATTTAACTATTTAAGCCGCTTGATTTAAATATGAAATAATAAAGACTGACACGCCATTACAAGCATTTTCATCAATATTGAGTGCATCATGTGACTCTAAAATTGCCTGCAGTGTTTGTTGAATACCCAAACTTAAGTGTATATGATTGACTTGTATATGATCAAAGAGTATATGAACTTAACAAGGTTTATATGTTTGGCTTGTATACAGGGTGTCCAAAAGACTGGAATATTGCAAATAACTCAAAAACTACTAATTTTATTTTTCTCAAAGTTTTTATATTGTTTTAGTAAACACGAGCGCATGACACGAGTTTAAAATGGGGTAGCAAGTGTGGGTCAGTCACAAAGTATACCAATTTTCTTAATTCAAACTTAACACCCTGTATATTACTTCAGATTTTAAGAATACTCATAAAGACCATTTTATGTAGTACGAAAATATGATGAACTTTTGAACTTTATGACACAAAAAAAATTGATAACAATTTAACATCATTCGCTAGTTTTGGACGTATATTTATAGTATTATGATAAATGCCTCAATGAAAAATAATAGTGAGGAAAAGTATTATACAAATTTCGTAAATTGGACTTTCTGAAACGTTTTTAACAAATGGCTCTTCTGCTCCACAAATCTAAATATTTTAACATTTACACAAAATAAAAGAAATATAAAAGCCACCAATTTTAATCTTTTTAATTAAAAAATGGAATCAAAAAAAAATAAGGTACCATTGAACTATAGAAATAGAAATAGAAAGGTGCAACAACTGTTAAGTCTTTGACATAAAAAAGATTCAGTGAGACATAACAAAAAAAAATGGAACCCACTTTCTACTGTCTAAAGCCACTTGGGGTGAGTAATAATCGTAAATTTTCTGGTGAGAAATATTTTTGAAGTAAATTCCCGCGTTGATAAACAAAAGAAACAAGATTGATAAGTATCAATCTTAAGGGAGATAAATCAGTATTTCAAGATTTTTCCAATAACATTAAATCTAGACCAAGAAACAAAACATAAATTTGATGTATTGGTATGAATTGAATGATACATCGATATCGTCATAAAATATAACATGCTTAGGAGGGGTAGGGTTACGAGTTGAGAGGAATATATATCTTGCTTAACGACTATTTAATACCTAGATTTTCACCATAAAAAATAGTAAGATAAATCTTTGGAGGGTTGAGGCAGCACAACGGCATCTAAATGGTATTTTTCGGTTAGGAAGCATTAAGGAAAATAATTTCTTACACATGTTACGAGCATTTATAGCCGACAAAGCGCCATTAATAACAAAGAAACCTGGCTTGTTTGAACAGAGCGGGCCACCGTTTCATTATATATAAGCTGTAGCTCAAAATTATATGTTTTAAATGGCCTTAAATTGCAGCTTGTACGCCTGCAAAATCACAAGTATTAAGGCTTTTTAGCCTAAACTTTCTTCGAATACTTTAACCGGTATTATGTGCTTTTTGAAATGAAATACCCCAAATTATTCCCTCTCAATTTGATCGCTTAAGTTGAGTTGGTTAAGAAGATTAGGCATTTAGGTTTTACGAGGCTAATAAACTCCTTTGTTAAATTTTAGAGAAAAGAGGTAGGATTAATATAGCTAAAGGTAAGGAATAATAATTGAATCAAACGGCATCAATGATAGAGTTGGACGTTTGCCTATCTTCTTCTTTCATGCTTCAGTAGTTATGATAAGTGTTACATAAATAAAAATGAAACCTAATTCAATTTGCTCCTCTCACGTTCGACATCGCTTCTGAATTTCGAAAAGACTATTTTCGATAAATAGACCATAACTATGTGAAACGAGTGTTGAAAGGAAAGTAATAAGCACTTTGGAAGGGAATGCTCATATTACTCTACAATTTAGCTTGCTTAACGTTACGTAATAATACAGCATCACCGACAGTACTTTGAAATTTTATTACTCCAAAACTGACCACTATAAACAGTAATGTGATTTTCATATGGAAATGCAAAACCGGCAATTTCCCTTTATTTTATTCATATTTTCACGTGTTAACATCCTGCAAACTTCCGCCTGCATTATGGTAATTCCATTTTGTAAATCACAATTTGTTTTTTGCTTTAACGAGAAAATATCTCAGTAAGTAATATTTCTTCCTAGAAAATTAAATGATTATTTTCAATCGTTTAGAATTTTAAATTTTTAGCCAATATTTAGGAAAAGCTCTCGAGTCTCATTAATGCAGATTCTTATTAAAATTTTAAAATGTATCTAATATGCAAAGTAATTTTAGCCAAAATTGGAGTATTAAAACGAAAAATAGAGCAAAACGTTTGCGTTTTATTTCTTTAATAAATGATTTGGAAAGTTTAAGCTAAAAAACGCTTTTTTCCGGATATAGATTAAACGGAATTTATCGACGACATAAATTTCTTATTATATCTGTGCTTAACTGGGCCGAGCTAAATTATAGATACTTTTAGAAAGGCTTCACCTCTTACATTGGTGATATATGGTGCAGTTTTATGCGAAGGTCATTTTAATAAAAGGCTATTTCCTTAAAAATCATTCTGGAATCCGGTACGACTAAACCTCTAAATAATTTTCCAGATTTTCTTATTCGCGACTGGAAGTTACAAAGAGCAAATTCAAAGTTTTACTAAAGTTTCATTGCAACAAATACCGAGTTGCCTTTTCTTTAAGGCAAAGAAGGTATTACCCTCAATATAAAAGATTTTCTCTGGAATTCTTAATAAGAACGAGTGGTCTTCCCAAGATTGTTTCGATTAAACAAGCCAACACCACCCAAAGTTTTAGCTTTTTATATGAGCCTGTTATAGTGATTTTATTGCAGGTAACTGGATAATTTCCTGAACCTATTACAAAGTTTCAGGTTGTTACGTTTCACCCTCTAAATGAACATAATTATTCCCACGAAAGTTGTAAATTAGTTTAGTTTTATCCGGCTAAGTAGTTTATATTAAGTTAAAAATTATCAAGTGACTGGTTTGTGTCGATTTAGGGTAAATAATCTAATCAGTACCTTTTAGATTTTGGTTGAAAATGTTAAATCCGTGACGGACGTGAAAAGTTTTGAATTATCCAGAAATGTATTAGCCCTAGTGTGCATATAATATTAAAGCTTATAGTGGAAAATCTTCTTTTAAAGCTCTTGTAAATAACCCCATGCTGAAAATTGCGGGAAACACATTAGTTTTGCTTAGCATGCAGCGGAAAATAATAGAACAGTGTATGTGTGCACAAGCTGCAACTAATTTTCCTAGTTTTTCGGACTTCCAGCCATTTTATTTCATTAAAATTCATTTGCAAAAAATACAGATGCTTTTAATTGAGCTTCGGCCAGTGCGAGCCAAGCAATGTATTGAGTAATACCTTAATACAATCCGTTGCTACATACCTTTCGTAGGTAATAATGCATTAACCTAAATTAGCTTTCGTGCCAGTGTAAAGTTAATCAGTGCTGGGTGAATTTAGTATTTCCTGTTGAAAAAATATGTAAAGCCTGTTTCCTAATTGATTTCTAATAATTACAGAGAACATCCCGTTTCATTATTACGATGAGGTATGTAGCAATAGATGATGAAGAGTAATGCATGATTAGACTTTTGTTTGTGCTCGGTGGTTTGGTGTTGAGCTTTGTGTTTTTGTTTCAGGGACGTCCATAGAAATTGATTATTTCAAAGCTTATGCTAGAGACAACTTTACATTCAAATGTCCGGATGCTAATGAAAATACCCTTATTGAGTACTTAGAATGGCATTTTGAATCGAGACGTCAGAAAATACTTGAGTACCATAAAGATGCCGGTACAACTTTATTCAATGGCTGGAATGGCCGGGTTGGAATAGATCCTCAATTTGGACTTATCTTTAGTAATGTGACTTTTGCTGATACTGGCTACTATATGTGTCTAATCAATCATAGACTTTTACCCGACGTGGTGATCAGATTCACCGTTATTGGTGAGTATAACAGTAATTGCAACTCCAACTAAGCTAAAGTCTCTCGTATTACGTGCAGGTTTTAGTTTCAGAGTTTAATTTGTTGAAAGGGTTATATTTTCAGCCAAACTTTCTAGCGTTTCCACTTCTGACTCGGTATTAAGAAGTCCGAAAGGTGAAAATTTAGATCCTTCAGAGACGTAATATATTGCCGCTTTTGTTTTTTAGACTCCGAATCCCATGTTAGCTGCGGTGCTGACTTTTTGTCTTAAGGGAAATAAAATTTTGGCCTCCGTTCACCAGATATAATATTATAGCTCCTTGTTTTAAAATACTCTTTTACTTTGGGGTCTGTATCACGGTTCCTTTTATTGGAGTAGCTTTTTCTTTTCTTGATAACATCTTTCTTTTTCAAGGATAAGGTATCAATGGCTCTCTTTTATAGGGTGATTCAAAAAATAAAAGGGACATAAAAGAACGCCCAACTATGCTGAATTATACAGATCGCTGCCTTCAAGCAGTATTAGCACGAAGCGAATTTATTACTTCGACGTTTTAAGACTTGGTCTCCGGAAACACTTTTTTATTCCAGCAAATTACCACCTCTTTCTTACAACTAAAAAGAACCCTTTTATATTCAACTAGACATGCAAAAATATGTACCAACCTAAATTATACTAAATGAAAAAAAAAATATATGATTATCAAACAAAGCCAGAATTCTGATGTATTATTTTCATAAATCAAATGTAATATATTTTCTGATAAACGTTTGTTTTGACTGTGACATTTTTCTAACTTAGCCTAAAAATAAATTGGTGTTTTAATTAACTATTAAAAGATTAATCACTTACATCCTTCATCAATTAATCAGAAAATATAGAGGGCGTGTCATTAAAAATGTATCACCTTTATATTTTTTGGCACCTTTGCCATGGTTTTTATTTTATTCAATGACATTTTCTGAAGATTTAAGAAAAGTTTCTTGTATTAACCGTTTTTCCCTACCTGCCAAAAAATTACCACTACAGGTTTTAGTAAATTTAGAAGAATTGCAAACTTCAAAATAAACCCAAAACTTTTTTCTAACAAGAATACACTCTAAAAAGCACACTTTACCAAAGTTTCCTATCCAAAAGCAAAGAAAAAACACCTGCACATAAATTCGCAAGTTTCATGTTTTAAACACCTGAAAAAGCTCAGTTAAAGCTATAAATTTACCTAGAAAACTTATTTAGAAAGAGGAAGGAAGTTACAAATTAGGAACTTTCTCATAGTACAGAAATGTAAGTTTAGCACGCATTTACGCATTTCGAGTGAAAGACATAGTAATTTTCAGAAATCTATTATCCAGACAGATCGGTTAACGCGTCCTAATGATGTGTTAGCTGCTCAATTGACACAGAGAGAACCTAGTTTCTCTATGCATTGATACCTCATTATCTATGCAGAATATTGGTTAGATATTGGTAAATAGAACGGCGATTAGATCCAACGCGCCTATAATATGCGATGGGGGATTGTAATGCGTTAATGGGAAAGGAAATCTGTATTAAATTTGCATTTAAACGTTATTGAAGCTTTTGCCATTTGAAGGCGGAATTTACTCTAAGCGTAAATAAAAACATTTTGCTGACAAAATTGCAAAGAAATAACCACAATGGAGATTTTTATAAAGCTACTTTATGATAGGGATGTTTCCAATAATAATAATAAATATATAAGATCACCACCATAAAGTATTCGATTTCTGGTTAAAGCGGACATTTCCTGAATTCTAAAGAGAACTATAATGAATATGTAAAGTTTCGTTCACACATCTCCATTTATAACTAACTATAAAATGAAATTTTAAAGGAGTAAACATCACGTGTACTCCAACAGATTAAAATTTCCAGCAAGATAAATTTCCAAGCTGCATTATTTTGGCCCGTTTCGTTCAATCTTGGCTAAACTTTATTCATATCATGTAGGCGTTTAATCTAGCCATTAAAAGTCATATAAATTGTTAAAGTTTAAGGGATTTATATGCTCAACTTGTAACATAAACTTCAAAATTCCCCTAAAATATACATAAAGTTTCTAGTGTTACACTTTTAGCAGTTGCGTTTTTGTTCTAAATCCTACAAACTACGGTGATAAGGAATTATTCCACATTAGTTGCGGTTTACTTATCAAGGATGCACTAGTCTTATTCAAATAAATTTAAATAGTTTTACTTTTAGTGATGCCACCAATTTTATTCGTCTGTGTAAATGCCTTATTACTTTAATTAATTTGCTCTGCGTGTTTCTAAACGTGCCTCTTGAAATATTTGCGACATTCCTGTGTGTAAACTTCTCATATCATAATTTCAAAAAGGGTGGAATTCTCCAGGTTACAAAAAAAAACTCTTTTTACCTGGGTAGTCTAGTAGAAAATTAATTAATTTGCTCTTGCCTATTATACTTTAGAGATGATTAAAAGTGTGATGTGTTTCCTGGATTAAAATTAGATGGTTACTAACTTAAGGGAGTGTGAAATGGATATCTCTAAAGAGCTTAAGGTGGTATTAGGACCCATAATAGGTCTAATCAGAATAATACATTGTTGATCGAGATGAGAAGATAATTATAAAGCAGGGGTATTTTAAGTGAAATTTAATAGCGAAACAATTAATTTAGTTATTGTATAGCATAAGAACAGTTTTCAGAAAACATGATAGTGGCTAATAATACTTAACAAAATCCACTCGACAACTTAAATTCTGCACAAAATAAAAGAAAATCACCAAATCTAATTTGAAGAGACTACTGGCAATGTCAAAAGACAACAATTAAATTAAGATCTCCCATTGTTTTCGCTCTCCTTTATTAAGGGTTTTGCAATGAATCTGGTTTTCATTAGAAACCCGTCTCACTTAATATTTTTGCGAATATTGCTGGGTTAATTATTGTTTAGATTGGTTGAGACGGAGCTAAAATGGCTCGAATTTGTACGGCTAAGAGAGACGCCGAGCTCACTTTAAGGACTTCGTCTTTCGGGTTTAATTACGGACAATAAATCAAACATTGTTCTTTAGGCTAAACTAATTTTAACATTGCCAAAATTTATAGGTCTTCCTATGACGTGGTACCAGTTGATTGGATTCGATTGGCCTTCACCGTAACAAGGATACAAAAGTAATTTCTAGCCCTTCCCGAGCCTTATAAATCAACGTCCTTAAAAGTTAGCCCTTAACTGTTTACACCTTGCAAGTATTAAATAATTCCTTTAATTGTTAATTCTTGGATTATTTTTATCTATGAAAAAGTAATGTTTAAAAATACAGACTCTTCTTCAATGTTATTCGACTTTAATCAACTCTAACAACCGTGAGGTTTTCTAAACCCATTAGCCACTTTATAGGGTTTATCTAGCCTCTTTATACAAAAAGAATCTTGTTCGAGGTGGATTTTACGGGCTTTAATTAGAGTCTCAAATAGTGCATGCAACACTAGAAGATTTTTACTACAGTTTAGCAAAAAGACTGATTGCCTTTAAATTACTTTTGAAAAAGTATGTTGTTGCTAATGTTACAATTTACTTCCCGTTAGAGACATTTTTAGTAATACTGGTTTCCTGTTAATTAACTGAACATAATAATAAAGCACGTCATGTCAAACAAGTAATTATATGAAACAGTATTAAATAAAGTGAAGAGGGAAATTTAATATTTGCTGCAAGCTTTACAAAGTTATATATGTATATATGCGTGAAATGCACATAATTTAAATGTTACACGTTATATCATTATTTGACAGAAAACTTATTTTCTATTTTGTTTTACAGCTTTAAAAGAGCATGTTAAATACAGTTTAATTTTGTGTTTAAATATAATAATTACATTCAATACTCTGTTAGGCAAAATAAACTTCCAAACCTTAATAAAGCTCAATAAATACATTCCCTTCGATGTTCTGCACCAAACCTCATATGTCAAACGCAAGTTTCCTATATGGTAAGCTTTAAAGTTCCCGATAAAGTTAATTTTGAATCTGCGGCCGTTCCGTAGTGGCCACAAGCTTGATTGGCAGGCTTTTTGATTAAGTTTGCAACAGACAAACCGAGAAGAACGAGGGTAAAGATGGTTCGATTTAAAATAACAGTTTAAGAGTAGATAAAAATTGTTTGGTCAACATTTCAATCTAATTTTCTTAAAAGTGTTAATATTTCACTAGAATATATTCGGTTAAAGCTGTGATAATATTTTATTTGAATTGTCAAGTTTCAGAGTTTCAGTATTAGTAAAGTATTACATAATCAAATGATTTATTGAAAATGGTATAACACCGGTTTTGAAAACATTCTGTATGTAAATCAATATAATATAATATAAAATAATTCTTCCAAAAATAGTTCTTTTGGTTTATTGTCTCAAATTGGACGAGAAAAATTGATATTTTTAGAACGGTTTAAATACCATATTTATGCAAAAAATAAGCGCTTAAAAGTTATTGATAGGTACTAATAATAGCAATGTATGTACCAAAGAAAGTAATTAATTTTAATTGACAAAAAAATTACAAAAATAAACTCTATATGCATAATTTCACAACCACTCGTACTAATAATTAAATTCTAACTGTTTTTCTCCTCACTCCCATTGAGTATTGATTTTTATTAATAAAAAATTGCTTCCTCTCCCATTTTTCAGGAAATTACGACGCTCACCTGCATTTACATCGTAATTTATTTCGGATTTCAATCTGCAGGTTAATTTTCGTCTAGATGCTACAGTTAATTATAGCAAATAACAGGAAAGGTAAAGCTAAATACCCTCTAGAGTTTTTAATAATGTATTTTATTTGAAGAGTAAAGTAAACCTGGCCCTTAATCCCTGTAATAATATTTCAAGGGTCTAATTCTTAAAAGATTAAACAAACAAGTTAAGGAAAAATTAATTGGGACGCCATTTACGTGGCGCAGAAAAAATATTTGTTGAGGGAAATTTAATTCGGGTGTGAATTTAAATCCGGTCTTCAGACATAGTTTAATTGAACAGCCGCAAGAAAAAGTTTCGGGATTTAGATTTGTTTAATTTGCTGTTTTGCTAGTTAGTTTAATTTTTGCTTGAAGCCGTCTTGAAAATTAAATTAAAGAAATTTAAGAAATCGTCAAAAAAGGAAAAAGTCCCAATCAATCTAAGTCCATTTCCGCATTTAACGCTTTTCTTATTACCATTTAGATTAAGTATATTTCCTTTTAAATATTTTCACCGAGGCCTTCATCATTATTCGGTGCCTCGACGTAAAAGGAATTCGTAATTAAAGGAAATGCCAGTCATGTTTAACTTACAAGGTAAATAAGACACCTCAATATCTGTGGACCAACGGTCTCAATCAAAAAAATATTTTTTTGTTATAAATCTTATCCTCTGCCCTGAAGTGTCCTTATATTCTTATACAACTTAATATTTGATCTTTCGGAAGCTGCTTTCGGTTATTTTATGTCGAGAAAGCTAGCACTTTCGTTCATTTTGAGTTATGGTAATTCTCGATCCGACCCCAAAACAATTCAATAATTCATTCAGTTCATAACCAAGTTTTTTTTTGGAAAGTCGGAAAGGAAATATGTCGATCGATCGTCCAATACTTCCGGCGGTCCTATTACCATTTAGATTACGTTTCCTAGTTAAAAATTTTAATTGGCTCTTTAATTATCTTGACTGAGAGTGTTCGAACTAGTTAAAAGAAGGTCTTCTTTCTTTTTAAATAAAAAACGGCCGTCATACACTTTTAAGTTATACTGGAGCTACACACTGTAACCTGTTGTTATTTGCAAATCTCGTGCGCATATATATTCTGATTTATAGGTATTTCACGTAGTCTGCAAGTGTTAAGATAATTAATCTACATCAAACTATGTCTTAGTAAATTCGTAGTGATTGAACTAATAATCTGTCTATATTACAGACGTTCCTGACCCACCTGGCCGTCCATTGATAACATTCTTCACATCCAGATCTGCAAACCTTTCTTGGGCGCATCCGAGAGGTACTAATCGTAGTACCATCACCCATTACACAGTCATAGTTCGGTAAGTGATTACCTATAATGTGAAGCGTTTTGGATTCAAATATTTATATGTCAAAATCAATAGCCAATTTATCTGGAAAATAATTCCCAATGTTAATGCTATTCATGATTTATAGCCTACTTGTTCACGCAAAAACCTGATAAAGGATTTATTAAACCAGTTTAGTGCTTCTTTGCTGAATTCCATTCGACGCAGTGAAAAACTTTTAGTCTTGAATTAACACACTACATTAACACGTTTTGCATTTAGATAAGGAGAGCGCATTGCGTGATGCGTGATATAATTATCGACCTTCGATAGCGCAGAAAAAGTTCAGAATTTCGCAATCCTGCAAATATTATCACAAAGTAATATTTATTTAACCTCCCATATTTTTTTTCACCAAGTAACACTGTTAGAAAGCAATTTTGAAAATAACATTTTATTAACATAATTTATAATGTTGAGTTTATGAAAATACCCTCGTATATCAGAAGGGACTATAGAACTAAAAGGGTAACTAAACAAGTAGAGAAGCAAGGCGGCCTAATATTGCAAAGGGATGTTTATCTATGGATAAATGTTCTAGATAAGCGTGTATGTGTTTAAGGGCTGATTAGGGTGACTAAAGCAAATGTGAAAGTCCCTTGCATACATATGATGCCCCAAAATAATTGGTCATCAGTGTGGAAGGGTGCACATTTGGCTCTTAGAATTGAAAGTTTTGCTAAATAAATTTTTCCGCTTCGTCGCAAATTTAAATCGCAATCAATTCACCAGACTTAATTATTTTATGAAACTTGATACTAGGGGATCTTTAAAAATTAACATACAACTATATCCATTTTCTTCCTTGTTTAGGATAGCGTTGCCGTCTGACTAAGGAAAAAGTTGTTATTATCCATTTGCTGGTCAAGGGAAAAATCCACAGGCCAGATGGCGCCATATCTATTTAAATATAAAGGGATATCTTTGCATTTGATGTTAGTAATATACAAGGCCCGCTTTGAGAGAGTATTTACATAATTGACTGTGTCGGTCGAAGTCTCTGTATAACAGCGATTACTATTAGCATTTAATTGAATACAAAAGGACCAACATGCAAATGCAGCCTCGTAAAACCAACTCCCCTCGACAAAATTGAAAAACCCGGATACACAAATGAGTTTAACTTATAAACCTAGAAAGTGCAGAAGATTGTTGATTTTTTCCGAGTATTTTAACCTTTACTAAAGATATCAACCCTTTTGGAATAAAGGAGTTTTGAGTGTAATAATTCAACTGTCCACACAAAAAATTCCTTCTCCTTTTCATATGTACTAAACATTTATCTCCAAACGTTCTTCCACGGATTATAAAGTTCCTGGCAACGTCAAAAGATTAGCTTTGTGGCATTTCTTTTTAAATGTCAGGCAACTTCAAATTGCTTTTATGTAAAATTTATGATGTCCCAAATCTGCTTATAATCCAGGGCCATGTTAAGGTTAATAGTACACTTCCACAAGGGTTGTCGACTATTTGCTTAATATTATTCCTTCACCCAAACGGATTTTTATTATACATCCAACTTTCTCGAAAAACCTGTCAATCTAAATTTAAAAGCAAACTGATAGAGTTTCTAACCTTAACGCATACACAAACCTTTACTCAAAACTTCTAGTGTAGTCCTATTGATTTATCTTCAACTCTCGGGAATCACTTACGTCTTTAACTTTCAAGATTCGAAAGTTACCTAAACGTTTCAGTTGCACGAAAAACCCATTCTCGTATAACTCTACAAAACCTTCAAATTTAGTTCAAACATCGAACTCTCTTGGATATTTCTAACCTGTTAAAATGTGTAATCTTTTACTTTTCGATATGGGAGAATCTCAAATTTCCGCGTTTGGCTATATTGTTGAAACCCTAAACCAATATGTGGTTCTGTGTAGGTCATTTTTTTTTATCTTAAAGTGATATTTAATCAAAAATTATTTTACAGCTAGCAGTTTGTTTAAATGCTTGTTAAATCAACAGAATACTGATAAAACTCAATTCTAAAGCCGGGTACTTTTTGGGGGAAATGACCATTTCAATACAGGAATTGGAATTTACTGAAAATAGCCTCGAGGCGAAATTAGATTTTTTTTCGATGTAGGGTTAAATATGTCCGAAATAAGTGACAATTGCAGTGTCCGGTTTGAATTCTGCATAAGAAGACAAAAACATGAAAAAGTAGTCTATTTGAATAAAAATGTATCAACCAATACAAAATTAATTGATATTTCCCAGTAAAACATTTTTCCAGACTTTAGCATTTTCGATTTTCCCATACGGTCGCTGATTCATACTTGTAAAACAAACGTAAAACTTTCATAACACTGTGGTTACACATCGAACAATGAAAACCGACAACTGAAGTTCTGAAGTTGAATATATAGACAAACCCTCAATCAAAAGTTTTAGCGCTTTATCAGTTTATTCCCGTGCTTGAACTGTGAGTAGTTCTTTCTTTAAACTGGTACAAATTTTGTGGCTCAATCTCACAAGCTTTGGTTTTAATATTATCATCCTTGTGACAGGTTACGATCGAAACAAGAGTTGGCAGGAAGAGCGCTTTCAGTTTTCCTTCATCGGGCAAATTAGATATACTTAGAGGGAGAATTGGGGGAAAATAAAAGTGGTTCATTGCGATAAGCTGACCAAAACGTATTTCCTTTATGCGAAATCAGCGAATTCGAGCAGTCGTTGGATTTGGCTCTAGTTTCAAAATCTACCCCCGATAAGATTGGTGTTGCATAAAAAGCAAATTACCAAAGGCTTAAGCGAAAGGAACATAAAATTTAGCTCGCTATTTTGTTTTCACTACATTTTAAAACTCCGCTTTGATACAAGATCGGCCCCCGGAAAATTGCTTTTAATCCGGAAAGAGTTCTTTTAATTATCATCGCTTAAAATTGAGCAAAATCATTTTAAAATGTTACCACGCTAAATCTCAGCGCTTAACTAAGAATAAACAGGGTGGCCTCTTTCGTGAAAACGCGATTAAAAATTAAAATGATGTTACCAAATATTTATACCATTAATTACTGTATCATTTTCAAATGGAAAACATAATCTTCGTTAAGTAAAATTTTCAATATTAGGCAACATAGAAATAACAATGAGTATACCAAAATAACTTATTTTTGCTATACGGTTATGGTGAACTGGAGATTGTTAATGTACACTAAATGAACTAAACTGAAGTTGAGATCAGAAGATTTATCACCCCTGTATGACAAATACTGATACACCATAGTATAAATAATAACTCCCCAAATTGATTGATTACCTGAACGCGTTACATTTCCATACAGCATTTGCTCATATAAAAATGATCCATATTAATTTTGCATTCGTTGTACTAGAATAGATACAGTTAATAGGTAAAGAAGGGGAGACACGTAACGATGTTCGATTTATCCTGTAGGCCATCAGTCATTTTAAAAATCTATTACAAACCACACTTTTATGAAAGTTAGACCATGCGAGACGGCAATTCTTGCGAGAGTGCGAACCCTAAGGGAACACAATGTAAAAACGGATAGCGAAACGAAATTTGATAGATAACTTCACCCTCTATCCCATTTTGCTTTATAACTTAAGCCGATATTGGCGCTTTTTTTGAAGAAGCTTTAAATTTTTAACACCCTCAACCCTACAATTTTTTCCAATGTCCCTATTTACATTTTGGCATGAATATTTCATGCCTTAATAAAGTTCTTTTCTAGAACGCTGGTATAATACTACACTTAGCAGTTTAATTCACCATAAGCTACCTAATCAATAAAAACAATTACCAACGTTCAAAAGAAACTCGAACGTACGTCTATTACATTACTGAGGCTCTTTTGAATGGTCTAATATGCTTTTCATCAAAAGAAAGGTTCGTATTCATTATCAAACGATACTTTTTGATTGTGTAAACTTTCGATGCAATAAACGGATAAAAGGTTTTTGCCAGCGAGCTAAATGCAAAATGATAGTCTGCTGTACAGGGATCATTCCTGACAGAAATTTTATTAAGTTGTCAATCATCTAGGTAAAGTAAAAAATTACATTTTCTATTGCACTGAGCTTTAATTTACCTCTGTGATCCCCCTCAAAGAATACTAGGTATTAATTATGAAAGTTCAGCAAAATTCAACGTTAATGACAATGACATGACAGTTAATTATTATTTTACGCTGTTCAAGTTTGAAAATACCATCATATGATAGATCTAAAAAAAGTAAGATACGAACATGTAAACCGTTTTGCTCTATCTCCAACTGTTCACCTGTTGTGTGTCAATATATCAAAAACGACAACATCTAGAGAAATACTGAATAAAACCAAAACTTACTAAAACAGGCAACAAAATCAAGAAATAATACATTTTTGGTTTCCTAGATACACTACTTCGCATTCTTAGTTGGCCACCCTGTACACATAATCATACGTACATCATAATAGAACGGTCATAATTTTTACACTACAAAAATTGATATACTTTAGTAACAGCAATTTTGAAAGTGCAAATCTAGAATTACGACTTTCAAACCCTTAAAACAGAGTACAAGAAAATAGAAAGCTTAAAGCTGGCAATATTAGCTATAGTATACAACGTTCCAATGGCAGACCTGGGTTTCCGCACCGTTAGAAAAACTTCCTGTATTGAATCGGGAACAATATTAATTGCTCTTTTATGGAGTTCGATTGTTTCCCGTTTCAATTCCCTGGATTGCATCTCGAATTAAATTCTTTCCGATGGTACACTTGGATTATGTGCATATATTACTTTTGAAATTGCACGTTGGAAACGAACAATTTCAATTTAAATCTCTTTGTTTGATTACTAACTGTTTTCAAAATTTTGTTAGTCTGGCACGAGAATCACAGATAATGCGGACATCTGAGTGAGAGGTAATCTGGAAGCACAATTTCTGCCCCCAATAAAGGAAACTTGCCTAGTTAAACTATACAGTTGTGTTAAGGGAGAATTAAAAGTGCCCTAGAATAACTGTTTGAGAGTTTGCCAGCTCTAAATAGCGGCTTTGCTCTGCACGTGAAATTCCACATTGGTTCCGAATGCCTCAATTTAAATAAACAAGACTTCCCGAAATTGGTCTTAACGTAACGGGGATTTCTCGGAAGAATGCTGTTTCTGCAAATTTTAAGCACAATTAAAAGGTACATTTTGAATCCTTTTTTAGGTACTACGTGTAAGGGAGCTCTTAATAATAGTTTGCTGGTCATGCATTTAGACGGAATCCAAAGAGATTGCATTTCAGTAGAAAAAGGGTAAACTAATCGACGAAGCTGTTACTTGGAAAACTAACTTTTAATACTTAAGTCTTTAAGTCTACAAATATTTTAAGTTGAAAAGTTTTATTAAGAGGCAAGATGCTAAGCGAGGGCATAATTATCGTTTAAGTTGTGGAAAAGTTGTTTCAAAATTATACATTTCGGCATTAATTCAGGGCACTTTAGCTCATCTCACCGTGTTCAAATAAAATTCCTACTATAAATTCTCGAAAAATAAACCCAAGCAACTAGAAACAGTCTTGAAAATGCAAGCGCAATATAGCTTTCCGTCGTATTTGCCTAAAATAAAATTTGTCTATTTTTGCTACTAGGTATACCAGGAAGCACAGGATTCGAACCAACAATAGTTTTTATCGGAAAATGCTTTCTAAGCAAGATAGATACTTTTCTGGAAGAAAATATGTTGGAGCTCTGTGAAATATATACGAACGTATTACATACGGTTCAGTTTATATCGCATGACGTAACTGGTCAACGTAAAAAGTAAAAAGTTTTTGCTAAACAGCAAACATGTTTCTGAAAGCAAAAGAAAACAACGAAGCCAGAAACTTGTTAGAATGAAGGTCAAGTAAATGCTCGCTCACTTTGCAAACTTGATATTAAAAATCTTAATATGAAATTGGAAACTTTAAGGAGTCAATTAAGAACTAGACAGTTTCATTGAAGTATCTTTTAACGTCTGCTATAGTTTCGAAAATATACACTCTTTGAAAAAAAAATCCATTAGTTAGTCGTTTAATTCCTTAACGGCACAACGAAACTGAAATACCTCGCACACATTATTTGGAATTTTCGAGAAGTAAGCTCTAAAATCATTGCGGCAAATCGTATAAATTTATAAACCCTTTTGTTCACACTCAGGCGGGGTGTTCAAATTTATCGTTTTTTTCCAAGCCGAATACCCGGATTTTTCAGGATATACTGACCCTTCTATTGCGTATTTGGAGGCTACATTCGCAACTGAATGATTCGGGTTTTATCCTCTTATTTTCAAAATTGAATGTTTGCGATACCACTTTAAAATGACCATTTCACAAAAGAGAAAAAAATCAACGGCATTAAGCGTCGAAATTAACTGGAATGGTGCCTTTTATTTATACGAACACTACCGAAAAAGCGATGTACCTACTGAATGATGCGTTTTGTGTTTGTGTTGTGGCTATTTTTATATCTGAAGTGTCATTTGTCTTTAATGCTATCATTAGTTGAAAAGGTACTAGACATAAATCTAATGCGGTCATTTATTTAATTGCAGCACATAGGTTAATACTTTTATTTGATGTATTTTATTAAGTAATTTTATTTTGGTTAAAGTAGTAAATGTTCCAGTTTTTCCATGAAGTTGTACTATTGTTAAACTGATAATGACAATCAATAATGATTGTAACAGTGTTGTTCCTCTGCCAGAAATATTATTTGAAATGCTTCAATTTAAGATATAGAGTGAAGGTTTGGGCTAATAGCATTTCTTACGCTAGATCAACAAAATGGCAATATAATGTTCCCGCCTCTTGATTTTAAATAAATCTTTTTCGAACAAGAATGGAAACCAATAAATGAATAACGATTTCGCCATAAAAACACTTAACTTTGCTTT
The DNA here is from genome assembly GCF_016097725.1 of Ips typographus. Taxonomy (NCBI): domain Eukaryota; kingdom Metazoa; phylum Arthropoda; class Insecta; order Coleoptera; family Curculionidae; genus Ips; species Ips typographus. The sequence continues at coordinate 8,487,519 of NC_138437.1, read as the reverse complement.
AAACACCCTGTAATTGTTTTAAAAGTTCGGCGCGCTCTCAGAGCAGGAAGCGAGTTCGAATTGAAACCAGTGAAAAATCGAGGGTAATATATTTAAATGGTTAGAAAGGCAAAGTGACTAAAAAGGAAGGAATTTACAATGGAACACACATTCAGTCAGCAAAATTAATTTCGGTCCTTAAAAATGAGTTCACCGTTCACTACTTTTGCCTTCATGAATTCAGACGTCTTTATTATGCATGCACTTTTTAATCAAACAAATATATGTGTGTATTTTAATAGTTTGCTTCCTCTCAGCTACGCCCCTGTAACGAGTTATTAATCATAAGTGACTAAGCAAATTTAACACGTACTCCAAACAATGCCAAAAAGACCCTTTAATGCCGGATTTTTTAATTATTATATGACACAAACGAAGTGTGGGTTCGCGGTGTTTTGGCAACACAATACGTGGGTTTGGGACGATCATTTTTAATTAAACGATAATGCTAAAACACTGAAGTGTTCAGCTTAACGCTAAATCGTTTTTGAAAGCTGTAAAACTGTTCAGGATTCGGACAGAATTTAGCTGAAAAAAAAAACATTTGAACCGCTAGGTCTCAACAAAAATACATTTTACATGGGATTTTGTGTGTTTTTTTTTTAATGAAGAGACATGCTTGCATCCCTTTGAATAACAATTTCAACTCTTTTCACATTTACGCTTTTTTAACAACATTTATTCACATAATAATGGATAACATTACAAGTGGGAAATAGTAGAATATCTTTTGTTTTACCTTTACAATATCATCAAGTTTTTAGAAAAAAGAATAACTAATACCTATATTATTGTACTAACTGTTTCAATTATAGGCTTGTTAAGTTTTTATCTACACTCTGTTCCAGTAATATAATAACTTATTAGACACTTGATTTGACAAAAGGGAATTCAATTTGGAATTATAGTGGCAAACAAATATTTGTTAAAATGTTATGATGGAAACATAATAACTCACTTATTGACAAAGAATCAATTTCTTGGAAGGCAAGTGAATAAAATCCATTACAATATGGTAGTGTAATGTTAGGGAAGTATTATTCAGTATTCTTGATATATTTCTTTAAAAATTACTACTTGATTGTTTAGCAACTAAACACGTGAGACAATTGTAACAAATAGTAAATTCAAACATCATACATTTTTCAATCAAGCTTATAAATGAATCTAAAAAAACGGCGCGAGTTTCCTAATCTAAAAGTTAAGCTCGGTTTTGAAATTAAAATTCCAAGAACCGCAGCTTTCTGGACGTGTATAAATCGGCCAATTTAGAAAATAAAAAATTAACAAAGACTGTGTAAAGGCAATTACGTTTATAAATGCGGGGGTATATTTCCTTGTAAGCCTCTCTAGCGAACTTTACAATATTAGCCGGATTTAAGGACCTCGTATAATCCTCCAATTATGGTTTTTGTGTTTGATGTATTATCTGTTAGTGTTTTCAAGTTAAGAGAATTAAATAATATTGAATCGGTTCCTATAAAACATTGCCAATGCTAAAATATTCTCTTGTAAGGTAGTGGAATAACAGGAATTTTTTGGTTGTACCTAATGTGGGTGAGCACAGATATATTAGCCGTTTGGAAAAGGGATATAGATACAAAGGGTGTAATGGAAAAGCAGTGTACCATTCCTTCGGGGCCAGTAGTAAAAAAGGATAAAAAGGTGGCGCTAATGTATATCCTTTATTTTGACAATTTACTTCCGCTGAAGGCCACCAGATGGATTTTGGATAAGGTCACTCCAAGGGTCGTTAAACACGATCGTGCACCATCTGCATATCTAGGGCCTTGTTTCCCTACGAAAATTGCCCTGTTTTCTTTAAACGTTCCAATATATCACCCATAAGCTTTAAGGCAACCTCCTTAGCATTTATAACGTTTAAAACTTTATGTTGCCTATTGTTTCCCCTTCCAGAGGCGGATCTGAAAGGCCCTTCTAATAATTTATTGAAAATAAGAGGTGCAGTTTAGGATCTCAAAAACTGCATCCCACAAAAGAGCATGTAATTTCTTGGGATTTGAATAGGGATAAGTTAGTGTTTTCGAAGATATAAATGGGGGTGAACATATTTTTCTAGGTGAGAATCTATCGAAGAGCAATAAATTGCTTTAACCATCTGAAGTAATCCAGCAAATAATAGATTTCTTTCGGTTTTCAGCTAACGATTTTCACCTTTTAACTTAAATTTCTCGTTTAGTGCCTGGAATATCCCTGGCCTGAGGTAGTGGCTAGAGGCACGTCAGACGTGGATAAGTGTTCTGGCACGTCTCCGTCTCATTAATTAGGTTATGTGACCGGGGTTATAAATTTCGTGTTGTGATTTCCTGCAATGGCAAACTGTTTCTCGCTATTTTGTCTTCCACCGCATTTATTAACAAGTAGAATTTCAATTTTGCCGCTGCTCCTATCTTTATGCGGGACGTTCATCTTTTTGACGTCGTCACGAACCCAGCAATCTTTAATTTAAAAGTCCTTTTTGGTTTTCAGCTCTACAGACTTAATTCGCTAGAGCAATTAAAAATCAATACTCTCCACTGACTGACAACATTTTTTCAACTTACTCTCGCATACTAATCTGGCATTTCCCGCTTTAGAACTCGAAAGGAAATAATTAAAAAGTTTAAAATTGGACCTTTTGTCGACGTACTATGGCTGCTAGAAGGCTTAATTTTTTATTAATTATTCTTTGGAATACTTTTGTTTGAAGTACCCGAATTGCACATCTTTTAAGAGTTTTAATTGTCTTTTCACCAGTGGCGTTTCCAAAATAACACACCACTCGCATAGGGCATTATTTAAAAACAAAGTGGATCTCTATTTGGCAACATCGTAAAGCTGGATCTTTAGGGCCATTCATCAGGTTAAGGTTGATGAGATTCTCGGCAGGTGTAAGGCGCCAACTTTTCCAACTTGGTCCTTGTTTTGGGTTACAGTTACCTTTGAGTAATGTCCTCATAATGTTTTGCTCTATATATTTTGTCGCTTTAATTAGCAGTTTTGTATTACTGGTAATAAAAACGCATTTGTTTCATATTCATTTAAGTTATGTCACCAGTTGGCTACCATTTCTTTTCAAATCAACACTTTGATTTTTCCGGATTTATAAGCACTTTACGGCTTTCTGTTGCGGATCTAGATCGAATTCTTTTCCAAGCAATAAGCGCCTCTATTTAATTCGAAGTGAATACTTCGTCTTTTTGTTCCTTTACGTGGCAAATAAATTGAAGCTAATTCCAATAACTGAAAACATTTTACTATTAGAGGTGGAAAAGGCGTTTGAACTCCCGTAAAGCAGAATGAGAGCTAAACGAAATAGAAGAGCTTTACTAAATTAATTTCCATTCTACTTTTGTACTCAGGTCTTTGCAACTTTCAAACCTTTGAAAAATATTTTCCTTACCAAACAAAATTGTTTTGTACACCATTAATATGGATTCATTTAAAAATGCATTTGTTGAAATGTTCAAATACTTCTTTATTCCCTCAAAACTCTAAAAAATAACATTTTATATGTCAGATCTTCATAAATTATATAGCTTGTATATGATGTGGCTCGCAAATAATAAATGTGCGCTCGAAAGCAACTTTTCAAAGGATACATGCAACTAAATAGTAAAAGAGTCGTTTTTAAAACACGTTTTAATATCAAAAGCATGTTATTCTTAACAGTGCAATTCACTAACGAATTCTTCTAAACAGCTCAGTTAACTGACAAGTGGAATTTTATCCAGCAAATGATTAAAATAGTAGCACTTTTTGTTACTTCGTGTAAGTGTGTCCAGTTGAGTTACAAGTCTAAGAGGTGTGGAAAAATATACAAATCTGAATGCCCTCACTCAGTTTGATTACCGAATTTTGCCAAAATGTTAGAGGTGAGACTTTTAATTTTTTAAAGTCGACTCGACAAACTGATTTCTCCACTAGACGTCCGTTAAATTGCCTTCTTTTGCCAAGATAAACTTCTCTATCTGTTTTAATTTCTTCAGCTAAATATGTTTAAGTAGAAAAGACTTTTAATGGATAAAAACAATTTAAAGTTCTCACAAAGTTGAGTGAACTTATTTGATTTCTAATGGATTGATCTTATTTGAACACCTTTTAGCATATTGGCACTATAGGAAAGGAGATGAAAGTTACTTTTATACGTCATCTATGTTATCGATATATTTTCATGGAGAACATCTATGAGGGGAAAAGCGGCCTTATAAATTCAATTTTGTCTCAGGAAAATGGGCAAAATCGAATTGATGCATTGCAGGCGGAAACTAAATCAAATTGTGCGAACCAGTGAAATATGAACTTGTTTGCATTTATATGGTACCAAATTTTTGTCACTTTTCCCTTTATAATACAGTTTGCTTTAACGTTAACGGATTAGAGAACATTGTGAATTTTGATGCTAAAAACAGACTTTTAAAGGATATCGTCGAACTTACTGCGGCCTATTATTGGCAGGGGTATTGTCGTTAGTTTGACGTGACAAGCTCAAACAATACGAGTGTTTATTTGGCCTTATTTTCACCTCTGACAATAGGCTTTCATTACCGCTTCCTTCAAAACAAACTTTGAAGACACTATTCCTGTTTTCTTAAACTTGCCTGACACTTTCCACAACTAAGAATCACATAGGCGTACTATAATGTTTAGAAATCTCGTTAGAAATCAATACAGCATTAACTAGCTAAAGGATTATATTGTATAAGCTACCTGTTCGTGCTCTATAAGCCTGAGCGATCATCAACGCGATTGGGATAATGCAATGCTTCGAAGATGTATTATCCCACCCTTCATATATTATGTCGAAACTGATCCGGGAGGATATTATGAGCTTGGGTATTATGCATCGCGTATTTTAGGGGACACTTATTTATGTGTGTTGGTAATTTCATCGATCAGAAAAGTGAGTATTGTTGCAAAATTCACAACTTACAATCCCCCAAAGTTGTGTGTATTAGAAAGTTGTTGCATGGAGCTGTCTAATATAAAATAGTGACATAGAGTTGTCAGTTATGTAGTATTTATGAACCGAATAACAAATTGAAAATACATACTGATATGGTTATTTTAAAATTATCAATAAAAGAGAAGAGAGAATTGAAAACTAATACTCACCACCAAGACCAAGATGATCATTCGCCAAGAAGTCATATGATCACTTCATCAGAAGGTATGTTGTGACCAAGTGACAAATTACGTCACAACCATTTTAGACAGCATCTTTGTCTGAAGTATTGCTTTGCAATGAATAATTTTGTACTTTCCATGCCTGTATATTATTTTAAAACTTCTTCAACCATTATTTCACCAAACATAAAAATCACAAAGCAAAGTTTGTACAAATAAAAGTCCGGACTTTGTAAAAAAACAACAGAAAGCCAATTTTTTTCTATTAAAGCCGGTCAAACAGCATGAAATTTAGAAAGTTTTGAATTTTATCATTAAATCGGTTGCGCCACTTCAGGGGAACTGAGTGTAGATAAAACGGTTTGTACTATATTTAACTTTTCATTGAAGTTCCTTGGTCCGGAAAATGAAAGCTATTGCTTTTGCTTTATGCCGGCCAATATTCAATTTTCATTGTTGAGTTTACAATAGGTATTAGCGCTGATTGATATATTGTTTTGAGTGACGCTAATTAAGTAAACAAGGTAGTTAATTTAAATTTAATCCGACTATATAACGTACATGCAGGTGGTTTTAGAGATAGTCCGGTCTTATAACTGTCAGTTTTATAGAGCCAAAGTGTAAAATATTGAATAGAATTTTTCAACAGGAAAATACTACATACAGGTGCTTTCAAAATTGATATTAAAGGTGTCCGGAAATACGTTTGCTGTCCGAGGAATGTATGTAGTGCGGATCAAGCGTTGGAATCAAATTTGTCTTTCTGGTCGGATTTCCGAGTAAATAGTTGGAATTTTGGTTAAAAATTCATTTAATAGCAGATGGTATGTAAATAGCCATAAAGCGAACAAAGGAAATGTTAAAACAGTGAGTATCGATTACAAATTTATGGGTGTGCGATTTAATATTTGGGCAATCACTAATTTACCTAGTCTGTTTAATCGTAGGTAGAGCGTTTCAATTAAGGTAAAATGAGTTTTGTGACCAGCCACAAATACATATTGGATCGTCCTTCGGCTTTTCGGTCAGTTAAACAATTTCTAGTCGATTTTAGGTTTGGAGGACTGATATTAGAATTTCCAATCACACCCCGAATTCGTTTCCGACCACCGAACATCCACGTACATTACTGAATTAGATACTTATTTATTAATATCTTTAATAATAGCTGATAACAGAAACAGACGGAAATTGATATTTGGCCGATTATGATACATTAAACGTTACACAGCTAGTAATGGTTTCCTTTTTTACAATTTATTTTAATAATATACCTTTGTCTTTGCATAGCCAATTTTCGACAAAGTTTGTGGATTAATTAAATTTACATTTTATCTAAGTTCCGGTTTTCATACGTTTCTTAATACTTTCTCTCGATTTCAGTCTAGGAGAGAAGAGGAACCTCGTTAAAATTCACAAAAGAACTTTGAAACCCTTTAAAGCACTTGCTTCGAATTAAACCTACTTTTATTTTTAAAACTCTAATCTATTGCGGCAGAGCCTTTTCTCTTTTAAGGATTTATAGAATATAAATTTGTTACTCTTAATTGATCTTCCGTTTCGTCTTCGGAATACTACTGAACTTCCCATTTCGTTTCAGTTTTAACTGCTTTGTGCGATACTAGGTAAAGTTAATAGAGGCAAAGCACACATTGCATTCGAAGTAGTTAGTTTGAGTTGTAGGGATTAACTCTCTAAAGCATCACGTTTTCGGAATTAGAACTGAATAGTGCCGTCACTCTTTAAGACATTCTCCTTATGTTACTCTATAACTAAAAATTATTCATAGTAAAGTTTTGACCCAACATTTATGTTGAGTTATGGTGTAAAATTATTAATTTCCCGGTATTAATTTATTGCCGTTATTACCGAAAGGACACGCCTAAAGTTAAACCAAAAAGGAAATAGTCTTCCTTTAAAGTCCACTTAGGAAATTAATTGGCAATATCTGAAATTCTATTTCTCCGTCACGTTTGGAAGTTTTATTTTCCAATGGATAATGGCATTCAAAGCACGAATGCCCGACATTTGTCTTGAACATGTCCGGTTACACAAATTTTCTTTTATTGGCACCGGCAGGATATTACCATTTTTCCTTGTTTGGGAAACATGATTCTCTTTTATTTCCTTCAGATTATCGAAGTTTTAACCTTTTACACTAAAAGTCCAAGTTCTGCTATCTGATTTTGACGGTCCATATTTCAATGTTACCGCTCTTTTAACAAAAGTTTTTGTCCCTGAATTTGAGAGTACATCCTTTCCGGGAGTTTCACTAGGAAACCTGGAAACGACGAGCTTTAAAATCAACTTTGCTTTCTCCACAAAGTTTGCTTATGACAAGCCCACAGTAGCAAGGTAACAGTGCCGCTCAAACCTGTTTTTACAAGTGTTGTAGAGAGTGTCACATATTATTGAAGCTCTAAACAATTCGAGTGTGCATACCATTTGCTGCAAATCGCTGTTTGAATTCGGATTTGTCGGTGCAGGTATTGTTCAAACGAAAAAAAAAACCCTTTCCGAAATTCCAATGGAACCTATTTATTATAGCCCGACAGTTTCGAAATAAAAAGCATTAAATGCAGATATCCGATGTGTTACAAAAAAAGCGACAAGCTTCACATGATTTAAAGCAAATCGAACGCATATAATTAACAATTTAGATCGATCTCAAATCAGAGCAGAAAAAAAGCTATTTTTGCGACCACAAATCCCATATAACTCTGCTTTAATTAAATTCAACCCTTTCTATGTTTAAACGGGATATGATCTGATGATATGTAAAGTAAAAAATATGTATGCACGAAATTCTCGCGATGTTTGGTTTACCTTATTAATTCTCATATTTGATAAATAAACAACACAAATTACAATTTTAATATATTATATAGAGATATTTTTTCCGAAATGCATCAGTTTTATTTCTAATAATAGTGATCGATACGCAAAAAGAACTAACAAGAACAGAAAATGTACAAGGAATGTTTCACAGAAGTGTGTTCTAATTGGAAACTGTATATGGAAAGGTAAAATACGTTCCTATTTACAGACACGCCTCTGAAAAACGGAAATTTCCAATGTAATGAAATAGTCGAGTGATCTTTTTTGAAAATGACTTTGATTATTGCCTGTCTCGCTTTATACATGGAATTTTTAAATTGAAAATTGAGAACCGCGTTCAGAGTTATATTTAAAAAGTATACATTTATCTGACCACTTTGAATTAAAAGAGGAGATTTGATTTTTTTTGCTGTTAGACAAAGTCAAGTAAAAATCTCTTCTAATATTTTACAGCTTTTGCCAGAAATAAGCCACTATTTAATTATAATGCAACGAGAACGATATTTGATAATTAAAGTAGTTAAAGTTAAAGTAGAACAATCAAAGAAATATTTAAATTGACAGTGTAATCAGTAGGGATATTCTATATTGCAATTTGTCACTGCTTGTTATAATTAAAGTGCGTTTCATTTACTTTCGATGCACGAGTATTATTTGAAAATTCAGAGGCAATTAGCTAAATTTAAACACTAAATTAGTGATGTTTTAATCATTGGTAGTTTAATTTTCAGCTTTTGACTAATAAATAAACTGCTTTTGGCGTTTAATGAATATTAGTGAAGGTTTGTTAAAATTTAGGAAAAATGTTGTTTCAAAACTCAAAGGAAACAGCTGAAATTCCTAACTGGAGTGTAAACTTTCTGTTTAGGGCCCTGGGCGCCCTTTCAACAAATTTCCGCTTAAATAATTATACGATTAAAACTTTCCCTCTTACCTATAAATCTACGTGTTTTGACCTAAAGTGTGATTTACCTCAAATAATTATCGTACTTTCAGTATATCACTTTGACGTTACTGAAACTTTGAATTTATTCGAATATTTTCTCTCGTTTTGGCTAGGTAGTTTCATTAATAAGCGTACATGTTGCTATTAACTTAAAGGACCTATTGAATGTATGCAACTCGTTGGATTAATTGAAGAGCCTATCTGGTACACATTTTGTCGACTAATATTCGTAAATGTAATGTTCGGGATATTTATCCGTTATTCGATGTTTTTACATTAGCCTAAATTATTTTAGTGGAATATTGACGCAGATAACATTTTAATTCGTTGAGTGAGTGCACTTTTACAAATTTGATTTCACTATATTTATCCGCTATGTTGACAATTACTCGGACTGAAATAATAATTGATAACAATTTTTTTTTTCGACGAGCTAATACAAAAGAAGAAATGTTTTTTTTGATGAAAAAATGGCAGTACTAAGATAATTTTTTTACAGAAATACATAATTGACCTGTGATCTCGTAAAAAAAATAAGAATTGCTATAAATATTTTTTCAGGAAAAACGAACTGCAAAAGAAGACTTTATTTTCTAATCACTAACGATATTTGAATTAAAGAAAAAAGGAATTTAATTACAATGCAGAGAGAGATTATATGATAATTATGATTGAACAATTATTGACTTTGAGCTAGCAAAAGTCTAACAGCGCAAAATGTGAATTCGGTAGTATTAGGCAAATATGAAATCAATTTAATCTAAATGGCTGGATTAACTTTAATCTTAATTGATTACGGTTGGGTTAACGTAAATACAACTCAATAGATCGTTGAAGAAACACTGTTTGCCAAGCTAATATTTGACTGAATATTGTTAATCCTAATAAGCGGCAAATTTACGACGATTTTGTAATTGCCTTTTTTGCAAGAGTTTTCAATAGAATACACCTTGGTAGGTTTTGGAGCTCAATTTCCTTTATGGCATTAAAATATCATTACCTTAGCGCCCCCTCAAAACCGCCAAGCTATAAAGTTACAACTTTTATATTCCCTTTAATGTATCTGTTCCTTTTTAGCTGACTCCTCGTTCTTTATGACCAAATCATTCCATTGTTCTGCCATGAAAATCATAACTAATAATGCATTATCCATGCCAAAGGAAATGTACCTATGGTATTCAGCGAACCGCATTGGACTCGGTATGTTCATCAATAACTGTCATTAAATCATTGTTTAGATTTCTCTGACTTTGAAAAATTACTTTGGTATTAGCAGGAGATAAATACTGATTTAGTAGCATATTTGCGTGTGGCAAAGTTTTGTATCTATTTTCGTTGGATTAGAGCTTCATCGCTCAATAAACCGTCAGACAAGAACTTCTAAGTTTTTGAAATAAGATATTAACAAACAATATATATCTGGAAAAACTCGACACTGGCGTATCGTTACTTTATTTACTGACACTAAGCGACAGCTGTCAAGAAGATTTATAACTCTATAGAAATACGATCTTAAGTGAACTGCAAGATAGGTCAATTAGGAGCGCCGTATAGTTTACTCTGAAAACTCTTTCTTTTTCCCATTTTTTTTAGACATGGTGGTAATTAATTTTACCCCATAACCAATTTTTAACGCTCTCAATTATCCCAGCTACAACAATCACCGACCCAATTTCATTTGGCTATGGTGTGCCGCTGTTGATATCCACGATTCCAACGCGATCAATCATAGTTAGACGTTTTCCTTTTGTACACATTATACCGAATACGATTGATAAATGCATTTAAAGCGTTACCTTCGAATTAATCTTAACTTATTTGGCTTGACACAGTTTCGACATTATTGCGTTTAATAATAAATCATTTGAACAGCTCGTTTTCTCCTGTATTCTGTTCGTCTTTTTGGGATGGCTTTCCAATTTTAAGGCAAGGGTTTGACTTCCGTGATTAATGTTACAGTCTAAAAATTACACTACTCACTCCTCGATTATAATATTATTTTCCCTGCCAGGGGAAGTGCATGAACCTCAGATAGAAAATGAAAAAAAAATGTTTGGAGGGATATTTAAAGAATTTAATTTCTTTTAAGACTTTAACTTGTATGTTCATAATACACATTTTCATTTTGCTGAGAATGTCATAAGACTTTCAACTTCAGTACACATTATCTATTGCCATGGATGATGCAATTGCGAAGCTCTAATACTAACGCAGAAAAGAATTTCCAGGTACAGATCAATTCACATTATAAGAATAGACTTTCAGGAATCTGAGTTTAATGCAGTGAAATGTACTGTTAAAACTTCTAAAAAGTTCACAAAGTACGTAAAAAACCTGAGGTACAATTGATTACATTTTTGCTTCCTTTTCTGCAGTATTTTTTATGACTAAATTTTTAAATATAATATAATCATTGAATCAATCTTTTTACGAGCAAAGTGATTGGTAGGTCATATATTGAACCCGCAGTAAAATAATTCATACGTTACAGGATTTCGTATTAAAATTATGGGATGACCTTTTGCCAGGGAGTGTATAAAATAAAATTGAATCATTCCTTTCATAAGTTCGTATAAATCCTTTTTCGCTAATAAATTGAATTGGATCGTAACTCATCGTTTTAGACGTTTCTATAATTTACCAAACATACGGCTAGCAACCTCAGCAATATTAATAACTAGAATTCTTTGATTTTTTTACCCGAAGTGGTTTATTGATATTGGATTTTCAATCTGAGACAAAACTTGGCAAAATTAGAAATATTTAACATTTAATCAATAGAAAGCTTGGTGTAAAAGGAGGAGACAAGGTAAGTATATTTGGTTTCTTTAATGACTGAATTTGAGGAGACTTTTATGGGGTTTCTAGCAATAAAAACTCCCGCTTGGGTAAATGTGGTCCTATTTCACTTAAATAATCTGTTTTTCACTAACCGGAGACAAATCAATTTATTTTCCTTTTTGATTGTGACTTTTCGCTTCATTCACTTTTATATTTTCTCGATAAACCCAATATTATTTTGTTTGTAAATATAGGGTTACAAGACGAAATGAAAAAATGACTGGATGGCCGCCCATTTCCTTTAATTTTATCTATATTCTATATGATGAATTAGAAATAATAAAGATTTTTTGCAGATACAGTATTTCACAATGTTAATGTTTGAAATTAATTTCTAGGGAGTGGTAACAATGAAATTTAAAAAAGGGGGCATGGGAAACGATTTATGTATCAAGGGTGGAAAATTTTTCAGAAATTCCAGGGATAGACTGTTATAAAATATTGAAGTGGACCGTGTAAAATAACGGAGAGAGCAGTTTGCGTTGGCACTGGGGAAAATAATTAAAAATTTTCTGTCTGCTCCGGAGAAAAAACATTTCAGCAATAACTCAAGAGTACGCCGTTTAATGAAAGTCTAATTTTTCCTATTCCAAAAGAAACTGCAATTATACTATAGACTTACCAGATAACAAGATTACAGCGTTTAACTTAAAGTACTGATTCGAGGATTGAAAACTTCAAAGCGACGTGGTTGTTGTCTTTCTTCACTATCCCAACTTTCTGAAAACGAAAACAAGCCTGATGCAGATTCGAGTAAAATTTATAAACTTGTAATTTATACGCAAAACATTCTAGCGCTCTAAAGGCTGAAATGTTCCGAAAGTGTTGCAGTGTTAGGGTGAGCTAACACGATTATACTTGTAAAGCATTTGCTTTATAGCCTGAGAAAACCTAAGGATCTCGCAGGCAGAGGGACTTGGTTTTCTATTTTAAATTTAAATTTGCGATCCTCTTTTCCTCGGAAAAAGCCTGGGGGTCACTAACGTCTTTGTACAATATGTGATCTTTAACAGTTTGAAATATCTTTATTTACAACAAACGGTTAGTGTAGCTGTTTAATTTAACTTAAATTTTGTATAGTATGGGACGTAAACTGTGTTTGGTAATTAAGTGTGTATTGTAATAAGTATTTGCAGGGTAAATGTTTGAATTTTGACCACCTTCTTAAATTCCTTATTTTTCATTTTCGGGAAAAATAGCAGAATACGAATCTTGTAGATATTTCTAGGTTTCTCTTATTCTTACATTATCCATTAGTACATAAGGTATGCCAAATTGATTAACAAACCAATTTTGTAATCTTTTTTAAATATGCAATGACAAATAACAAAATGTTTGGCCGCTAGAGAGCGTCAAAATTCTTTCACCATAAAATCACATATTTTGAGACACACCTTACTTTGACCCTAAATTACTCCCTTACTTGACAAGATACGTCAAAATGTCATAGAAAACAAAAGATAGAGCAGATTTCAAGCTTTCTAAAAATATCCCCACATCAGTTGATTGATAACACCGTTTGGCCGCTAGAGGGCGTCAAATGTCCTTTTCCATAATATCACATATTATATTGTAAATATTTTTTAGTCAAATTTTATGTATCTCTTAATCCGGCCGAGTTTCTGGCAAAGAAATGGTTAAAATGTTAAATTTTAGGTCTGTTAGTTTTTGAGATATCAAAAAACCGACTACACCAGCGCCTTTTCATGGAAATTCTAACATAAAATGACACCGAGTACGTCAACTGTAACTTGACAAATAAAAAAGTTGTATTTTTTGACGGTTCCAGGCAGCTATTTTTAATTTTCTGTCAAAATATTGACTTGCATCTCATTTTAAAGGAAATTTCACGTAGTTTCAAGAAATGACAGACAAAATGGCGTCCTATGCCGCCATTTTGAATTTTCTGTCAAAATATTGACTTGCACCTCATTTTAAAGGAAATTTAACGTAGTTTCAAGAAATGACAGACAAAATGGCTTTCCAGTCCGCCATTTTGAATTTTCTGCCAAAATGTTGACTTGCACCTCATTTTAAAGGAAATTTCACGTAGTTTCAAGAAATGACAGACAAAATGGTCAATGGGGGATGGTCAATGGAACAAGTCATTGTTCACTCTCACAAATCACTCACTCACTTAAATTACGGACCTTCGGTATATTAATGAACTGAAAAAATTAAGAAATTAAGTAGATAAAAATAAGCCCAATATTAACTATGTGTTTTGAATTTTTTTGATAAATTGAAAAATAATTCAGCTAAATTGGTGACCACATTATAATTTATCCTAGAAGAAAGTCTTGGCTATATGATTGTTTTTTGTGGTTGTTATTAAGAATTTCATAATTGTTCATAGGAAATCAATAAACTAAGTGACATGTGTTTGACAAAAGTAAGTGACGTAATTTGACAGTAGGGTCATGTGACCAACTTACGAAAATAATCCAATCAAATAATTTAAAAAAACTAATAATAGTAATAAGTTATACTTTGATGTAATTTTGAAAAAGATATGTAATCTACTGCTGCTTTTATAATACGCAGTCAGGTCGTTTTTAATTAAAACAATACGCCTTTCAAAGACAAAAGGTTTGAATTCTTTTCTAGATGTTAATTATTTACAAAATTGTTTGAATTCTTGCATTGAAGGTAAAAGAAGTCTAGAATCTTGTAATTTGATTTTCTTGTTGTGAAATATACCTGTTTATTTTAATGATTTTTGTTTTAGCACTGTCGGCGTTGAAATCAAAGTAGATTCTTGTTCCAAGTGCTTATTAAATTCAAGCACCGGAATACAATAAGACTCTCGATCGAAGCAGAACTTGTTCCAAAGCAATATGACCTAAGAAGTTTAGGATTTTTACGGCTTCGTTTTTACTTGAAAACGTTGTCGTAAACCCCAGCAGCTCGATAAATTATTGACAGGTTTAAGGTGTGATCACCTAAATACATATTTTTATTTCTGCTTCTAGTAAACCTTTTAAAATACCGGATTACCCTTCCGAGTTTTGTTAAAGTTAAACTGACAACATTGTATAAATGTGTGACAGTTTTTTTGTGTGAAATGTTAATCACCTAGACGGCTATAACTCATTTAAATCAGCGCGCAAACTTAAGCTTGTGCTGCTAAATCGATAAACGTGTTTCGTGTCGTTGAACAGTTAAAATGAAATTCACCTAAACCCCGATAATCTTCAGTGTGAACGTAAATAATGGAATATATTGTATAGATAGTTTACTTTATCTTATGATGTCAGATGGGCAATAAAAATTGGATTTAATGTTTGAAAGATGCAGGCGCTACCGAATAAAAGTTCTCGCGGTTACATGTGAAAGGTGTAAAAACCTTTCACAGTGGTTTTTATTATCTTAACGAGAAGTAACACTGCCAGGTGCAATCGTAGCAATTTAGGGCAAATTAAAAAAGGCTTTTAAGCTTTTGCCGACGTTTTTTCATTATTTTTTACCGGAAGAAATCCAAACCGCAAACGCAAATGGTGGGCTTTACATATTAACCTAAATAACCGACCCGTTTTGCATAATTGAGTTTAACGTAAAAACCCGATCATAAAACACATCTTTAAGCGGAGTAATAATTGCCTGTTGCTTAACTGAAATTTACCATCCACTTAACGTCAAATTTTAAAAGGGCATAGGAGAATAAAATTGCAGGCAGGGAATTTCGACACAACACGAATTCATTAAGCCGTCGGAATGCATATTTATAAAAGGAAAAGAGCGTTTAACTGAGGCATGAAAGCTAAGGTTGGCTTACGAATTCATTTATGCCAGAAACATTTATGCATTATGCATCGCAACTTTTTGACTAGGCCGATGTTTTTCCATGATACCCTCGGTTAAGTCGAATTTATTACGTTTTTAAAAACCTACGCTAGCTTAACTCGACCAGGATAAAGAGTTTTCTAATCGACTAACCCAATTCATTATCACGAGGTAAGGTAGCATGTAGCTCGATTCCAGTCATGCACCAGCTAAGGTAAACATAAACAATCCAGACAGAGATTGCTTAAGGCAACTTTCGTATTAGTAGTGATGTTGGAACTTCAACACTGCTCTAAAGCTAGTTAAAACAACATTAACCTGAGCCACTTCTACAAACCTAACAAAAAAACACACGATTACACAATAGAACTTTTAGCGATGTCCGGTTCAGCATTTGACGTTCAAGATCACTTTCTGCAACTATTGAGGCGTGCTAAGATAAATTGAAATAGTTTTCCGGAAAAAAGTTTCCGAGAGGGACGTCGTTTTGTCAACTTTGTCTATTCACACCGATGCCTTGGAGACTAAAATACCTACGTTTTTCAACTAACGGATACAATTTGTTTTCTACCTGTCTAAGTTGATTTGCACCTCTTACTTTGCGTTGCAACTATTATAAACGTTTCTAATATGAAAAGTTTAAAGCATTCTAATTAGTCATATTTACAACTGATAAAATAAATGAACAAACATAAGAAATATAAATGTTGGCTGAGAAGCGTAATGTCTATTTTGACTGGTGAATAAATTAAAATGCAGCAAAAGTCACTGAAAGCACTCGCTTTTTATATAAAACTTAAGAAACCAAAGGGTTGCTAAACAGAAACTTTTCAAGCAGATTTTTCTACTCATTAAGTGTTCTCGACTTTAAGGTGGTTAAAAGACAAAATAAATAGAGATGGTAAAGTGTTATTTTCAGCAAAGAAAAAAGTAGAGCTTAAAGTATAAAAAAATTTTAGAACGTTAAATTAACCTTAAAGATCGTTTAATTTTAAAGTGATGAGAGAATTATAGTGTTCTAAGCGTAATAATAAGAGAATAAAAAAATAATATAATAATAATAAGAGAATAAACTACTTTTAGATATAATAATAAGAGTTAAAATACTCTTAAAAAATAAAGTGCAAATTTTTCTCCTCTCATAAGGGTTTTTTTATTCCCTAAATCACACTCCTTCAATGATATTTCCAGACACCCTGTATAATAAACATTTAAAATAAAACAGCTAATAAAATCATCATTTTATATCTTTTTGTACAAAATGTACCGTCTTAAAAGTCTAATAAAAAATTAACCCTAACGTTTGTATGCATTTCACCTCGGTGTCCCTCGATTATCTCACTTCATGCAAAATTGAGACAGCTTTATTTCGCTAGCCGTAAAATGTTTAGCTTAGCTTTAGAAAACAAAATTCCGTTTACAGCTCAAACTTTTAAATTATTTTGATTGCAGACATTGAAAACAGATTTTTTGGTTCTGTGGGTAACTTTATATTTTTCTGCTTACTTATTCTAGTTCTGGCTGCCAAAGTTTCCTTTTCAGTTATTCTAGTCTTGTCTATTTACTGATTAAGAAAAGCAATGTTAGCAAATTTCAAGGCGTGTTTACAGTCCAAGACTAAATTATTTAAGATTTGTCCGCATCAGGGGGAAAACTTAGCAGACAAGTTGGAAATTGTTCGCATTAATTCGAGCAAATGTATTTTCTAATGTAGTTTGCGATTTAAATCGGAAGTGGTTAAGGAAATTTATTTGCTTATATAAAATGAGATAGATTGGTGGAGATTTTCGAAATACACTATCAACATAAATTATGAGGCCTTTTTTAATTCCAACATGACACATGATAAAAATAAAGAATGAACTGTTTTGAAAATGAAACGTTGGTCAAATATCATTAAATCGGAAGCGGATTCATGGTCGAGTTGATTTAGCTTTGACAGAAAGCTGGCCAGAATATTAGCCGGGATATTTAGTAAACCGTCATCGTTCTGATTATTAATTCAATTATTTTGATATTAGGTAATGGCAAAAGCGATATAGGATCAGGAGATATATGCACGCATAAATATTAATACGGATTTTTGTAAATTAAATTTTTTTCCCGCTCGACCGTTTCCAAATGGACTTATTGAAACAGTCGTCGTGTTAATACCGGGATGAGGGTGGTTTTTGTGGATGGCTTTATTTATGGAACGACAGAGCGTCATAAACAGGCCGTCCGTAAGGGATGAAAATGCGTAAAGTAACAGATAAAAAATAATTGGTAGACCGCTTTGCGTCGAGACGGGCTGTAACAATGGAAAATGGGCGGACATAAATTATACTTTGTTAGAAAAGAAATATTCCAAATCCTCGCGTGAATTTATTACACCTGTTCCGAGTCTTTTCAATACCAAAAATTCAGTAGCAAAAATTATTTCATATCCACTGAACATACTCAGATAACCAAAGATTATATTTGAAAACTTCCTACCCTCCGAGTTTCGCAGAATCTATAATACGTAAGTAAAAATATATACTTCACATTCGAAGAAAAAAGTCATGCATTTCATAAGCTATGTTTGCCTAGCGACACAAAAGCTGAATAGCTACTGACAGGTCTACAAAAATCGAATATATGTGATAAATAACTCCAGTGTGGATGCAAATTTACCGTGAAAGATATTGATGTCAAGTCACGTGAGTAAATTGTCACGTATAGCTGGGAACATCGCTGCATGGAATACACGCCGTACTTAATTGCCTTGGTTGTTTGTAGCTTTATTTGTCCTAACAAGTATTTTACGTTTCGGTCGTTTAAACCTATTAAAAATTTCCAGTTTTAACACTTCATCAAGTTTACTGTTTGTGACATTCGTTTAATCTCGAATTAAATTTACACAAACTGACATAAACTTTCATATGTATGAAACGAAGTATAAAAATAAGTTACTAACCAAAATTAGGCATCATAATTTAAGAGGATGTGACGTACAGCTTGTTGAATATTCGAACAACTAGTGTTTGCTAATAAAACAAGCGAATACGTCTAGAGTCGGGCATGGAGTGTGTATTTAACTGCAGAACGTTTCGGTTGACGTGATTTAATTTATGAGTGCCAGAAAAGTGTTTAATTAATCCCATATTCCTGTGCTTTTCGTCAAAATTCACGGTTCAGTAAAGTATGTTTGATATTTGTACATCCAATTAATAATACCAAAAGAGTTCAGTAAGATCTTATTTAGAGTAATTTTCATAAAAGCTCGCTAAACCTTTTAGGAATATCGCCTTGCTGATAAAGAATTACTTAAAAAGTAACAAAATCTCACCGATTCAAGGCTTAATAATAATTTATTTTGCTAGCGATTTGGGTCCCCAACTAAAGCGATAAAAACCTAGAAACTTTACAGGAAGTTTCACTTAGACCAGCTTTAGCTTACACGATAAACAAAAATGTGAGTTTCGGTTAAGCTTTACGCCACGCTTCAATGTCAAAAATATGATGAATTAATGTTTTCATTTTGTTAACAACCTACCTAAATGTTTTGGGTACCGAACTAATAAGATTTTACTCGAAAATTTCATAGCTTCATAAAAAGCTCTAAAGTAATTTATCTGTCATAAACAACACTGAACATGGATTTACTCGAATAATTAAGGGTGATGATTCCAACATTTCTCGCATGACATGCTTGTTTAATTAAGGTACGTCTTGACCACGTAGCTCTCCTAATTGGCTTCTAACTGCAATATAACAAAATATTTTCCCCATTGTAGGAACATAGTTGTTACATTTTTGCGGTTAATGAGCGATCTCATTGTTTAACGTTCATGCCTCAGTTCTCTTAAAAATAAAGGACCAAAAATGTCAACTTAATTGCCGAGTTTTCTGAGAAGAGAAGGTATCTCTGAAATGCTATAAACAACAAAAGCTAGATTCGTGTAAACTTAACAACATATCCCATAAACGCTAAGAGTAGCGCATTTTGAGTGGCAAAGTATCCCTGCGTGACCCGTTTTCTGCTATTAAATTACTTACCCTCCATTCACTCAGCCATACACACGTTAATTTCCCTTTATACACACGTTTAACATCACTCCCCCCCTTTAGATGTCTCCTTTTAAAACATTCGCTAAACCAATTCTACACGAAAATAATTTAATAACCGACTTTACTTGAATGAGTTATAAATCGGTGTAGGAATTTAACAGCAAATGAAAATACTTTTTTACGAATTTATATTTTCACAACTGTTCGCTTTTTTATCTTCAAAGCTATGTGGAGGAATTCTAATCAATGAACTCTATAATTGACCAACCTGACTATGGACTTTTCAGGTCAGATAATTTGTGAATGCTGAATTATCGTTTCCCTTTGTAACAGTATTTTCGCTTGTGTTTGACGCAGTATTTAGTACCTTTTTGGCAGTTATTACGGTTTAATTTCGTCAACATAAAAACCTTTTCACTGTACAGTTTGTTTTGTTATTTGTAATTTTGCAGATGTTCTTTCAGCAAAATAGCTCATTTTTCAGTATTGTTTGATTCTTTTTGTGCTTTGAAATTAGTTTTTGGATTTATCAGGATTAAACTGATAAATCGCGTCACGTAAAGGGTATTTAGTTTTTACCAAACATTAATTAGAACAGTGATCAATAACTAAAGGGTTGCTTTAATTCTCAACTCTTTCGGTATCCGATTATTATTACCATTTGAAGAGATATCTTAATGTTTTAAATTAAATTAGGTGTCACAAAAATTAACTAGTAATAAAATTGAGTCGAAAAACAGTATTAGCACTATTTACCAAGTGACATTTGACATTAGTCATAAAAAGAGAAGGCGTGAGCTCATCATACAATATCAGGCAAAAACATACTATATCACTTAAATCATCCTTTTGGAATAAATAAGTAAGTTAATTTTGGATATGTGGTAGATGATACCACTGATAAAACTGATACTAAAATGCACCAAATTAAAGTAAAAGTATGAACCACTAAAAAAGTAATAAAAACTGTTGGCATTATTTCCTGTATCATCTAGGGTCTTCCAGTTACAATTAAAGTGAAGTGTTACACTCTACCAAAGTACTATTTACGTCGGAAAGTGTAAAAAAGTGGAATTTCCTCGACGGAAAATTAATTCCAGAGGAATAAATCCAGATGTTGATCCAGTAGAAAACCACCTAGGTTTAAACTAATCTCGTTTTTAATTTTAAGAAAGTGGAATTCATACGTTCCAGCTGCCTTACGGCTTTTTACCTTTGGTTGAACACGTTTATAATACCTATTTAGCAAACAAAGGAGACTTTTCATTGGTAAAAACGAGTGCGCTGGCAATCCTGGCATCCAGCAACGGATTATTTCTTTTTTTTGTGAATACACATGCCAACATCATATGCCGACTACAAACAAATGGCTTTAAGTGCCCAGGCTTTTTGTTGTTTGCGTTTTCCCCTTAGCCCTCTCAATCGGCGAAAAACCATTCAAAATTCCTGTTTTTTAAGTTGGTTAGCCGCTTATAAAGAGGAGAAAATATTTGTGAAGCAATTACCTGGAAAGGACATGAAAAGAAATGCTTAATGGAAATGTAACGTGTTTTTTACGTCAAGATTAACGTATAAAGTAATATCTGATGGTGAAGGGTTTTTTAAGAAAAATACTTAGTAAAAGGTACCCATACGGAAGTGCGTAAATCTTATTAAAGAAGTATACGTGTGTATCAGCCATGAAATGTCTCTGGTTTATCCCTCTTCCAAGTTCTTTATGCGATATGTCTCTGTCACAGCTTTTTCTTTATAGATCCCTGGTGGAAGATCTCCTATCTTGATTGGCCGAAAAGAGGTGGTTCCTTTTTCTGTTATTAAGAGTTCAGTTTTTAGCCTGAAGAGTCTAGTTTTTAAATGATAATACACTTTCCTAGATTTGTGTTCATGGTTCCAAACAGCTGACATGCTTCTGTACTTCGGTGATAATTCAAATTTCGTCATAACAACTAATTAATCCATTATTAGAGCAGATGGCAGTCACGAAGCTGTAAATCAATGACCATCAAGAACCCCTTTAATCGCATTTTACCGCAGAGAACTCCACTAGGGCTAGTGTAACAGTTGCAGCTGAATCTGCGATTGTTATTTTGTGTTTAATTATGTTACGAGATTTCATATTCAATATTGCTTTCCTATACGATAAACCTTATAGTCTTCTCTTTCAGTGTGCAGATGCTGTGGTTAGAAAAATCCCTAGAGTAAAATTGGTTCTAAAGTTTAAATTGGAGTTTGATATAAAGTTTACGAGTTGTACATTTAAAGCATAAAACTAAGTGATCCAATTAACAGCTGACAAACATAAAGTTTTCAAAGTCAATCTAAGTAGCGCCTGAAAAATACTCGAAAAGAAATTGTAGCCTTAATGCAAGTTTTCCTTCCTAGAGAGTCTAAAATGAACTAAAAAACATATTTCGCTTCCCTGCTTGTACGTTGCTCTGCAGAAAGTTTGAAATTTTTAAGTTCTTGAGGAAACGAATATCTTCAATCAGTGCAACTTTAAAGTAAATATAAGACCACACCTCATTTTGTTTTAATCTTAATTTCCTTAGAGCTCTCAAAATTTGTTTTCAAACTTTCCCTAAATGTAGCTTTAATTAAAATGGTAATATAATTCGGGAAATGAACTTTATTGTTTTCTAAGAGCATAGTTGTCATAAACATTAATAAAAGTATATTTAAGAGGTCTTTCTCTCAAAGGTATAATAATAATATTTTTTAGCCACTGTGCAATTATCAGAATTCCACAATACCCAGTTATACAACAACGTAACAAAGTTACGACTGGAAATACTATTATAGTAATATTTGAAAGTGGCACATCAAAGACATTTCAACAAAATCCCAAACAAAGGATAACGAACTGTAACTTTGCTAATCAAACCTATAGTTTCGTTCTGGGGGAAAATGAATTTTGCTTACTATTTTGGTCGTTGTTTAGTTTCAAGTTTCCGCCTGAAATTGGTTCGTAAGCTTGGTAGAAATTCAACAAATATCTTCTAAATATAGGATTAACATTGAGCGCTTTTGTGAGGTCGAAATCTCTCAGGCTTTTACCCTAAACTTATCAAAATATCGACACTAAGACCATTGTTTGAGGCTATCGTAACTAATTCCAATCTGATGCTGACCTAAACAAACGCAACTATCAAATCAAAAAAATTCCAGTAATCGTTTAATTAGGCTTCCAGCTAGCGGTTATTAATCGACTGACTGGAAGAGCTGACCAGCGATAATTGTTAGCTGAGATTCAATCGCTGAATATAAACCCCGATTTTTTAACAAAGCTACGGTATTCAGTGCGATTTGTTTATTTAATCGTGCACCGTTCGGGCTAATTGAAAACAAAATTATGGTACGCGCGTTTATTTTTTTTAAGGGCGAAATGCTCACAGATATGTTTTAATTGGACCTCTGTTATTCATAAATACCTAAATACCATTATCGGCTGATAAGTTATAGATTCGTTTTTCTTCTTTTTTTGTGATTTGGGTTGAAACAGGAGACTGGGAAAACTATCTCAAACAATCCCTTAATAATTTTCAAAGTTAAGGATTGTAATCATTAAAAAGTATTGTCCTGAATTAGTTCACTTCACCAGTAATTGTTCAGAAACTAGTATTTGAGTAATTTTGAGTTTTTTACTCTTTTGACTCATGATTATAAATTAAAACAGATTTTTTTACATAAATAATTATTGTGTTACTACCAAATCAAAGACTGGTACATCATGTTAAATTATTAAAAAAAACTACAATTTATTAGATCAGGTAAATTTATGAATTTAAGTATCAAGATACATTGCTAAAAGGAAAATATGACCAATTTCAATAAATAAATATTTTATAATGAGAAACTTTGTACAAAAATCCCCATTCCAGAACAAACACGCTGATTGAAATCTAGCTTCGATTTAAAACTTCGTAACTCGTGTGTCCTAAGTTGTCTATCAAAACTTCAATTTCCTGCGAAGCAACAACTTTTCCAAATGGAAATCACATATTCCCGTTTCACAAGTTTGTCCATTAATTTTATAACTGTTACATTATTAGCTTAAATTTGATGATGCAAAAGTCTAAAACACATTATAAAATTATTAAATTAAGTTCAAATTGCTTTTTGCATGTTTGTTAGGCTTGGAAGCGTTAATTTGAAAAGTTTCAGTTAAAAGCTTTGTTATTAGTTTGGACAGGGCTTTAGTTAGTAAATAACTCGTAACCTGAGTATTTGAATCTTTAACTTTTTGACTATAGTTGCATCATCAAAAAAATCCTAATACAGTTGTGGGCTAAATTAGAAACAGAGTGATTTACAATGTGCAGTGTTATTAATTTTTACTAAATTGCGATGACAGCATTTGCACTTCGTTGAGCTTAATTGAAAATTGGAAAATTCGCCAAACAATGGACTACGGCTTTTCCCAGCTAATATATTGCTAGCAAAATTAATTATAGTAGCACGTAACATGATGATGCCTTAAACGAAATTTTATAAAGTTTTTTTTATCTTTTTCAGGAAGCACCAAGAAAAGCCTGACTTTGAAGAAGAGACGTAAGTACTGATTTTTTTTCGTTTAGAAATTAATTTATGTAGGTTTAAGGGTGAAGCTCTAAAATTCATTGACAGTGATGATGGCCACAGATTGTTTTTTACCAATAAAAAAAATTTCCAATTGCTGTTAAATAAAATTCTGGGTTTAACTACCCTCATAAGCTATACCAGTTGGCGCGATAATGTCCTTAAAATTGGAAACTATTCTTTTACATGGGATTTGTCCGGAAAGAAATTGCAACCTTTTTGAAGATAAAATGGAAAACTCTCGTATATTTTAACGAGGACTTTAGTCTGCGACCCAATATATCATTTTCTGAAGCAAGATTTTTTGAAATAAAGGATACCCCAAGACTAGCGTGAACTTTCCCGGTGTAGAATAAAATCTGAATTCAAAAGTACTATGGACGATAAGGGCTTTTTTGTTTAGTATAAACTATACGAAAATCTGAACTGAAAAGTCTTCTTCGATTCAGTTTATTCGTTTTGTAATGTCACTAAATGATACACCGGTTTACTTAATCAAATTGTGCGACCCTTTTCGAGCTCACTAGGTCGAGTAGAAATTTGCACTTCTTTGTATTCTAAGCACGTTCTTTCAGTAAAAAACATATAAAATAAAGCACATCCAACCGTAATAAACAAATAAACTCGTAAATAAATTTACCGGTCATAGAAATCCGTGCATTTGATTAATTCTTTTTTTGCTGCTTTGTTAAACGTCTATAAAAACAAAATTCACATTTTGCTGAAAAAACATTAATAAAACGACATCAAAGGAGTCGAAGATTTTTATTAAGAATATTGAGTATTAAGCACAATTCTCTTCTGCGCCTTTGTCTTATACTAAAGACAAAAGCACATATATTTCCCTCGAATTTATTTAATGCAATATCAGCGAGGAAAAGCCAATGTTCCCCACTTCCAATAATGCTGGCTTTGAGGTGACTTCTTATTTAACTTCCTTTAGAGGCCTCCTTTCGAAAAGAGCAATTGTGTTTCTTTGAAACATAAAGCACCACCGGTAATGACTAGGCCTTCCCCACTCCCGCAGTCACTATAAAACTTTTAATACTATCCCCAAATAGCTACCATAATATTCCAGTCATTAACATTATTTTACGGTAATTAGATGCCAAACCAGGTGGAACTAAAGCGAAAATATCAAGTACACTCCTAGTAACTTTTAAATTCTATTTTCCCCGGAAGAAAATGGCAATAAGCTTTTAAATTGTTTGGCTGCAAAATCACAATTTTGAAATTGATGTCTATAACGTTTTCGATAATAATGGCAAAATAACTTTAATAATACTGCTTTATGTACGTTGTTTTTTCTCCCATTTGTTTTGTTTTAAAAATTAGAAAAAAAAAGAAAATTTAGATTCAATATCTTGGTAACGTAAGAAGCTAGAGTTTTTGGCTAGTTTTGTAGTTTTTTTTAATCCTTTTTCTAATGGCGGTTTAGCAAAATTGATAGGAGTTGGCAAATTTTGATTTTGTTTCAGAAGGGTTCCAATGCACAGCAAAGGGCGTATTAATATCAAAGGACCTTAAATTAGGTGAAACAATTACAAAAAAAGCACTTTTGAGTTTAAATAAAAAAGTTACAATCATTCAAAAATTGGAAAAATGTCATATTTGCAAAAAGTGCAATTTTGGCAATTTTTTAGGTGAATTAAGTTCAAAAAAAGGAAAATAAAAATTAAAAATGTTTCATTTTTCAAAAAAATTGATATAACAAACGACTTTAAATTAGGTGAAATAAGTAAACTTTTCTAAAATTGGAAAAATGCCATTTTCAGTTTTTTTTTTGTCAAAAATGCCTTTTTAACATGATTTGAAATAACCTCATATTTCATTATATCATCCTGTCTGGAATAAATTGAAAAAAATATTAAATTACAAAACTCTTGTTCATAATTGGAGAGTATGTGATATACGTTTGTTAAATTACATACTAGAAACTGTTTTTAATTTTGTACGATTTCAACCATACGAAGCTATTAATTGTTTAGGTTCTACAATAAGTTTCTCAATAAACCCTTGAAAAACTAAAGTAATTAATTTACCAAAACAAAAGCTTAAAAGAAAAATGTACAATGCTGTTGGTTTGTCGCTGTTCTAAAGAAAAACGTTTTGCAAAGACATTTTAATACGAATAAGTCGGTTGTTTCACAAGTCGGAAACAACCCTTCCACAGTATAAAATAAGCGCTTCTTATTTCTTCGAGACATTATTTTCGTTGTAAGTAGAATTTACATTTTCGTTGGTGCACATTTAAAGTAAAATTATTTGTATAGGTCGGCTCGAAGTTCCGGGTACAAGTTATCGAATGACACAGTGAATACAAGCAGGTTTCTTTGATGTCGAGAGCGATAAACTTGCACGTATAAGTGTATGTGTGTGAGTGTTGGTTGAACTTTATAAAATCTAAGTGCATACATATGCCCCTTTGGATTAAAAGCGTCATTTTTCAAAAACATAATTATGGTAATGGATGCAGTATTTTATTTGAAATACCGCTGCAACCTGGGTTATTTATTGAAAGGAAATGCGCTGGTTTACTTGAGTTTTTATCACGTAATTTGTTGGAATATTTTAGAAAAACAAAGCCAGAAATACATGCAAATCTCGCTCGAACATGACTTTTAACCAAGTCTCGTTCTATAATTCATCAAGCCAGAAACAAATGTGCTTTAAATTCGGTACTCATTTATTTTTATCGCCTTTGTCTACCATTGCAACCTAACGAAGAACATCTGCGTTCCAGACAGTTTGAGTTGAAAATTTAAATAAGTTGCAAGCAGTTAGATCAAACTTTTGACCGCATATGCGGAATAATTGAACATTTTTCCGGAAATGCATTGTGAATAACAAATGTTCAATTCTTCAAGTTCATAGTTTGCTCTTAACAAGCAATTCCAAGTCGGTTTAAGAAAATTGGTCCCTTGGCGTTGACCCACGTATGCCTAAGTGGCTCTCGGAGGTAGAAACTAGGCTATCAATTAGAAATGAATAAGAAATTTCCTTTCAAACTGGATACGTTACCCTTATATTGCAGACTGAAATTGTATGAATGTGCATGTAGACATTGTGAATAAAAAATTTAGTTGGTTCCGAAAATAGCGACTTTTTTATTTGCTATCCACAAAAGTTATTAAATAAAATTCGACTTGTATTGGATACAAAAGGAAGATAATATTAGAATTCGATATGATGCCGGAACATCTGTTTTTCAGCACATTTCGTTCCACTTTGAAACTGTATATTAAATGTGTATCCTTTATTATAAAAATACGTATTAACACACATGTTGGCTTACTGGTTTATACGCGTATAAGTTGTATCACAGATATGAATCTCATTAAGGAAACAGGGTTCTTTCTTGTCTCTTTGAACGTGACCAACCTTAGTTGTTTCCAAGGTAGAACCATATTTCATGTATACAAAGCCACTTGTATTCAGACGGTTTAATCTTTTCAATATGCTCCGGTAAATGCGGAGGTGTAATATATTTTGGTAAATTCATGCTTAGAAATTTTGGGATATAATTGTGCTGGAAAGGCACCATAATGCGGCTCATTCATTATTGTTTTTCTCCTTTAGCACACACCCTTTCTTTGATAATCCATTTTTTAGATTTACCAACCCATCAAATTTTTTTTTAAGCGTGATTACAATTTACAAGTAAATAATCGAAATAAACAAAATTTATTCGGTATTCATATATCAATTTGCGCTTAACTAAAACGGTATAAATAACGTAAATTGCGTTTCGTTTGGCCATGTTATGTAGCCCACGCATATATTTTTGATTTATTAAATTCACTCGAATCTAATGATAATCATTTACCACAAAATGAATTAATATATTCGTTATAATTTGATATCTACCGTGCACTGTGTTTACTTGATACAATCCTATTTTTATTTAAAAAGGAATGATTAATCTTACAGATTAAATTGATTAGATATCTTAATTAACAAATACGTTTACTGCGTCACAAAATCAGTTAATAAAAAGTGATTAGTATACTTTACAGTCTATTTACCTAAACCGGGATCCGTATTGCAAAGCCTTTGAACGTCAGTAAACCATGAAATTTATGCAAACCGAGCCGATTTTCCCAATTAAAATAACACAGTACATTGTTATACTTGACACCGCAAAATTTACCCTCATTTTGTAAATCACTCATTGTTTGAACAACTTCGGTTTTCATCGAACTATTTACAAATTCCCATTCAGTTAGTCTATAGGGTCAGCATGCCACTAAAAAAAATAAATAAATCTCACAATTCTCTTTTAGTTATTGTCCAGAAACAGCAAAAACATAAATATGGTAGCTTTTTCTAATGAAACAAAGCCTTTTAAGAGAGTGTCTCGACAATTCCCCAGAAGCCAACAAAAAGCTTGATAGTTCCTAGCAGTGTACTACAAAGAAAAGAGGGCGAGTGCATAATAAAATATATCACTGAAACCCATTGAATGTGGTCTGCATAATAAAAGACTAGCTAGCCTCACAAAAAATGTTTAGCAAAACGGAACGCAATTCATCCATAAAATTGAAAGACAATCAGGTTCCTCTACTTCAGAGTTTTGGTGTACTGGATACGTGAATTGAAACGAACGAATTGCTTTAAATCCGATTGGATCTCTTTTTTAAAGCGAATTTCACAATTATTAATTGTGGGATTTGCTGGGAATGGTTTGTCATTTATCTCTGTGTTTTTGTCAACAGAATTAGTAGTGCTGTATTAGTAGTTCAGAGACTGGCAAAGCGAATTTGTTGGTTTGTGCATTACAATCGTTTAAAGGTTCCTGTGGCATGTAGCCACTTAAAATCTGACACACGTTTGCAATTAGGACATAGGAAAAAATCCAACAATATATTAAGATGTGTGTATTATTACGCTTTTAAGCATTCTGAAGAGCAAAAGACACTGGATTGGGTTCTACTGATAATAAATAAAACCTCACCTCAAATAGTAGCAGACTGGTTACATAAAACCTCTATAATATAGTAAAACTGAAATAAAATAACAATCTTAAGACTAAAAGAAGTAACAAACGAGGAATAACATTATAAGACACACATTACACAAAACGTTTTTACAAATTTAAGTAATTACAGCTCTTGAGATCTCTAGACAAAATTATCGAACTCCTCAATGCAAGAGAGAAATTGGCAGAAGTAGTGATCTACAGGTTTACTATTAAGTGTTATATCCCTGAGTATCCTGAATTAAATCCACTGTGAAAATTTCTCATGCATCAATAAATTCTTGCATTACCCTGTCACCTAATATTATTAGGTTAAACACACATAACAGTGTCGTCAGCAAAAATGACATTTTTTAAAAATTGATTATGTACTTAAATACTTACTTAATTTAACCTAAAGAAAACCTAATCAATATTATGATCTATATTTAGCTGATAAACTGTTATAATCCACGGAATAAACTATTTATTAACTGAAACTTAGCACGTGAATTAGAAGGGAATTAATAAATAACTTCAACAAGCGTTGTTAACCAGTTAAAGAGCAAACAATTTCTCTAAATAAGCCGGGAATTTAATTCGAGTCCGCTAAATGAAAGAGGAGTTTTGAAATTTAAGTACCCTTGGCAAATTAGGAAACGACGATTTTAGGCATGGCAAAGCGGATTTTTTGCTTGGATATACTTAAATTTTAGCCTTTGAGTACACACTTGAAAATATTTTAACTGAGTGTTGCAAAATGCTTGTTTTTTTTATTAGTGGTAGTTTCGTATTCTGTTTCATATACCTAAACCAGCTCACCTGCTATCGACGTACAATAAATTTATTTAGCTAGGATATAAATTGCGAAATCCCACACCAAATGTGTTTTATGTTTTTAATGCGGGCGACAACCGTTTTCGAGTTTTTATTTAAAACAAAGGCCATCGGATACGTGTATAAATCACTCTGACATGTGAAGGGATCAAGGGAATTATAATTTTATTTCCTAGTCTGTAACTTTCCTTATCTGAATGTCAAAATATCGTCTCGACATCATAATACTTTTATCCGTGCAGAAAAAAAAAGTTATTTCGGAAGGAACAACTGGTAAACCAATATTTTTTAGGAAACATCAGGTGACAGCAAGTAAGGAATTTTATCACAGAGGGGAGCTGAATTTGTAGTCGAATATTTGCTAGTTCTGTAGATCTTTGTAACGGCGATCGAACAGATTTTCAGACATTAAACAAACAATTAATTAAAACGGTTTCGGTGGTTGGTCAATTTCTAAAATGGGTCCCGTTTAAATTGAGCTGAAGTAAATTGTAAATAAGCAACTGCACATTGATGCACTTTAAATGTATTGGTTCAGCACATTGACAAAAGCAATCTTGTTTATTGCTTCGTGTACAGGGTATTGATTCGATGTGGACTTTGATCTTTGTCCTCAGGGGTATCGTTCCGCCACTGGTCCTTAGTTTTATTGCTCCGGATGGCAGATCGATTATAGCGTGTTACGCCAACGAAGGAATTTATCGGTTTTACTCATCTTAGTCGAGACGATTTTAAACCTTTATTCAAGAGGAGCTAAGAGCAATAACTCTTGCCCTCGCCTCCCTTTTTTTTGGCCACCCCACAAAAATTCCAGTTTTTTGTTGTTAAATTCCCCAACCACCCACATAATTACGTTCGCTCCGATACACCTTTTAAATTGCTAATCATCCGATTTTCCTCTTTTTTTTCGCTCAATAAAATGGTGTTTACTGATGGAAGTATTAAAAGCGTATGCGTGCAAAATTGTATTGAATGGACAAATATCTACTGATAAACGTCCATACATAATTTAAAAGGAAAGAGCCAAAAAATAAAATCTGCCAAGATACCAATACACTGGAATTCTTAACAATCTGAAATTCAAATAACTCATTTGAAATTCGTGAAAACAAAGCTAGGTTTAACTTTAATCTGCGATGTTTTTTTGCTCATTAGAACGACTTAATAGTAAGAAAAAATTGTGACAATCTACCACTTAAATGAATTTCTGTCGAGAGTTTGGTTTTTAAGTCACCCTAGCAAACTGGTAAATACGCCTCAAGGTGTGAAGGAATTTTAATTTAAATCGCCCCTTCGATATAGAAATTTAGACAAAAGATTGAAAACGAAATAAGGTTGGCAGCAAAATTGTAAATACTTAAATTAAGCGGGGTATGTATTTACCGGAAATTTGGGCCCTTTCATCATCATAAAAGATGTGATTATTTTTTTAAATAAAAAACACTTAAGAAGTTTAATGATTTACCCAGCAGGAAAATATTAATAATACAGGGTGGTCCAGTTTGAAATGTCAATAATCCACTATCCGATAGTACCATCAAAAAATAAGTTGACATACAATATGTCATTTTGCTGCAAAACGCTTCCTAAAAATTTAGTTTAAAAAATCGCGTTTTTGCTGTAACTCTCAGACCGTTAAAACAATTTTTATCAAAATTTGAATAAGTACTTAAGAAATGAATGCTCATTATGTGATTTGAATGAGGTTTTGTCAAACTTGTTAAGTGGCGTAGATACAGGGAGATTAATTTTCCCACTTGCTACGATGACTGGATATTTCACAAAAATTACAGTTTTTTAGAAAGAGAGATGTGGTATCTGCTGTAAAATTTTGATTCAAAATTTCTTTTGAATCAAAATGTAGTTTTGTAGTTTTTCTACAAAAAACCCTTCATTATAATCATTTATCATCCCTTTGAACGAAGTCCAGAGGTATAAAAATTAATGTAGCTCAAAATAAGTGAACGAATTCTCTTGTATCTACACGGACAGCTTAGACCAAAGATTTATAAGTACTTGAACCAAAGTTGATCTAAATTGCTTCTACGGTCTCAAAATTATGACAAAAAAACACGATTTTTGAAGCTGAACTTTGAGAAGCTGTATCTTCCTGGTAACGAGTACTTTTAAAAAATGACAACATGCATATCTGCTTATTTTTTGAAGGACGAACCACTGACAGTTCATTGATTATAAAATTAACTATCCAATTTTTTCCAGCCCAGATATCAGTTTTTTTTAGGTTTTAAAACGTAATAACTCAATTATCTCGTAGACGAAGTTTTAAATTAGAATGTTACAAGAAATACTTCATTTTCCAAATTGAACCATAAATTTAAAAATTAATGTCATTTTTGAAAAATGTCGAGTAGAAAATAAGGCGGGAAATCAAAATCATTTCCTTGTATCTACGCATCTGAATAATTTTGATAAACGTCATTAACATCACATAATGAGTATTAATTTCAATAGCGCTTGTTACAAATTTGATCAAAATTGCTCCAACGGTCTGACAGTTTTGACCAAAAAACTTTTTTAAACTGAAATTTGGGAGACTGTATCTTTCTTAGGAAGCATTTTTTACAAAAATTACATAATGTATGTCAACTTATTTTTTTTATGGGCTATCGAATGGCGAATTGTTGACATTTAAAACTGGACCACCCTGTATAAAAGAGTTTTATTAAACTAAAAGATTTGTCATATGTTTTAGAGTCGTACACTCTTGAAATCACATAAGAAACAGTTCGGCTGACTTTTCTGAATAAACCATCATGCAGGGTGCGTACTTTGGCAAAGTTTTATATTGCGCCATATTTCTTTTGTGGAGTCACGTACGTTCTATATGGTCGTTTAATGAAAAGACTTATGAAAATCATTATCAAGATGGATAAAAGTTTTGCTCTACGCCTAGGCTGAATGTAGTAATAATTTATGGCGGAATGATTTAAAGCTGACCGCACTATTTTCGAGCTAACTACGCGATGATCGTCGATTATGGGTTATAATCAATATTTCGGCCGTAATAAACTCAAAGCCGTTATCAATTCACAAATTCAGTAGCAATGCGAACCGACTTCCTTAATAACACGATGTAATTTGGTATAATTACGACAAGCCTTTAGGGACATTGTACAATTAGTAGTTAATCGCCAAAACAGATATTAAACGTTACTCGGGAACAATTCTTCTTTAGTGTCATATTAAACGAGTTTTAATGCCAATTAAAAAGTTTCTACTATGGCGTCACACCATCCTTCGTTTAACCTTTCAGATTAACAACGTTTTAGAGCTTTTAACGATATTTATGTTTCAAAAGTAAGTTTGAAACTCCGTAACGTTAGTTACATAGGTAGCCTCTAACGTAAATCCACCCATATTTAAAACTCCTTTAAGACCGCGAGGAAAAGTTTCATTCTACTTCTTAACTTCCCTCACAATAAAATCAGTCAGCTCTTTATATTTTTAGTCTGAGTCGGAAAAAAAAAACATCAGTTGTTAGATAAAATACGGCAGAAATATCACTTTTTGACAACTTCAATAACGTCTTTTTATGTTCGACACACAACTTATTTCCGCCAATTAAATTTGATATATAGCTCCAGCAATTGAATAAACTAGGGCTCAGGGAGTTTTGCATTCACTTAATTGAAACATTTAATCAAAACAGATCGTGACTTTAATCCGACTTTACATCAACTTTCACTTCCAATTACTCGCGATGATCTCGTACAATTCTGTATTTATCCCAGACAAGAAAGTTATTCGGGGAGAAGATTTTATTTCACATATATCTCGCTCTATTTTTAGATCTTAACAAGATTTTTTGTTAAAGTAAACAAAAATTGTATTTTTATAATTTAAGGGAATATGATGGTCATTTTCTCAATAATGTTCCAGTTGATTTTCTGAACGAAAAAATACCAGTAAAATAAATAAGGAGGTATTTTTATAAAGAAGCTAATTAATTTTCAGCCTTGAAAAAGTCGTCAAAAAGTTAATTTAAAATATTCAACCCTCGGTAAAAGTGAATATTGTGTTTTGCGGTTATACATTTTTGTTCTCTTTTATCAAAAAATACAAAAATCTGATTACTTATTAATTAACTAAAAACGTTTTTGATTTATCTCTAATATAACTGAGGGTAATGTAACTGAACCAATTGCTGCACGTGACAAAGATTATGAAAACTAGCGGACTAGAAAGCAGTAAATATTACATCTTCTCATAGATTGCGCCCATAAAATCTAAAACTCTTTATGGCTACAAATGGGCGAAGCCATAAAACATTAGGTAGGTTCAGTCCTTCACAATCGCTAGGGGCTAATCGATTGTACCTCGAATTTAAACTTTTATGCAATTCCTAACTGGGAAACTTCAGACCTTTTAATCTTACCGAATTTTTTAACTTTGTTCGAAAAAGTTTGCCAAGACAGCCGGCTTTTGGTGTGTAGTTTGCTTTATTATGCAATATTCCACGCCACGAGGTCATTATATTAGCATATTCTCTGTTATAAGCCACAGGAAGTGTGATTAACTGTAGTTTCCAGTGGCATTACACCACAATATCCATTAAGCTAAATCAGCGGACACTGCTCTTATTAAACGACATAA
Organism: Ips typographus; assembly: GCF_016097725.1. Taxonomy (NCBI): domain Eukaryota; kingdom Metazoa; phylum Arthropoda; class Insecta; order Coleoptera; family Curculionidae; genus Ips; species Ips typographus. The sequence continues at coordinate 8,452,930 of NC_138437.1, read as the reverse complement.
TTCATATGGAACCACGTTTCGGTTTATCCGAAAAATCCTGCATACTACGTCCAGATTTCAGTATGTGAGTCGTATGCTAATTTACTAAACAAGTTAATTTCAAACCGTTATAATTCATTTTGCTTATTAAACCACCCTTTTTTTGTTTACAGGAAGAAAGGATGGGTTACATGTTACATTTTTTTTGTGATTATTGTGGACATATTTAACTTCTTAAGCCAATTTCTAAATTAATATCGCATAACTCAACAGAACCTCTGTCGCCTTTCTTAATTACAAATTTCCTCATAAAGTAATTTATTGAGGTAACAAATCTAGTTGAATGGTTTCCCACGCAAGTAAAACTTTCCTTCTTGTTGTGGTTTACGCGCGTCTCCGTCAGTTTGTTTAATTAACGTTGAAACAAAAACTGAAAATTACTGTAATTACAACTTTACCCTCTCTAATGAAATTTCGATTGCTAACAAGCGGTACAATTCCGGTAATTCAAGAACATTATTAAATGAATAGTGATTATAAGTGGCTCGTTTGAAATTCATTTGGAATGTTCCTGCTGAGAGAATCATTATATTGATGTAGTCCAGTTATGAATGGTGGGAATTCTGTTAGTATGCCGGGATTAAAAGTGGGTTTAGTGGAATTTCCTGTGGGATTTTCGATAAAAGTGTTGGCATGCACGAGTAAAGTAAGTGCAGAAACAATCGGCTTACATCAAGAAAAGCGCCGGAACTCTCTTCCAAATGGAATTACAGAAAATGCAGTTTAATGTTCTGTAAGTCTCTTTTCTACAACACCATCTTGGAATTCTTATTCCACAGTAGTGACGTCCAATATATTAATTAAACCCACCATCTCTATAGACTTTCATTTTACAAACTTCAGCTTTTTACGTGCAGAATCATAACTTCTCTTCTAATTCTGAAACGTACGGAATATATGGTGTCGGTTATAGGTCTGTAAAATTTTACGGCCTATCTATGAATAGCCTGTGGCCGTAATTCTTAAGAAAAATTGGCTTTATAGGCGATAAAAATACAATCTTGCCTGGTTTTATAAGCTCGATTTTTGTCACCCAATTTTCAGCTCCAATTAGTGGTCTTGTAGTTAGTATTTCTTTCTGTACTAGTGCTCACTGAAATGGTTAATTTTGTATACTTCGTTAGGGTTAAAACTGGACACAAAGGGTTATTATCAAAGGTAACACGTCTGACCCTTCTCCAACTTCATCGTTCTGACCACAAAATGTCAGCTTAAAGAGCAATATTTTAAGATTTCAGTAAATTACAAATTTTATTAGATTAAAATGAATAATTTAAATAGCATTCTTCAACTCAAAGTACTGATCTGATTGCTCGAGGTTATATGAGCTTCCATATTCATAGATATTCAAATTCGAATTAAAACTCGAACAATCTTGAATAGTTTGTTCCTCATTGAATATTCTTTTTCCCCGAGACTCGTTTTAATAAAATCAATTTATTTTAATTGTAATTGTCAAGTCTCCATTCTTGATGCCCTACTGCATTTAGTTCAAGCGTGAAGCAATTTGCACTTCACAGTGTTAGAAAAGAAGAGATGAACAATGTGTTGAGAAATTATTCAACTGGCTAATTGTTGCATGTTATTTTAAAATAATTACGTAAGTAATAAAAACTGAGCTTGCAACATTGTAAAGGCCAGTTATGTGACCCTCAAAATGTAGTTTAAAATTAAATTCAGACAGTTGAACAAGCTGAAATTTTAAGAACCACGTAACGTAACGTCGATAATGCAATTTTGAGCCTGCAACACTGTAAAAACCACTTGACACCTGCCAAAATCAATCAAAAGACCATAAAATAACATTTTGAACTAAGAAAATTTGCTAAATCAAATTTAGATGGTTGTAAAAGCTGCAATTGTTAAAGCCACATCACGTGACTTTGATTCTGCAATTTTGAACTTTCAACATTGTAGAGGACAGTTGACATCTGTCCAAAACCGTCACGTGACATTCAAAATATAGTTCAAAATCTGAAAAACAGTTTTAACAGCTGAAATTATAAGAGCCACGTCACGTGACGTTGATAATGCAACACCTGTCAAAAACAGACACGTGACCTACAGTTAATAATGTTTTTTTCTTTTTACTGTTAGTGAATATGTAGATTGATTGTATTATGACATAACTAAATATGAATAGAGATTGAGTTGATTAATTGCCCCGAAATTTTGAAAAACAACGAGATGTAGAATTTCAGTTTTTCATTTATTTAGACTACCTGGACACTTTAAGCTTTGTATAAGCGGATGTACTTTAAAAAATACCCTCTTATACTTGAGAGGTAATAAAATAACCAAAGAGCGGATTTAAATATAAAGTCCTCCACCAATATTCAGATTTATATATCTAATATCAATCCGTCATTTTTATCGCGGTTATTGCAATTTTTTCTACCAAGCTGACTTTACACTTTCGAGGGAAGCAATTTTATATAACATATTTTAACGTCGTAATTTATTCCATTGTTGTGGCCCTGAAAAATCCTCAATTTGCGATGATTTACTGTATCCCCTAAATGGATTTTTATGACCTATTACGCAAAAACGCCCACGTTGTCTAAATTGAAGCCTCGTTAAGTGTATTACTTTTATTGTTGCTCCATGATGTCTTTCGGGCTACATTGTGCAAATAAGAGCACAAAAGCCGCCTCTAAAATGATGATGCAGCGTATTTAATGAAAGTAGAAGGTAACTACATTGTTTAAGATCTTCGTTGCAATATTTATTTAATCGATTCCAAAAGAGTTTCCGCTAAACCATGTGGTTGCCAGTAACCTCACACTATTCAAATAAAAGCTGTCAGACTTCCCTATTAATTCCTTAAAACGAAATGATTTCATTAAAATGTGGATCTTGCTGAAGAATTTTCAATCAAGACATTTCCATATGAAAATCTTTCACGCTGTTTTTTTCCTGTCTCAAAAACTGTCACTGTATGTTTTTCTCAAAGTGGGTTTAGTTCTGTATGATCGTGACTTGAGATTTCTATAAATTCAGTAATAACGCACGATATATTGTAAATAATAAATAGCAAACCACAATATTATCGTTACTGTCCCATTGAAATGTTTTATGCCTTTATACAAAACGAACGACATAATAAAAACACAAGTTTCGAAAGTGGTGTGTTTGTTTAAATTAAGAATGTCTCAAAGCATTGAATAAAATGCAAAATGCTGTATGAAATTGAAACTGCAGTATTTTAGACCATCAGCTAAATTCAAATAAAAGAGAATTTAATTTTCGTTGAACTGTAAACGATTCAATTCCATTGTATAAAGCGCGGTATTCACATAAGAATCGGATTGCCTCTCCAGGCGAAAGCGTTGACCGAAATATTCCTGGATCAATATTCTTTTATTTTTATGTTATGTATTTTATCAGATTTAAACTTTTTGATATAAAATATTCCTAGTGTATGGCACGTTTGTGTGATTTATACCAAGGACTAAGAGAAAAAGAAAACGCCTATTTTGTCTTCATTCCTTTCGAATCGACAAAAATTATTTTCATCATCATTCAAAGCAGTGACGCCTAAAATTTAATTTTGTCCCTCTTACACATAAAACCGCTCTATCTTCCCATCCATAATAATCGTTTTTAAACACTGCGAACTAAAAAGAGATGGAAGTTTCCCGTGCGTGTAACTGGCAGGGTTGTATTTTCCGCCCGTTGTTTTGATTTAATATTGCGTTATGGATAAAATCGAATGAGGCACAATATTTCTTTTTAATTAAGCATTAGTAGATACCATCGGACTCTATTTTTTCATCTCTAAAATGTTTTGTAGTTTTTTTAGGGACAGCGTAGAGTATTATTACAGCCAAGTATTTGAGGAAAAAGCGGCTTTATTTTTATTTCATAAAAGAGGGAAATATTAAAGTTAAGTTAAGGAGTTTCGAGGAGATAAATCTTAGCGTGGCCGTCCGAAAAAGTTTAGCACCAGGGATTTGAGACCCTCTTTCTATTAGCAGTTGATTGACAAGACCAGTGAGGCGCAATGGCTAGGTAAACTTTTCAATTCGGATAAGAAAAATAATATTCGGGACGTTATTATACATCGAAATCAAGAAAAGGGAACGGTCGTTTAAGTACTTTCGATAAAACTTTAAGGGTCAAGTCAATGGATGAAACAACGAGATGTCGAACTAACTTTTGACCGTCGTTTTTTCGACTTTCATCCTTTTAAGGGTTTCTTAAATCCATTAAAAGTGTACTTTTCGCTTCGTAATTTTTAATGGAACCATCCGTTGAATAAAGGAACTCGCTAATTAAAAAAAATCCGTTTAAAGTTATGAATGACATTATCGTAGGCGTTAAAGCGTTTTTCTGACTTACTGGAAATAAAAACCACAATTAATAAAAATATGACCATTATTTCCAGTTTACAGTTGGATTATTGGAACCCATTATGTTCTTATCGACGAGCAGAACCGGACTTTAAGATGATAATCCCGTAAGATTTCTCATTGTAACCTTTTGCTGGTTAGCCAATAATCCCAAGTACCAAATAATCCCTCGTATTAGCCGTTTCATTCGGTCTTGACCACTAAGCCCCCGAACTAGGGTTAAGGTAAAGTTATTATTATTTTACGCATCTAACATTGCTTATTTAATATGTTGTGATATTTTCAAAGAGCCTAAACCAAAAGCCTTTAAAGCATAATCATTACCAGAGCGTAATGCCCGAAAGGATTATTAAACTTGTAAGAGAATATATAAAGGATACTCTTACCCCTGTTACGTTTAATTAGTCCGGTTTTGCAAAATACATGTTTCTATTCTATGGAAAACAGGACTCTAGAGTAAAATTGTTAAGTCCTGTTTTATTACCTACTAACTCTTCATTACGCTCTAGTTCAGAATTATTAATGTCTTTTAATTAATTGCAAATCTATGGTCAAGCTTTTAGTTCGGGCTGTTCCATATGTAAATTTAACTTTTATTAAAATTATCATTCACCGGCTTTTGCAAAGCCTTGCGGATATGAAAATACCTCTTTCTGCAAAATTTATGAAAAATATCCACGTGTATAATTATAAATTCCAACTCATTAAAATGATCCATTATCCAACATCAAGAAGAGTACGCCTTACAGAGTGAACACTTCAAAGTTTATATGGGGCTTATCGAGGCAAAGCTAATCAATTTAATTGGCGGTATTTAGCCATATCATGGAACTATTAATCTCTCTACAAAATACATCACGTTGGTGACACATAATAAATTTTACTTAATTCGAGTACTAGAGCCGCGATGTCAAATAAAGTTCCGGAAAGCTGTCCTAATCACCCCGATATTTAGTCTACAATAGCTGAGTACGAACAGGGACATCGGAATTAAGATCACAGTTTATGGGTTCGATTTCAGACCTGGATAACTTTCAGAACTCTACAAAGCCGTGACATAATGCTTTTGGCTTATATAGTTTCAAAAATGTTAAATAAATAGTTCTTGTCAACGTTTATGAGGACTTGCCATTATAGTTACTAATCTTGTAAGTTATTTGTATTAACAAATTAATGTCATAATCATTAATAAAACATTTCTCATATTTCTGTTTGCATATTTCTCATAAAATGTTTTCTTTGTAACATTTTCCCCTTATACCCTGCATAGAAGAACATATTATAAAATAATTTATAGAAGGTCAATCTGAAGAACAAAACTCAATTTAAAGTTTCGAAATTTGATCATTAACCTTTTTCGGAAAATTCCAAACTTTTCCAAACTTTTTTATGTTCCACGAAATTACATCTTTTCTTTATGTCGGGCATCTTTCAAGAATGTACGCATCTAAAACGCTGATTCTAGTACATTGGGATTGGGAGTTTGCCAGAAACGATATATTATTTTTATGGGCAGGAGTACACCGTAAAAAGTGAAAAATATTCTTGTGAGTCATCTAAAACGCATATATTCCGAGGAATTCCCTTAAATTGCACGACATTTATATGTCTTGACCGAACAAGAGAGACGGGCAATTTCCGAAAAATGTGCCCTGAAAAAGTCTGCTAGTACGAACATAAAATTAATAATTTAACGTAAAAAAACGGGGTGGCTTTTTCGAGAAGAGGCAGTTCAAAACTTGTCTTGTAATTAAAATGTTTGACATTTCAGATTCAACCCTTTTTATGTTTTTTTTAGCAATTTTAGGACAAGACATATTTCCAGCCTGACAATTTTTAAATAAGTAATTTTTAACTGTGGAAGAAGTCATCTATCGATTATATCGGGGTCAAGAGTAGGGATAAAGGGCTATAAATCATTTTAAGATGTCACATGCCTCGATTTAATTCAATTTTAATTCCAGAATATTTATATGTATTGGGGTTGGAAGGCAATATACGAAATCAATGTAAAGTTATCCTAATTGGTAAAAGTGGTAATTGGGGAGCGTCGTTTTATAAATGAGAGGTCATCAGGAAAACTGTGGAAAATGGTTTTTAAATTCAGAAACGATTTTCGTGTTCCACAATGGTCTAAATATAACAGGAAATTGACGACCCAATAATGCAACTGTGAAAAATTTGCCGGTGGTCAGAGTATCAATGATGCATAAATAGTTAAACAAAAAGAGCTGTTTGCATAATCCAGATGACACGAACTATTGGGAAACGCAAAGCTTTATTAAAGTTGTATGAGTTCATTTGAAGTAAAATAGCCGTTTCATATTTTCGGTAAAGGCATGCTAAATCACTGATGCAGATTTGCACATTTTATACTAAATGGGCGATGAGTGGTATGGATGTTGACGATTACGTTCGGGCTGAGTAAAAAATGCCGGACCATTAGAGGTTTTTAGGGGCGTGTTTTTATTTTGGGAAATCAGACACATCTGTACAATTGTGTAAACATGATAGATTAGGGCAGATTTTCCACAATAAATCTCTATCACGCAATAACTCCATGATTTATGCTTTTCGCGTTCAATGCAAAATAGACATCGCTTTTTACTGTGTGTTTGCAAATACTCAACCAAACTCTTACGTTTAAAGTTTTAATTTGGCAAGATATACAGATAATCTATTATGTTGCATAAACTATAAAAGTAAATTTTGTCGAAAAGATTTCTGCCTTGCTTTGTCCTCGAAATTATCCCTCAACTCTTGAATTTGGTTAGTAATTTTGCATTCGTAATGCGATAGGCAAATAGTGGCTTTCGTTTGGTGTCTAGCTCCACCTGCTAGAAAGTTTATGTTTCAAATTAGCTATAAGCTAAGCGACAACACTTTGCCTTCGGGTGCAATATTAAAAACTTTATGAACTGCACTTCATTACTAAATTACTTTAAGTGCCAGGAAGAATCAGCAGTTTTTAAATTTATTTCCTTCTTCCAGTTAACCGATGCCAGAAGAACGTTTTGATTTATTAAATTTATCAAAGAAAGTTGCCAAGTCTACTTTACTCGTCCTGTTTATCTTTGTTCCTTTTTTAAGTCTCTGCCTTATATCTTCCTAATAAAACCGAACACTGAAATATAAAATTCATCCCAAATACATGAAACGCGTTGCACTATCTCCAATGAGAGATTGCGAGGTGTGATTTCACTCTTTCAATATTAGCATAAAATGTTGAACACGAATTGTAATAACTTCTTTATGGAATAGGAAATGACTAGAATAAATTTCTGATCGTAAGCTTTGATTTTTTTGTTAAAAAAACCTACTCACATCGGCGGTTCGAAAATCATACAGTCATTATTTAGCAGACCCCTGAAATATATGAAACTCGTGAAATGGCAAGGTAGCAATAGAAAGTCATTTTTGTTACGTGTATTCTAGCCACAAGTCCTAGCTTTCCGCCAGCGGATACTTTCAGTTTTAATATTTAAAACTTCGTCTGAATTTTCGTGAAAAATTGCTGTAAACTTAACCGAGCAGTCAGTCTGGAACACCTCCCAAGAAGGTCATTAATTTAAAATTTGTTATATTCTTAACTTGGAGATTCATTAAGTTTTTTGAGTGAGAGGATTTTAATCAGTTTTTTTCCTCTACAGTCTTAATTACAACAGGTTACATGAATATACAGTACGCTTCTTAGTAAAGCAAAGCAAATAATTGTCCAACTTTTAATAAGCTAAAATAAGTTTTTCAATCAATGTTTTCCTTTAAGACTAAATATAGATCGCAACTTGATATATTAAAAATAAATAACCATACAAACCTAATTTTATTAAAAAAGATTTCACTGTTTGTGAATTTCCCCAAATATCCTCAATTTGAAACCGAGTCGTACATCAAATCAACGTGGAGAGCTGTTGTAATATTAAACAAGTGTGGTGATGTAATGTTTCGGAAATTCTCAACGACTCTAACTTTCTGGTTTTCTTTGTCAGTGGCTCTTCATTTTAGGTAAATATTTATAAAACGTTTTTTTGATTATTGTAGTTTATGTTCAAAGGGAGTCAGAGCAGAACAATTTGTAGTAAGACAAATTCAAATGGAGGATATTAGGAAGAAGTCCCTGATCGATACACTATGAGTTTATTACAACTTACATTACAATGACTTTTATTTACTATTTTGATTCGGTGACAGAACCTTGTGGTCTAGTAGTATAGCTTCAAAAATCGGAAAATGCAATTTTTGTTAAAACTGCAATTTTGGAAATTTTTTAATTTGCTCCAGGAGGGTTCCAATGCACAGCAAAGGGCATATTTAAACCACATGACCTTAAATTAAGTGAAACAAGTACAAAAAAAGCACTTTAAAATTTTTAATTTTTCAAAAAAATTGAAAGAATGGAGGGGTATTTTTTGTCAAAACTGCAATTTTGCCAATTTGCTCCAGAATGGTTCTAATGCACATCAAAGGGCATATTTATACTAAAAAACCTTAAATTAGGTGAAATAAACACTTTAAACCATTTAAAAATTGGAAAAATACCTATGAGAATAAATCTTATTCTGAGGTATAAAAATAATCGTTCTGACCGCAAAGCACTGGTCCTAATCAGAATAATCACAAATTAACAGTATCAACATATCCAGTCACATGACAGTATTTATAGTTATAAACTATCTTAGACTGCATGACTAAATACTGCACTTCAATTAAAGTTAAAATGAAAATCCCGTACACCCAACAATGCAGCAGGACTAAATGCAATTAAAGCAGTAAGAAAATGAAGTAATTCATTAAAATATGACATGTTATATAGTGAGGAGTTTGTAAAGATTAAAGTTGTGCCATCTCGTATATAACAAAAAGGAAGTTATAATTGAAGGGTTAATGTTCGCTGGTTTGACGCAGAAGTTTAGTTCAAGATTAAAATAAGCGCATGCAGTTAGAGTTGTCGTTTAGACGACAACTCGGTTTTAACAGCAGTTATACAAATGGAAATAAGTTGCTAAGAGACATTTATGGGCGGATGCTTGTCTGCTTGCATACATAGCTCACACATTAGCTGAGTAAAATTAGTTGTACTTCGCGATTGTTTTATGAAAGTAAATAGGTCCATAAATCATCACCTGTCAATAAGCTGAGCTTAAGAATGCTATTCTCTATAACTTTATGAACAAGTTTCAAACCACATTCCAAGTAAATTTTGGGCGCTAAAGTATCTTCTTAGAATTTATATAAAATTCCACGTTATATCGCTAAGCCGGTTCTTGGAAAGTCCGCCACACCTTTCCGAAGCTATTCATCAATGTCAACGATTTCTTTTCTTGTTTCAGCATGGACAAGAGCACAAATTTCACCATAAGAAAAGTGAACACTACGAGCAACGAGTCGTCGTTCCAAGTGAAAGGTTTGAGGCCTTACACAGTTTATAGCTTCCAGATAATAGCCTGGAACGCGATTGGACCGAGTAATCCAAGCAAGGCATCCTATTTTATGGTCACTTTGAGAGAAGGTAGGTCCGAGTTTTATTATTTTACATCTCGTGACTTCCTTTAAAACATCCTCTACTACTACAATATTTAGTTATAGTTATTAATTAAAATTAGCATGTAACTTATGCCTCCTTAAATATTTTACATGTACAGGAAGTGGTGCCTAGACAATGCTATTGTATAAAATTAGAAGCTGGCTTAGGGAATATGTACGAAATTTCATATTGTTTCTCATTACGGTTTAAAGACGGAAACTTACGATTTTGCTAATTTCTGTGAGAATTTGACGAGATATTAATTATTTTCTAGATAAAGCAGTTTGCAGCTACATGCTCGTACTGAAGTAAGTAAAGTTGTATGAAATATTACATGTGAGATAATTTTCACAAAAAATTTGATGCATAGCGTCGGGAAAATGAACAAAGTTGTAATTAGTTTATTATGGTAAATTATACGAGAAATAATTACGACGTTTTCCGTTTCAATTCGGCCTTTTACTAAAGCAACGTATCGTGAAACTAAATTAGTACAGTACTTTAGTTATTTTGTGCTAAATTGCTAAATAAAGATTAGTTGTTCTCTATTTTGGAGGGATTGGTATAATTAGCGTTATAATGGTCCAATTAGAGGAATTGCCGCGGGGTTTTTATTTTTACCTCCACCGAATATTATTACGAGTGAATTACCAATTTATATTACTTTAACTCGCCCCAGATTAATGTAAATTTTACCGCTTTGCAACGAAATAAGATAATGTAAAAATGTGCCGCAGGTCTAGAAATCTAATCCTCTTTCCCACACTATAATACACAGTTCAAAAGTAAACCGAAATATGCTGTAAGGAGCTTCATTTTGTATTCGCGGCATGGAAGCCTTTTAATATTTTAGAACTTGAGATTTGTGCCGGCTTTTATCTTTGTGCTTTCCATCATACCTCAAGACTTATGCACAAATAGATTAATAATCCAAAATAAAAAATACCGTCGTAATAATATCTGGAGATGGAAATCTCTACCTTTGCTGTGGGGAGCGTTAGAGATATGCGTTGGTTATGAATTTCTTATCTTAAAAAGTATTCAGTGAAATGCTTCTTTTGGGAAATGACGATAATAAGGCAATCATTTTTTATTTAAGATGCGAAGATTGCCCTGGAAACATATATAAAAAGCTGATTTGCCCTTATCGCGTAAGGAACAAATTTATTTTGAATATGAATTCTACTTTTCTAGAAACGCTTTATAAGCAGAGATTGTGGCGCAGTCAATTTTAAAATTCGAACGTTCCATATATCCTAAAATTTAAACCACAAAATCATAAACACACTAAAACCAATTTAACATTCAAACAAGTTTTGCTACTTTTATACAAATTCATAAACTCTGCTGTGTTTTTATTTCTAGATTGAACGGTTTAGATATTTACAGAGCACTCCATTTAATAATAAGAATTTTGAGCGAATAGAATATACATAAAAGTTGTAATTATTTCACTAGGAATGGAATTTTGATGAGGGTGCCAATTAGAACCACATTATCAAGGCGACGTATGTATAATCCTCTTGAATGGTTACCGTAATAATATAAATGCGTAATTGCTCTGCGAGGGTAAAGCGTAAATATAAGGGCTATTATTGCGTTTTCTCTTAAGAGGGGCTGCGACAATAAAAATTAAATCCTCATTCACGCTTGCAAATTGAATAGTATTGTTTCTTAAATAATGCAGCATAAACTAATGGACATAATAGCCACAAATGGAACACTAAAACGAAATAAAATTTCCGATATTTTAAACCCTATAAAACTAAAAAAAATTTAATATCCAGGGCAGGCCGATGGAAATTGATATTGGAAATGCTCAGCGCGTCTAAGAATCAATTATTAATTTCAATTTTCCAATCGCGATGACGGAGTTATGACGAATTAAATATTTAACCAAACATTTTGGATGTTTTCCCTTTGCTGCGGGAGTTGCCATTTTCCATTTGCCTTATTCCTGGATGGGTTTGTAATGTACATTATTTGATAAATTTTTAAGCAAACCTATTTCCAAATACGTGTAATGTTGAATTGAAAATCATACAATTGCAGTATTTTCATATGTTGTCTTGGTAATGGAAATTCATTTTTAATAAGGGCTTGGGATGGTTTTTTTACAGCGTAACATTAATGCTGTTTTAAAAACCGTTTCAGCTTGAAAATGCATGTTGGAAATAGAATTGGTAAAAAGGTTTGACTACATTTTCTTACTTAATATAATATGTATATAATAATATTAGATATATGTTTTATGTGGATAGTACTTGGTTTTAGGTCAATGTATGATACCTCTAAGCCTAAAAATATGACCAAAACAAAAAACGTTTAATTTCTTTAATTGCAATTGCTATAATTAAAAACACACACAGAACGTAAATCAACTGAGCCGAACAAAGCATAGATAGATCCTTAAAATTGCGAAAAAATCCTCATTTTTGTTTCTAAAATTAGGTTTCTACTGTATGTGGCACAGGTTAATTAAAAACTCGCTCACTAGCTTTTGCAATACAGTATACACACCATGTTTAATTTCGGAATAGTGTTGGGTACTAAACATTCTTAGAACTGCATAGTAAATTTTAATGATAAATAACATCTTTTTTGTCCTTTATTGCTGCGGGCGCGCTTTGGATTGCAAAAGATTCCAATACTTCTCTTTTTTGGTGTTTTCCTCTGATCCCAGTATCTTAACTTCATTAAAATTAAGTAATCTCAAAAAGTTAAGATAATAACGTGCAAGCCGTTTTGCTCTATCTCATTCTGGTTAGGAGTTATGACACTTGAAGACTTGAAAGTGTCATTTTTCAAACGTAAATATCTCGAAAACTGTCGTAGATAGATAAAGGTTTGATACATGAAAAATATTTGAATTCGATAAGACTATTCAAACATACAGTAATATACATTGTGTTCCATTTAAAATAAGAAAGTCTACTTCCGGTTGAACCGGAAGTGACAGAAAGATAAAAATATTTCCAAAATTTCGAAAATCGGATGAAATGCCACAAATATGACAAAAAAAAACCGTCACTGTCCTTAATAGCCATGAAAAAAACCACTAAAATATAAGTAAGTAAAATGAAAATAAAAAATCTAAATAAACATTTAAATCTTATAGAGAAGAACTAAACCACCTAAATTCGTCAGAAAATTCTAGATTAACAAAAATAAGTATATCTTATTTTTTACTGGGCAAAAATAAAATAGAGAAAAATTATTAAACTAGTAAACAAAATCTAGACTAACTCAACAACAAAATAACACACGGAACGAGTAATTATTTAAATAAAAAAAAAATTAAATTGAAATAAAAATAATTAATCAAAGTCAACACATCTCAATCACTATCTATAATCACTCTCAACAAGTAAGAAGTATAATGAAGTGATATTCAGTGGCGTCACCATAACCTCTTTTTTTAGAATTTACCAGCATTAGCAATCAAAAACAAATCGTGTTTTTTGTATATTAAATGCTGGATAAAAAAAATTACTTGACCAATTTTTAAGAAGATTTTTAATATGCCTTACAGACGCCCCTGACATCATAAGAAGGGACGGGAGAAAGACAAAATTAGCTTTCTCAAGCACAAACGAACATCCCCAATAAATGGCTCTTGTATCGCCCTTTATAATTACAATGTTTCTGCGTTCACGGGGGTGCTATTAAGGGAGGTCTCTCGGTACTGATGAACTTCGGGCAGCCGAGGACACTTAATGTAGTCTATTGCCATAAGTGTCTTTGTGTTCGGTTAATGTCAGCTTAATATTTGCCGTTTTAATATTATCACCAGTCATTTAGAAAAACAATGCTTTCTTTAAAAAATGCCTCGTTCTCGAATCTTCCAAGTTCAGTCAGTTAATAGTACGCCAGCCCGCTATTAATGACTATGATTATGGACTAACATTTTCATTTAATTAAGCAATGTTTCTTCAGCCATGACTGCCTGAATCGTAATATCGCTATTTATATGAATACCTAAAGATTTACTGTTTCAAATTGTGTTAATTTGAATGTGTGACAAACCTACACTTTTTTTGCTGGTGCATTAAACTGTTCTTCAGTAAAATCACTATCAACATTATTTTTAAAGAAGAAAATAAATAAAATTTACCAGATATGTGACTATTCCAATCAAATTAACACGTACATATATCTTTAAGCAATGACGTACTCTAGTAAATGTAAGTTTCATTCTGATTACAGCTTTAGGCGACATGAAATAAACATTTAATTAACTGAAATGGGAAGTTTCGTTCAAAACGTGAAAAGACAACGAAAAGAAAATTTGTTCAAATTTGTCACGGTGCGATGATAGCAAAGTGATCCTCCATTTATTAACCATTCCTCGAGTTGGCAATATTTTAAAGGTGTTGTCTTACCGCAAAACTGGAATATTATTCCCATTTGGATAGCCGGAAATTTTCATCAGCTAAAGTAGTCGGCGTACAGATTTTGCAGGATTGTGAAAGTTGTGAGTTTGTTTAAAATATTATCCTTTTCCTGAGTAATTAAAGACTTATTCGCTAAACGAAACTGCTCGGTAAAAAGTAAAACTTACATAAAGACAAATCACGTCAAACTAGGGAAGACTTCTGCTAATGAGGGTAATAAATGGGAAATTATTTAACAAGCCAGGTTTTTGTCTTCTCAGTATGAGGCTGTCAGGCGAAATTTCGTTCAAAGAAATCGCTAAGCGCTTTTATATAAATCAGTGGCTTTATCCCAAACCGAGGTCTTCGGATACAATTAAATCAATTGCCTCCGCATTTTTTCTTAATTAAATAGGGTGACGAAAAAGTTCCAGCGAAGGAAAATAGAATGTCCAAAGTGAATCGAGATCTTGAAAGAAATCTAGAAATAAGGATTGCTGTTAATCATGACTAGGGCTTTTACTATAAAACAAAATTAGCAAAAACCGTTCATTTGTCAATTTTTGACCCAGTAAATAAAATTGGTCACAACGTGGCTTCTTTATTGCTGTAGAACATTTTTAGAAGAGGTTGATTTTACCTTTGTTTTGCCTTTGATTTCCCAAGTGGAAGCCGTTTTATTGGCGCACCTACCAACTTCCCATTTATGAAATTACTTTTAACATAATAAATTATTTACTAACTCGGAATCTACGATGTACTGATTAGGATTGGATCTTTCGCTTAATTAGTAAATGTCCAATAAATTACTCTAACTTTGTCGCCGATTTTACGATTATCCAGAACCCAAATTAAATTAACATAGGAGAAGTCGCTTCATGAAGGCCATATTTACACTGTACGGCAAATGTAATTAAAGTGCATTCTAAAATAGAAGCTAAAAACTGCGGGGGCTAATTATTCGGGAACAGAGTGCCATGTTCTTATATAGTAGTGTAATATGACGCCAAAATGGTAGAGTTGAGTTAATTTCAAAATGACGTGCATTTTCCGGAAAAATTACATTTATTAAGCGGTTTTAATTTTAGGGCCAACCCTTTGTTCTCAGGCGTAACCATTATATTACGTTATTACAAAGTGCCTCTTACTTTATTAGGGTATGATTGTGCTTTTTACACTCAATCAATCGCAAATTGAATTTTTCCATACGCCTACAAAGTAGTAAATGTAAATTGGATGGATAGTTAATTACTAATTCGTAATTACTGTTGTCAGAAGTTTAAAAATAAAATAATTAAAGGAGTAAATCAACGAGGTTGAAGACGTACATAATTTGCTAAGGAATGACACACACTTTTATACCTTTCGATGTACTCAGTTATTGTATAGCTTTTTGATAAAAAAAAAAAAATTTCAAACATTCCGAAACACAAAAACATGGTGAAAACAACTTTGGACTTTCAGTTCCTGGGTTAATATTCCTTACGTGTATGAAAAGGAGCCTGTAAGAAAATGGCCATTAACTAAAGAAAAGTAAACAAAGTAATTTAAAAATACGGTCACGACAAAAACTAAAAGCAAAGAAGAGGGTGAGGATTTCCAAAGATCGATCGTTCTCAGTTTCCGAACTATGAGAGGGCGAAAAAACAATTAGAACTCTGTCAAACTGAGGTAAATAAATCTGTCACACTTCCGCGACTGTTCTCTAAATCAGAAGTCCCAATATTATAAATCACGGCAACTTTTACAACCATTTATACTAAACATATTACAGCAGAGTAACTTTTGTGATTCATTTGCTCAGAAATTTCGGAGACAATATATTTTCGACGGTCGTAAATACTCTTCATCACACATATGGAGTTTCGCGTCCCGCTTCGATAATAAGTGCGAAACGGGAACAGAAAAATTAAAAAAGAATTTTATGAATTGAGGTTTTATGGTTAACTGTTATTGCTGTTGTGCGAATTGTTTCGAGAAAGCTTAATACGCTATAAAAAAAATTTGCCTTAAAGGTTAGGAACCGGTGGTAAAAATAAAAGCCAAAGTAGAGTGCTCAGCTGAATGGAATGGCAATAAAATTTCCGTATGTCGCCTTAAATTATTTTTCGCCAATGATTTACAACCTCTTTCAAGATGGAGCAACCCTTCACAACGTTTTAAGGCAAATTGAGTCTGAACTTTAACACCACTTTCCTAGTAATTTAATAAAGGTTTGATTACATCCGAAACAACTCAATCTTCTGTCTGTTGTTAATTACGAGATGTAATGATGTAGATTCCTATTAAAACTAACTTCAGATGAGTCTATGTGAGTTAGAGACGTATAACAGATTAACGTAGGGTGAAAAACGACCCACCTATTTCGGACAAAACCATCATAAAACTTTTCAATACTTTAAATTGACAATTTATCGAACAATCTTCGCAGTTATATTGGGTCGATCCTCTAGGGCCAACTTTATAACATTCACTAACTTCAATTTAACGCATCTCGATTTGGGCTTAAAAAAGACCTTCGTATCTGAGAAATTGTTCAGAAAAATCATAAACTTAGGCACGCTAGTGAGACAGATTGACTGAAAGAGTTTTCTTGAAATCGAACACTTTCAGTTCCCGGAGCTATTCGAAACGACAAAAGACACTTCATACGTAAAGTCGTGTCATTTTAAATCGATTTGTTGCTGTTCGTGACACAAACGATTTAGCAAATCGTTCATATTACTCGTTTTCAGTTTCAATTTATGTCAGCCCGAATACAGCAAAGTTTGCTAGGAAAATTAAAGGATTCCTGGAGGCCCAGAACAACCGATTGTAACTTTTAAGTAATGAGGCCCGATGCCTGGTATCCCATTAACCAAAACGTAACAAGTTACCCCGATGACTGGCAGAATTTAACGGTGTGAGCATAGTTTGTCAAACACAGTTCTCAGCAATAGATTAATAATGGTCTAAGCACCTTTGCGCATTCCTAAAGTTGTTAAGAACAGCTGTGACCTAAGCACTTTTTGGCTCTTTTGCTCCTGAAATTTAAGGCCACCGAGATTAATTATTTACGTTGAACAAAAAAATAGATTTTCAAAAATTTTAAGCATTAACTGGTAAATAACACACAAATAATGGGGAATTCTTAAATGAGCAACTCTGAAGGTACTAAATTCTAACGAATGGATGTACGTGCGGAAGTTCTTAATTCCCATTTAAAAGTGTTCTTGATTTCGGAGGAGTTTAAACTTTTTGCGCGTCGTGTATACAAATTGCTAGTCAAGAAATCATTTTGTTGTTTTCCACTTTTTCTACACCAATAGCATACTAACATGATTTTGGTTGCACTATTTCACTCGTACATTCACATTTAAAATAAATGATCTTCTCGCGTGCAGCTTTTAGCATTATTTAATGAATAAATAAATGTTTCACCTCATTTGACGCACTATGTAATCTAATCGTCCCTTGATACGCAACAATGTATAAATTATTACGGCCTTTGGGGATTTCTTTTCTATTTACCTGCACACAAACTTGAAATGGAGTTTCCAGGTAAAATAAACTATTAAAAACCAGCGGTAAAGCTCCCACATTTTTTAGTAAATAGAACTTTACAACTCGATCGCTTGAAGATGGATCGAGCAACTTATTGCTCATGGATAATATTTTTATTCAATTAACTCGGCTTTTTCCTGCTTTAAATTGTACAGATAGAACTAAGCTAGATAATTGTTTTGCATGCATTCCAAAAACAAATTCTCTGCGTTGAAGTACTTACAAGATCTTGCCTGGTTTAAAGTATGAACTCTAATAAGATTTGGAGAACTTCTTCCAGGAAAATCAAATTTGCTCATTATATGTAAGGCAGAAAGTTTCATATATGAACAAAGGCACCGCAAACTTACCCAAACTCATCGTTTTTCCACTAATTTAATTTTGACGTAAAATGTAAATTTAAAGACAATATAGTTCCTCTTACCGGCTTTAATTTAACAAGTCAACTGCAGTGAAAAAACCCTGTAAAATCAAAATTAATTAAAAAAACAATCGTTTATAATTAATTGTCACCGCGCTAATTAGTCTGTTTATTAATTAAAAGAACAATTGCAATTACTTTAGAACTGATTAGTTTTCTAGAGTCAATTTTTAAGAGCACAGAATAATATTTCCATCCTGATGAAACCTTTTGCTGTTCGGTATTAATCTTTCTTGTAAACTTGTTCAGTGCTAATTCAGGCTTTAAGTCCAAACACATTGAACTAGTATAGAGATGCAATTGAATTTTAAAGGTAGAAGATGCTTGTTTGACCAGGTGAACAACATAAATAATTGTTTCTGTTTTTCGAGCCACCACTGAAAATGGAGTAAAGTGATAATTTAACATTAGAGGTGTTTTTTAGTTCCAGAGGCGAGGATTCCATTTACAGCCCGCAATATGTCCTCAACATCAGTCTACATTAGCTGGGATCCCCCGGACATCGACCTAATCAACGGTGACTTCCTTGGCTACCGGCTAACCTGGAGGCAAATGAACGGACCTAATATCACCCAGGAGAAATATATCCGGAACGCTAGTGTTACCGTGAGTATTTACAAAATTCGTTTTATGTAATCCTTTTTGTAAGCGCAGTATTTTGTCTAACAAGTTTATGGACAAACTCGCTGGAAATATTCTCGTAAAAATTTATTCTGTGACAACAAAGTTCCACTTTTAAAGCCTCGTACGTTATCGTTTGTGTTTTTATATTTAAATTTATTGCCGTATAATCCTAAATCGTTAATGCTTAGATTTAAGACACTATAAAAATAAAAGAATACATTTTGTTGTTGTTGATAATATCATGAAAGCTTTCACACTATATAATAATAAACATAAACTAAATTTGGCAGGGCATTCACTAAACTCATAATACCTAAGATAGCCGTTAATCATAAACTTTCTGGGATCAAAATAACATTAAATGGTTCTACAATTTAAGATAGGGTCGAAAATTTCAATTCATTGCTAATTGATGGCATAATTCTGCTCCCCCAAAGCCACTTGAGCATACGTGGGGTCAACCCCAAGGGACTCACTCACATAAAGTGTTTTACAGTTAGAAGTAAACCGCGAAGTTTCTCGTTAAGAATGGTTTAACATTCGAAGGTAATTTGCCAGTTCCACTATTATAACTCACTGTGAAACTTAATTCAAAAATGTCCAGAAATGATTTCAGGAAATCACATGCAATGAAAACAAACATTAGCACAGTTATATTAAATTTTTTAGAAGTAAAGCTTTTGCGGCTTTTATTATCATCAGTGTTACAAATTTGTCAAAAGTAATGAGAAGCTGCTTTAGGGTGGATATAATCACAACAAAGGGTGTTTTTTTCACTACTGCTAACCTACTTTAATATTACCAATTATAAGATTATCATGGTACTCTAAAATTGCAACACATTTTAAGTGATTTTAAGGAATTAATCAGAACTCAGTTTCCACACCACTCAATGGTTTAAGTTGTTTGGCAAATGTTTACTGTCTAGAGTCACGGCAATAAAGCATTACGTTGTAAATGTCAAAGTAGAAAACATAATTTAACTTGGTGTACTTAAACAAAGTTCTAACAGAGTTCGCCAATGGTGAAAGTGTTTGTTAATACTGTTTAATGTGAACCAACTGTCTATATCCATAACTGAAACTTCGGTTCTCACAAGTTGTTAACAACGTTTACATCAAAATGCATATGTGGATATGCTTACGAAGTTTCAAGTCAAACTAACATAGATTAAGTACATTAAATTTAGCTGCAAGTAAATTAACTTGAATTTATCGATAGCACATTGGTATATATGAGCTAGGAAGCTTTAAGTTTCTCTATTACCTTCTCAATTAGTATATTGCTAAAATTATTTCCAGAAGAAGGAACACTGATTTTATTATAAGGAATTAAAAACACGGGTAATGGGAGCCACGAGCTTTTAAAAATGTTATTTTGCTAAATCGTTCTGTAATCTCATTTGAATATCCTTTTAAGAAAGCGTAATTAAGATTCTGAAACATAATTAGTCGTTTTCGGGCAAAAGTGGAACTGAAATTCAAATCCATTGGTAACCAAATTTTTGTCTTAATTAAGGGGTTATTTAGGGTTCACATTGTAGTTATTTTTATTTCGGACGAATTAAAACATCGATGTTTATATAAGGTTGTTAAAACCAGAAGGAAACATTCCACTAATTCAATCCCATTTAAACCAAATAACGCGCTTTTATAGGAAACGTATAATCGATTTGTCTGCTGCCGTTAAACGTTCTCATTTAGCTTTAAGGCCGTAATTTTCATTAAATATCAATTCCACTAACTGTTTCAGAAACACATAATTGCGAACTTGCTTCCCCATACGGAGTACCACGTCGGTTTAAGCGTATTCAACCCCGAGGGATACGGCCCAAACACAACATTACTTATAATCACAGACGAAGGACGTAAGTATTATTCTTGAATTAAACTGCACTTGAACTCACTATTCACTATTTATTCATTCCAAAAATGTCTGTAAATCCTTCTTTACAACCCATCAGTATTTCGTAGCACTTTTTCATATCCATTAATTACCTTTAAAGTAAAAAAATAAATCTCGCGAGAATTGCAAAAACTGTAATAAAAGAATCGCATTATCCAAAGGGTAAAGGCTTTCATTAACTTTGTTTCCGGATAGTATAAACATGAGTCTTATTCTTTAGTACGGTTTTCCTATAGATTTATAGATTTACCAGTGCCCCAGTTATAATGCTGTGTCATTATTACCATCCTAATTCTGAATTTTGATCAACAAAATTCTCGTTTATGTATCACAATTCCCATGATACTTAGGCTATCTCTTAGTTTTTACGTTTATTGGTTTATTTCTTACTTTACGGCGTTATACGGCATTATCAGGACCATTACGTTTATGACTTTTTGAAACGATACAATGAGAATATAGGAAATATACGAAACGTCTTGTCGTTCAAACTGTAAATTCTTACTACTTTATTATTCGAGCTATTAGGCTGATTAAAATTGGAGTGACTGAGTTTAACAACTTTTCTAAAATTAGAGTTGCTGTGAAATTAATTCTTTGCACCAACGTAGCCTACTTTAACTGCATATTAGCTGTGTTTGACCAGACAAATGCTGGACTTGCAAATCAGTCACTCCAGTTCTTGTATTAGGTAAAATAAGTACAAAAAAAAAACACTCTCAAAACCGTCACCACAGCAAAGGTTTGCTTAAAACAGTAAAAACCACTCAGATCTCTGCAAATGCAATTCAAAATGAAAACAATTAACAAACACAAAATTAATGTTTATTTTTTTTAATTTAGGTTCGTTAGTTATTTATACACAATACATTAACAACGCCGCTATTTTCACCTTGATGACGTGCAACAATCTCTTGGATTCATTCGAATAAAATGTTACTATTACTAAAAAATGTGAGAATTTCGTTCATTGAAAAAGCAAATTTCAATCCGAAACTCTATATTTATTCCAATCTATTTGACGAAACCTTATTTTGATTGCACATTGTGCATTAGAAAATAATTTTCTCCAGACACTATTTAAATACTAGAGCTATATTAAAGAATCTCGCTCGAGCAATAGACCCCAGGCAAAGCTCCTTACTATTTATTTTGTAAAAGTCGAGCAGGAAATCGCGTTTAGGACGTGCTGATTAGAATTGGAATTAAATTCTGTCCTAAAAGAACTCTTAAAATAAATGGTTGCCGTAACAGCTCATTTCACTCGAAAAGCTAAAAGTTGATACTAACGGACAGTTCTACGATGACATTTATAACGGAACTGCGCTGGTAAGCTTAAAATCATTAAAATATATAATCGTTCTAAATTCAAATTAGGGCTTACAGTGAGGAGAATTTCTTTCTATGCAGATAATTAATTAAAATTTGAGCTAAACAACTTTTTGGAGTAAATATACGTGGCGCTTGCAAAATCTAGTTCAGGGTAAATGAGGCGTGCATTGCTTATTTTAAGCCAAGTAAATCATGACGATTCGGATTGTTTTATTACCCTAACAATAAAATTTACTGCTCAGTTTGGTAGACTAAAGCATTACTATCATTAATCAGATGCTGAACACAGTTTGGTCCCTAAAAACGAATGGTGTCAATTTTACAACCATTTATTACACCACCACATTCAGAAAAGTCGAAGTTTGATTAAGTGTGCAGGAGAAATGTGTTGTTATTAAGTAGGAAATTCAAATAAATGATCTGTTTAAAACGGAAAGTTTCAGCGAGAAATTAAGTTTGTAATTTTTCTACCAAAAGCTTAAGATTTTAAGTATGGGTTAAACTTTTGAGAAGTATAGAATACAGTTAAACAAGGTCCCCTATATTTGGGGTTTTTGCTTTATAGCACTGTATTTAAAGTGTATTTAATGCCTCCTTCGGTTTGCGGTTTCTCAAAGCGGGCACAGTTTCACCACTAAATCCTCAACGAAAACCCTTATAGGATCAGGTCATTGTCCTTTAATTCTGTTTCATTTATTCCGTGTTTATGGTTTATTCGTCCTGCTGTGTAGCAGTAGAAAAGCCGATGAAAGAATTAATTTATAGATAGGGGAACTGAATCGACAAGACAAATTGGAACTAAAATTCCTTAATAAAATCTTAACAACGCCACTAAATCACTTGGAAATTATGACCATGCTTACACGGTGTAATAGATTATCTACTGACAAAATAGGGGATTTATAGTTTAGTTGAAATCTGTATTACCGCCTTCATCCAAGGAGAAATTTACACTGTACCCTATAAAGCAAGATAGCCGTCATATCTTCAATAGTTATGAACGTCTCTCAAGTCTATAAATAATCTTCTTGTTTCTGTCCAATTGTGTCCAAAGATAATTTAGTAATTGCCAAACCGAAATGCCAACATTATCGATTTGTGTTATAACATATTTAAGACTTAAAGGAAAAATTGACTGGCGAACGAACACATTCTCGCTAAAGCAATAAGACTGTAAGTTGGTTAGATATGTGACATGCTCCGGGCAGATTGAAATTTTCACGGATATGACACCCTGAGAGGGCAAATGTCCTAGACAGCTGAACCCTTGAATGCACATCCGTGCCACATATGAACTGCAATGAGCCGGCGTCATATAACAACAATCCTGGAAATGACAGACTTAGACCACGTTCTCGTGAAACTGGATTAAGGAATTGAACTAGATTGTGCTTCTCTAAAAAAAAATGTCTTATGCTCACATTTAGCTTGAATAGTGATTGGAATTTAAAAAATAACAAAAATGTTCGTAAGTATATTGTAAGTAAAATAGTTCAAATTTTAAATTGGATTGTATGAAATACATTAACTAGGAAAATAATTACAAGCCGCATGATGCTTTTGGTTTTCCGGATTGTTATTAAATTTGAATGAGTTGGGTAGGACCGAACAAACCAAATCCTCCTCAGTTTAATTAAAATTTATATCATTTTGTTTGTTTTTTTATTCACTCTTGAGACCAGTTTAATTTAACTGGTCTTCTATGAAACATGTCAAGTCACGTGATATAATTTGGTTAACCATTTAGTTTCCCCCGAAATAAATTTCCAAGTTTATGATGTTCAAAAACCGCTCCAGGACGGAGAACAATATTTCTTCCTCGAGTTTGGCTCTAGGGCGGCAAGACAAATAAATAGTTTTTGCGCAAAATTGCTTAAATCTTAAGTATGGCCGAGTTTAACCACGGACGAAGTTCTTTTGAGCTTCGGAGCATCCGCTTTGTGAACTTCTAACAGAGGTTAGTAAAACTTGTAATTAATTAAATAAGTTTTAGCCCTATCCGAACTTGCCAACGCCTAAGATCTACTTTCTCTAATCATTATACTAAATTTCCTAAGCCGGATTTCGATGAGGGGAAGTGTTTGCGATAATTATGTCTAACTACAATCGAATTACCATAAATTTCAATACGGTAAACATTGATGATACCAGTAAATCAAGATTTTGATCTGACAAAATTCAGAGGAGGATGAAATTATAATTTGCTCTGTGAATGTGCTGAACCAACTTTGCCTTACTCTTTTCTTGACTTGAATTTAGTTTATAATCTTAAACCCATTACTAAACTCCATTATTGGCAAAAGGTAAAATATTATAAACTAGGTTAAAAATATACATTCTTGTCGTTACATTGGCAGTTTCAGTTTAGCTATTACCAACTAACATCAATTTGAAGTAAAACCCATTTATTTTGTGTGTCAGTTCGAAAATAACGTATGAATGCTTCCATCAGATAACATGCTTTAAGCATTGGAGAATAGAAAATTGCAGGTAAAATCAATCAACCTGTTGCATGAATAAGCTTTTCTGGTAGATAGCCTGCAGGGGTAAAATTTAACTTAAATAAATGGAATTCCGGATTTTAAACTCAGTTTCTATTGCATCAAGTAAGGGAACTAAAATTTTATCACTATTACGGTTTATAAAGCCCTTTTAGAAGTTTATCTTTAGAGACAGATTGGAAACCTTTCTGGTGAAGTTATTGAGCATCAGGTAACTTATCGAGTAGAAGTTAAATAAACCTCTGATTGGTTCGAGTGGGTTGTTATTCAGTTTCCGTGATTTCAGACTAAAAAAGTTTTAATTAAACTTCTTTTAAAAAGTCCATCAGAATTTGACCTTTTTGAAGTATTTTTCGAAGAAACTTCGAATATTTTCTTTCTCAATCATGGGATGCAACGAACTGAAAACCCAATCAAATTTTCTTTTATATTAAGTTCAAATTAATTTTACAGGTAGAGTCATCTAGTAAAGTTCCCTAAAAGGTGTGCGGAGAGAGAAAGATCGATTTAAACCGGTCTGTTGGGTTTTTGCCTCTACTTAGCAGAAAAGTTTCGATTTGCTAATGCACACATCTACAAGTTTTCAGACATTATTATCGATTTTCGATTCAATTTGTACTGCTTACACAATTTGCAAGAAATCTTTCCGTGCGTTAAACTCTAATATATCAATCATATTCGCTCTAAACTGCTTCACGAAAAACTAGGAAAGTTTCTCTACTATACATCGAGAACAAGAATAGAAGGACAAAGCACGAGGGGATCGATAATTTAAGTTTTGGCGGTGGTGACAACTTGAAATCAACTCCTATGGAAGCAAAGTTGGGGAACAAAAGAAAGGTTATTAAAAGTTTTTGGAAAAATAATTAGGTTTTGTAGAAAAAGTAATAGAAGATAATATACTAACTTATAACTTCATTCGATATCCACATAAAATAGACCTGTTTGAGTTATATGATGCAATAAAAACAACAAAAGGCACAAGTCAAAAGATTTAACTGCTAAAGTTGTACAATGCATATAATGCAAATAAGACTTGAGATAGTACCAAAACGTCAGTTAAAAGCGGGGCAATTGCATATTTTACCGTCTCACTGCAGATCCTTATACTCGTTACATAAAACGCAAAATGTTTTTCTGTCTGCGAGTGAAAGATAAGCAGAATAAGAACACAAAATTTTAAAATACCTACCCCATAAATTCTTCCAAATAGTCCTTAAAGTGGAAGAAATGCGCTACGTAAAACAAAATATCGCAAGTAATTCTACTATTCTCTGTATGTATTTAAATATGTAAAATTAAAAGCAAATTCAACTCGTTTAAATTCAGGTTTCCATCGGAAATCCGTTTTTCTTCCGCACTCATGCTTGAGTATGTCAACTTTGAATTACCGGATACGTGAAGAATTTATTGCCTTATCCTACAAGCATCTCCGAACCCTATTAAAATATTACTGGAACACTGTTTCTTCTTTAGCCCCTCTTTTAAATCACTCATTTTAAATTAACGAGGTTCTTTTTTTACCTGTATTGCGGTCTCTGTGGGATCAATTAATTGTAGTAAGGAGTGACGTTTCGATACCTTCGCCTCTCTCAGAGGAAATCGAATGTGGAAGGTTTTGGGAATATCCCTTGAATTATTTAAATTCGAACCTTGAGAGAAACGGGAATGTATGATTTGATTCGAATCCTTAAGAGACAATGGGTATTTTTTAATTTAGTACTAAGTATCATACGATTTGTCAGTAGTCAGTTTTAAAATAACTCTTTCAGTTTTCAGTCTTATAGTATATTTTACTCATCCACCAATTGTCAAGAAAAAGTGCTTTGCAACACAAAAGTTAAATAAATATAGACCAGTGTGCAATACAGAACATATATTTTTGTTATGCTCAGAATTAAAGGAAGTATCTAGTTTTTTGTCAGTTATATTATAATTTGTTCACCTTCAAGTCTTAAATAGATTTATCTCTGTTCGTATTTGATTTTGAACAAAAGCCACAGGAGAAACAAAAACATATTTTTGACACTTGGTGGATGCGCGATTTTAAAACTAAAATATAATAGGTATAGTCACCTAGCACTATGATGTTTTAAATAGCAAATCTGTTAAAAAAAAATCTTTCAACGCGCTTACAAACTTAATTGCAATTTAAGTTTATTGTTACATAGTTTAATTCGATTACGGTTCTGTCGATAAAGAAATCATCAATCTTCCAAAAAAGCGCTATTGCCACGTCTTGCAACCTAGTCTATCAAGCTTGACCACTAATGGTGACATTTGGACATTAAACTCTTAGCTAGTCCCATATCGGCAATTTATTTCTTACAAAATTTGGATGTGTTAAGTAGATTTAAGTCAACATATGAGTAATTAAGCAGAAATAGGATTTTTTGCGAAGTTAACCTACAAAATTTTGTTGAGTGTTGGCAACCCTGGGCATATTCGACGAATCTTCTATATACCATCAAAATCCAAACCGGCAGGACAAACGAAAGGAGTATGCGCTCCCCATCCACGCCGAATTTGGCACTGTTGCCACTTATTCCAAACATGATACTCATGATAGCTTTATTGACCCCTTAACTGGTTGTTGACCCGTCTGGCTTTACGTTCAAATAATCTTTATTAAAATGATAACTGAGAATGATTTATAATTTTATCAATCACTATTTGTGAAGTCCTGTGTAACTTACGACAATATCGAATAGTATCCATAGATGGTATTTTAAAGATACTTTGAACAATATGGCAATGCAGTGTCGGCTGAACACGGACGGCAAAATGCCGCTTCCCCCACTCCTCCAACTTGACTGTATTCCAAACCAAGTGGATGTTGGGTTGGGTGGTGTTCGCAAATAAAACCAGTAAACACGTTGCCGTTAATTTGCCAATTAAATCGTGTTAAACCGCATTTTGACGACGATTTTACTAAAAAAAACACTCACACAACATGACTGTCCCGTGTAAACCGGAAACCGTAACGAAAAACCCGCATTAAGCTAGTCAAAACCACATAGAAAGCCGACTTGTCTAGGATGGGCCATGCTTTTGTTTATGTTTTTGCAGTTGTAATTTCGTGTGCCTTGTCCAGTCAAACATCCGAAATTATAATCGAACAAACTACCGTCTCTTCGGAATTTACCGAAAGTTTCACTCAGAAAATCGGTCAGGACGTTGACGTTCTCAATGTTGATGTTTCAGCTCCTAGCAGCCCCAGAGACTTGATCATTATTAATGCCACCGAAACTTCTTTGACCTTACGATGGCGAAAACCTGATAAGCCCAATGGTGAACTTAAGGGATACAGGATTTATTTCACTCATGGTAACTTCACTGATACTTTGAGTGACAAAAATGAACCTGAGGAACCTGTGAAAACTTATGTCTTGGATAAACTAGGTAAGTGTTTTGTAATTGATTGTATCCTTAATATGTTGTTAATTATCTGCTTGTTTATATCTGAACTAAATACTGCATAAAATACCCACCTTGTTATACATTGTTTAATTGAATGATGACTTGCAGGTCTTGTCATTATCAACATAAATGCAGATTTTTTTTTGTTTCAATCTCCTCCTGATTTCTGGTTTTGTATATCAAAAATTTGTGTGCAGTACTTATTTCATTAACTTAAAGCTCCATATTTTATTAATAAACTAAATGAATTAGGTATTATGAAGGCTCGATTATCCAGAAGCCAGAACTATTTTATTATTCCCTATGATCCATCTGTCTACTTGTCTACACTGTCTTTAATATTGACATGTGATAAAAACTAAACTTTTGAGTTTCCTAAATATTGTTATTTTTGTTTTGTATTGGTTAGACAGCTCAATTATTGATTTGTATTGATAATGGAGATACAGTATAAAAGTTTTAAGGTTGTTAGATTAGATGTAAATGTTGTTTTTCTTGAAATTTTCCCTTATACCTAGATTTGCTTCCTATATAAATTTCAAAACCAAATGCATAAAAGGATGAAAAACACTTCACATTTGCATAATATGAGTTAAAAATATTTACTAAACTGTTTAGTACATACAATTATTCTGTCTAATCGCAAACAAGTTTAAATCAAGAACTGACTAAGAATTAGTATAATTAAATTAATAAAGCGTAATTTGCCTAAGCTGATGCTAGAACTATGCTTGTCATTGATATTTAAACTGTTACAGTGTTTTTAATGTAGATTAATTAAAAATGACCTTTACAGTTTTTATGAACATAATAAAGTGAAGAACCCTCTCTATTTTACCCCAACCAAGCTGTAAATTCACCTATTTTATTTATTATTAATGTGACAAAATTATGGATAATCTCACTAAGTTAGAATTTTAACCCCAGAACCTGACACAACCTACTCAGTAAAAGTGAAGGCCTTCTCTGCCAAACATGAGGGAAATGAATCAGCTCCAACTGTGGGACGTACCGACATTATGGGCCCCAGTGCACCGTTTTTGACTAATGTCTCTTGTGAATACAACAATTCCATCATGGTTGAGGTCACCAGGCCTGAAAGATACCCAGACACCATTGACATGTATTATATTGATGTTTACGAAAACGGCCTTCTGTTTGACCAAATGGCTTTAACAACGGACAAGAAATACTTGGCTACCTCTGTAAGTACTTTTACTCTAACATATTTAATGAAAAAATTTAACTGAATTTTAATGTTGCAGTATATATTTCGCAATGTAACTCCCGGTGTGCACTACAACATTCAAGTGCAAGCAGCATCAAAAAGCAACCGAACGGGAAATTTGGTGAGAGGGGAAAGGTCCAAACTGAAGGAAGTTCACATCACAGAGGGTTGTTATCAACCATCTGAACCTTTTGCTGAATTATGGGCTGGTATACTAGCTGGATTTTTATGCGCTATCGGAGTCTTGCTCTTGGGTGGAGGTGGATATCTTGTATGGAAGTGAGTTAAATCGTTTCAATAATTTGCATTTTTTGTTGAACTTATAACCGTTTATAGCTTACAGACCACCGATCTATGACATATCTAATAATAATAAACTCATTAAATGATACTTTATTTACGATCCTGTAATACCTCTTACAAAGGTGTTTCAAAGTAAATATCATAAAACGACGATAATGCGACAAGTGTTAGATTATAAGTTTTCCTCTAGTTAAAGTATAGGCATACCAAAGTATGTGCTTCTTCCGAAAATGTGGAAAATATACAGTTCCTCCTAAAAAGTTTACCTCCGAATGCGGGATCTTTAGAAAAGAAAGCAGGTCAGTTTCTTGAATAATCTACTAAAAGTAAACAAGGCCGTAAACCCAAAAGTTCCACTCTATTATTTATTCATATTCACACGGATGAGTCACAATAGTACCACTTAACGCAGGATAAGCACGAACGGAACGGAGGGTTCTTTGTTCGAATTTAGATAGAATCGGTTAAAATGTGCATAGGAAACAATGAAGGATTCTCATGCATTTTTCCTTGCACCTGCTTATGGGTCATTATACTTAGTCTATTCAGAAGTCCCTTCAGTATTTGGTCGAGTGACAAAGAGAAAGCCTATTTATTGCTAATAGTTGTACAACGTAAAACTGCGGTTTAATTATTATTACCTCGACGACCTTGAGTGATGTCAAATATGTACTTAGTTATAACTATTAAAATATTCTTTTATTTGCTGCATACTGGGCAGTTGTAACTATTGTGAACATGGCCTTAGCACCATACCTGCTTTAATAAGTTGTTGCGCTTTGAATTGTTATTACTCAATACTGAAAAAATAAGGCCGCAAATGTTTAGCATGTTGCCAAAGCGAATTCATACTTGGAAGGTCATAAATATAATTTGTAGGTAATAAACGTCGAAGTTTCAGATCAAGAGATTCAATCACTGTAACCAGCAGTAATTACATTTTCTCATAACAGTGACTCACTTAATCGTCATCGTTTTGCATTTTTTACGAGCCCACCCTGTGTGAGAATATATGTTTTTCTTCTCAGAACTCAAACCACAACAATAAATAATAATTTAGTCGGTCGGATTTGCCTCCAGGCTTAAACTAACATCACCTTCATGTACCGCAATTACGCTCCTTCCTATTAAATTTCCATGAGTAATGCATTCAATTGGGAGCTAAATAAAACCCAACAGTTCTTTAACTATACCAGCCCTTTTGATCACATATGTTCGTTTAATGTTTTTTTTTTGTAAACAGAATGTCCAGGTAGGTTTCAAATACATATTTTGTAGTTCAAGTCAAACATAAACAAACGTCGACTGATTAGTTTACTATTATTTGCTTTATCATCTGAACATCGCTATAATTAATACCATTACTGAACAATAACAGTTAGCGAATTGATGTTAGTGATTCTTCATGTACTATACCATAACACATAAAATATTTTCTATAATCTCATTATTTTCTTCTTTCATAACAATATCTGGTTTAATTTGCGAGTATTAAAAAGTACATCAAACTTTAGAATTTAATTTAAAAAACCACTAGATAACATTTGATTGACAGATGAATAAACAATAGCCTAATGTGTTTTGGTCAAGTGTAAATGTTTAAATTTATATTTGACAAATATCCCATAAAGAAACCAAACGTATGTAATTTACGAATTGCATTATGTAATAATTTTGGATGAACATTACATTCCGATAGACTATAGAGTGTAGAGGAAGTTTACTTTATTTAAATCTGAGATCATATTGATGGTTTGTTTATTTAGCATTATCTGCCGTTTAATAACGAAAATAAGCATGTACATACGTTTATTATTCTTGGTCAAAACACGCGTCAGGTTGTAATTTCAATTTGATTGTAAAAATACATTAAACTTATTTATTTACACGGTTTGTAATATTTTAAATATTATAGAACAAGTGTGACATAATTTGACAGAACAAAACATGGAAAGCACTGATTCATAGATTTGTGGTCTGTTGCTGATTTCATTTTTCGAGACTGCTTAAGATTCAAGTTTTAAGCAGTTTTTAATAATAGACATTACTAGCAAACAAGTTTTATCCTGTAATATCTAGTTTGTCACTCTGAATTATGTCAATAATTGAAAGTAATGATATTATGGGATTGAAACATTTGTATACGTAAATTTCGGACCTAACTCAGTTTTTTTCACATGGCAGGGCTTTCTGCAAATCCCACCATAGAGCTAGACAATATACAGGGTGTTCCCGCGAGGGAAACTGTCATAACGCAACTCAAACGGTGGCATGCGATACCCAAACTCATTTTAACGATATGCATAACATCCGAGCTAATCACGACCATGCAATTGACATACCTATTGTCGTTTAAGTTAATACAACTTAATTTTTTCTTTAAATATAATTTGTTCATTATCAAAATTATTCTGCTATTTTCATAGTTTAGAGTACTTCTGATTTTAGCTTGTTCATTTTTACTCGTTAAAAAACGTTTAATTTGATGTTTGCTATGTTTACATTTGAGTTTCAAATATCCACACATATTTTAATGGAAACGAAAAGACTGACAAATAAGAATTTATTTATTTATAAATCTATATGTGTACATATTATTTTTTATGTAACAAGTAAAGAATATCCTGCATATTATTTAGGCTATAGGTCGGGTAAAGGAAAACACCCTGTTTAAATTTACGGGTAGGTACTATTTATTAAATTACAGAACAAGCTATGTTTTATTTTATTTCTAGATTTTTATTTTGTTGCTTTTTTTTTGTTAGGATAGGTTCATGGAAATTCCACTTAAAAAACCACACCAAAAAGTAATAAACACAGTCTCATTATTTCTGATACATCATGCATCACATTTTTGTCAGTTTTATGCCTCTATAGTGAAGCCCGTTGCTGTTAGTCGCAAAGGTCTTTGCTGTAGTCTTTTCGTTTTCATTGAGTGGAAAAATGCCTAAGGTTTGTTGTAAGATGGTCAAGTATTTTTCAGGCATTTTTCTAATCAAAATATGTGTCTTCTAGTCAACACCTAATCAAGTTTGAAATGCCTAACAAGCTTGAGATAAAGACCGTCACAAAAAGAATTGGCATTCCAAATTTGATTAACCAATTTTATCACCATAATACACATTTCAAATTTTACTGACTGATCAGCAGTACTTTAATAATTATTTTTGCAGGCATTACCTACAACCACCCTACTATTACCTGGATAGTACGCAATGTGCACCCGCCCCGTTGGATTGGAACACTCGCCAACGAAATGACGCCGAATTGGACAATCCTGCAAATGACGATGGACGCAGGCGCGATTACAGCGGTCCTATTCAAGTTGGACGATTTCAGGAACACGTAATTCGACTTCATGCCGATGGCGACATTGGTTTCAGTAAAGAATATGATTCGATTCAGAACGACCCCACAAATGAGGGTAATAGTTCTGAGAATTCCCAACATCCTGATAATAAGCCTAAGAATCGATATTTGAATATTATTGCGTGTAAGTTGGTTTTCGTTTTTGTTTTGTTTGGGTTTAGTTGAGTTCTTTAGTGAGGATCCACCGTCGGCATTTTAAGGCTTGTTTCCCATGTTTATTTTATTTTTGTCATATAATATTAGTGCTAATTAAGGTCAACTACTCATGAAAATTTAATATTATTTTTATTTTTTTACTGTCATGTTATTCTGGGCCTTTTTAAATGAGGAAATTAAGTAGCAACTTTTATAAGCAAGATGCAAAGCTAGTGCATTTGTATCCTGCTCTCTCAAATGAGTCAAATGTCACTGAAATAGTTGGTAATACACTAATGCTGCACTAAACTAGGCAATAAAAAAGACCATTAGCTGTTAAAGCAGAGCTAGAGTTTAAAAAGGCTTACATAATAAATTGATAGTTGTATGTTTTTTTCATTGAGTTTTCATATTTTTTATTTAATTTCTCATTTTCACTTGTCACTCTGTAACTCGAAATAGATATCCAGCCGGTTGTAATTAAAGTTCAACTGAAAATGTTTTAAAAAAAATAACCTAAGTTGAAAATTTCTTAACATAGACGATCATTCTCGAGTGCAATTACTTCCGATGCCAAGTTACAAAGTGTCCACGTACATAAATGCAAACTACATAGATGGATTTCAAGTGAGCAGACGTTTTATAGGGACACAAGGTCCTCTACCGTCGACTTTTGACTGCTTCTGGAGAATGATTTGGGAACAAAGAGTTACCATAATTGTGATGATTACGAATTTAGTTGAGCGAGGCAGGGTATTGGAATTACTATGATCAAATTGTAGAGTAATTGCCTATAATGTAAAATTTTGAACAGAGAAAGTGCGACATGTATTGGCCTAAAGAAGGATCTGAACTGTATGGTTTCATTGAGGTGAGGTTGGTGAAAGAGGACGTCATGGCTACATACACAGTCAGAACCTTGGTCATTAAGCATACCAGGGTAAGCATCCCTGGAAATGTAACTATACAGCACCGTTTTGCGTAGTGGGACGTTTTTGACACAATTGGTTTTAGGTGAAGAGAGCTAAAGATGCTGCCATGACAGAAAAAACTGTTTATCAGTACCATTATACTAATTGGCCTGATCACGGAACCCCAGACCACCCATTACCAGTATTGAGTTTCGTAAAAACATCGTCAGCAGCCAATCCACCTGATAGTGGGCCTATTGTCGTGCATTGCAGGTAGTTACGTTTGCAGTTAGAAGTGTTAACTTGAAACTAGAAAGAGTACATTCTAGCGCGGGGGTTGGTAGGACCGGTACCTACATAGTGGTAGATGCCATGCTCAAACAAATTAATGCTAGAGGAGAAGTCAACGTGTACGGCTTCCTTAAGCATATAAGATCGCAAAGAAACTTCTTAGTACAAACTGAGGAGCAATATATTTTTGTGCATGACGCTCTTTTGGAGGCCATTGATTCTGGAGATACCGATATTCCTAAAGAACAATTTTCGCGGTATGTAGAGGTTCTTCAAAATCCTGAAGCTCGAACTCCAGAAGAGGCTTCCTGGAAAACCTTGGACCATTTATTCCAAGTAAGTTTCTACTGTAAGAACTATGTTTTTTCAGTACTCTAAAACTGTCACAATAAGCAAATTTAAACAGCTTAGTAATATGTGCCCAAAAAATGTACATAATACTATTTGGTCAACAGCAAGTCATCAAGTTCAAACCCCGCGACTTCAACTTAGTCTCAGCCAACAAGCCAGTCAACCAAAAGAAAAATCGATGCGCTGTGTTAGTTCCCATTGAAAGTGCTAGAGTACATCTAACTCCCCGACCTGGAGAAGACGGCTCCGACTACATTAACGCCAGTTGGCTTCCCGGTTTTAATAGTCTACGGGAATTCATAATCACCCAACATCCACTAAACAAAGAAGACTTTTGGAAAATGTGTTACGACCACAGTTGTCAATTAATAGTCATGCTCAGTGTGGTTGATGGAGAGGAATTTGAAGTGTTCTGGCCTGAAGGTGATGAAGTGATCAAAACGGATGTATACACTTGTAGCCAGGCCAGCGTTATCAAAACTACCCCTTACGTAATCAGGGAGTTTGTACTGAAATCGGTGCAGGATGATTTTGAAATTAGAACAAAGTTTGTGCAGAGTTTGAATTGGCCTCACCATGGCGTCCCTAGTATTAAAAATATGTATGACTTACCTAATTACGTTATTGGAATGCAGAAGGAAGATATGGGACCAGTTTGTGTTGTGGACAGGTGAGTTTCTTTTGTTTTTTCTTTGGTGGAACAAGTAGGTAGTATGATTTTAGTTAGATGAAACTTCAAAAATCTAAATTAAATTAATGTTACAGTTTGGTAATTGAAAGTAATATTTTAGATTTGGAGGAACTGAAGCAGCCACATTCTGTACTCTAGTTACCGTTAAGAAACACATAAACTATGAAGGAAAAGCCGATATTTATATGTACTCTAAGCTTTACCACAACAAACGTCCCGGCATATGGTTATCCGTGGATGATTACATGAAATTACACCTTTGCGTTCAAGCTATCTGCTCTGACAATGGAAAAGCTTTCGAAGACATCCCGCCTGATATGTACACCCTTGCAAATGGCCTAGCAAAAAATAGAGCGTCATCATCGAATTGTTCTGGGAAGCTTTCCAATTGCTCTGACCCACAACCAGGCTTTTCCAGATCTCCCGATGGATTTCCAGCTAGCGTGGTAGTAACGATAGAAAGCGACGGCGAGAGACCTTCTACTTCTAAGGAAAATCATGAATGTAAAACTAATGATTTGGAGAGAGTGCCTCCTGAAGGTATGGAATCTGAAGGAGCTGTTATTTGAAAATCGCTTCCAAAACAGCGTAAAAAGTAGCAAACTGTTTGTGATGTTTTTACTATGGCTAATGAGGAGTAATTTTATGTGTTTGCAGTGTTAATTAACGTTTATTGTTGTCGAATTGATGTGTGTTTTTTTCGGCAGGAACTTTAGTGAATTGTCATTCAATGAAGTTTCCTGATGCTACTAGCTACTAATCTGAGTTAACATCGAAACTTTTAATTCTTTACTAGATATTCTGTTCTTTTGCAAAGTTCCTGTTGTATTAATTTAAACATTTTACCGGTAGTAAGCCATTGAACGAAATTTAGTCGTGTAAGTGTTTAACAAACAAAAATAACAAATACTTTACCAAGAAAAGTTTTATGACTGTTTCGTCGTAAAATAATTGACCTAGAAACAGTTCTAAAACTAATTCCATATCTGTTAACTCAACTTCTTTACAGCTTCATGTGTGTCATGCACCTATGTGTCTGTCCTGGGGACTTCTTTGTTTTGTTCTTTGTCCAATCCAATTAACGTGTTGAGAAATTGATTTTTATTTTTCAGTGAGACCGCTGTTAGGAGGCCTGGATACCATGCCTTAAGTGGGGCAGGGTTGTATTACCTATGCAGCAATTTAAAAGACACTAGGTTAGACTTCATAAAGACCGGACTAAGTGGTCCTATTGATGTTCTTTAAAAATAGACCGTATATTATATAAAGCGGTTCTTCTAGTAGATCCACATTTTTAATTGGTGCTGTTATAATAATTTTTCCTTCTGTGTCTTTTAAATATGCTTTCCAGCATTTATCACTTCTGTGTCTTCAAGTCTTTGAATTACTTCACAATTCCGTAAGTGTGCATTTATATTTTTTACAATTTAAAACTGTGTCAAATTTTTTTATATATGTACCACCCTGTTGTATCAACAGGATTTTCTGAACAAGCTTTAGAAGTATTATGTATATAGTAAGATATATTGTTCTTATTAGTGTTAATTGTTAGAGGAATAGCAAGGAATCACTCATGTGCAGCCGAATACTAGTCAAGTAAACATAACTATTTCGCAGCTAGCCAAGACATCACATCTATAGTAAGAGAGGTCAAATTTGCCTCTTGTAGTAGAGGTACTATTATACATCTTGACGTTTCTAAAGACGCTGTTCTACTAGACAGGGTGTTCTTTTAAATATTTATCGAAACACAGGGTTAATAGTAATTATTGAATGTTAGTTTATGATCGTTCGCACATTACAGTATAGAGCTTAACACTGATTCAGTCAACAATTATATATTTAAAGCCGTAGAATGACATGTGTAACTTCTTTAGACTGATAAAGTTTTTCTTCCTAAATAGATATTTGTGGTTATTATATAGCTGTTTATCTGTACCTACATAAAATGTACTGTGTACCGTATCTCATTATTACTATTTTCTAAAATGCATGAGAACTAGTCTAGACACCTAAATTTAGAAATTATTCACTTGCATATGACGTTTCAATTAGTTGTTTTTGTCAAACTGGAAATAATAATAATAGATACGGTAGTTTGAAAACGGTTGACATTTAGTCATTTAACGATATATCTTCTGGACTGTTGTTAGATTAATATTAATGTTTTAAAGGATAAATACATAGATTAAATGTTAGAATATTAGAAGAGTTGTTCTAAGAAGCTCTAATCAGGATTGGTCGATTTTAAAGAGTTGGAAGCATCGATCTTTCAATCACTAGAATGGTATTGAACAGTAGAAAGTTTCTGTTTCTAGTGCCAAGAATAGTAGGCCTAAAGTAATCAGACCCACAGCAATCACATTTTCCCGGTGTTATACGTGTTATTGTAATAACTATCACTATAAATGTAATGTTTAAAAAAAATTAGCGGGGGAGCAAATTGCCATAATCGAGTTGAAGAATGAATTAAATAGTGTTGAGAGTTGTAGAATGTGCAGTGAGCTGCAGGGCAATTTACTCTCGATACTTCCTATAAAAATAATATTTATAAATCTGTGTATACTATAGTTAAGCTCCTTCAATACGTACAAGTATTTATTTACATGGTATATTTAAGAAATTAGACAACAAGGAGATTTACATTTAACGTAGACATTTGGACCAATAATTTAGTTTCGAAAAAACGGTCTATCGCTTGCTCACAACTTTGTAAACCTCAAGAAGCAAATTTAGTTCGAGCTTTTCTATTTATGTATATTCTTTTTAAAGAAACCGTTTTAAAAAGATTTAAGCTCGGGGTGGATTTAACACAACTTTATAAAGCAACCAACATATTTATTATAATATATTAACGCGGTGCCATCATGGATTTATGAAGCTTTAATTTATTAAGGATACAGGAAATGTATACGCTTCGGCAGGCAAATTAAATCTTTTTAAGACATGGTCCGTCCAGTTTTAGATATGTATGATATGTATTTGGTATCTTCACTTGAGGCAATTGATTTTTTAATCTATCAAATTTTATAGAAACTTTATTGATCTGTGCATGTTTTTGTTACTTCCTAACTGAAGTGGTTATTTCCTTTGTAAGTGTTCTATTGCTGTATATATAGTTCTATATGTATTGTGGAATATATAAATGTATTGAAATGTAATAAAAATGATGCTACATCAATAAGCATTTTATTTGTGTATATTATAGTCCCTGTTGGGAATTGAGGGACTCGAAGTCACACAGACACACTGCTTTTTAATTTTATATTGAAATTAATAAACATGGATTAATTCGATCATCGCATGGAGTAAATCCACAGAGGTATAATTAAAAAATATAGTCTTTCTCAGTGCTAAACAATCTATAAGAGAAACTTTGCTATACAGACAAAAAAAGTTGGAAAAATAATTATTAATTAATGAGAA
Source organism: Ips typographus (assembly GCF_016097725.1). NCBI lineage: Eukaryota > Metazoa > Arthropoda > Insecta > Coleoptera > Curculionidae > Ips > Ips typographus. Next base: position 8,414,191 of record NC_138437.1, on the reverse strand, counting down.
CTTTGGTTTGCTGGTACAATCTCGAAGTTGAAATGAGTAATATTGTTTTAAGTAGAATAGGTTTACTGATAACAAACTTTGAAAGTCGTGGCACTATGTTTGAAATCACTAAAGCTGTTACTGTTTCTTAGCTGCAGTGACCAGTTTTGAATTTATTAAATAACTGGGATACGGTATATCTCAAATTGTACAAGAAATAGTGTCAATATCACAAACAGAAACAGATTTCAGACAAATTAGTTTCTAGACTTCCAATAAATGTCATTTTTCAGTAAAGCTTCTTTATTGGTCTTTCATAATACAAGTTGCCATTTGCTTATGTTTGTTTATTTAGCTGTAAAGTTTTGTTAGTTCCACAATTTTTCTGTGATATCAAATCCATTTTCCTATTCACAAGATAATTTTGTTAACAACAAAAAGAAAAACAGGAAACGGTCAACTAGCAATCTGGCAACAACGCACCCAACTCGTTAAACGTTGAGAACGAGAAGGTCAGGTTTGTATCAGAATTGCGTTCATTTAATAAGCGCGTGTGAGAAAGAGAGCGCTACAGGTCGCACCTAATCGCTAAGCAATACCAATGTATTTTCAAAACGTCAAACCACGCCGACTATAGGTTCACATTGCTGAACACTGCTCGTGGAAGATGTGGCAACATAGGGCACAGTCTTAACTCTCAACCAACTGACAGTCGGCAGCTAAACCTCACACCTCACTCTTTGATTCATAAATACGATTTATTTTTGTTTGGCAATTCCAAGATCAGTCTTCCTACCCGACTTGGCGGCCATATTTTGACTCCCTTTGACTTGCGGGGTCTATATCTTAGTTTTATAGTCTATAAATAAATCTAAATCAAGTTCTCAGCCAAACCGCTAAAAGTATCCCTATTAATATATAATTTATTATAACCCTAATAAGACCCATTGATAAACGATTTTGCTTGCATTCGTTATCGTTTACTAAAATAGGCTGGTCGACGGAAAACATATAAAAAGAGCGATGTTGCTTTAATGCTTGCAGTGTTATTTACGTTAGCTGATGACCATCGACTTTAAACCAAGTTTTTTAGTAGGTACGCATAAAATATAAACAAAAAATAACTTATTTTTTACACATTTGGCAACGTAACGGTTTACAATTTTACAACATTTTACGTAAAGCTTCCTCCTTCAGTTTAAATGGAACTGGCTAATGTTGTGGTGGATTTTTCAAATTAAATTGTGATCCTGTTAGTTTTTTTTTTTAAATAGAATAATCACGTGTAAAGTGTATAGTTTTCGAACTGTGTGTGTTTCATTATGAAAAAGTTGTGCTGAAAAATATATCGCTGGTAAGTTTAGTTATTTTCTGTTACTTTATGAGAGCAAGTAATGCCGACGTGAATCTTATTAGAGAAAACAATGAAAATAAGTTTATGTGGCAACACTGTATGTTAAATGTCAACTAGTAGTAGTCAAAAAACAAGTTATAAGAAATTATGTAGCCGGTCTTTTCACTCTTTGCATTTTGCACTTTTACCAAATATAATTAAACAGTTAAAGTTCCCAAAGTGTTTTATTAAGTCTACAAGAGCTACTCTGCAAAAAATCTCTTAAGCATAGACTAAAGGCCGAGTTTACCCAACTTCTTAATAGCTAATTCTTTATTGTTAATACTTATTTCGTATTTCTTAATCGTTAATTCTTTATTAAAAAATCGTTTATGCAGATTCTTTAATTCTTAAAAATTATGACTAGTACAGAACGACATTTGATTTGGGGTCCGGTCTATTAATCGGAAACGAAAAACTGAAGGGCTATATGCTACTTTGGTTAGGGATATGCTCAAATTGGAGTGGGACCAAGACCTTTAGGTTTTTGTTTTGACGTTAAAATAATTAAAAATTGTCACGTGGCCATTTGCACTGTAAAGATGGTCACGTGTCTTTAAAAATATCAGTTTAAACTGAAAAATGATTACGTGATCCTTCAAATGACATTTAAAACTGTCAGATGACATTATAAATTCTATTTTAAATCTTATAAGAGTCACGTGACCTTCAGGATTTGTTTTGACGTTAAAAAACTCACGCGATTTAAAAAAAATAGTCTAAACATAAAAACTGTCACGTGACGTTAAAAATGACATTTTAATCTTACAAATAGATTCGTGATTTAGTTTATCAGTTTAAAACTAAAAAACAGAATCTTTATTATCGATACCTAAAACCAGAAATTCTTATCTTTTTTAGTTTTCAAAATACGAGTAATTTAACTCAAATTTATTTGAAAAAAATCAAGCTTTCTTACGCAGTTAGATGGGATAGCAAAAGAAAGTGGATTATAGGAAATACTGCAAAAGTTGGCAACTATGTCTGTAATGACGAGCTGTATTAGCGCCATCTCTTGGAGTTTACCTACAACTGAAGCGGCTGAAATATTCTGGTTTTTCAGTTTGCCAAAAATATTTCTTTGTGCTACAGGGTGACGATTTATAAATTGTTCGGCCTTAACCAGTGTACAAAAAATGCAAATTTGCCCGTTTTCAGTTATGTCAACTACTTTGCAAGAAACTTTGAAATGTTTCCTTCGCCATAACTAAAATGCTCTATACAGCTCCATGTAAACTGAAATCGATTCAGCTTAAATCTATATAAATCTCCATCTTTGGAGCACCTCTTGCATGATAAAGCAGATTTTATTAACAATGTAATATTGATTTTAAGTAAGTTATCGCATCTCTTACCACTTTAGTGGGTGTAAAATAAATCGATTCTACAGTGTTGTTTGAGCTAATACAACCAAATTCTTTTAGATGGTGCAGGCAGTCATTATATAAATAAAAGATATATGATTTCAACTAATTAATTATGTGAGGTGGTTTAGAGAGGATTTAACCCTAATTATTAAGGTATTTTGGCAAAACAGCTATGTTATATGGTTTCTCGAGTTTTATTGTATTTTAGTACCACCCTAAAAATTATTATTCCTTGATTTGCTACATAATTGGTTTTAAATTCCCTCTAGCAAAATCCATTTGTAAAAGCACTAGACCTATGAAAACAATGAGGGGATAATTAAATGGATAAGGGTTAATACATATTTAAAGGGGTGTTACTCACTGTGGATGGTTGGAAATGTATTAGAAAATCAACTTAATCTCTTCTATTACAATAATGCTATTCAAATTAACGTCTTTGTGTTAAATTTGCCTGTAAAAGCACGACGGCAAATGTCGTTCGTGTACTAAAAGCTTAGCACTAAAACCGATTAAAAGCTGTTTTTACCGAGATAATGGGACACCCCATAAACTGTTGAGCGGGCAACAGATCATTTCTGCACGTGCAAGAGAATATTAACACTTTTACTGCTCGAATAAAGGGAAATGTCAAACGTCTCACGAAATAATAACATAATTAAATATTGATTTGTAGACGAAATAGTTTAAATCAACTGGAAGGAAATTCTAGTTCAGAGAACAGTTCATCGAACCTAAACCTGAACTTATTATATACCGTTTGCTATTCCAATCGGGGTTTCTTCCGGTTAAATTTAATTGCATTTCGAGAAAACCCCTGGGATGTCTCAGGGATGCATGTGCGAGCATTGAGTCTTTCGTTCTTGAAATACCGAGCTTAACATTCATTTAACTAAATATTTACCTCTGCATTCTGGGAACTACGTAAATCTGTCATCGTATTAAAAGGATTTAGTTTTAGTCGTGACATTTTCAAAGGTAATTTACTGGTCTTCAGGTCAATCATCAATAATATTTAAATTCCTTTAAATATGACCATTTTACACTGTGCGAAATGTCTTTTCCATTATAGTCTCAGTCTATTACACATCTTGTAAAGTACCCAGTATTAATTAATCATCTTCACGAAATTTCAGTCATATTTTCCAATAATGGTGAAAGATTAAATCAAGGAGCATTAAATCATACTGTAATTATAGATGTGTAGGAATAACTAATGTTTAATTTAAACAGTTTGTAAAGTAAACTTTAACCAACCACGAAAAGTAAACACGCAAACATATACAAAACCAACGATGATAGGGAAATGTGTTTTAAAGCTGCGAATTTACCCGTCGCAAATGTTATTATTGTGAAACCAATTGGCAAACATACTGTAAAGTAAATAAAACGCCGAATCTTGTAGATATTTTTGAAAAACGAAAAATATATATTAAATATAGAAGTTATTTAGGATGAAGTGGAAAAATGGCTAATTTTTTATTTTTTATTAATCCAATTTCAAGCTCTATAGAAGCCAAACAATATCACCAATCAATCAAAGTTATTATACCGTTGGATAGCATTTCTCATTAGCTATCCATAGCTGTAAACATGAAGAGCTAGATAGGCGAGTTTTGCCTCATTTCGTAGTATTTTTTATTCTGTTTTTAATGTCCGTTTAGTGAACTCGATAAGAGTTCAAACAAAAAAGCTACAATCTTTGCACAGCGAAGGACATATTGATACCAAAAGACTTTAAATTAGTTGAAATTGAAATGAAAGCACTTTAAACCTTAAAAAAATTGGCAAAATGCCATTTTCTGTCGAAATTGTCAATTTTTTATTTTGCTCGAGAAAGGTTCCTATGAAATTTATTTAAATATATCGTTAGATAAAACTTTTCATTATCTAACCATAGCTGTAAAATGAACGATTTATTCTTTTATGTTTTATGTATGTCCTATCAATTTTGTTTGAAAAATGTTTTTTTTTGGGTTTTATTAGAAATTGAGCCTTGAACTTTGGGCAGTAATAAAAACGTGTTTGATAAAGGAATTGTAGGTGAATACGGGCGACAGGGAATTTAAATAATATAATTTGAAGTTTTATAAATCCTTCATACAAAATTATAATGCCAAACACGTACGACTGAGATTTTTTCTATTCTAAGGGCTTTAGCAGGCTTCCTGTGAGAGCTTTTTACAGTGGAAGCTTTTAAGTATTTTGCGCAGCAGTAAATGATAAGGATAAAACTGAGCTTTTTAAATATGCTGTTTGAGATTTAGAGCTCAATAATTCAAGTTGGTCAAAGTGAACTGAAAACACATTAAGGAGTTTAGATAGCTAATATAATCTTTCCTCTCGGAATTATAAAGCAGGAATTATCGCTGCTGTATTCACAAACTTTAGGCTTTAAACGAATTTGAACGTTATGATTATGAAATGTATTTTTCGTCCATAAATGACAAAACAAAATCCGGTAACGTGCACCATACAAAATGAAAAATTAAGGGGCTAAGGAAACATGAAATATTCGTAAAGCAAAGCTGGTAAAATATTCTCTTATCACAAAAAAAACGGTTCTACCAGACAAGATAGATCGTTTTAAGCAAAACGTAGGATACAACTATTAATCTGCTTGCCCTGAGAAATGCCATCGCGTTACGTCACTTTGTCCTTAAAATTAGTAATTTTATTTACCTACGTCTTATGTAAGTATTTTGCACGTCCTGGTTAATATTATATATAGTGGAAGCTCCCATCAAGCTCATATGTTCACTATAAAGCATTTAAAGCTTGTTGCGTTTTGTTTAAACGAAGGACGCCCTTCAGCAATAATGGAGAGTTAATGCCCGGGCATTTAAATAAACCCGGGGGCTTTCAACGATCCTAAGAGAAGCTATTTCCCTTTGTCACTCCTTTAATCCATGTTAAATACAAATCAGTGTCAGCAAAATAAACACTTATTAGTCCCGGAAAAAAGACGGTCCCGCTAATCACCAATTATATTAACGTTTTAACATGTCAACCTTAATCAATCCGATTGAGCTATCTCAACAAAAAACTATAGAGGGTTTGCGCTATGAGTCCTTTTTGCTCATTTGTTTAATCAATTCAGTATATAACATAATTGACGACAATTAGCTCCTTTTAATTCCACAATGTTGCTTATTTAAATGTACAATCGCTTGGAATCGGTTTTAATTTCCCGACTAGCTCGATTTATCTTTTTTCGTTTTTTCCACATTGAAAAGAAATACTCCGCGGCAATTTAATTTTTCTTCTTAAATTCTAACTCATTAAAACTCAGTAAGCTGTATTAAAATTATTTACACAAAGTCATTGACCGTTACTAACTCAATTTGATTTATCTATAGAATGCGAAAAATATTTATTCTCAAATCAGAATATGAAAGTGACATTAAAATTTTAATTTTATTATTAACTCCAACAATGATGGTGAGAAATTTAATTGATTAATTCAAGCATAAATTTATGATGAGGAAATTAATTTTCGGCGATAATTATATAATGCCATTTAAATTGGTGTTCGATCAGTTTAATTTTGACACTTTCAAATGTCGATATCAGTTAGGACTCTGGGTGTCAAAAAGTTTTAGTTATCTATAATGGATTGCCTCAGTAACAGTTAGTTGATGATGGTCACGTTATTTAGAATATCATTTTCTATTATTATATATTGATTAAAATGTTGTGTGTACAGAGTAATTCACTGGGGACTGACCAAACCCTCTTTTTGGACTTTCCTGTACGTAATTAAAAATACCTTAAATTAAATCAACACAAAATGATAATTTTTTCTTAGTGATGGAGATTCAATCAATATGTCAAAATTTTGCTATTGATTAGAGTTCAAATAAGGGCGCTAGGGTCTTTAAAAAATTGGAAAAACGCGATTTAGACAAAAGAATATATAAATATTTGACTTAATAAAGAGTACTGTATCATCGGAATTATCGTAATAAATCACATTGCTTTAGTTAACCTAAACTACTTTGAACCGCTGACTGTTATCGAAAAACAAACTAAAATTAAGCGATATAACTAAAAATAAACCACTTCGTAACTTTTTAAACTACTTAGCCGGAAGGCATCTAAGAATTTACCCACCATAAAGGGATGAGAGTCAGTCTATCCAAGTTCTTGACTGAATTATTAAAGCACTTTGAGACTTGTTTGGTAATTTAAAATTTTAAACGTTTTCTATTTGATTTGAAGCAATTTTCATGATTAAGAGGTAAAAACGTGCGAACAAAATGAACTTTCTTGTTGTAGTCAAGTTGAAGCCAAGATTTAACTTTTTATAGAAAACTGTGTAGACTCACACCATTCTATAAAACTTCTTATTATCAAGCTCTAATGTAATGGAAATAAAGTGACAAGGATACAGGAAAGTTGTTTTCGTCGTGTCGGTTTAGATGCGACTTAAGCTCTTTTCAGACTTGTTGCCGCCACCCCAATCAAGAGATTTAAAAAAAGACCTAGTATACAATCGAGTGGGTTGATGTATATTAAAAATTGTATGTAAACATGTTTCCATCTTCCTTTGTCTGGTTAACATGTTTTGTTGTGGCAAAAAGTTGTCCAATGAGAAATGCGTCTATAATCAAGATCGTTCGACGTTGGACTGAGAATCGATTTAATTCCCGTAAACGTATTTTTCCAATTTCCAAATCAAGTTGAAGAAGAGAGAGTCGCTTTTCACAATTTAACACATGTCGATTCGATAGTTAATGACTGCCACGACCAGAATGGCCGAGTAAAATATTTGACGATAAGGAGAGAGAGGCGTAGAAAACCGCAAAAGGTCCTACTTTACCTGCGGCATTCCACAAAGCTACTCGTATATACTTGACGAGACAAACAAAGCTGAACTCATAAGCTTCTCTAATTTTCCAGTTATGATCGACTTGACAACTAAGAGAACAACTAATATTCCGAAGTCTGGAACTTCAACATGAATCTTAGAAACGTTTCATTAGAAACACGTCAAATTCCTTTCGTAAATCTGCCAATAGAACTTATCCGGTTCTAATAACCGGTAGATTAAAAGACACCGATCGATGTTCGAAGGTTTTTATTAGCCTTTTAGCGCCGTTTAATTTGTTGAGGTATTAAAACTTTCCCCAACCTTTTTTTTATTACCTCAAAAAAACGGAAACTCAAGACAAATGGGCCTTTGTAGAAAATTGAACTTGAACAGTTTATCGGAAATTCGATGCGATCAAATCAGTAGAGAAAAAAACCGCGCTCAACCCAAAACTGGCGTTTTATTACGATGTAAGTAAAGTCCACAGGTTACGAGCTTCTAACCCAATGCAGAACCAAACTATACACGGGTTGTTCTTTTTCCTGTTAGAGTACATAGAAATGATAGTTTATATCCCTCCGAAACTCCGGCTGAATTAAATGGACTGGCCACGTGTCAGTGTGAAACCTGTTTTCATTTCTAGGTCTACGTGCTTTCCCAACATTTAAGTACTGATATAATATTTATTGTAATTGAAATATTTGCTTACTGAAATCTATAAGAGTTACAATTATTCAAAAATTAAAAAAAATCTATTTTTGCAAAAAGTGCAATTTTTTATTTTACTTCAGGAGGGTTCCAATGCTTAGCACACAGGCATATTTATACCTTAAATTAGGTAAAATAAGTACAAAAAAAGCACTTTCAAAAAAATTTAAAGAATGGGGGTTCTTTTTTTGTTACTTTTTGAAATATAATATCTCGGTAACATGAATGTGAAAAATATTGAGAGTGTATAGTGAATAATGATTATTATTATTTTTTTCGAAAAATATTTACAATGAGTATCGATTATTGAAGCATAAGAAAATTTTCAAATTTCTCGAGACAATTTTTGTTTTGATTTGCTGACAGTTGGGAGAACGACGTTTATAATGCGCTATTCAGTTACAGAGAAAAATTAATTAAGCTTTTGTTTAATGTTACTATTAAATTTGTGAAATTTGAGCTCTTAAAATTTGTAGAAGAAAGGAAAATCTTAATATAAAGTATTTTAAATATTTTGTGATTGTTATTATCGTGGAAACGTGAAGAGCTGGACAGACGAGCTTTGACTCATTTTGTAGTATTTTTCATTCTTCAGAAATTGAAAAAATGCGAATTTTGAATTTTAATATCTCCGAAACCTAAAGAGCTATTAGAGTATTACATAATAATATATTAATACGTATGGTAGAAATACAACCTTATATGCATTGATTAATCAATCTACTCGAACAAGGATAAAGTTAGGGTTGCTCGTATACTGGAATAAAAATTCTAATAATGATTTTAAAATAATTATTAGCTAAATTTTACACAAAATGTAAGCTTACACGTAAACATCCTTTTCTAAATAGGCTTCCAACTTAACTTCTTCGATGGTTCGCAATTTTGGCAACATTGCGATGACGAGGGTCTGTGTGCCCGGACGAACCAGCTGGGATCCAACGCCCGGAGCGTCCTCAACACGCTCGATGCAGCAGTCCTGCTGGATTTGATTCCTGGTTTGGTCCTTACTACCTGTTTGAGACGAAATCCGATGCTCCTCAGACACTAGACTACGAGGGGTGACTCAAAAGAACGGTTCCTGGTTGCCAAGTTTCCTATTTCTTTCATTAACTGACCGGATATAATATTTGCTGCCTGATGTTTCAAAAAATGACATTTTCAGTTTTTTTGCCGTCTGTACGGTGAAGTTCTTAAAAGTTAATTCCAAAAATCTGTCTTGAGCTGTCAAGCATTTCTTACCGTTCGCATAATTTAAAAGAATATGATACACATTTCAACGACTAACTGGTTATTCCAAGCTTAAAATTGTCATGTATAGTTGTTATGTACAATAATGCCGCTAATAATATTTATTTGATCAGATACAAATTTCCAAGAATATCCAGATTACATGCTCTTGTATAACTTCGTAATCCCTTCATTGTTCCAATTAAGCTACGTATATATTTCTAAGGGTGGATTAAAAAGAACTATTTTTAGCTATATGGAAATATTCGATACTACTTTTGTGGGTTCTAAAATCCTTTGCTAAATCCTGTCTGTAATTCCTAATTTAATTTTTTATAAAATGCTGTTGAGTAGCTTTTACTACTACTTTGTAGTTGCATCTAGTGAAATACTATTGGCAATAATCAGGAAAGCCTTTAAGTTGCAAAAGATGGTAGAAAGTTCAATGGCCCTCGGTGTTTAAAATAAGCCTATTAAGAGCGATTCTAAAGGTAAAGAGGGTATTAAGTGCGTCTATAATTTTTAAGGTTCTTATCGGAAATATTCGAAATAGACTTTTCAAAGAGAGACTTTTCAAAAAAGTACGTTAATTGCTAGTTCAACTAAAGTTAACATAATGGAAAACCAAATAATAGAATTGACATTATGTTTAGGTTAAAATATAAAAAAATAAGATCACAGTTGAGCGGCATCTTATCGATTTTGTCATTAGGGTAAACGGTATTTATAGGTCGTATATTAAACTTACAGATAACATGATGTATGATTTTCTGTGCGTTAAATATGCCAAGGGTATTACATTTTTTAACCCTTTAAAAGCGCCTATCACGCGTTTTTGTTCGAATAAATATATATACTCTAATAATTTTGACGTCGCGCATTAATAATCCACAGATTTTTAAAAAATAATTTTTTAAAAGCGTTTTACTAAATTGTATTAATTTCTCCAGGAATGGTAGGGTGAAAAACATTAAATTATTCAGTTTTTTTATAAATTATGTATTGCTTTATAAGCTCGAATCGCTGTTTTCACCCTCTCTGATTTTTAAGATTTTTTTTCTGTTTACAATCTTTTCAACTTACTACTTAATCTTATTTAGTAAATAAGCTGTAAAAAATATAAAACACTACCGAACCTTAGGAGAATGATAAGGTAAATATGGCTTTTGAAGTTTACCCCACAGAAAGTTAATTAATAAAACACTTCAAACCAACTAAAATTGGTAAATGAAGCAAGAAAGCTGGAGTGCGAAAATCCCGATAATAACAACCCTGCCTTTTGAACCAGTTCGAGCGCGTCGAAATGTAAATAGCATCGGTAAGTTGTATTTTTTTGCATAACTATTAATAATGGTTTTTAAAAATGATGAAATTGTTTGCTTTTGCATTGTCGGGAAATAAATAAAAAAAGTGGCTAACATTTTTTTGTGAGTACTTCCAGGAGCTAAAAGTATTTACAAACCAAAAATAACAATTTTAACCAGTAAGTAAGTAATCAGTTTTGACAGCTGCCACTTTGTTGATGATAACGTGATTAGCGTTTCTAAATTAAGCTACTCTGCTTAAGTCCATTTTGGTTAAACGAACTAACCTACGGTTTGACAGCTGTCGAACAACGGGTACAATTATGTAGAAGAGCCTTATTTATAAGGGAGATTGGATGTCTCACGGTCTGGGCAAGTAGAAAATCTTATTCAAACAGCTGATAATTTAAAAAAGGATGCCTATTGGCATAATTCGACAATTACGACAGTTTTTATTTGGACTCGAAAAACCGCAAAAAAAGTTGGGTTATACATACAGGTGTGGTAAATCCAAAACCGACCATAGGAAACCGTGTAACTGACAGAGAAACGTAGATAATTGCATGCGTGGGACAAAGACAGAAAACGAAAAAAATACCAAGTAGGCCATATTTTCAGTACGCTGTTGCCAAAATCCAATACCAATTCAATACATTTTGTCGACGGTAGGCCATATTTTCAGTACGCTGTTGCCAAAATCCAATACCAATTCAATACATTTTGTCGACGGTATTGGATTTTGGCAACAGCGTACTGAAAATATGGCCTACTTGGTATTTTTTTCGTTTTCTGTCTTTGTCCCACGTATGAAATTATCTACGTTTCTCTGTCAGTTACACGGTTTTCCTATGGTCGGTTTTGGATTTACCACACCTGTATATAGGTTCTGTCTCAAAATTCTATCGCAATGTTGCCACTTACTATTTTTGTTTTGTATTTATTATTATTTTAGTACAGCAAAATAATATGTTTTTGCAATTTATAACACTTTTAGCTCTCACATAAGGTTGGAAAACAATTTAGATCAAGCAAACGTCATTCCATTAATGGTACAATTCACAATAATGCAGGTCTCTTTCGTTTGCAATAAAAACAGTATTTTTTCGGTTTGTGATTTCGGATCCGAACGCGTCATGATCCAAAGGTCACGTGACTTCCGTGTAAGTTTGTAATCATGGTGTCATGTGATGATTAGATCTGAAATAATAATAATTAGGTGAACATTAAGTCCCTTTTACAGTGGACGTCAACATGAGAAACACGTAAACATAAACGTAACGTTAATTTTTTAAAACCCTATTTATGACAAACCCCCCGTTATGATTAGTTGGAATCCGTAAGACACAGGCAAATCGACATTTCTATGTAAATGTTTATGATAAAATGCCGCTTCTTTTAGGGACTGCAAAATAAACAAAAAAAATGTGCACTCTCAGTATAGTTCTATCCTTCTTTATTTGTATTAAACACAGAGAAATAGACTTACATTATTTAGTTGACACCCACCATTACCTACAGAACTGTCACTGTCATTGTCAAGGGTTCCTATGACTTCGGTTTGCCGTGTCGCGTATACAACTGACAATTAGTTTTTTTTCAAACTTGTTAGGATAATAAACGTTTATTATAGGCTGCATTCGTTTTCAGGCTCCATGGAGCGAGAAGAGCATTTTTGACGTCACAATGACGTAGTTTGACAATTGGTCAATCTATGGTTTTGCCAAATTACGTCATCGTGACGTCAAACACGCTCTGCTCGCTCCATGGAGCTTGAAAACGAATGTGGCCAATAACTGACCTACCTGTTCTTGTAAACAAAGGAAAAAAGCGGCAGCTATGCTTTAACCCACCGCCTACTATACTAGAAAGCCTAGAAGGTGCTTGTCAAAAATTCCAATATGGCGGAAATAGTAGTGACAGTTTGCGTTTGTTTGTATTGTGGAAATTGAGTTTTTTGAGGATTAGACGAATTTTTACGGTTTAAATCAAAACTTGAGGTTATTTGCGTAAGTTATTTTTGTTTGCTGCCGTTCATCAAGTTTTTCAAGCCACATTGTAACAGCAATTCAGGAAAAAGCCCAACCGTGTCAGTTTTATCTAACTCCACAGTGATTGAACACTTTGAAGTGGAATGATTTTACTCCAACACTATACTCAATGGTAAGTACCAGTGTTTCCTTCATTGTGAGGGCAACAAAAATAATTTTTAATGAATGTTCTTGGTAATAACATAAGAACCATTTACCAGTTTTGCTTATCTAGTTCAAGAATTTACAGATAATTACCTATTAAGAAAATAAACACATAGTGTTCAATTTAATATATTGAAAACCGATGTCAGGGTTTTAACAGATTCAATGCAAATGTAAACCTCACAGAATGATAGTCACACACCGTACAGTAAAAACTAATATGCTACTTTTATGACAAAATTTTTGTCAAAAAAGTACCGGAAAGGAACGTGTATTGATACCGAGAAATTTCTATTAAAATATGAGTCACCACGATAGATTTGGCCTTGCTGGAATATATGAAGCCTTATGCTTCGGATAGCCTTTAATATGTTCGCTTCTTTATATTTCCTCCATACCAAAAATAAACTTAAATTAGAATTCTGTATAATATTGAAATAGTTTGCTTAAAGATTTAAACGGCCTCAATGGTCAATAGAATAAATAGAGGTTAACTCCCAAGTATTTGTCTAATAAATTAGTAGTGGACAAACTAAAATAAACACCTGTAGGAAAAATTATTCGTCTTTTTTGATGCGTTTAGCTAAACATGCAACATCAACTAACCTACTAAGTGTAAAGAATGTAATGACTGATCAACCAAACCAAACAGTGAAGCACAAAAAATCTAATTGCAAGTCTTAAAGTATAGAAAGTAAACCACGTATCTACGTGCTTCTTACAAAAGCAATAAACAAGAGTTTCACTTAATTGACTGACCTCAGGAAAACTTAACAAGCTCAAACCCTTAATCCCTTAATCGATTAGAATTATTAACTTCAGTTGCTCTAACTCTATATGGGTTAATAAATAAACTAATCTAGTTATTCCAATTAACTTGAACATACGAGGGCAAATTGAGCAACTTTGGTTATTCTCACCGACCCAATATAAACGTGTGGTAAATCTCGGCGGCGAATTTAAAAGTAAACTCAAGCGCGCCAAAATATAAATAACATCGGCGAGTCATACTTCCCCAAGTTGTGATACGAGTTTCCGAAAATCCTTCTGCGCGTGAGGCCGTCAGAATGACTCGAAAACATTGGAATTTGGTTTCTGCGCAGGCCTGTCAGCAAGATCTCGCGCGCGGATTCTGACGTGCACGTACATGTGCTTTCGCCGCGGAACGAGGTGCATGTTGTTCACTTTCTTGTGCGCTAAGAAGA